>NC_081289.1:119399761-120010884 GCF_030490865.1 Poecile atricapillus | reverse complement strand
AACTGCTTCTTGGGAAAAAAAACCCAGCTTTTTGCATAGCCAACAGTAATCTAATAACTCATACATTTTAAGCAACTTCAAACTGCTCGCTACTTCATCTGCTATTTCTAGTGTGGACTTCAAATCTTTCCTCCAAAAACAGGTGTATTAACTCTGGGCTCTTCGTAGTTGTTCTGTATTATCAACAGAGTACTCAGAGTCTGGACGACTGGTCATCTGATGGTTGCTATGTCTTGTCCTAACTGAATAAATCTATATTTCCTTGTTTTCAATACAAATATCTATGGGTATAAATTGTCGAATAATACTGTAATCCTGACCAGCCCCAAATATTGTGTCTACATGGAGGCACTACATTGCAACAACAATTTCAGACCGTAGAGAAAGGAACAAGATCCCCTCTTATAGCAGACTATATATTATATGAAGAAATCTCGCATAAATAATATGGAGCACTCCACCCTCTTCACCTTCTTTGTTGAGAAAGGGATACCAAAGCGTGCTAAGCTTCCTGCTGAACTAAATTGCAAGCTGGAGAAATAGGTAAGTGTTCAGCGAGGCAGTGATTTTACAGAGTCACTGAAGCAAATTCTGATGTTGCAAAATTCTGAAGTTCTTTATCTGCAAGTAAGAAGAAAATTATTTGTACACCTGATTGAGAAATGGCTGTCTAATATCCAGGCACTGGACTGCAAGAACAGGACTTCAGAAAGCTCCTTCCAGGAATGGTCTGAAAGTCCTGCTGGTGATGCCACAGACTGTAGAGGGTAATCATTCAGTCTTGTAACTAGCTGACACAATGGGGCGTGCATAACACAGGCATAACTTCATTTATGCCAGAGAAGATGGATTCACTGCCTCCAGGGCTCAATTCAGACCAACAGCTTCTTAAATTTAGGCTGTCTGCAAGGAATGTATAATGATTTTTTCCAGCAATAACTCCTATATATGTACGAATATCAGAATATTTTACACATTTCTAGGTGAAAATAAAATCCTGCTAGAATGCCGAGCTGATGTGACAGCTGTTAACAAATCTAATAATGAGTTAACACTGATCTGAGCCCTCTGATGGAGACAAAGATTTGGAAGAATGACACTAACTACAAAGTGTGACTGTTTTCCTTGCCATCATTTAAACCTGCTTCTTCTGGTCATCATGGTAGGTTCAGATTCATATCTAGGGTTATATGCTTTATATAGGGAATTATGTGTTATCTCTGCAGTTACATTAATGTTTCTTGCATCTGATCAGCTGGAATACTGAACTGTCACTGTTGTGACTCTCCAGAAAGCATAAATCTCTAGCTCATTTTCTCCCCCTCCCCACATAAACAGAATTGATATTTGAGTTTCATTTGGTTCAGCTGCAGCCTGGTGATAGTTAAATGTTTTCCTACCCACATCTGACACTGAACAATTTATTAACTACAAATCCTGAGAGGCAATGTCCTGCATAGTCCTATATTGTATATTTTAATTTTTAAGGTCACATTTATTTACTTAAATAAAGCCCACTGCATACAATTTCATTTTTGTTTTTGGGTAAGTCCTTATCTGTCAGATCTTATTTGGGTTTATACCTCCAGATAATAATAAAGCCCTGAAAGTGGGAGGCTAGACAGAAGATGATTATGCAGTCTGAACAGTGGTGCAAGATTCAGCCTCCAGTTACTGTACACAAAGCCAGTTCACCAATCCTCACTCAGGACTCTTGGACAGGAGTGAGAGAATGCAAGTCGACCTGTTTGCACTAATTTTCATAGCTGGATTCATATTGTCTGCCTCAAACTTTAATACCTCCAGATTTATGAACTGAGCTGTGCTAGGAACTGTTGTAAGAACTACAAGTGATTGCAGAGACCTCACTGCTCTGTGACCATTCATCCTGAAATATCCTGAAGTTAATTCAAGACATCACATCACCTTTTTCACACCCTGTTGATCAACAGAATAATTGTATCATCCTTTCACACTAAATATTGATTTCTTGCATGTTTGCCAACTTTGTGTGATATCTAATCGGCTGTCAAAATACAGCCATTTATCAAGTTGAAGCAAACTGCTGCCCTTTCACTCCCATCTGTTAGTGTTGGGCAAATTAGTACTCTCAGCTCTCATTTCTCACCTTCAGAAAATGGTATTTCTCACATAATTTTTGATATTTCACAATTTCAGGATGCTATGATGGACTCCTAAAGCATTTTAAAAAGCAGTTAAAAATCAAAGACTACCCTGAAAAGAAAAGTTGAAACAAATCAGTCGAAAGTAAAAAAACAAGGAAAGTTTACATATTATAATTTTAATGCCTACTAAAATAGATTTGTCTCCCAAAAGAGGGAATATGCTACAAAAACTGAACCAAGTAGCCTAGTGATTTCATTATTGATTTCACTGAGTCTCTGGACAGAAGTGAAATTTAAAACCAATAATTCTGAAGACCTCAATTAAAAAAAAAACCCAAAACCCCTACTTGCTGTTTATATGCTGAACTTGCAACAGTAATGGAAACTAATGCTCCCAATAAATGGGTTCACCCTCGACTTTGCTTAAGAAAAGATATACCAAATAGTCAGCAAACAGCATCAATTTGTTCAATGAGTTCAGCTACAAGTTATTGCTGTAGAGCACTAAAATTCGCTACCAACGGGAAAAAGGACCAATCCCTTTTTGAAATGAGTGCCAGTCTTTGATTGTTGGAGTACTTTTTGGATTAGGAAGTCAAACATTCCTGATCCATGCTATGACAACCAGTTATTCCCAATACATAAGATTTCATCTTTCTGAAGAAACGACACAATATCCTAACCAGCTGTAGAGACAACAGATGTCTGGCAACAGTCTTTGCTTTCTCATATGATGCCACAGCCTTGCATGGCTGTCTCTTAATTCTGTCATATCTGTTCTTCCCTTGACCTGTGTCATTTACAATTCACATGACAAGTAAAGCTTAAATCCCAGAAGCCTTGTATACCAGTATTTAGCAGCACTGTGATTTCAGCAAGAGGATGGCAAGCACAGAACATAAATCTGAACTGGAATAGCTGGAATTATGCTTTCCAAAAGAAGAGTGCAGTTTATGGTCCTACTCCAAGAAATCATCTTCTGTGATTACAGAAAGAGGTAAAAAAGGAGTGTTTAGAGAACAGAGTAATTTAACATGAAGGCAGAAAGGGAAGAAAGACCTTCTTGGTGTTTACTAGAAGGTTATGCAATGTTCCTAGTCATGAGAACTGCCTTAACCAACACCATGGCTGTAGTGAGTGTAGTTTTGAGAAGACAATACCTCTTTCCAACTCAAGTGTCTGACATGGGCTTTCACCAACAATTAATTCACCTGAAGCCACTATCTCCTTCATGAATCACTCCTCCAACCTTGAAACACGCAGTTTCAGAGATGCTAGTGCTCAGTTCATCAATTGGTTTGCCCTTTGATCCTTTCTGCATGAACTATATAGCATTTTCCATTACTTTCAAGGCAACATATAGCACTCATTAATGCTCCAGATAATCAAAATCTAAGATCTTCCTCCAAAATATTCACAGTTTCAAAGTGGCTTCCTGAAATATGCATCTTAATTGTGATGTAGAATATTTCTACATACTGGTTTTGTAGATATAACTCTACAGACACTGTGATCTCTAAACAACTACTTTCACTATTTTATCTTTAGAACTTATGATTAAGTCTGACAGAATTTTAATTGCATAAAATACACATAGGAAAGCAATTTCCAAGGTCATATGGAAACATCAACATGAACTTTTAGAAACCAACTAGAGTGCTGTAGCTAGACAATCCTTCTGGTTCTGCAAGTATATCACAATTTCGTGGTGTAGAGAATACTGAATACTTAAACAGCTAAGCTATGCATAATGAATTTTTTTAATGGACCCTATTAGGTACTTCCCAGAGCTGAAATTCTTACATAAACTACTTCCCTGACTGTTAGGATATTGATATCATTTAATACTGATAATGTTATCACTGCAGACCTTGAAACCTTAGCTTTAAATGGCAACAGAAAACAACATCCAGCAGACTTTGTGAGGAATTTGTCTGGGACTGTCTAGGCAAACGTATCTCTAGATTACAGAAGTAATAATTGCAAAAACTTCTTAAAAGCAAGATTGCAAATTAATGTCATATATACTACAGTCAGCCCTATATTTTTAGGCTTTTTCATTGTATCTCCTTGATCTCTCTCCCATCCTTAAATTTCAATGGCATTGCTCTAGGATTCTGCACTGCAGAACTGGTCTGTAGACCGGGAGATTTATTTTTCAGCAGCACAGCACAGTGCCCTAGTACTGCATAGAAGCTGGCAGCCAATACATACCGCGATGGGAGACTGCAGTAATGCAGAGCTGACTCATAAGTCCTGAAGGTCAGTAAAAGTCCTCAACTGAAACTGCATTTGGGAGGGTTACTAACCAGGGAGAGAAGGAGAACTGTGCAACATCAGACCTCTTCCACAACCCTCTCTATCTAGAAAAAAGGACAATTTCCTCTTTTACTTCTCGAAAACATCTTGGACTCAGGAATTAAAATAATCCTAAGCAGAGCAGACTACTTCCCAGTATAATTTATTTTAAATTGTTCCTGCAATGTGATATTTTAACTTTGGTCAGCTATTCAGAAAAGGTATCTCTCACATCTCAACTGTCAAATAGCCAAATAAAATCTTATTTGGGGAAAAATGCTACTTCTTTCTCAATACCCCTATCTCATACTTTATGGTTTATCAAACACATCATATTTCATAATTCACATGCCTAGTTAGAAGCCTCAGTGTTCTTTTGTTATAGCAAGTGACTGGCATGTTCACATTACAGACTGGGCTGTTGAAGATGCTAAGCAGATTTTTGCACCAAACAAAATGCTTGGCATTTCTTCCAAGGGCTGCTTTTTCTGGGAAAAAGCAAACCCAACCAACCAAACTACCAGATTTATTTTAATTACTTCTCAAAACAAAGTATGATTGTGCCAATCTCCATTAACTAGCCTAGCATCTACCTCAAATCCAAGTGTACTCCATAGGAATATTGCCACTGAGGTCAATGATGAATGGAAAAGGTTCTTTGATTATAAAGATCTGCTTTTGAAATCAAGATAAGAAACATCAGCAATTATGGTTCTCCTCAGTGGTATTTAACCAAGCAGCCAAGACCCTTCCTGTATTTCAAAAGAATACCCAACAACCTCAGTTAAATTTATATTATTTCCTTTTAAATGTTGCCATTGCTAAAACCTTTTTTTTTGGTACATCCTTTCACTTTACCTCCCTGTGCTGCAGTGCCTGGCTGTGCAGTTCAGCCCACAACATCCTGACTGCCAGGGGAGGGAAGTTTTTTTCCTTTCCTCTGCAGCACACTCTGCAGATGCTTCCTTGCACTTCACCGCAACTCCCACTTTCATAAGGAACATGGAACACAGCAGCATCAGGGAAATGATGACGTAAATTTAAAATGTGTTGCAGAGGGATAAATACTGAAATGAGTATTTCAGAAAAAAATAATTTCATAAGTTTGCTTTCCTCCTCCCAGACATCTCTACCTGAATACATTTTCAGTCTTTTATATCTCCTTAGGGAGAAGTATCTGAATTTTGATCACTTCAGAAGGTTTCTGTTAATGTTTCTAAATTACTGCAGCCTTCTTACTAATGCGTTTTCATCACTATGGCAGCTGAAGCCAAACCCAAAGCTCCAATTAAAATCCTCTGGAGGATATTTCTGGTCTTGGTGTCATTACCTTACATGCAATTAAGTTTTAAGTTCATCTGCCATTTCTGTTGAAAATCTGACAAGTCAATACAACCTATAAGAGCTTCACACATAGGGAATCCATTCTTTCCCTAAAGCACATTTTCTTTGCCATGCATTTATTAAAATTTCTCAGTTTAGATACAATTTTTATTCTTCCTCCTAGTTCAAATCAGAGAAGACTTCCTCACCTTGGTAGCCCATGAATAATGAATGACAGATCTGTTTGCAAGCACTAAGGCTGTTCCACAAGCTTTGCACTGCAGATTAGATGCTTTACTTCGCAGTATTTTAAAATTATTTGTATTTGAATCTTCCTATGGTCTGGGAATCAGTATATTTTCTTGGGAAAAAACCCCCAGTTAATAATCCACCCTTGATCCCTGTACTGTAATGTTTATTATGTACCAGAAAACCCCTATGATGTTTGTCAAAATATTTCCTTAAACATAATTTACCTAGTGGTGCTCTTTAAAGAGCTGTGAAGTTCTTCCTTCTCAAGTGACAACACAGCTTTATTGCTATTCCGTGAACAAATCACAGAATCATCACAGCTGTAGTACGGTGGGAAAGATGCATTTTTTAATACTTGGGTTTATTTTTGTAAATTTTAGGAAACTGGGATTCTATTGAATGTAGTAGTACTATCAACTAATTCACCAGCTGGGGAATATCCCTGAGTCTCTGCAACCAATACAAAATAGAACAAGATGCTCTGTTTGTAAACCTTTAATGAGAACCAGGTATAAGCTTTTCCCCTGGCAACCACCCAGCTTCCCGACTCCGTAACAAAACTTGCCCAAAGCTTTTATTCTGCTTTACACATAAGCAGTGTTGCTAATCAATTTCTTGATTAAATTCACTGTCCCTGTCTAGCGGCAAATGCTTTCCTGGTCTGAAAGAGCAGAGCCACCCCAAGGCAGAGACAAGAGAGAGCATCTTAAAAGCCTCAAAACACCTTCCTTCACTGATTCTTTTCAATTATTCACTGTGATGATTTTATACAAACTGCAAATGCAATAGGAAAAAGATTGCCTCTATGTACAATACAGGCAAATACTATTAATTAATGCTAGATTTTACAGAGAGGAAAATGAGAAGGCACACACATTCAGCACAAAGAGAACATTCTGGGTTTCATTTCTGGAGTTAGACAAGCCATAAAATAGTCCCTCCAGTCTTTGACCTTTAATTTTTAGATGATGTACTTAAGTACAACCAATTGAACTGTACTATAAAGCAGAAAAAGACAATACTATCCTCTAATTAGATTATCAAAAACAGGGAGAGGGAAAAAAGCTAGCACATCATTATCTTCAGGAAATACAAACCCATATTCAAACATTATGTTGCAAAGGCAATGTCTTTTAATACCTAACCTCTAAAATTTCACAAACCAATTACCCTTATCAGTGGTTGAAATTGAAAAACTGAAACAATAAAAAGCAATGCATAAACAAGAAATAGTGGTAGCCCATATCCACAGATACAAGAAAAAAACACACACCAACAGAGGTCAGAGGACTTGGAAACCAGAAATCAATAAACCAGCAAGTGTGACAGCAAAAACAGTCCCTCTAAATGACAAACTGGAGGGATTCCAGGCACCAATCAAGCATCAGCTTGGATGATTTTATTTCTTCACTGGCCCTGTATCCTTTCCCTATACCAACTTTGGTAGAGAAGGATGAGTGAGGAACAGATCTAGTTCCGAAAATGCCTATTTTAATCTTCAAATGCTTAACTTGTTAGATCTTCTTCCTAGGAAGAAGCAGATGCCCCCAGAAATAGTTCAGGCAGCCTTTGAGCTGAGGAAGGAGATGACAAATCCTCAGCTAAGGAGATGGCACTTGCAGACCCAAAATGGGAGGATCCTTTTTGCTTAAGTAGCCACAGCTTTTACAGGAGGAAACAGAACTCACAGCTGGTGCAATAGTTTACTCCTGTATATGCACGTACTTCTGTGAAGACCTTCTGTGTCCCCTCTAACCGGATAAAGATCCACCAAACTTCCAGGGAGCCCATGACAATGCTCAGGACACATCAAAACTAGTTACTTTAGAATGAAAGAAAGCAAAATCTTACCTTGTCACAGAAAGCAAAATGTTTAATTAAATATGAGCTCTGCCTTAGGTTCTGTCTTTTGCAGAGTCTTCTTACCTTTTACTAAATCTTCATTGTTATTTTGGAACTCCTAATCCCCCTTTATGCCTCAAAACCACAAATCTCTGAAAATACTCATCACCCAGTACGAACAGTCATACAATTTTGGCCTGGTCCTCTGTGGAACTCTTGGAAACCTCTAGCATACTATTCCAAGGTTTATTTTTCCCTTTTTGTGCATGCTTAACTCCTATTAATGCCGATGAGAATTATGTGCATACAACAATGAAAGATTAAACTCTTTCATTGTCTGAGAGGTGCTATCAGCCCTGTGCTGCTTCAGTGAAAAAAACCTCAAGGATACTGCAAATACTATGGGGAGTTAATCTCATTACAGGGTACTAATAGCGTTTGTGGCAGTGTTTGCTTCTTAGATCGACCATAGGTGACCACCTGGTGCCTGGTAACTAGAAAGCTGCTTCCACAACACATATACAGACCAGGCTCTTCTCAGGAGATTAATCTGTAAGTTGCTATGGCTCTAGTTTCCTGACACTTTCCCACTGAGAAGTACAGGTGTCTTTATTTTCAGTTTGAATATTTTTAAGTGAATGACAGAGCTTTGTGACAAAAAAATGTTGTTTTTTTTAAAGAGCCATGGGTTCAAATACAAAATTTTTTTGTTGTGAGTTAATATATTGTGATGCTTTCCAGGGCAAACTTCACTTAGGCTTATCTTCTTGAGTTACCAAATGATTACATGATCAGCTTCACCTGGTCCTTTCCAAAAATAAAATTGCTGCAGGACTAATTTTAAGGAGCTCTTCAGGAGAACCACTAGTGAAAAAAGATATCCATAAAAGAGAAACTAGGATACTAAAAAACACATGAGATATCCCTTTTATTGGCCAGCATTGTCTTGTCTGTAAGTATTATAGAAGGTAAGTATTAAAATTAGAAAGGTGTTTTTAACTAGGTTTTCCAACTATTTTTTCCATTGGTGTTTAATAATTAAAACAGCAGAGTTGAAAACAAGTGAGTTTTACTGCAGATTTGAGCAGCTAGGACACAATCACTAAGCAACTGTTTGCAGGCACCAACTGAAAAAAAACTCTTTTCATCATACAGATGACACATCATGCTGTGAAAAAAAATTACCTCTGGCAACTCCCAATTCTGTATCTGAAACCTAGAAAACTAAGGGTTAAAGCACAAAGAATGGTGATCGCCAACCTTTTAAACAAATTTCAGATTTCTAATTACATCTAGCGATTGATATCAAGTAGCCTCCAGCAAAGGACTGCCAAGATGACATATCTCTAAGTGTCAAAACTGAAATCTCTAAATGTGTTAGGAGAGTATTTTTAATAGAGCTGATGTGCTGATACAGGCATACAGCAATGAGGACTACAATTAAAATACTGTTCTTTCATTTTGTGTGTTTTAAAAGATATCTTGTATTCGTATTCCACCTAGGAATTTCATAAGGACACTGAAAATTCGTTTAAGTGGTATCTCTTGTGCAATACAGAGTGAATACCAGAGATATAAACGTTCCATTTAAATCAGAGGATATAGAAAAGTTTTTGGCCCCTCTCCCCAGCAAGCTTTAGGCTTGCCTTTGCCTCTGGGCACAGACTGTACCTGAAATGTGCTTCTGGAGTTCTGAAGCCTGGAGGCTCTCATCTGTAGCCCCAAGGGTCATACTGTTGGAATTATCTTAATGCTGTATTTCCCCTGCTTAAAAAAAAAAATAATTGGGGAACACAAGAGCCAGAAAAAAGAACAGGTCTTGGGAGTTTATCAAAGGAGAAAATCCAGAAAACATTGAAAAAATGCTCTGCTCTCACACAGTTGAGAATGAGGGAATGTGGCAAATTCGGTAGATAAACGGTAGTTTTGTGGAAAAATTTAAAGTATAAATTATCTATCAATAACCAATGTCTATATTTTGATTTATCTAGGTCTTAAAAATTCCTACTTTCCCCACAAAAAATTCTGCAGAATCTAAAGTGGCAAAAGTGGGAATTTTGTAGCATTTGGCAATACTCCATAAGGATATTAAGAGGCTTTAATAGTGTGCCCTTGGATAAGCATGCACAAAAGGAGGTCCGTTTCAACATACTTTGAAGGAGACCTCTAGAAAAAGCAAGAGAAAAATGTCTTCCTGATTCAGATATGATGGTGTACCACTGCTTATTTTCCAAGCACAGATGTATATGGTGAATAAATGAAGTCAAGTCTAAAAGCAGCATTAGGGCAGTCAAGCACTGTACAAATTCAAGAATGAATATGCCTCAGGCTCTATCTGTCTTACAGTGAGGAGTATGCACAAGGTCTGCACAGGTGGCAGGGTGCAAGGAAACACATCCTTTGTTCAAAGGGTGAGATTTCACTGTATTATCTGAGTATTCTATATTGCCTGCATTTCTTCACCTAAAGGCCATTTCTGGAGACCTCTTCTTCAAGGTACAGTCCCTGTACAGGTTTTTATTCAGGTTTTGTTTTTTCCCCAGCTGATACATAAAATTACTGTCATTCAGCCTCTAGCTCACACTCTGCCACAGGATGTGCTCCATATCCCACTCCCCTCACTACTATGCAGCTCTGCCTAGGCTGACGAAAACTTCACTCAACCCAGATAACCTGTACTTTCCTCATTTGCGAAAAGAACTGGCACTGAAACAGCTGATTTTTAAGAAAAAGTAAATCCCCAGCAATTATAAAAAGAGCCATTGGTTACAGTGGCTGTCCCCACATAAGCCTAGCCATGTGGCTAAATCCCATATGCTGCTACTCAGTTTTTAGTAGGTCATTGGGCAAAATTTCATTCATTTTTTATGAATGCTTAAGTTAAAACTGAGTATGACTGCTGGTAGGTATGGGGTAGGAGATTGTATATTTCCATACAAAGGTTTATATATTCTCTGCATATAGCTAAGAAAGATAAAATGAAATAATATATATGTTTATCCTCTCAGTAGGACTGCAGTGCTGGAAACACTCAGTGCTTATTCTAAAGTTGCTTGTATACACACAGATAAAAGGACAGAACCAAAAGAAGACAGTTCACTCATCTGCATGTCATGCGGATTTTAGAAACACATTAAGATCACACTGCAAGAGCAGGTACCACCCAGACAAGAGAAGGCTTTGGTACTCTCAGGACAGTTCACATCGGGAATCCACAGGGAGGCTGCACCCCAGTTTTGGGACCCAGCCTCTGTGACAATCAGCAAATTTGCTGAGGAGAATTTACTTCCTTATCACTTCCAGGAAAAACCTGGTGGGTCAGATCCATGCTTTCCAGTGCTTTAGGAAATCACTAACAGGATAGGAATAAATCAGATTTAGATTTCAAAACAATGTCTCTGACCCCCTCCCTAATTCACACTTTGAGGGTCTCAGCAAGATTGCTGGACTTCCAAGAGGTCTTCTTTGGCCTCTTTTCACCAAATAATGTGAGGGAGGGCCTGTGCTTTTGTTTTTAATTTAGGTGACAATGGAGCGTGGGGTAGAGTTCAATCAAATTCTAAGCAAAGATATCGACTGGTATTAGTACTAGACCCTGACACTAATATTTGATTTGCTCACCAATAAAACCCTCATATTTACAATTGAGAGAAAGGGTCCTCTTTTAATATGCCAAAGAATAAGAAAATAATATGAAAGAAGGTCCAGAAAACTGGCACACTTATCTGCAAACTGTCCTTGGACTGGCTGTTATAAAACAAAACCATGTGTTCTTTGGCACAGCTCTCATTGTTTATAGATTTAATCTATTTGCTGTTCATGAGTATTAGATCTTGATCTGCAACTTTAAACAAATCCCAGCTGTTCGCCGAGGTGAAAGCATGAGGACTTATACTTTATATCATCAAGACACAGTATGTTTGCTCTTATTTCAAAATATTTATAAAACATCCTATGCAACTCTCCTTTGAGTCCTATTAATTGCTTTAATTTACTCAGGCACGCTGAGACTTCAATTGGCATTGCAGTAGTTCATTTAATACAAGAAACGCAGGAACACCTTATAATATTCAACTGAGTCAGATGAGAGTTCTTAAAATATTCTAAAAATATTAAGGACTCATTTATATCTTCAGAGCCTATGTCAGTTTTCAAGTCACATGAATTGTATATGCACACCAAGTGCATGGGAAGGACATATTCATGAGCAAAAAATCAATTTGTAGTTCTGACCTTAAGTTTTAATTCCGCTGATGCAGTTCTCTTTTCCCTCATTTGACTTCTGTGTATTAACGTTCCTATGTTTTAACATACCTATAAGATGGTGCTTCACTCCCATTTTCTCTGAATGTTGGTCCACACCAACATTAATATGCTCACATTTTTCCTATCCATTCCAAGTATCTGTGTACTATCTACTCCACTATTATCAGACTTACTGTATATGCCGTTTTTCATCCATATGCGTACTTACAGTTTCCATAGTGCCCTTCTTTCTGCTATCTTCATCTCAAAGAAAAAATTCATTTCTTATCTCACCATCAGATAATATATAAAACAATAGGTTCACTTAAATTTAAATTATGGATTGCAGTACATCTCCACAGTTTGCGCTGCAGTAAATTCTAAACCCTTCTGAATCACAAAAGATCTTAATTCTGGCTCTGAGCAACTTAATTCCAGTATTTGAATCTTTCCTGTTCATAAACTCAAGATGTGAACACCAGTCAGACCAATGGTACCACTGAAGTACAGTCTGGTGGCTTGCAAGTATTTGTCTTCAGTTGGACAAATCGACTGCTGGACACATGCAGCTCCTTGTGGCTCGAAAGGAAATAGGAAAGCAGTAAGAAAAGAGATCTCCTGGAAAGGTTTGTCTCTCTGACCTTACAATGAGGATGAGGAGTCCCATCCCACTTTACACCAAGGAATTTTAGCTCCTTTGCACCACCAGCATCACAAAATGTTGAATATGTTTGTGCTGATTAATTCCAAAACTGCCGTCATTTCTTTGCTCATTCCTTTCTCTTCTTGATCCTTGCCTCCTTTCTGTCCAAACTGTAATTTTCAGGGGCAAGAACTCACATGAGAGGTAAGTGAACTGACACAAACATGCAACATAAACAAGTAACACACAGGCAGCATGAGCTGCCCATGAGCCCAGCATGCATTAGGTGTGTTGAGGCTAAGGAGATGTCCAGGACCTTCTCTGTCTTCAAGTGCCCCGGCAGAGTAGACACGGGCAGTATCAGCACAGGTCACAGCTGTCACTACTACTTTTGGCCAGGATGAGTGGTCATGCCTCAGCTGTGGAGACCTTCCTCCTTTAACCCCACTCCAGAATACACAAAGGGAAAGAAGACCTTTGTGAAAATGTCCCTGATAAAGCCAGTCTTATATTAGATGGAAAACAAAGCTGGTAAAAGCTTTTAAATGGAATTAATTTTTTACACCATTTCAATTTGGAAATTGTGGGGGCAACGAAAAAGAGGCAAGATTTTACATGTTTGCTTGCATCTGAAAAAATTCTGCATGTAAAGAAAAGTAAGAAATTTTATCAAGATCTGAATTCTGTTAAAAGGTCATTTTCAATTAAAATATCTTTAGCTAAAACCTTTGAGCAGCTTTGCAATCTTTATGTTCAGTAACAAATGTCAAAATTATACTTTTGGTTTCCTTCAAGTGTGCCTTCCAGCTTGCTCCCTGAGCTCCTGGGAGTTCTTGCTTGCTTTGTTCCTGACAAAATCGGTCCAGGCCACAAGGACAGGAGGCTAGTCCCAGTGTGTGCCACATTTACATTTGGAGTGAGTGTCTCACAGCTGCAGCTGCTGGCCTATCATTTCTGTCATTATTTGCATTTCAAACAGAATCAATGGAAGCAATGAACTACAAAACAAATTCTACAGAGAAAACTAATGCCTTTTTTTATTCTGAATCAGCTGCTGGAATATTGGAAGACTGGAAATTTGGTAAGATTGCATAGTCCCTAATACTGAATACTATATCAGGTGAGACCAACAGTACTTATCTGTCAAAAACCATAATTTAAAAACTTCTGCAGCTGGTGGTAACCCAGTTTTTAATAGGTAATCACCTATGTGATTAAAGC
The DNA here is from genome assembly GCF_030490865.1 of Poecile atricapillus. Taxonomy (NCBI): domain Eukaryota; kingdom Metazoa; phylum Chordata; class Aves; order Passeriformes; family Paridae; genus Poecile; species Poecile atricapillus. The sequence goes on along the minus strand of NC_081289.1, from coordinate 119,996,934 downwards.
CTAGCTTAAATACTTTAAAATATTATTCCAAAAATAGTGTAATAGAAAAGAAATTGAGGCTAAATAACACTTTCTATTTTCTACCTCCAATATCTTATGCTGCTCTATGTTTCACATGCTATAAAAGTCTGCATTTCCTGGATGGAAGTTTGATTTGCGGTTCCCAGACTAATACCTATCCCAACCCTATTTTCATATCCTTTAGGTCACTTCTCACTTGCATCAATCCACAACTTGAAAACTTACTTAGGAGGCTAGTGTCAGATATTGTGGAGAAACTGCAGGCAGTTATAAATCCAGGTTCTGCAGGGAAATGGAAAAAGTCAGGAAAGTCACATGGAACACCCCTTAACAGTCTCAAGTGTCTAACATTTAATCCTGTTCATTCTCCCCTACTTCCAAGCAGCACTGTCATCCATGCCCTGCTGTACCTCCAAATTATATATATCATGTCTAAATAATAAAGAACATTTCTGACAAAAAAACCCAAACCACAGCTACTCCCCGCTAAGCAAGGCAGTGAGGGGGCACTGGGATTTGATCTGGCCGCACTGTTCCTGTGGGTATGACATCAGGCCTCTAAAGCTGATGGCTGGGACACTAATAGCAAGAGTACTTTGTTCCTTAATGGACCTTTGGGTTCTTCAGCACAGCCTTAGTACAAATAGTTCAGCTTTAGTCCTTACCTTGACTCCTTCCCTTTTTTCCCCCCTCTTCAGAGCTGACATAGTGCTAGATAAATAATCTTTGCAGAAAGTGGCAGTACCAAGGTTGCTATTTTACCTTCCAGTCCTTGATAGCAAAAGTTCAAAGGATTGCTAGATCCTGCTGGGACTCATCTCATGTCTTTATAGATGTCTTACAAAGATGTCCGGATGCACTTGAAGCTGTGGTGACTCAGCAAGACACAAAATCAAGGTTCTGTCCACAGAGCATCTCTTGACATCTTGCAGAATACTTCGTGTGTCACAAATTAATTCCTATCCAGAAGCAATTTTTTTTCTGTCTACTTAGAATCTCCCTGGCTAATATATTTGCTAGTTTTTGTTATAATTTTCTGGGTACTGTGACAAAAAGTTGTCAGCTTCACTTCCAACAAGGCAATGTCTGTTTACTGTTTACATTTCTGTTTGTAAAGTTAATGAGCATTTGGGAAATACTTGCATTTTATAACTTGCTAGGCAACTGGATCTTTGTTCCAGTTATAGCTATTGTATATGTTTTGCAATAAAAACCATGGAAGTACTACAGAAGATAAAATTACAGAATCATATTAGAATGTATGATTATAAAATCATGGAATCATACGTTTGGGTTGGAAGGGACCTTAGGGATCACTTCTTCCCAATCCCTCTGCCTTGGGCAGGGACACCTTTCACCAAAACAGGTGTTCAGGGCTCCATCCAGTGTGGCCTTGAACACCTCCAAGGATGGAGCACCCACAACTTTCCAACTTCCTGCCGATATTTAACCTAAAACCTACTCCATCTTAGTTTGAATCCATTCCCCACTGTCTTGTGCTCTTGCACTCCTCATACTCTTCTGTGAAAAGTCCCTCTCCATCTTTCCTGCAGGTACTGGGAGGCCTCAATTATGTCATCCTAAAGCCTTCTCTTTTCCCAATGAGCAAACCAAATTCTCTCAACCCTTCCTCACAATAGAGGTGTTCTATCCCTCTGATTATCTTGATGGATCTCTGGACTTGCTTCCAAAAGGCTGTTCTAATAAGGATTGTCAAAAAATGTCCTTCTTGTACCGAGGCCCTCAGAGCTGGATGCAGTACTTCATGTGGGATCTCAGCAGAGTGGAGTAGAGGGGCAGAATCTCCTCCTTCAATATTTATAGAGAAGTAATTTTACTGTGTACATTTCTCTTGCACCATCTATCACATGCTGGAAACCAAAGAAACATCCTAAATTGTAGGATAAAGGCAAATCCAACTGGCCTTTAGACAACAGATGTTTCCTTCACTGTCTTCAGTGAAGTGGACAAACTCACTGGATTAATTAAAAACAATAGTCTAGAAAATGTGTGTTACAAGATAAAAATACTGGATTTTCCACACTGCCAAAAGTATTTTAACTTGCTCATTAGCAATCCCAAAGAAACTTAATTTTGACAGATTTTAAATTAATTTATATATTCACTGTGCACTACAATATGAATTTTCTTTTGACTTCAAGATTAAGTTAATTGTGATTTGGTTCTTGGTCTAATATTTTGAATTCAGACATGAATTATTCATCTTCTCTCATATACTTCAATAACGCACTGCAAGTTACATGGAAATTGCCCCCATGGCACAGATTCCATCTCATATAAACTGGCACAGCAACAGCAGGTTCACATCCTATGTTTAGCCTGCACTTAGCAGGAAGCCAAAAAAATTCTGCTTGAGATTGTCTTTAGCAACTGAACAGCCCCTGTGGGCTGAGTTCTACAACCTGTGTGTACATTGGTGGTCCCAGCATAAACTCTCCATACTACCAGATGGATTAGGAGCTGTTGCAAACAGCTGATAGAAGGAACAGTATTTCAGTAGAATGCTTAAAGCCAAGTCAAGTTAAAAGCCTAGGTCTAATTCTACTAATGTAGGTCCAGGCACCTGCTGATGTGTATGTACTTTTTAACCATCTCATTCAAGCTCTTCTCAATAAAATCAGACTAAGACAAAGGGAAAGTTTAAAAAACTGGACACTTAATAGAGGTATTTTTTACATCTCTGTAAAAAAACCAAACAAACAAACAAATATGAAAATACAAGTGTTTACATCTTTGAAGGACAGGATCCAACCAAATTTCTATAACCATGGAATGAGTCACATGAGTAAGAAGTTCAGAAGTGGACCCAACCATGTAGTAGTTGAACTTCACTAAAGTTGTAGTTATAATTTTTATAATACCAAAGCTATTACAAAAATTTCAGAAGACAGTCTCTCTTGATTTCATACCTATTCATCCCATGTATTATATTTTTATTGTGCCTTAGGTTAATGTTGAAAATGCATTTTAAGGTAAAATGTTTGTGTAGGTGATAATTATTTTAAAACACTACCTTTAAATTCTCACAGCTTATTTCTCTGAAGTGTATGTGCAAATCAGAGCCCAGGTTTGCACCCTTCTTTGGTCCACAAACACTACCTTCTAGTTTGTGCTCTCTTCTGCTGTTGAAGACAAATCCAATCATATCAGATACTTATCCAGTGACAACTTAAGGACAAGTGAAAGATGAAAAGGTAAGTTATTTCACTTCCCTCTCTTACCTCCTAGCATGTCTGATTTTATTCATGCCTGTCTTTTGCGATCTCCTTTTGTACCACACAGAGCTTATCAACTGACACAAAAATAAATGCGTAACAAATATTTTACAGGACCAGACAAAGGGATTTGCTAAATATAAAGAAGCTGCCTGGTCAGACTTCTGCTCTTATCCCTAAGGGTGAATACTGTTGCTTCTGACATCTCTTAAGTTCTTGCAAAACCATCTCAAGTGCTACTGGCAACCAGCGATTAGTCTGGTTCTCAGACACCTTGAGGGTCTATAGAGAATAAAAGGCAACAGGTCCTACAGATTACCTTAAAATCAACTTGCAAAACTGGGATGCTGAAATGGATGGCTATAAACACTCGACAGGTAAGGAAGGAGAGGGTTTTGGGGAGCCCTGCAAGTTAGGAAGTGTTTTGATTACCTCGAGCTTAATGATTAACCCTGTTCACAACAGGGTTCAATGTTTATGGCAAGAATCAGGCAGAAGGCAAACACAGGAGATATCCTGGTGAGAGACTGTTACAGACAGGATTAAGAAGCAGATAAAATATTCTATAAGCAGCTAGGAGAATCACTGATCCTTGTTCTTGTGGGGAACATCAAATTAATGGATGTCTGCTGGAAATGCAACACAACAGAGACAAAACAGCCTAGGAGGCTCCTGGAGAATGTGGAAGAAAACATTCTGGCACACCTGGTGAGGGAGCCAGCCAAGGAATGTGCCCCAAGGAATGTGCTTGTCTAACTTGATCTACTTCTGTGACAAAGTGTTCCACTTTGTGGATGAGGGAAAGGCCATGGATGTTGTCTGCCTGGACTTCCGCAAATCTTCTGACACAGTTCTACAGAATTCTTCTGGACAAACTGTCTGCTTGCAGCTTGGATGGGTGCACTGCTTGCTGGGTAAAGAACTAGTTGTATGGCCAGACCCATGGAGTGGTGGTGCTGCATCCAGCTGGTGGCCAGTCACCAGTGGTGTTCCCTGGGCTCAGTACTGGGGCCAGTCCCCTTTAATATCTTTGTAACTGATCTGGATGAGGGGATTGAGTACACCCTCAGTCTGTTTGTGGATGACACCATGTTGGATGGGAGTTTTGCTCCACTGGAGGCTGTGAAAGCTGTACAAAGATATCTGGACAGTCTGGATGGTCTGAGTCTAGTGGTGTGAAATTCAACAAGACAAATTGCCACATAATCTTTTTCAGTCACAACAACTCAAGGAAGTGCTACAGGATGGGGGAGAATGACATAAAAGGCCCTGGGGGTGCTGGTGACAGCAGCTGAACACGAGCCAGCAGTGCCCAGGTGGCCAAGGAGGCCAATGGCATCCTGGCCTGTGCCAGCAATAGTGTGGCCAGCAGGAGCAGGGCAGGGATTGTCCCCTGTACTCAGCAATGGGGAGGCTGCACCTCAAATCCTGTTTTCAGATCTGGACCCCTCACTGTATCAAAGACACTGAAGTGCTGGAGCACATCTAGAGAAGGGCAACAGAGCTGGTGAAGAATTTGGGGCTCAAGTCTGATGAGAAGTAACTGAGTTTCTTACATTGTTACCTCACATTCACTCAGTATCATATTTCTGCATGGTTCTTCTCAAAACATCCTGGGTACCTTCTATAACAATATACTAAATATTTTAAGTAAGGCTTGCACATCAGCCTATCATAAGCTGCTATCTCTGCTTTCTGTGTTGAGCAGGAACAAGTATAAGACAACATCTGGATCCATAGCAATATACATGAAGTAGTCTAGCAAAGGAAATCAAGAGAATGGATACAAACATAATTTCCTGACTAAAAAGAATTGTTTTATTTTATTTCCTCCTGGGATCTGGCTATATTTCTAATCAGAATTCATATGAGATTCTAAGATCATTTGTAGTATACCTGTCAAAGCTGGATCATAACCATATCATGGGAATGGCTCAGGAGTTTAGACACAAATAAGGCATTTTCAGGGTTTTTATTGGTAAGCTTGTTGTGAGTGTTTTTTATATTTTTGTATTTTTTATATTTGACTATAGTAATTTGTTTCCCCTAGAAAAAAAGCATGGCAAGTTAAAAGTCTATAGTACCATTTTGAACTGAATAATTAAAGTTCACAAAAACACTGGTTTTCAGTTACATTTCTGGTGCTTAAATTGCTTTTGTTTCTTCTACAAAACAAACACAAAGTAAAACACAAAGTCTCATTTAAAATTACCCCTCTCAACTTAAAATTTTCTTGTGAATCATCTAGTTCTGGTTTTTACAGTAATGCAGTGGTCTTTTATGACAATTATATATTTCTTATGCTGATGGGCTTAGAGTCTAACAAGACAGGAGACGCTCTGAAGATGTGGATTAATGTAGGAAACACATGAGCAAGACTAATCAAGTGTGACAAGGGGAACACGGGCTCCAACAGGTCAAACATACACCAGGGGTTCTCTGGCTCCCTGACCCATGCGTCCAGAACAAGGGCACACCTGGATGCTCCACGGGGGAAGTCAGCTCTTGTCTATGCCCTCATTTCTGTTAGTGTGCACTACACTGTGGTCCACATGACCATATGGGCCATATAACCAATGTGGCAGTGGCAGAGTTACCTTTAGCTCTAATGGCTTGCAGCAGCACTGACTAGTCATATTTCATAATACATGGACTATACAAGTTCCTCTGATAGTAATGAAAATTTTCTCAGCTTTCTCTCCACAGAAATTCAGAATGGAAATCTGCTAATATAAGCCACAAAAGCATGCCTTCCCCTCTTCTATGTTTCATGAAAGAGGAAGAAAATTTAATACTAAAATAATTTTTCACAAGGGTCTTGTGTGAACTTTGGCCTCTGTATCATTTATGCAAATTATACATACACATATAAACTGCTAACTATTCATGCAGACTAAGCATTCCTGTGCACATATGGTCTCCCACTTGGGGACTTATTCCATATTTGTGCATTTTAATACTTCGTTAACAAATGCAGATATCTTTGTAATTAAACAGGGTATTTAATGTTCTGAAGTACGTAACCATGTCAAGATTTGCTGCAATTTATCTCCAGTTACCTGATCATAGAAGGGACCTGTTAACAAAGGAATGAGATAACAAAAAAAACCCCAAACCCAACTATAAAGAAACACAATAATGATGAGCCTCTCTACATTCTCAAATATTTTTATGCTGATGACTGATCTGAACAGGTTGTCTGACTACTGGTAAAATCTTCAAGGTTTAAGCTTTGTAAGAATTCTCCTTTAGTACTGATTAACCTCAAAACGATGTTTGAAGAGCACAGGTAGCATGAAGTATATAATGCACTTTTTAAAGCTATTTCCAAGTCTGAATTTCAGTGTAGGCTAGTAATAAGTATTGTCTCCAGGGTAAAAAAAATATATTACTTTGGACATAGCAAGATATCCTTTGGGCTGATATAAGAAAATAACAGGCTTTTTAAAAGTCTAGATTGATTTTTTACTGTTTCTAAAAAAATAATAATAATAATAATAAAAAAGTAAAATTAAGGCAATACTAGTTACACTGCAGTTTGATAAAACCAATAAAACATTTTTGTTAGTAATGAATAAAGCCCACTCAGTGAGCCTTTGAGTAACACCAGGGAAAACAAAGTATCCTCTAGTCTCCCACATCACCTGCTTCTTCTTCTCTCAGTCAGCATCAGACCCATTCTCTTCTAGGGCGGGCTGCAGGGTGGGTGGATGTACCAAGCCCAGCACTTTGGGGTGGTCCTGTTTTAAGAGCCATCTCAAAACAGAGTTGCACAAGAAACAAATCCAAGCCTTTTTTGCAACATCCAGAGTGATTCTGGAGCTCTTCTCTTGCAGCCTTACCTTGATGATTTTCAATCAGAAAATCCAGAAAAGTTGTGAGCAAACTTGGCTCTCATTTTAATGCCTGTGTCTACTGCGGCTTCTGTGTTCTGTTTTTAAAACTGAGCAAGGAAGAAAGCAGCTGGTAGCTGAGAAAACTGAAGGGGTCTCTGGCCATCCCCATCTTAGGGGGTTGGCCATTCCCAGTCAATGCATGAGCCTCTCAGAAAGTATGAGCAGGTACCACAAGAGGTCTGAGCTGACCACAGCTCCAGCCCCATGGATTGGTGCCTGGGTGCATTTCGATGGAAAGAGCACGCCAACAGGCAGAAAAAAAAGGAAAAAACAATGCCTCCCTCCTTAAGAGCTTCTTTCAGCAGAAGCCACAAAATTGGACATAATTAAACCTTAAGGAACTGAAGGCCGTTCTTTCAGCCCATGTAGAAGTGAATGATACGACAGTAAATTTCCTACCATTTTATTATTTTATGGCCAGGAGGACATCCAGAGATTGCATAGAAGGTGAGCAAAAGCCATCTAGTCTGTCTACCACTGATCTCCCCCTTGATATATTCCTCAGTCTCTATTGTTCCTCCCCTGAGAACTGCTGTCACTAACACATCACTCCTACTCTGCCTGAGAGGATGGTGTCTGCAGCCTGAGAGGTTGTGCTAGAGCTGATCTATTCATTATCTGACAGACAACACTCTCACAGGCAATTCCATTAGCAACACACATCTCAATGACACCTTTTACATGTCTGGTTTCCAACCACATAGATCTAAGTGTTATTCTGAGTCTCTTTTTTTGACATTGGAAATCACTGATATAGTGCAAGTTGTGTTTATTGCTCTCTTTCTTTCAAGCTGCTGGATTGGCAGAAGTTTTCCTTTAAAAACTGTCCTATATGCTTTGGTGGTAAGGACAATGCTCTGGTTGGACTAAGAAAACTAATAACAATCAGCTATCCACATAAGGCCCACAAAAAATAAAATCAAATTTATCTTTGAAACGTGAATCTGCACGTCAAAAATATTAGTATTTCAAAATAAGGTTAAGAATATTGGGAAAGGACCCTTGTAAGCTATGTGAGCTCTGCACTTAACTTCACATTATTATTGCTGTTTAAATGAAAAAAGTGATCCAGTGAAAATTAAATGAGCAATTTTCATGTGAAAGCCTCTGGGCATTATTAAGATTCACAGCACAGAGTGTCATGCTGCTTCATAATAAATTGATCTGAGAAAGGTACTAAATATCTACTGCCTTTATAACTAAGAAACCATTCTGCATCACCAGTGTTTCTGCAACAGACTGACAGCCAATTTTTTTCCTTAAATATGCAGCCACAGGTTAAATGCTCCAGCATTTTCCAGTGGCAGCATCCATCCTCCTATACTTTGGCAGGCAAAATAACCCTGATTAAATTAATTAGTATCTTCAACTACTGTTGAGCTCATTAGCAACCCTCTAACATTGTATGTTCTGAAGATATATGCTTAAGTGCAGTAATTGTAGGCATTGGTTCATTAGCAAGTATGATCAACATGGGCTATCAAAAACATTTTTCATGCATAACAAATAGAGCAAATTGCTAAAACAATAAAAGAAACATCTAAGATCTATAGCATGTTCATCTACATGATGTGATAATTCGTTAGCATAATTAGAAGCAAATTTATAATAACACTTAATTTTCCACCTTCTTCAGTCTAAAGGAGACCAGGGATACTGTCCTTTCTGCAGAAAGTTTGTGCCCTGGCTGGCAAAATGTCAGGTGAAATTAAGACTGTGCAATGAAGGAAGTGTTATTTTAGATGTGATAGACAAGAAATCTTGCTGATTGCACACAGGCTATGTAATTACAGGGACTTGTGAACTGTACTTTCCTTACAATGACAAATTGTTGGCATTGGTGAGAAATTTAACCCTCCCAGTATTAAATGAACACAATTCAAGAACACTCTTAGAAGCACCATCATCATTTGAAAAGAAAACAACACAGGGACACGCTTAAGGAACACAGTAACAACATAGTTGCATTTTCCCACCCAAAGATTAAAACAATGCAGAATTTATTTTCTCCTTCTTGGGCAATAGAAATCTCATGACTTTTAATATTTTCTCTTGACTAAATATAAATATTGCCATTAGATTTCCACTGGAAGCTTCTGCTTTTGTGTATTATTATTTTAATTTTTTCCATATGAGCCACAATACATTTTAAGTTTGGCACACTTCATTTTCTAAGGGAATTACACTAAAAGGAGAACTCTAACTAGATGTCAATGAATGGACCTATGACTGATAATAGTTCTAAGTTGTAGAGGTGCACAAGTATTTTTTCTTTGCTTAAGACAAAAGTACTTACCTATGGATAAGAGAAATAAACAATGGAAGAGTTGATCCTGCCTTCATTGGGATCAAGTGCAAATTTCTGACTGATTTCCAAAAGGAAAAATTTTACACACAAGACTTGCTAGCAATTCAGTTTATATTTAAAGGCTCCAGAAAAGAGAAAAGAGATTCATGTATGCTGTACTAGTCAAATAAGATGTATCTGCCAATATGAGCATACTTTTTAACTTTATGATTATGATCTTTACTGTATTTTTTGGAAATGGCTACACTTCCACAAAGTCACACTACAGTATAGTTCATAACTCATTAACCTCAGAAATGCAAATTTAAAAATAGAAATGTTTTTATAATGCAATATTACAAACATACATTAAATGAAGCAATACATAAGAAAAATGCACTGAACTTTAAGTCTTTTACTTTTCTGTTAAAAGGTTTGATTTATGGCTTCTGTTTCAAGACCTTTGTGAATGTTTATAAGTGAGCAGAATTTTCATATTGTTCTAATATGTTCACAAAAGGGAAAACTGCTTGCCTTGCAGAAAATGCTAAAATTAATCTGAGAAGAAAAATCATGAAAAGAAAATGAACAATGACCTGGTCATGCAAGCTCTCCTCATTTGGCATTTACTGGATGACCTCTGTAAACCTGGCCACTCACAGAAGTGTTTAGAATACAAGACTATGTCACACTCACCTTTCACATCAAATTTGAATAATCATAATAAATTTATTGGAATTATGCTACAGAAACTTCTTCCCAGCACAGTGCTTGCAAATTACTGTACAGCTGCATATTTATATTTGGGCTTGATAATTTTTAGCCAATGTCTTGACCCATTTGACATCCTCCCAGTAGGCTCTACACTGCTGCAAGGAAAGGGCAGCAGTCCCTGAACCCAGCTCCCTCTATAAAAAACCTACATATCAGATGAGAATAGCAGAGGAATGTAGATGAAACGTTATAGAGAATACATGGTCAGTCAGAGCTAATCCTTTGTAATATTCTACTTTACAGAAGAGAGGATTTAATTGTTTCTTAAATGGCTCTAGGGCCTCTGAATGGGCAAACCTATCCAACAGAGCAGACATTTATTTGAAAAAAACATCTCTTTAATAAATATTGATCTATCATAACCATAGATCATTCTGGAGTCACAGCAATCTCTCCCTGCCTAATTAAACTGTGCTAATACAAAAATGTGGGCCAGGCCCATGAGGCACAACAGATCTGAGGGAGTGTGGAAATGCCTGGAAGTTGCAAGCTCTGGGCAGAGAAGCAGAAAGGCACAGGAACTGTGCCTGCATGCTAATGAACTCCACCAGATCGTAATCCATACAGATTGCAATTTAAATTCCCTTCCACATCCTCAGCCTCAAATTCTTCTAATTAACCCGCAGGCATGAGATAAGCAGCAATGCAGAGGGGGGGATGGCTCAACAGAGGTGACAAAAGGCAAAAGACTTGCCACTTCTCTTTCCTCAGGATTTGAAGGTTGTGTCAATCATTAAGCCAAATGCAGAAGGGTAATCAAAATGTCATTTACTTAATTTCCGCATGACATTTTAACTTTCACCTTATAAGCATTCCTGGATTTAGGGCTGGCAAAAGTGTTTCAGCAATCACAAAACACACACACTTCTACAGCCACGTGGCAGCACTTAAAAGCATTTCACTCCCATTGAAAAGGAGCTTTGTTAAAGATGGCAGGCAGTATTTCACCCCCTTGGCTTACACTTTTTGTAGAGACACTCAGCTTCCTACAGAGGTTCAAGTCTAACAGAAGTCAATTTATTGCCAGCCCCAGCACCATGCCAACTTGCAAGGATACCATAGAAGAGAAAGGCTACACTTTATTTCACACAGTGTCACAGCAACCCAGCAGTATTGCATGTTACTGTATGTAGAAACTTGTTACAAACAATAGTTCCCACAGACATTTCCCTCAAACTCTCCATAGATGGGATCTGGAAATTGCAGTTCCTCACCAGCATTCCTAGGATCCACAAACTGCAATTCTTCAACAGGACTCCAATGCTGCCTTAGATGTGGAGAGACCTGTCTGATTTCAGTATAATTCCTCATAATTTACTCATTCAAAGCAGTATTTGTCAAAGTGTTTTTTAGTAATCACAGTGAGACAAACTGCTGTCTGTGGTTTTGGGCATTTTCTGATTTTTTGTTTGTTGCTTGGGTTGTGGGGTTTTTTTTAATGAGTGGTAACAAAGCTGCTTTTGGTAAGCATGGAGAGGCCTGCTATTCCAGCACAATTAAATGAGATGAAAATTATTTGATTGTGCATTTATCAGTGTTTGCATATATGAAAAGATTTTGCACATGCAGATGTATGCAGGTGTTGTATAATAAAAAAGTCCTCACATGTTCTTTTTTTTAATACAACTCAGAAATCTGAAGGAGTTACACAATTTTATGAATAGCTAATCTCAGCTTTTCATCTCTATAACTGTTATTTTCAAATAAATTTGAGTGATCCCTTAAGTGTTTACATTAAAATCTGGCTAGTATCTTACTAGCTTACTTGAAGAGAGTTGGTGGCCTCATTTTGAATTTTAATGAAGACCACACTGCATAAGTCACTGAAATTAGATTCCCTACTGGCACACTTGGCCTTGATGGAAAGCTGAAGCAAGACAAAAGGAATTAAATGCCATTACATTACTGCAATTGAATAATCCAAACCATGGGTTGTCCATGGCATCTGAGTATGATTGCCACAGTCAGTCTTTACATAGTTCAGGGGCAAAATTAAGAAGTAAACTTCAGGTATCTTGGTTTATGACATACCATGTGTTCTATAGTCACTTAGAAAGCTGTGATTTCTGGTTTTTTCATCTCTGAGAAAGGAAAAATGCCACACTGGGACTTAACTTGTATGAACACTTACAAGTATTTTTAGACAGACAATACTGATTTGCTTTGTCAAACTACCTGCTACTGTACTCCTATATTCCTAACAGACAGTCATAGCACAGACTGAGACAGGGAGAAAAGCTGAGATATACTAAACTTGACAAGTGAGTCAGACTCTGCTCGCTCAGATCTTTTATTCCATGCTGTGCTCTGAGAGAAAGAGAGGCACTGCTCCAGGTCTTACCGTGGTTTATAGTGCAGCTTCCAAACAGGAGAAGCTCAGGCCTACTGGAGATATCCAGAAAATACAGAGAATACATGATCTGTCAGGCTGATTTTCTTATCTGTATCTAGAGATATGTTAATTTATGCACAAATCCAGCTATGGGTAATGATCTTGCTTTTTTCCCTACTAGCTGTGCAGAGTTAATGTTAAGCATTTTCATAAAATGATCACTATCTGTGGTCTTCCACCTGAGAGGGCTCTTGACCTGAATGAGCTTTTCCTTCTTTGACAGTGGGAGAACTGAGGTTTGCTGAGCTCACTGAGGGAGCCATCTTTCACAGTCAACAGAGCTGGAGTCTCTGGAATTTAAACTCCAAGCAAGATCTCAGAGAAAAATAGAAACATATGTCTCACATTAAGAACTAAGACCTAAAAACATTACAAAAGTATTCATACTGACTTTTGAATGTGATCATTTATTGCACAGCATTAAGCAAGGGCACTGAGAATGCCATCTGCTGGTAAAAGCAGCATGAGGGAGCACAATTCCTTATTAGACAACTTCCAAAAATGAGAAAGGTTAAGAAACCTTTGTGGATAATGATGGATTGTCAATTGTTTGGGTTTGTTTGGTTTGGTTTTTTGTTGTTTTTCTTTTACTGCTAATTTGAAGTTTTTTCCAATAAAGTAGCTTTATCTGCATGATATAATGAATTTTACATAGAAACTTTGCTGGGAATGGACTTTCAACCAGAAGAAATTACATCTTTATTTTGAACAGGAAAAGACTAACTTTTGCAAATAGCAACAATTTTAAAGACACCATACATAACAAGGAAATACGATCAGCGCTGAAAGACTGAGATTGCTTCTACTTTCTTGTTCTTCAAGAAATAAAGAAATAAAAAAAATATGTTTCAGGGGAAACATATTCAGAGCAGCTGAGGACAGTTGGCTGTTCAGCCTGGAGAAGGTGAGACTGAGGGGAGACCTCACTGCGGTCTTCAAAATCCTTGTGGTAGGGAAGTAGAGGAGCAGTCACTGATCTTTTCACTTTCATGACCAGTGACAGGACTCAAGGCAGTGGCACAAAGCTGAGTCAGGGGAGGCTTAGGTTGGATGTGAGGAACAGGTTTTTCATAGAGAGGGTGGATGAGCAGTGAAACAGGCTCCCCTGTCAAGGGATGTGGCCACAGCACCAGCCTCACAGAGCTCAAAAATGATCCTCTTGGACACATGGTATGTGTGACTCCTTGGGTGTCCAAGGAGTTGGACTCAGTGATCCTTGTAGTTCCCTTCCAACTCATCACGTTCTATGATTCTGTGATTCTCCTATTTCACAGGACCTCAAAAGTCATTCTCAAGATTTTATTAACTATTTGGTGAGGACACTGAAAGTCTAATTCTCTACAGTAAAAATAAACAAAAAAAAAAAATCAAACTCAGCAGTGAATCTGTTTGTTATTGTACCATCACCTAGAGCAACTATGACTACAAGCTTTCTGTGGTCAGTTAGTGATTTGACCACAAATAGTGGACAATACCTGTCTGCTAACTCCACTTACAAAGCAGTGACTGTTACAGAACTACAGCAAGGCAGATCCACAGAAGCCACATCTCTGCTGGGCTGAAAACATACTTTCTTTCTTTTTTCCCCTCAATGATTATTGATGAAGTGTTCTGTTGTGCCCAGTTCCACAGCCAACAACCAAGTTACCTGAACTATCTAACAAAAAACAACTAGTCTAATATTGCTCTTGTGTTTTCTAAGAGCATCCCATCTTTGCAAGCCAGTCAGAAACATGGGACAGTACATGGGACTAAGATTTGGTGGAGTTCAGCAAGGACTTTGGTCTAAATATAATTTGATTATTGCTTAGACTAAGTTAACAATTGCTGACAAAGGGATGTCCATCTGCTCAAAAGTATGACAAACAAAAAGAGTTGAAAGTGCCAGATGTCAACTCTAGCATATTTAATAGCAGATTAAAATATGCAAAGTTGCTTAGAAATAGTAAAATATACAAAAGCCTAATTAGTATTGAAAAATATTCAAATCTTCCATGTCTAATGAACTTCTAGAATTTGAGCTTTGGAGCTAGCAATGATAGGTCAGAAAAAAATCAACAGCACTATATAAGTTATTATGAGCAATGCCAATTAATTATTAGCTTGCCACAAGCATTAAATCTTATCCCAAGACACTCCTGAAGGCTTGCTTTCTATATCTATTTCACGTACTGGCCACATACAAAATAATTTCAAGTTTGGTTTTTTTTAAGTCTAAGTTCTGTGCAAGTTCTAGAAGACCAGGACACAGTCTGAGATTAAGAAAGGATGCTAGATGGCCGTAATACCCATGACAGGATGTATGCTGCTTCTAAGCCTTAAGATCAGAAGCAAGACTCCTGGAGTTGGACCCTCTTAAGGCTCTGTCAAACTTCATCCCCTTTACTTGGAGAAGTTCAACAATGGTGTCCAAAAAAAAAAAAAAAACAATCTGACCAGAACACAAATACCTACATGTAGTATCATGCTCAACAACAAAAGCTAGAGCAGAGGAGGAAGGTGGGGTTTTTAGTCAGCAGAGACTGGCTGGGCATTATTTTGTCTGTGTGAGGTGCTGAGCAATTTCCTTCACTGTGCTACTTGGTTTGGTTTTGCTTGTTTCTTTGGTTTTGTCTTCACCTATAGTTTCACCTTTATCTGGACCCATGAGTTTTCTTGCTTTTGCTCTTTCCAGTCTCTCAGGTGTGGGGGAGATACTCAATCCACCATAAAGAGCTCACAAGGCCTAGGAAAGCTTATCTGTGACTCAGGACACAGGAGCCAAACCTGGGAACAGAGTTTTCTCCAGAAGAACTACTGGTCCAGCTTCCAAAGGCTGCCTTTGACAGAAGGGAGTTGAGGTCTGTGTAGTTCCTTAGAATGACTCAGAGATTATGCAGTCAAAGAACATGGCTAATCTTTTGCAAGAAGGTTTTTTTTTCGTTTGTTTTGCTTTTGGCGGGGCGGGGGGGGGGGGGGGAGGGGGCTGTTTCTTTTGTGGGGCTGATGGTTTGTTTTAAATAAAACCCCAAGCTTTCCAGAGTTACAGATGGGCATAATGTCCCACACACATTGATGCAGGAGACAGGGGCAGAGGGACACAGGACCGTGACTCATCTCACCATTACAGACAAGCTTTCAAGTACTAAAATATATAAAACTGCAACACCAAAATAATACTGAAATTCACACAAGTTTATGAATTAGTTATTATTTTAATACAATTTTTACACCTTTTTTTTATCAGCAACTGGTTTTGAATCATAAAATGATTAAAATCTGCAAATCCAGGTCACCAGGAGCACTGATTTTCTTCTCAGCTCTAGGAACAGATTACCACCAGCAACTACAACACCAAACTCATCATCTTGTCTTTTTGGTGGGACCATCTTGGGGGGGTTGATGCAAAAACGTGTACCTTTGTTACGGAAATATCCAGCTTTCTATTTGTGACTATTAACTGTCTGCAGTGCTCAACTCAGCTACTCATAGGGATTGTGAGGTCCTGTGGGGTACTCCTGGAAGTCAGGATCACACTGATTTGCAGCCAGCACAGATGCACCTCTTGTACCTGTCTCGACAAGGCGGGTGGCAGCTGGAGCACTTCACACACTTGCAAGGTTGGTATCAGCAGCCACAGTGGTAACTCTCATTCTACAGCTGGCAGTGGGAATAAACACGAGCTCCCCATTCCACCCAGTCTGGAGACAGGGAGTGTCTCAACACTTCTTACCTCTGGTTCTATTTCTGAATATAGTGGTAGGCAAGTCACTTCAAATAAAGTAATATTTTTGTCTTTTAAGAAAGAAGATAAAATTTTCATTTTTTTGCTAATTATGGGGTATTTTTGTCTTTGTTCTAACTTCAAAATACTAGATAGTACTTTCTCTAATCCAAAATCCAATCCAATTATTTCAGAGGCCTTTGGATTAAGTCTCTTCTCATTATAAAGTCAAATTAAAACCTTTAATGTTTCTATCAAGTAACTGAAAGATTAGATGAGAAAGTAACAAATTCCGCAAAATAAAGTACATAAATCTTAACAAAACTAAGAAAAATGGACAACTGACAAAAATGTTGCACATGACAAAAAGAAATTAGACTTAAAAAGTGACAGTGATTTTCTGGTGACACATTTATCATAAATCCATGATGAAAGAGATGAGAGGTAGGTCATCTGCAAACGATACTGGGCAGAGGTCAGAAATAAAATATTGCTGGACTTTTCAGTTTAAGAAATCTTAATCAGAAATTAAGAATTATAATTCTTAATATGTTGCTTGTGAGATTCCTCAATCTTTTTAGTAATATTTTGTCTATCAGATAGCTCTTCAAAAACTAACCTTTGTGAATATACCATTAGATATGCTTAATTTTCATTCTATTAAAGAGGAAAGGGGATTCAAATTTTGTAATTTTTTACTCTTCTTTTATTCTATTTTTTGTAATGTTTAAATTCTATCATTATTCATAACTAACTTAAACCCATGCCTCTGGTAGCTGCCTCATACAAGCCAAAACCTGTTCCCATAAAACATGGGCTATTCTGAGACGGTTGAACTTACTGTATTTACTTTTGATACAAGGCATTTAAAAACAACCTCTCACTAATTTTGCTGATTCACACTAACAGCTTAGCATAAGCAGGTACCAGTGTTTTGGCAGCAATGCAAATTCATGCTAATTTTCTTTGAGATCTTTCCTAAAAAAAGCAGAAATGGAAGTCAATGCCAAAATGATTGTCATGTAAGTGCAACACCTGACTCACTGCAAAAAAGATGATAAAGAGACTTATTAGCCCATCTCTGGAATTTTAAATACTACTAAGAAAAGAAGGCTTTGACAATTCTTGTATCCAAACACATAGTCTATTACCTTGTAATCCTCTCCTGAACCACCAAAATCCTAGCATCTCCCCACAAAAAGCTCAGGAGCAGTCCAGTGCATATGTTCCCACCAACATGCTCAACAGGACGAAGGGGTTTCTGGCTTTGTGCTGCTGGGCAGCTCCTCGGCTGCAGCCCTGGACCACTGGCAGCTGCAGGTCACCCTGCAGGGACACCATTTGCAGCCACTGCAGTGTGAGTCAGCTCAATTACCTTTTTGAGTCTGCCTCCATTTTCTTTCTTTCAATGCGCAAATACTTGGAGACATAAAGCAAGTCTAGTAGCCATCTAAAATTAACTTCTCCAAACATATAATGAGCTAAAATGATTCCACTCAATATCTACTCCAGGTATCATCACAGCCTCCAAATACCTGAAGAATCATATTTGTAGCATGTACCTGAATACCAGGCTACCTGAAATCTTAAGTAAAATTAATACCTAGGCAGTTATGGAACTAATAGTGCCTGAAAAAATCTGGTCTTGACTTCTTGTCTGTTTTTCCTTTCTTTCATCTCAAATGACAGGTTTAGCTCAAGTACCTATGTCCTGACTTGAGGAATTTTCATGAACTGCAGTTTTCAAATAAATCAGCAGAAAACCCATGCTGCTCAGGATTTTATTAGTGATTCCTCAAGCTCACATGGCAAGCTACTAGGTGTGATGTTAACTGGTTTTAGATCTGCAAAGGAAATGGGACTATACACCACTTTGCTGAAGTGTGGAGCTGTGCACATTGATGACCAAAATTCCCAGATCTGAAAATTCTCCACAGCTAGTCCTAAGCAGTAACTTTTGAAATGGGAACTGTCAGAAGGGAAGTTGTTAAGGTTTTATGGAGTAATGACAGTGTCACAGAGCAAAGACTTTTTAGGAAGCCTGAAGGAGGCAAGCCCACTGCTACTGCTGATGCAGGTGGCCGCCAAGAGGAAGTGAAACATGTCTCACACTTTGCCAAGATCCCCTCTGGCTGCAGGCAGGCTGGCAATAAAGAAGTCTTAGGCACAGGTAATGAAGGACTCACTTAAGTCTGCACTTGGTGTCTGCACTGGCTAATGGGCAACAGGAGGCCTCCTGGTACTATAAAGATAGGAAATACATATAGATGCTCTTGATAACCACAGGACAAAGTAGCCACAGTGCATAGCTTGAGCAGGATTTGTTAGAAGGTTGGGAGTGAAATCTATTTCACCCCCAAATCCATTTAAATAAAACAGATCTTATCTAGACAAGGGCTTGAATATGCAACAATGCAACAGTTAAGTGTCCCCAGATGGAAACTGAGGGATAAAATACGAGTGTACAAGCCCTACAGAAGGGCCCTCAACAGCTTCACCGTCCCCCACCCAAAAACATGGTCTTTTGTGAAACTGCTTTATGCAGCTGAAACTTTCTTGTTAATTAAGCAAAGATTGGTAGGTACAGCTGCAATTTCAAATGAGCTCTTCCCAAGACTCTCCCCTTGTTCTGCCTCACTACGAGATGCACATTTCCTTTTCCAGCTTGTACATGGTTTGCATTTTTTGTCCTTTTCATACTACCATAAGATGGAAGTTATCAGTACATGACAAAGAAAACAGAGGCACCACTGGAGTACCCCTTTAAAGTCATGTTCCTGTTGTCATGGCAACCACTTAATTAGTTGTGTGACTCATTTTTCACCAGCACCTGGCAATATCACCTCTCCAAGATTTGTTATTATTAAGGAGTCTGCTAACTCAGCTGCTTTACAAGGTAGCAGAAAAGATCTCCTGGCATTTCCATCCTGAATCTTCTTTGTCAGGAATATAAATCACTCATAAATTTCCCAACAGCTGAATACAATGTGCACAAATACCACTGTGACAACGCACCCCCTTGAAAAGAACACAAAGAAGTCTTGGGAGCTAATCATGCTCCCTGCAGTACCAGTATGCTATTCACTAAACAGGGAGGGGGATCACACCTTAAAGAATTTAAGTGAATAGACACAAATACTTTGACAGGCAATCTCTTGCACCTCTCTCCCTTGACATCATAGTTGTATGGCATGGGGACAAGATTGGCCCCATTTCCTTCAAGCTTCCTTTTGCAGAGAGATTCCTATCCTTCACATTGCTGCTGTCCATATCCTCAAGCTGCTCTGAGAAGCACACAAGCATGTACTCAGCCAGCACTGTAATTACTATAACTAATTAAAAAGGCTTCAGTCAGACAGCAGTCAGACCTGACAAAACCAGAAGCCTTCCTCAAGAGTAAACTGTCCCTATATGTGAGCTGCACAGAGACTTCAGACTCAAAGGGCTGAAAAAAAGAAAAGGTTGTTTAATTACATTCCACAGGCAACCCCATCACCTTGGATGAATACTTCCCTTAGACAAAAGGTCACCTGGTTACCTAAATTCAGTTTCTGAGTTTGGAACCATAAAGGAATACTTACTTACAATTATCTCTTTGGTATCAAACTCAATCATTTCAGTGGTTGAACACCCAAAATTTAATATTTGGGTGCTGTAACAGAAATTAAACACTCTGAAATCTTATTATAATGTGGCAACAGAAAAGCCTCCTCTCTGCCAAACAGCAAAGAGGATACAAAGGAGCCTCAAGCAGAATTCAACATCAGAGAACAGCAGAGAGAAGCTAAAATAATTTTCTGATCTGTACAATGCGATTCTGGAGGGACAAATGCGCTTCTCCATAAAATTTTAGCCAAGAAGTTCGTCAAAACAGATAGATTTATCCCTTGATATTGCCTTTATTCAAGTTTCAGGCTCCCCTAATGCTCTTTAAACACAGATTTTGGCAGTTTATTGTTTGACGATTGAGCAGTAGTGAAAAACACATTCATTTATGCTTGTCAGAGATGTTGATGAATTCCAGTCACATGCAATTAAGGTGGAATTCAACACAATAACAGATTAAACAGCAAAGTCTAGACAAACAAGGGGAAAAAAATCCACCAAAAACACAATTTCCAAAGAAAAATTCCTAAACAAGTCTACATTCTTTCTGCTGCAAAAGGGGTGCACCATCTTATTTATTATATGAAAGTATTTATTTTATTTTAATTCATGTAGTGGTATTACAATGGATCATCTAAAAGAGACAGTAAAAATACTAGTCATGCAGTAATATTTATGCTACAGAAGCAACACGGAATCTTTACGTTTTAAAGTAAAACACATATGTCAAAAATGGGATACACTGCATTTTGCATTTCTTGAAGATAAATTCCCTCTCTGTAAAGCAAAGCTTTAATTCAGCTGAGAAGTTGAATTGGCTTAATGACAATTAAAATGAAATGCAAGACAAATATTCTAGGCCCCAGTTTACATCTACATAAATAAGGGGCTACGTGTCTTTACTCAAAAATCTTCATGCTGTGTACTGTTTTATAAGTTATGTTGGTTTTCAAACCACAGGAAGAATTGTAGAAATATATATTTTTTTCTTAAATCTGGCAGTGCTTTACTCTCTCCATGTATGGGGAGATACAGCAAAAACTGTTCTAATATATGCTGCAAGAAGAAAAAATTAGTCACACAAGTCATTTTTGTACATTATTCAAAACCATCAGGTCATTGCTGTCATGCTAGCAAGGCATCAGAGTCTCTTTGTCAACAATGTACAGCAACTGAGCTCAAAAAAGTGATTTAGTAGCATGATAAAAAATTTCACAGTCCTTTTTCACCACATGAGGGATGCTCCAGAAGCTGGAATTTTTAATACTCATCAGAACTAGGTTGTACTGTACAGCAGCACTCAACATGCACACAGCCACAGTGATTTCACCAATGACAGAAACCTCTACTACTTTGAAAAGGTCTTATATGTTCACATGAGAAACCTGATTAAATTCATCCACACTCATTCAGCAACGGTATCAAGAGTAATGAGATCTTAGAAAACTTACCAAACACTTGATTCTCATGAAACCTGAACAAACCCAAATTTTACACTTCACAGAACTGGTTAACAAATGTTTCACTTTATTGAATGACTCCTCTTAAAGAAGAATGGGCTTGAAAAAAAGGCAGCAAAAGAGATTTAGTCTTATTAGACTGTGCATTTCTGATTTCCTCATACAAGCCAAAGAAAGTTCCCATGTGTAATGGCAGACTCACCATAACTCAGCTTCTCATACCAAGAAAGACAACCAAATCCAAATTCTTTGGGAAGAATCACAGGGCCTGAGCTGCAGCTCTGCAACAGCTGTGACATCAGTTCTGGCCTCTGTCAAACTACAGAGCTAACCTTTCCAGTTATTATTTTGTATGCTCTCTACCTACCACAATAGGCTTCTGTCACTGGACTACTAGATTGGTGCTACATGAAGAAACTGTTCAATCAAACAGTGAGTTTTCTTAACTTTAAAAAGGCCCTAAAACTAATGGGCCAGGCAACTACGGAGTGTAATTTAGCAGTTCTACTCTCAAACTCACCTCGAACTTCAGGAGAGAATCGAGCTGAATGGCGAGACACGAAAAGTTTCAGTTCTTGATCCAAGTTGCATTCAACCAAATTTGTGTCCCATGATCGGATTCCTAAAATTCAAAATACAAAACACATCTAGCTTGACACATGAGAACTGGAAGTTTTAACTGAGTATTTTTCTATTTGCATTCAAGCTATTTGCATACTTCTAAATACCAAGCCCAGCCTTGCTTCCTTCCAAGGCACACAGCTATTTTTTAAAATGCATTTGGAAGAATTCTGACAGGAATCAGAAAAAGACAATCTGCCTTTCCAAAGGGTGACCATTTTTTAAGGCCTCAGCTTTAGAACGGCAGTAGTAGTCACTTCACAGTAAGCTACCAATGTCCCTGAAGTGACTTTAAAATCGCAATATAAAACTTTACAAAAATGGAGGAGTGAATCACCCAGAGGACACTTCAGTCATGTTGCCCTTTTGAGAAGAAAAAGGCAGCATTACCTAGCATGTTGGTAATTAATATTTAAAAACAAAGTATTAAATTGATGACTTCTCCATTCAGTATCTTTGAAGCATACCATATTTTAAATTAAAATTTAAGTAATATTTTATTTATGAAGTGTCAGTACTCTAGTTCTGAGATCTGAAAATGCTGTGCTTGATCTTTTTTTTTTAAGAACCAAACTGCCTATTTCTGTTCCCTACCATTTTTCCCCAGCTACTTATAAAGTGAGACCCTTAACACTTATATGACCAAAAAATATATTATTCCAAAGTAGATTTTTAAGGACTGAAATTCAAACATAAAAAAAAAAAAAAGCCATTGCAGTCAAAAGAAAAGTTTCTAATTTTCTTCCATGAGATTTTGATGAATAATTTTAGAAAAAAAAACAAACTAGCAAAAAAACACCCAAAAAACCCAAATCACACTTTAGATTTTTCTATAATTTTGTTCTGAAATTGTTCTGAAAAATCTTCTTGTTTCAAAATAATGAGCTGGCAGTAACACTACAAGTAAAAGTCCAGGCACTAGCAAACATAAAATGGATTGCTGGTGAGGAGTGTCTGGTGGCCCCTCCCCACATGAGCATGCCTTTGCATGGAATTATTGGGTTAGACCACTTTGGGGTTTGACAACAAGATGCATGAAGAGGTGTGTGTCCAACCCTTCAGAATGAGTCTAGAATTAACACTGCTGGTAACTCTGTCAGGATTTCAAGTTGTGGATGTTACTGTCAATGCCACTTCCCATGCTCTATGTATTTTCTGTTTCAAGGCAGCAGAAATGTCAGAACTTAGACTGGAAGAAGCCATGTTGCAGAGATGAAGCATGAGAAGAAAAGAGGGAATAGCAGAGAAACCAGACCTGCAGTGCCAGTCTCCCATTGCAGCTCTGAGTAGGTTCTCCATGCAAATATGAAAATCTGCATTTCAGAGCCTGAAGCCTCTGTAAGAAGAATGCATCCATAGCTTTTCCTTGTCAGCATCCAAGTAAAGGTAGTAGCAAGCTTACTGTAACATGCTACCGACATGTTAAGTAGCTGCCATTTGAATCTCTACAAAAATCTGAAAATACAATATTGACTGTGTGTTTCATTACCACTTGAGAAAAATAACTGAGCTATAACCAGCCACCTCCACTTCCTGACTGATGCATCATTGTTCAGAGGCACAAGCAGCAAGTCTCCTTACTTTGTTTCCTCAGAAAGCTCTTGGCCATATGGTACATTTTTTGGGACAAGTTTTGGCAGACTAAATAGAATTTAATATCTTCCAGGTGTTGGAGTATTTGAGAGCAAGAACACCAAGATGATATAATACCATACACATAGAGCACATATGAAAACAGTAAATATTAAAACTGACATTGATCACAAAGCTGAAGTACACTGAGTGAATGAGTGCTGAACTTGAAGAAGCTTGAAGATAAACTGCTTCCTGGCCATTGGCACCAAGCTTGGGCAGAGAAACTACAATGCTTTCTGGAGGTCGGTTAAACAATGTGGACCATGATTATTCAATGCTGCTAATGACTGGACTCGTCTACCATCCCCAGCTGCTTTAGATGCAGTCCTAATTTGCTTTAGGGATAAGATTCTGATGAGATGTAGTCAAGATTGCACAATCACTGCCTGATTGAGCCAGGCAATGTCCAAAATACAGGACTCAACACAAAATAAATAGGAAAAAAAAAAAAAAAGCCAAGGGGGAAAAAGCCTACATGCACACAGTGGTCCTAGAAGCTGAAGCTGGAATTTGGGTAGACTATCCAAAATTTGCAACTGCATGATTCAGCAATCTGGATGCAAAAATTATGCATGTGTATTATAGAGTAGCAAAATGTATTAAATGAATGATATCACTAAATCAGGTTTTAGGTGGAACAAAGATAAACGTGGAATTAAAATCCAAGGTCAATCCAATGATGGATTAGCAGTGTGGATGTAACTGCTGTAAACATGGCTGAACTGGAACTATTTCTTCCTTTCTGCAGTCTTAGGAGTGCAATGTCACTAGACACAAGACTAATCAGATAGCAGGCAGGGCACACCCAGTAGCATCTGCTAAATCAGTGGAAAAATCTTGAAGCTTTCTCTTCACTCCTCTCTTCTCTTTTGGTGGATGGTGGGTTGGAGGACTGCCCCCTTGGCAAAGTCACATCCAAAATATAATTACTGAAAATGCATCCTGCCACACCATTCCCTCCCCATGATATATTAAGAAATGACTCTGCATTCCACCAGGTTGCGTAGCATCACGCCACTGATGTGTTATCAGCAGATGTTTTCTTTGACACGTTGCTCTGCAGTTTGGCGCATGAATCCACAGTTTTTAATGATGGTACCCAGGAGAGGTACCAGAGAAGACTGAGACAGAGTTATCAAAAACCAAAATGCATTTAAAGCTCTATTGAGAATAAAGGCAGCAAGAAGTGTTTTTTTCCAGACTACAGAAGACTTTCCAAAGAGAAAAATATTACCTGAGCTCCTAATTGCCTCACATAGATAAAGCGTCAGACTCCCACTGTATTCATCCAGAACAATGCACCTCAAAATTTCACCAAGCAGTTTTCTTAGCAGGCAAATCCATCAATCAGATGGTCTGATACTAGAAGCAGCATGGTGATTTATAATCCAAAATGATCAATTAAAAGGCCAAAACACTTCCTCTGAACACCTCAAGCTGTAAGTGGGTGTTATGCTTAGTGGCAGGAGGTAGCAGCAACTGAGCTATGCAGTAGCAACTGTACAATAGGACATTCAAGAAGAGACTGAAGAGCCTTTCTTCAGAGGAAGGGTATTAGCTGTCTTGAGGGAAGAAATCTTATCAATTTCCTTTATAATCTTTGACAATTTAATTAAAATACAGCCAGTTCTCTTCTAACACAACTGAAAATTAGATAGAGTTAAGGAAGTGCAATGCTGAAGAAGCTCTGAATGACAAAGCACCTGCCTCAGTAGCTCTCCCCAAGAGACAATGGTAGCAATAAAGATGAACAGGTTATGATGAAACTGGTTAGCTGAGATGAGGATGCCTTTTACCTCAAACAGTAATGAGAAAGAATTCAGAGAAATAGCCAACTAAACCAACAATGGTTGAGAAAGCAACAATAGAGACAGACGAAGTCCTAGCTGGACTGCTGAACCACACCTACATGACAAGGCTGCTACCAATTCCCCGTTCCGGGATCTCTTCTCCACTCTTAACAATGGCAGTTCCTGAAATCTTTGTTTTCACCAGCCCAAAACAAAAAATACATGTTATAAAATCAGGTATCAACTGAGTTTAACTAACTGTAAGGTCCGGCAATAATTTTCTTTTGTGCTTTATTCCACTAACACCGCAACAGCTTGTTGTTTTGGTTTTTTGGTTTGTTTTTTTTTTTCCCTCTCCGCATATACACTGCAATCTATTGTATCAGAAGCCACAACGAAAACTCATAAAACTGTCATTTCACTTGCAATACCACCCTGCATCGCCGTCTTAAGAAAAGGACAAATAAATGCCGAGTCAGAGCAGCCTGCAGTCGGACAATAAGGAGGCTGAGCACTCGGGTAACAGAGTTACTTATATGGGTTTTCTTTATTGGAATATATATATATTGGAATATATATATATACGTATATAGAACTTGGGTTCTGAAAAATTGCCCAGACAACAGAAAAGTCCCAGCGCCCAAAGTTAGACACAAAGGCGCGGCTGCGCTCCCGCCCGCGCAGCCTCTGCCGCCGAGAGGGAAAACGCCCCGAACCCCGCCGGCTCGGCGTGGCGGTGGGGGACGGGGGACTGCGGGTGCCAGCCGCCCCGCAGCCCCAGCCCAGCCCATCCACCCCATCCCCGGCCGCCCTTTGTCCGCCCCAGGCTGCCACCGGGACCGCAGTGCGGACCGTGCCACGCCCACCCGCCGGTGTCTCCGGGCAGACGGGCTCGGCGGCGGGCGCTGCGCTCCGGAGCCGGCCCCTCCGCCCAGCCATGACGGGGAGGGGGCTCGCTGCGGCTCTCGGCAGCCCCGCTCCGCAGCGCCCGCGCCCCGCACCCGGGGGAAGGTGAGTGCGTGGGCGATTGCGGCGGGACCCCCCGGGGAATAAAGAGCCGAAGACCGCGGCTCGGCGGGATGGGTGTCGGGGGACAAGCCTGGCTCCCGGCCGCGCCCAGGGAGGGGCAGGGCGCCGGCAGGGGTGTCGCGGCGCTGCCCGCGGCGCCCCGGCTCCCGCCGCCTCACCTCGCTCGATATTGGCGATGGCCCGCCGCAGGTGCTCCTCGGTCACCAGCTCGCCGATGACCACCAGCAGGTAAAACTTGCTGTCTAGGAAGCGGTGGGAGAGACTAGGCGAGGTGGAGGTCGGGTTGGGGATGCTGCAGGAGGGCTCCGAGTCCACTTCCACCACTACGGTGGCCATCGCCTCCGCCCCGCGGCTCCGGGGCGCTGAGCGCAGAGGGGCCGCTCGGCGGCAGCTCCGCAGGCGGCAAGGAGGGAGTGAGGGCGGGTGGGGAGGCGGCGGCGCTTTTATACGGAGACGGTGCAGGGCAGGGACCTGGTGAGGAGGAGGAGGAGGAAGGGGGGGAGCCGGCGCATCCTCCGCGCCGCCGCCGCCTTTCCAGCATCCACAGCTGATGTCATCTGCGGCAAATCCTCCCCGCGGCGGCCCCCGGAAGCAGGAAGGACGCGGGGGGCGAACAACGCCCCGAGGGGACGCCGAGGGGTGCGCCCCACGCTTGGCTCCCGCCCGGCCGCCGGACCCCAGAGCCTGCGCCCCTCGCGTCCCTTGCTCCCCGCGCCCATTCGGGGCGTCACCCTGCCGGCCGGTCACCCCGAGGCCCGGCCCGGGTCCCAGCCTTGAACCTTGAACCAGGGCGATGAGGAGCCGCAGGTGATGGCCTGGCAGACCTGGCGAGCTCATGTGGGAAAGCCGGCATGGGGGCTCTAGCAGCACTCCAGACGTGTATGAAAAAGCAGTGCCACTGCCTAAAGCCAATTGTCCTCTCCTACATCTTGCTGTAGCACTGCAGCAAAATTTGAGTCATACTCAAAAAAGCACACACCCTCACCCCAGCAATCTAAATATTCTTGCTAACTTTTTAAATTTGAAAGCAGTTCATTTAATAAGATATTTCACACATGGCCTTTCTGCACATATTCAAAACCCATGGATATATGACACCAGAAAAACACTGGTTTTGGACAATGTCCTGAAACCTATATTCTTAGCTTATTCAAAGCTGTACAAGTTTAAAGGGCTTTGGTAAGTCATGTTGACCAGGCTTAAGCAAATCCAGGGAGCAATGATAGCAGAAAACTCACACAATGAAAGAACCAAAGGTTTCATTTCTCTTTTCACAGATGTTAGTATCTTCATCTCAGTACTCAGTGATAACCACCTCTAAAAATCATATTAGTCTCTCCTAATGTGGGATAGATAAGTCAAATCTGTGTGAGATGTTCCTCTCACTTTTCTTATGTCACTTCTCTGACATAAGCAAGACACTTGTTTACACTAAGGCTCTTGTTTATATGGCTCAAGTAATGTGGGATAATTTTCAATGTGATATGGGAAAGGATATCAACTTTTATAGCTTGTTTTTTAAGATAACCTCATGTCCCTGACTGAGAAGATGCTTCTTCTGTCTGCAGCTTCTCACAGTGCTGGGTGTGCAGATTCTCTGCCTACTCCCCAGGAACAGAATACTTGCCTGGATGAACCATTACATCATGGTCTTCTTTGTATTTTGTTCCAGGGCACAGTGGACTAATTCTCATGCATTTCAGGTTGTCACTGCTAAGATTTGTTTTGTCTTACTAGCCTAGAGGCTACAGTTTCAACCCATAAAGGTTAGGACAGGATCTTTATAAGTGCTGGTCCATAGTGTTGTATCTGTCTATAGCACTCAGTGGTCTTGATATGAGTAGTTCCTCTGCATAAATACAGCTCTCAAAGCTTACACAGTATGGTGTGTTTGGATGTTGCATCCAAAGTAGACTTCCTGAACGTTGTAGAGTGCAGACAAGTGTTTTCACAGCCATGTCAGGTGGCTGAGATAAAACAATGGTAAAGAGCAGCAGTGCTCATTCTTCACTAGGGCTGACACTGCTGATAGAACAAATACAATGGCATAGATTCAGAAGAACTAGGAGCAGTTTTAAGGTTTGCAAGGTATTCAAAGGTGCAGAGTGTTGCTCTTTGGATACCTGTTGCACTATATTAGGAACGGCGATAAGCAAGACACTGACTCCCTTAGCTTCATTGTCCAAGAGAGCAAAGTTTATTACTCTTAATCTTCTTTTATAGACATGTTTGAGAAAGTCCAAGAGGTAAAAGTCTCATTGGTCATTAAAGCAACACATCACCATCATTGGTTAAGTGGAACACTACCCCTTGACTGTTTTCCTAAACACCACCTGCAAAGATTGTAGTCCTTTACCAAGGACTGTTTGGTCCTTGCTTTCTCAGGCCAGAACGAGAAGCCTGTGAGACTTGTTTCACACAGGCTCTGTTCCCTGCTTGCTTTTTCATTTAGCATCCACAGATACTCCTGTTCATCTGGGCCCCACTGTGACTTTGCTGTTTCCTTGCTAATCGTGTCAGTTTTGATGAGATGGTAGAGATGCCTACTTAGAAGTAATATCCATGCCCTGTGACCTTTTCCAATATGACCCCCTTCCTAATAGTTTATTATCGTGATAGATACCTTCAAGACTTGCCACATGGTGCCCACTCGAGAAAGCCAGCTTCAGGCTTCCATGACTGCAATCTGTAGTTTTGGGATATGCCTTTATTTCAATCACCAACAAAAGCAGCTAGACTCTCAAGCATGGAAGGGGCTTGCCAAGGGGCAAGTTGCCAACTTATCAACTGGTTGCAGAATAGACAGATACTGGTTCCTGGACATAAAGGTAAAACAATTGCTAGCCTCACAAGCACAGCAGGTTAAATGTGATAGAGAAATGCACACCAATACTCAAAGGTCATTGTGCTCTTAAGCACTTTCTTATTTTAAGGAAAAATGGAAACATCCATAGCTGGAAAGATGGCTGTGAATTTGAAAAGTAAGAGCTGAAAAGAGTGCATTATATCAGAGAATAAAATGCTTGCATACAGGTAGGTAACACAGTTACATTTAAAATAGACTGCTCAGGTAGTCCTCTATTTTATACTTCCCTGTAAAATAATATGCAGTTAGAACGTGGGATGATAAAAGATGGACTGTTACAGTCACCTATCTTGTAAGAGGTGATGTGTCACTCATTAAAACCCTAAGGACAAGAGGTTGTCTTTAGAAAAAAACAGTCTTGTGCTAAACTCTTCAAAGGATGCTGACCTCTGGCCTTGTCTATTCACAAGCATATTCAGCATCATCTGAGATGGAAGGTAGACAAGAAAGGTGCCTTATCCTCCTTTATCTCTGAGGAAGCTGCAGGGTCTCAGCTCCATAGCCACTGTTCACACTCTGACTTGCCCTGTCAGTATCTCAGTCAGGTAGATTTGTTGGTCATCATCTTTTCCTATCTGGAAACTAATTTATATTCTACAATATGGAGCATCAGGTCCACTGCTGAGTGAAATGTGGAGATGCGCTGCATAAAACTTAGTGTCCTGTGACCCTCACTGTTTGAGAGTGATACCAGCTAAATCACATAGATATGCCCCTTCCGTGGAAGAAACAACATTCATGGACTATAGAATACATCTTCCTGTTTCAAAGAGACAATGATTGAGACCCACACCTGTCTGCTTTTGATTGTTTTGGTTTGATTTTGTTGTTTTATTATGTTCAATATCTAACTGGAGTCCCACAAATGAATATGTCAAATATTCAAATATTGTGTCAAATATTATATGTAAAGCTGTATTTTTTAGATGTTATGTTTTTTAAATGTCATTTGTTTGTTACCCACTAATGTTCAAGCTTCATTCAAGTCCAAACTTTAAATTTTAAATGAAGTTTCAGTGATGTTCAAGCCTTTAGGCTGGCCCTTTGTCTCAGGTCAAGTGTCATGCCTAGCATAAAAGAAATACATATCCATGTGGATTGCTTCAGACCACAGAAGCAATTGACATATAGACTTGACAACAAAAGGGTGGAGAGTAGCACGGTGAAGAGGGACCTGGGGTTGCATATGAATCAGCAGTGCCCTGGCAGCCAGGAGGGCCACCTGCGTCCCTGGGCCATCAGGCACAGCATCAGCCAGGCAAGGGAGGGGATTGTCCTGCTCTGCTCTGCTCTGCTCTACTCTGCTCTGCTCTCCTCTGCTCTGCTCTGGAGCAGCCTCACCTCGAGTGCTGGAGACAGCTCTGGGTGCCACAGTATGAGGTGTGAAGCTATTGGGGAGTGTCCAAAGGAGGGCCATGAGGATGATGAAGGGCCTAAACGGGAAGCCCCGTGGAGAAGCTGAGGCAATTTGGCTTGTTCAGCATGGAGGAGACTGAGGGAAGACCTCACTGCAGTTACAGCCTCCTTGTAAGGGGAAGAGCAGGGGCAGGCACTGATTTCTCCTCTGTGATGACAGTGAGAGCACCTGAGGGAATGGCCTGGAGTTGTGTCAGGGGAGGTTTAGGTTGGGTATTTGAGAAAGGGTCTTCACCCAGAGGGTGGTTGGGCACTGGTAGAGGCTCCCCAGGGAAGTGGTCACAGCACTGAGCCTGAAAGAGTTGAAGAAGGTACATGATGTACCTTGGGGTATCCTGGGCAGGGCCAGGATTTGGACTTCAGTGATCCTCATGGATCCCTTCCAAGTCAGGATGTCCTGTGATTTTTTTGAATTTAAGAACTTTACTGAAACTGAAGTGTCTCAGAAGGCTGTCTTCATTGAGAGAAATACCAGTCTGAGGATTGTACAATGAAGACCGTTCCTCAGGTGGGTAGGATTTCCTAAGGATATATAGACAGGAAGGCCTAATTTCTAGAGACAGAGGTTTGCCTGCCTAGACATGAGGTGACAGATTCACTGGCTGGTTGGAAGGGGACTCTGAAAGTAATTTTATCTAATTCCCCTCTTCAAGCAGAGCCACCTGGAGTAGGTTTCTGAGAGCTGTGTTCAAGTAGGGTTTGGATATCTCTATGGATGGAGACCACCATCATTCTGGGCTACTTCTGATGCATGATGAAGTCAAGAATATGCAACCAATACTATAGCAGATAATACCTGTAACATTTTGTACCTTACCTGATGCCTTCTCAATGTGACCATCCTTCTCAGTACCCCCACTCCACCTCACTCCCATTTCCTGCAATCAGAAGCTCTACCATCCCCATGTAGTCCAGCCTTTACCTCCCAGGAAGGGAGTCTCCTCAGTGTGTTGTTCCTTCGGGCCAACTCAGCAGAGCATGCAGCAGCAGCAGCAGCAGCAGCAGCACAGGTGCAATGGGAGAGTCAGCATGTCACCATGACCCCAGCAGAGCAGAAGTGTCAGCCTGCAGCTGCTGGCCGTGGTGTGATTAGTCATGAGCCCTTCCCTGCCAACACTTGGGCATGTGGTTCATGAAGACAACTCCTCCTGCCTTCCCCCACTTTTTAGGCAGGAAGCATCTTCATCTCTAGCATCCTCAAGCTGGCACTGTCAGAGGAGGTCCTGCTGCAGCAGTGACATGGCAATAGCCAGGGTCACCAGAGAGCTGTACCTGCATGAGCAGACAGACTTGGACTCCATGAAAGAATCTCGGGAAATACTTCATGTTTTGGGATGGCAGGCTTTAAATACATTGAAAATAAAAATTACTTGTCCAGCATTCATTTCAGGTATTTTAAATATATGACTTCAATTTTAATGATTACTTTTTAAATTGCAAAGGAGAGAAAGCTTTTATTTGCTTAAGGTGAAATATCCATTTCGATAGGTATTTCATCTGTTTCCCACTCTTTCCACTTTCTCCACAGAAAAGGAGAATTTAAATATAAAAAAAAAAAAAAAAAGTGAAGAAAGCAACACTATTGCTTTTAAAAATAACATTTTCTCTCACTTTTAGCTTTCTGTCTTGAAGTGAGAGAAAAATAACACCATGTAACATTTTGCCTTAGCTCCCAGTGGAAAAATTAATTATTCTTTTATCAGAGTAATTTCCCTCTTTTTCTTTAGTGGAAAAAAAATTAGAATTAAAAAAAGAAAAAAAGTACTTTATTCAACTGCAATGAGAATTAAATGAAAAGAAAAAGATTTTCCACTGGAGTATTAAAAAGAGACAAATTAAAAATAATTATTTTGCATAATTTTATACTGACATTTGCTATGAAAAGAACATGTAGCTTTTCATGAAAATAAAATGATTGCTTCTCTACTGTTGGAGGGAAAATACAGCAGTTTTAAGTAATTAGATCATGTTTACTAATTAGGATGATGCATAAAATTCAGCAATAAATGATAATAAAAGCATTGAAGGCAATGGTACCCATTGTACTGCAAAGCTGGATGGATAATTAAAACATCATCGGCTGCAAAAACAATGGTAAGACAAAGTAGTTTGGGCATCCTTTGGGCTTAGGGCTCAGTTGTCAACCCTTCTGAACAAGAGAGTGAATGGTCTGTTGATGTGGGATATAGTTAGGGTTTCAGGAGATGAGTTTGTCAGGGTTTTAATTCTTATTGAAGGACTAGCTGTTCCACTGATGTGGCCTTTAGTCTTACTGTTACAATCATCCCATCTTTTAAGTGTTTCAATTACCACAAAGCCTCATAGTTTTTCAATAGAACTTGATACTCAAATAGCATAAAATGATAAAAATGGTTAACTTAATTTTATATGTATCTCAAAACAAATTCCAGAGTTGTTCACTCAGACCACCTACATGACTGACCATCTGGTTCCTTTCCCCTTTTGTGGACTTT
This sequence comes from Poecile atricapillus, assembly GCF_030490865.1. Classification (NCBI taxonomy): domain Eukaryota; kingdom Metazoa; phylum Chordata; class Aves; order Passeriformes; family Paridae; genus Poecile; species Poecile atricapillus. The sequence continues at coordinate 119,963,728 of NC_081289.1, read as the reverse complement.
ATTATTTTGGCTTAATAGCGGTGTTACTATCTGTACAATTTTGCAGCATCATTTTGACTTTTCTGTTTGCATTTTTGTTTCCCTTTGTTTTCTGTTTTTATTTATTTATCTGCCCCAGGCACTCCAATAAGCTGACACAAAGTAAAGATGATTTAAGGGTGCTCTTTAAATTAATAAGCCATTCCTAGTCATTGGTATTTTGCAGTCGGTTGGGATGTGCTGACTAAGAGTTGCACTGCAGAGTTTACTGAAAGGCCTGAGTGGAGGGCATACAGCAGGGGTGCCCAGAGCTCAGTAAAATGAGCATTTTACTAAAAGGCCCCTCTTTCAGGAGTGAGCAGAAACCACCACCATTGAGCATGCTGATATGAGGGTTCGCCATCAGTGTTTGCTTTGTGCCCAAGGGTGTGCCTTTTAGACCTGCCATGGTAATGCACCAAGAGTCCTTGTGGAGCTGTAACTGTGCTATGGGATAGACAGGGTCTGCCATGATGTCCTCCTAAAAGTTGTCCCGATTTTTTGTCAGGTTATAATGCAACCTTCTTGCCAGAAATTGTATTATAACTTCTTTGGGTAATTCTAGAGTGGTGTTATATTTCTGGAATACAGAGAAATTCTTTCTCATTATTTGTAAAGGCAGTAGAGCAACAATGTTAGAGCCGTTGTTGAAAAGTATGATTTCCAATGCAAGAATACATATCCATGACCAAGTACATTACAAAATGTAGAACGTAATCTGGTTTTTCGAGTTGTCGTGTGTAGGTCAGGAGTTGGATTCAATGATTCTTGTGGGCCCTTTCCAAGTTAGGTTATCCTGTGATTCTATTCCATTCAATTTTCCCTAAGATAGCTTGAACTTCTTTAATTGTGAGGTTTTTTACAACTTCTCCTTATGCTGGTTCCAAAACCATTTTGAATTCCAAATTTGAAAGTATACAGTAATTCTTCAAAGCTCAAGGAAGGCAAGATCTGTATTAGCCTGACTTACTTTACTGCAGTCATCCTGCAGGCATACTTTTGAGATAGCAGTTATTATATTGTTATGTGGAACAATAGTGTATACCTGTATATCACATAAATTATACAAGAAAAATATCTTTCTCCTCCCAGTAATACTGGAAATACGACTTTTTTACATGCAGGAATATCTTCTTCCACAGCAACACAGAAATTTTCTTATTTCTGGGGTAACACAAAGTGCCATTGCACTCAGTTTTGTGAGAAGGCATGAATGATATATTCTTTCCAAGCAAAGTCATGGATATAAATTGCATAGATAGAATGTAATCTCTATTTCTGAGTAATACAAAGACACTGTATTTTGGCAATACATGGTCAGAACTGTTTTTCCCTGAAAAAATCCCGATTCCGCGAACCAGTGTGTTGACTCAGTAATAGGAAATAGGTTTACTAATAAATTGAGGGAACAGTTTTATTTATCTGGATATTCTTACCACAAGCTCTGTATGTTTTCCTTGGAGAATTTGTGTTGAGTAGGTTCAGTCACAGTAGATTTTGTCATCACTGAGAGGAAGCACTCAAGCAAATCCCTATGACCTATAGCTGGATGCCAGCAGAACATGGGCTTTGCCTGCCAGCAATTCTGTTTGGAGCCAGACTGCCATTCTAGCCTCCTAACTTACCATCAACCCTGATCATCCTTAAAAAAAAAACTCAAAAAACAGGCAGAAAACCAATACCTAGACTTCAGAAAATATTACTGGGAAGAAAATAACTCCCTGTCCCTTTTATTATAACTTCATCAGTGTTCTTTGCACAGTGTTCTATGTCAGGTTTCGCCCCAGCTGGGAACAAAGCCCAAATCCCCACACCCCTGCCCATTCCTCTTCCCTCCCTCACCAGCGTGATGGGGAAGAGAACTGGAAGGGTAAAAGCAAGAAACAACAACACCTTGTACATCCCAGCCCCCTCACTGGTGCGATCTTGTGAGAGGAGCAGAAAAGGCAGAAAGCACTACTCAGCAATAATGGAAATATCTCTACATTGTCAACACCGTTTTCAGCACAAATCCACAAGACAGCCCCATAGCAGCTACTGAGAAAAAGAATTAACTCCATCCCTGCCAAAACCACCACAGGGGTAAATATCAAGGCTGTGAAATATTTTTAGGAGGAAAAGTTTCTAAATAAGAACAACATGAAATCAAGAAAGAGTCATGTTTATTTTGGCTTAAAAAGATGCCCCAGATGCTGTGCAACTTCATGTTAAAACATAAATTAGTACCTCCTTTCAGGCTGTTGGCACTGGAGGAAAAGTAGAGTATGAGCAAAGAGGTGACTAGCAAGAGGGCCATGATATTGTCAAATGAAATTGGAAAGAAATTACAAAAATAAAGGATGAGATGATGTAAGGAAAGACTTGGACAGATACAGTAGCTATTGGAACAAACATGAAATATGATCACTTCTCTTCCCATGCATATTTCTTGCAAGTAACAGTGTAGGAATTCATCATTTGGGGAAGAAGAGGAAGAAGGTTGGTTCTGGCACAATTCCCTCCCAGCCCTGCAAAACCCAGGGCATTGCACAAAAGGTAAGTCAAGATGTGCATTGGCATCCCCTCCAACAAGTAGAATCATTTCTTCCAGCCGTGGTTGTCTGTGTTCCCCTTGGAGCAGAGCACTGGCCGTGCAGTCAGCACTGAGAGGGCACCCAAAGATTCCCATGCACCTACAAAGGACACAGAAGCCCCTGCTGTAACCAACAGAAGTGGCTGTCCAAAGCAAGGGCATGGCATCGCGTCACAGGATTGCTGTACAGCATGCTGCTGTCAGCTTCTCCTCAAGCAGTGCCAACACACTCTGGGTCCAGGGCCAAAAGCTGATGGGATTGCTCTTGTGAGTAAGCGTTTCTGGACTGAGTGCACTGTGGTCTTCATGAATTGCACATACTTCAGGAGAAATTTCTCAAAATTGCTTGCAGACCCCTGCCTCCCTCTGTCTCTGCATTGTGCCACTGGTGGCTTGGCCTGTACATCCACTATTGCAGCAGCAGCAAGTCCAGAAGGACTAATGACAGGTGTCTAACATATCTCCAAATTGGTGCTTCCTTGCTGTCTGAGCAGGGTAGCCACTAATATTTTCATTCCATGAGAATTGTTTTTCAGTGTCTTCAGCATGAATTCCCATTTAAAATTTTGTCCTAGGGTTTTGTTCTGTATTGCTTGGGTTTTTTGTTGTTGGTTGGTTCATTGGTTGTGGTTTTGGAGATTTGTTTATTTTGTTGTTTTCGTTGGGTTTTTTTGGGTTGGGGTTTTTTGTTGGTTTTTTTTTTTTTTTTAATTGGGTTTGTGGGGGTTTTTTTTGTTTTGCTTTGTTCTGTTTTGTTGTTTTCCTTGTTGCTGTTTTGTTGGGTTTTTTTCCTGAGCATGAGCCAGAAAACGTACACCAGAATCTAATAAATTCTGAAAGCCAACCTGGGTTATTTTGGGTTGATTCATCTATAGTAATATTTTGCACTGAGTATTTAATTAACACTTCTCTTTATGATAAATAAACCAGAATAAAACTGCCTAGTCTTCCAAGAACTGAATTTGTTCTCTGCTGTTATTGGCAGTAAAAATTAATAAAATATTATTTTAGTCTGCAGTGTAAGCTTAAATATTTCTCAAAGAATGAAAGGAGCCCACCTGCCAAGGGAAACCATGTATTTTACCTTTGTCACAAAGATGTATTTATATTAAACCATATATTTGACCTTCACTGTTCTTCTGTTTTTTCATTTATAAACCACAGACTTCCTTGGCTTTGGAAAGCTATTTGAAAAGGTGGATATAAATTCTTCAGGAACAGCAAAGAAAGAAATGTTTCTTCATTGGGTTTTTGTTTACATTCATTTTCTTCAGCTCAATTTCCTACACGTATATCTTGATTTTAAGGAATTTTCTGCTTGTGTTCCTTGGTTGTTTGAGGGTCTTTACCTTAAGCATTTATTTATCTTGATGTCATTGATTGAAAAAGCAGGGAGATGTCCATATGCAAGGGAGTGAATGTGAAATTATGAAAAATGAGAGGATGATCATCTTCCTTTTGTATTCTAACCTGAGAGGTCATCTTACCTTTCTCCAGGTAAATTATAAGCAGGCTCTGATAATATTAACAAAATGAGTTTATCATATTGAGAGTTTATCATTCACACAGTCTTTAAGATCCAGGTATGCTGAAGAAAAGTCTGCCTTAAACTCAGGGTTTTTATGTTTTCCTGAGAGAGTAACACGTTTACTCTGTTGGTATAATAGCATATCCAGTAAAATATAGCAGCAGAGTTCTCTTTATACTTGTGATACAATGCCTCTGGCTTAGTATAAAGTCATTATGCAGTACACCCAGTTTACTGAATTCTGGAAGCTGATAACAATAATTAAAATACTACCTGACAAGTAGTATTTTATTATGCAATCCCACAATGCTTCTGTGAGTTGTTAGGCACACAGCCAACTGCTTTGAACCACCTGGAAGAATTATTTTTACACCTACAGTGGATAGCATTAGGAAATGGTCTGATGGGCTTGCAGATCTATCTGCAGTTATCGCACACTAATCACGGTAGTAAGATTTCATCTCCTGAGTAACTAAACCAATATTGAGTTAAGTGATAATGACCTGGGGTGAATATTGCTGCTTTAATGACTGATGGAGCTAAACACATCGCCTGAGGCTTAACAACAGACTCTTAGTCAGCAGGCAGAGCCCCAAATGCAGCTGTGGGTGTTGTTATAAGCTAAGACTGGTTGCAGGTGTTTCAGGTTTCAGGAGGAAGGGGAAGAAAAAAGCAGCATCTTCATATAGGCATAGGGTATGCCTAAGGAATATGGTCTGTATGAGCCATATGTGCAAGTGTGCTTAACATTTCACAGCTATAAATACGTGTAAATTTATCTGAATAGCTTCTAGTCTCTTTTTTAAATTTTTTTTTTCAGTCAAATTATTTAAACTATCTTAAAAGCTTACATTTCCAAAAAATGGGATATCCTCACTCCGGATACTTCGTCCTCTGATGTCCAGTTTAATCAATTATTGCCTTGATTTTCAGATTTATTTGTGTACCTTTCCCAGACTTTGCTCACACTTGGACTAACCTGGGGCATGATGAAGTCACAGCAAAAAATCACAGTTGTTTTACTGGCATGATAATTCTCGTGTGGTGGTTTTGCAGCTTCAAGATACTGCCAGGTTAAGATTTATAGTATTTCTGTAGTCCAGACCACAATAACTTCATTTTTTGTCTTCATTGCAACCTTAGGAACACAAAAAAGTATCTGTCCTTTTTTCACTGCTACTTAACATTGCATACATGTACATTAGGTAATGAACATACTGGGATTTCCCAACCATAGCCATGACAAGTTAACTTTGAAAATACACCATGAGTATTTGGAGTATCATGTTCTCTGAGAAAAACAATAAACCTGTGTCTCTAATTAGGAAAGAATTTTTTTTATATACTCACAATAAATCTTTCCTAATTTCTGTTTCCTGTGTTGTCAGGAGAGAAGGAGGTGGTGTTCAGAGCAAAAGACTAACTGGGGTGCTGTGAGAAGCACAGTGCAGGAGCATCCCTTTTCCTCCACTTCTTAGAGTGGGAACGGAAGATGCTGAACCATTCAGGACACTAAATCAGATGCCAAAAAAAAAAAATAAAAAAGCTACTTGAAAAAAATAATTTAAGCTTATCATGTTAAATTTTGTGTTGTATATGAAAAGTAATGGAGTTACTAGTTTTGCATGAAGGCTGAAGTAGTTTTGCTTGCTCAGTTGATGACAATTCATTGCTTCTTAGAAAATACTGAGTGTCATTGGTACACGTCCTGATGGGACTCCCCAGTTTAATGTTTCCACTGAGACTCTCCAAACCATTTTGCTTCTTGCTTGCTCCCCTTCCTCCTCCCCCTGCACTGGATGAAGAGGAGAATTGGAGGCAAAAATAGGTAAAGGGTTGAGGTAAGAACAATTTACTGAAAACAGAAATGAGATAAGAAAACAAATACCGACAGCAAAAATATTAATAATAAACGTGTACAAAAGAGAGAGTGATTCAATTGCAAAATGCTCACTGCCGAGCTTGACCTGACCACAGCCACACCACCTTGACTGCTCCATCCAACTTTTAACCAGTGCCACTCAACTACTCCCTCTGGCTCGGAGCCAACGTTACCCCACTGTTCCTCTGCCATGCTTCCTCAGCAGGAAAGAACTCCTTCTCTTCAGAGGAGAGTCCCTTTCCCCTGCCCCCAGCAATGGTGTGAAGTGGTCTAGAATAACCCCCAAGTCCTAGATGTGACCTCTCCTGGCTACTGCAAAAGTTAACCCTGTCCTGGCTGGAACTAGGGTAGTAAATGAACTGAAGAGCATACACGCTTTGTCACTTGTTCAGTGGTTTTACTGCTGAGTTTCATCTAAACTGTCCAATGAGGCGTTTGAAGGAAAATTGATTTTCTGTTCTTAATAAGTGAAGGGCCTTTAAGCAGTTTTGCCTTGAGTGTTGCCTCTGGGACATTATTCTCAACATTTCAGAATGCAAATTCAGAAAATGCATTAACACAAAATTCAGAGAGACGCTATGATCATGACAGTCCCATGCTCTTTGAAACCCATCTGGAAAGAGAGCTCAAATTGCACAAGTCTTTGCCATTTTCTGTAACACAAAAGGGAATTTGTAACATGCAGTGGTAATTTCAGTTGCCTGGCTGACTGGTAGGCCAGATTAGGTGCTGGCTAACAATGGCTTTCTCTTGCACAAGCCTTGGTCTGGTGGATTACAGGAGAGGGACCACATGGTGAACAGAAGATGCAATTTAATTTCTCATCTCTGACCATATGTCATAAAATAAAAAAATAAAAAATTTGGATAATATCAATATGATATCAATGATCAATATCTGGGCTGAAATAAAAATAGGTCAGTGCTGCAGGCATAGAGTTTGTGAGCCCGTACACAGGTTGGAGGTGTACAATATTAATCTGTCATTTCAATCAGTTGTGTGAGGGAAAAACCTATAGAAGATGTTTAGGAAATCATGAACCTGGAAAACTTATGTGTAACATTTAGTAAGGAAGGTGTCTGAATGTACATTTAAATGCCACATAAAATCTCCGTCTTAAAGAAGACACTTAGCAGAAGTCTTTGGGCAAACTTCATTCATGGAAGTTGCTGACAGCAAAGTGAAAGGGTGAATGGCAAAGGGCATCATCTCTATAGAAACACTGTCACCAGAGGTTTATGAACCATGTTTCCAAGAGCAGAGCTGGACAAGGTAAGTGGAGCTATCACAATTCTCCTTTCCCCAGCTTTAGATCTGTCATGAGCTATGCTGCATCTTGATTCCCTGACAGCTTAAAAGAAATACAGCCTGTAACTACACTGTTGCCAGCCCAACGTGACTTCTCTTGGTTATCAAAATGCTTGCCGCAATGTGCAACACCGGAGAGCACAGACAAAACGCCCTGCTTTCTAGTTTTAATTCGCTGTTGTAACCCTAAGGGAAAGTGCTATCCATTAAGTTTTCCATGAAACATAATATGAGAATGGGTTGGGAAAAAAAGACAAATGAAGATTTTCCTATTGTGCTACTCTCCTTGGTGGTGTGCTGGATTTAGAAACTGGTTTAAAACCAGAGCTCTGCAGCTGGCTGCAAAAGACAAACATAGTCTGTACCACCTGGTTCTGAAGAAATTTCAACTTTGATTGCTTATAAGCAAGTTGCCTTGAAAGGTGCTATACCATCAGCAACTGCTGCCAAATGTGCTCCCTCTCTGGAAGTTTCAGGCTTTTAGCACCAGGACCCCATCCAACTGAAGGGTCAGCAGTGATGATAAAGCAAAGCTAACAATCAGCTCAGCTAGACAGAGTAGTCTTTTTGATGTAGGTAAGGAAAATTGCTTTTCTCAAACAGCAGCATTCAAGATGTCATTTGCATTTTTTTGTTTTCCTTGCGTTTTATCTGGACCAGAAAAATGGAGGGCCTTGAGACTTCTAATGCATACTTTGTTATGAAAATAGGTAGGTATTGCATTCTTACAGCATCAGTCTTGTACAAAACAGAATATTATCTATTACAAAATTCCATTTCTTCGCCTCCTAAAAACTCACCAATATTTTCACCTTTTTTGCTCTAGTGCTTTGAGTCCTCCATTAGTCCTATCTCTTATCTGAAGGCAATGCTGGAGGATGGCTGAACTCCCTCACACAGCACAGGGAGTTGTGCCAGAACAGATTGGAAGGAGAGTGATGCAGCACAACTCAGCTCCCTCCTTCTCTCAAGATAGAAACTGGGCTTTGAAAACAATAAGCCTCTCCACTAGGCATGCTCAGAAGCTCTCCCCCACTGCTGATTCCTGCTGGCATCCACTTACTGCCTGGAAGGTGCAACAAGCCAAGCCCCAGCTCTTTTCTGATGTACCATAGGGTGAATCACTGGTTTTGTCATTTTGAAAAATATAAATATTTGATGAGCTACAGACTGTCATTGTCTCCCAACTCCTTTTCCTGCACTGTATTTTTCACACAGGAACCAACTTAAAACCAGTGTCCATACAAAGATTGTATGTCCACCCCTGTGAAATGAACTGTTAAGGTGAATGCATCTAGGTGTAACCTAGATGATCATTTAATCCTATTATCCTATACTTTGGATGACAAAAAGACTTTGTCATGAGTTACAGATTTTTTCCTGCAAGAGCCAATTTCTTTACCAATTTCTCTTGGATTTTTCAAATGTTGTAATTTTTCAGTGCTATAAGTTAAATTCAACATCGGTAAAAAAACTCCTGGAGTGCTACAACAGTGGTAAATTTTATTGCCTCCCCCAGAGTATTGATCTGAGATTGGACAGTAGCACCCAGTTACTTCTGAACATAGAAGCTGTCAAAATAGAAGACAGTAATGGTAAGGTCACCAATAAGTTGAGAACAGAAATACGCTATTCAGAGTGATGCAGAAATAATAAAAACTGAACAACTAATGTAAATTTTCAGGAAAGAGTAAATATTACCAAATGAAAATAAACTTTTTTTTCTTTTTTTTTCTTTTTTCTTTTTAAAATTCAGTGTCATCTTTCTATGGCAGAGCTTGGAAAAAGAGATTTTTGAGAAGCCTGATACAAGGAGCTAAGAGCTTCCCTGTGGTTACTAGCAGAAAGGAATACTGTCTGTTTATTTCAACACCTGAGAAAAATCAAAGCAATCCTGACATCATGGTCACCATAAAAAGAGGTAATTTAAACCATGAGTATTGACAAAGTACATTCACAGAGACAAAGGACATTCACAGAATTTGATAGTAAAGTTTGTTCCTTGTTTCCTCTATAGCTAGAACAGTTCTCATAATTTGCTGCACACTGACAATACTTTACTCTTTAATTTTCAAGAGTCCCCAGTTACATTAGAAATTCTAGCCCAATATTGTTGTATTTCTCCCTAAAACCAAGTATCATTCATCTTCACAGCTCACACACAGTTTTAGACTGAATGCTTTTATTTTGATTATTGCAGCTGGAACAAAAAGAATCATTACAACATCTCCTTGATGCAACACACAGCCTGTACAGTGCACACAAGAATATAATTGGTCTTGGAATGGAACAGCCCACAGTAGGATGTGACCCTCACTCTATACCTAAGGAGGTACAGCTCAGCTTTGACGTGGCTTGGCTGCATTGCTACATCTTTATAGCTACAGCAGCAATAAAGATATGTGTTCAAGAAATGTTCAAGGCCAGGCTGGATGGGGCTTTGAGCAGCCTGGTTTAGCAAAAAGTATCTCTGCCCATAGCTGAAGGGTTGGAACTAAGTTTGATCTTTAAGATCCTTTCCAAACCAAATCATTCTGTAATGGTTAATATTCCAGGCAGAGAATTGGGTTACATGCAATTCCCCCAGAATGCTAAAAAAATATCAAATCTGTGCACTCCCATCTAAAAAATAAGTGCATAAAGTCCCAGACCCTCACTAGGGAATACCCTGTTTGGTTATCTCTTTTTGATAATGTTCTTGTAGCATCTTGAATTTAAAACATAACTACATGCCAAATTCCACCTAAAGATCAGGAAAAAGAGACAATACATAAAGAAAGGAAGAGCTGTTTTGTTTTGTATTGTTATGGACTCTTTCATCCCCAAAAGAGAAGGAATAATATCTCTAACTCTGATCTCTTATCCTGGATTATTTCAGTTACTGGGTATTATTTTTTCCTAATCAAAGCACAGCAATCTCTTTCATGAATTAACTTTCGACAAAGAACCAGCTTTGGTGAAGTAACAGATTTCAGTTTCTGAAACAGTTCCTGCAGGCTTGGGTAAGCATATCTGTAGATGAGGACCAGAGCTATTTCCAGGTCCATTAGAGAATAAGAATGATGCCATGGTGATCAATGCAATTATTTTGCTTCAGATGGAAAATGGTTTGGCAGGAACATTGCAAAGGGACATTAACAGAAATGTTTTTTTATTAGATAAATGATGAAGATGGTTTCTATATTGTTTTAAACGCATGTTTGCTCGTTTGTATTTTCCAGTGTAATCTGTAATCCAGTAAATTTATAATCTAAGCATATGTCCAAGCATAGTATTTGGTAATAAGGACACATGCTGTACAGAATAGCAGTTTAGTAGTCTATACCTAATTGCTGAAAAATACACCTGAAACTGGAAAATACATAGAATGATCATAGAAGATTAGGCTGAAAGAGACCTTTAGGATGATTAAATACAATGCTCCAAAGTCCTCAGCTAAACCAAATCCCTTTCTAAGTGCCATATCTACACGTTTTAAGTACCTCCAGGGATGATGACTCATCCACCACCCTGGGGAGCCTGTTCCAGTCCTTGACAGCCCGTTCCGTGCAGAAATCTAAACCTCCCCTGGTGAAACTTGACACCGTTTCCTCTTGTCCTATTACTTGTTACTTAGGAGAAGAGACTGACCCTCATGTCCCTGCAACCTCCTTTTAGGTAGCTGTAGAGTGTGGTAAGCCGTATTTCACACCCCAACCATAAGCCTCCTTTTCTCCAGGCTAAACACCCCCAACTCCCTCATCTGTTCCTCACAGGATTTGTGCTCCAGATTCTTCTCCAGCTCCATTACCCTTCCCTGGACATGCTCCAGCACCTCTTCTAGTAAGTAGCCCAAAACTGAACGCAGGATTTGAGCTGTAACTTTCCCCTCACATCCAAAAGAGGATGGAGATTCTCCTTAGCCCTCTTTCTATTGTTAATGCATTTATAGAACACAATATAGAGTTTATGTTACAGTAACAATATAGATGTAAAAGAAATATTCTATTCCTTCTTTTGTTACAAACAAGGGGCACATGCCATGGACATCATTTTGCTTTCACTTAAATCCTTTATAATTATTATTCCTTCTTTTCAACTAAACCAAGCCCACCATCACCCCCTCCCCCCAAAAAAGGAAAAAAAAAAAAATTTAAAAAAAATACCCTAGTGATGGATGAGCTAGCTAAAATGTGATTTAAGTCTGCCTGTGTGCTTGATATATGTGTACAGCAGCATTCAACATTTGAAAAAAATAAAGTGACATACCTTTTACTTTATATAGTTACAAACTTTTAGCACAAAATGATGATTTAAGATTCCACAAGATATTTGACATCTCCCATATAACATTTGCATCCTGGGTAATGCTGGAGCTGTTAGATGGATGCCATGAGTACAACTCCATAAAAAACGTATCCAGACCATTTTGATTTTGTCCTCCATCAGTGTAATGATATCCCAGGAGGCTGATGATGGAATTTTTTGTTTGTGGCATGATGCTCCTTGCAATTCTGATTTTTATACCTAGCAGTCATGCTCTTATGAACTGAGGTCCTGGAAAGGAACATTTTCATTCACCTGCCTTTATGGGTACCTTTTTTCCCTTCCTTTTAAGAAAGAAGACAGACAATTTGTTCATTTTTCATGATAAATTTGAACCATGATGAACCATTTGACCACAGTATTTTTCCTTTTTGCTTATTTCTTTAATCACGATCTTATGGACTTGGTTTTTTTCACTGAAAATGAGCCCATTAATAGACTCCTTGGTGGTATGATTTGTTATTCTGTACCAGTGTAGTAAAGCCTTTCATGTAGTTTGCCAAAACCCAGAGCTCTTCATTTCACTGGGTTTCACATTCCTGCCTCAGCTGACAATGATGGAAATGCAGTAACAAAAAAAAAGTTGGATGCATACAGTGACCTTCCTATAAATAAGAGATATCATTTGGCTGTCAGAATGGATGATCATGTTGTGTTTTACTGATAAGTGGTGTTTACCTTTTAGATTTAATGCATTATTCTTTTTTTAAAACGTTTTAACTTGCAAAACAAAAACATCTACAAAGAAGTGATGCTTTCTTTCAAGGCACAGGCACATATGCTTCATATCTCAGTAGTAACACACTTATTCACAGCAACTACAGCTTCTGTGACATGTGTTTGGATTAAAGTAATAGAAAATAAAGTAAATGTTTGGATTCCAAAATACTGGCCAGATCTTTTATTTATTGTGTTATGTAAAAGAACTCGCTTTTCAGTAGACGCAAGAGGAGGCAGGGAGCATTTGGATGCACTAGAATGAGACCAATTTACAGACCAGTCTTTCTTCTGTCAGAAAAAAAACACTGCCACTGTCTTATTGTCCACAGCCAATCACATCAATGTGAGACTGAGCACTGCTTTCAAAAGACATTGCACTGACATATACTTAATCCCATCCCTTGAGCAGGCATTATTTAATTGTGTACTCAGACAAAGTTTGGTAGCAGTTGGGTCAGAAAATCCATGAAAGAATCATGATGAGACTGGATTTGGTCTTAATATTTATATGACTTGTCAAATCTTTATTCATGAAATAAGAAACAGTGCTGAGTTTCCACTTTGTGATGCCATTCTGAGACTACACTGAGCTGCCAGAAGAGGTACAGAAAAATCTAGAATACAGGGCAGAGAAAATCCATCTGCCAGAATTTTTAGGAAGGGGATCTTGCAGGCTTTGAACTGACTCTGAGTTTTCTGAAGAGCTGACTGATCCATTCTGAGCCTTTCAGAATTTAGGGGTTCAGACAATAATGGCCTCTTGAACCAAGATAATATGCATTTAGCTGTCTGCTATGTTAAAAACTCTTCTTCTTTGATAAGGAGCCTCTTCTACTCAGTGCCATCTTATTTCCATGCATAGCCTACCCTCCAAAAACCCAACAGTCTGGAGGTTGCACTACAGCAGGTGCTTAGTTTTTGCATTGATGATAGTTTCATCTCCCAGAGCAGGCAGGGCCAGTGAGCCTGGTATGGGTAGAGCAGCTTAGGCTGAGTTGGTATCCAGAAGCAGCTGTCTCTGAGAAGCTGGCAGAGCAGCTCTGTGCAGTCACAGAGGTCCTGTCAGTGGTGTACAGCATGTGAACAGCATTGCACATGTGCAAAGGACAAGGACACAGAATTGACTAGGAGGCCCTGCTGCTCTTAAGGCTAAAAAATATTTTAGAAGTGGCCAACAATTAGTAGGTGATGGCTGGTAAATAAATGAACACACTGCACTGTCAGGTAGCCATTGCCATGTATTGACATCAGAACTGGTGGAGTTATTCTGGATGTGTACAGGCAGAAAAGAGATCAGCATCCTGCCTGCTGTATGGGAAGTGTTGTAAATATAGAATAGCATAACATACTAAAATGAAATGTGTGCCAGCCTTTATTTATATACAGTTTGATTAACTTCAAAGGGGCTTCTGTAGCACAGAAACCATCTCATTTACAAAAAAATCAAACCCAAAACAAACAAAAAACCCTTCAGAACTGAGATCATTTTGCCTGCATCTTATACGCAGTATACCTACTCATAATAGTTCCAGTGTGATTCTAAAGATAAGAAAAATAGCAGTCCTATATTCACTTTTTTCCCACTGCACATCCATCTTCTATATTAGACATGTTTTAGTCCACAGCCTTTTAAGGTTATCCCTTTTGCCCCAGCCTCTGAGTTGCTATGTGTCTGAAGTCAGGCTTGTCCTTCGTTGTACCGACTGAGGAGGGGAAGGTATGGAAGCATGCTCTGTGTTACCTCTCATCCATACACACAAGCTCCATGCATATCTGGGAGCATGGGAGACCCCATTCTCTGTGCAGCCCCCTGTCCATCCCCCTTGTACTTATCCTGCAGCTGCAGCCAGGCTGGACAACAGCCTGTTTTTTTTCCCCACCTTGACCCATGCTGAAACTCCAACAGCATGAATAATAGAGTGCCAGGCATGACATGAGGTGATGCCTGATATATCTTACATTGCAGACTCCCTGGATTGTGCACCCAGGGATCAGTAGAAGATTGGAAGTCTAACACTTCCAGGCAGTGTTTCCTGGGGTTTTTTTGAGGGCATGAAGCCAGTTCCTAGTCTATACGTACGTTTGTGGGGATGCTGCCCACTCGTGATCTGGTACAGTTCAGAGAACACATCTATTGCAAAAGAATTGGGAATAAAAAATTCTTCTGAAATTCAGCCTATGTTCATAGCCACACAAAAATCATAAACCTCTAATTTCTTAGTCTTCAAGAAAGTCTGCCAGGGTAAAAAAATATTGTTTACTAATGTAAGAAACAAGCACAGTGTGCTATATAGAGCAGGGAAACTCTCATGCAGAGGTCACAAGGCTTTGTTTACTTTCCACCTGTCTAGAAGCATGTAGCTTCCTTTGGGAAAAAAAAAACAAAAACATTCTTGTTGAATTAATTCAGTTTTGAGTTTTGCTTCATTTACATTCAGCTATGTACTTTATGATTACTATCATTATTCATTTGTGTTGTTTCATTACCTACTAGCTTACTTCCAGGAGGAACAATTTGGTGGTGGATGTGGCAGAAATCTGAAAGAAAACAACAGTGGCTCTTTTCATACAAATGAAAATGTCCTTCTGTGGCTTGATCCTGGCTCTTCCTACAAAAGTATGACCTGTGCAGTACTCAAGACCCACATATTCCCACCAATAATAGAATTAAGCAATTGTCCCAAACAAATAGATGCATGAGGAGGAGAAAAAAGCAAGGCTAGCCTGAGAGGGTGTTCATGTAGATTAGCTGTGTCTAATCTTACTTCAACTCACCATCTGCCTCCTCCTAACCTGCATGTTGAAGACAGCACTACATTTCACAAAGGAGTGAAAATTTGCCTGATGGATGTGGATGAAATTGCTGCTTCCTGTACAGCACTTTGTTCATGGTTGGCTTTCTGTCCCGTCAGGTTGCCTATATTTTAGCCATGCTAAAAAGAAACACTGTACACTTGCATTGTGGTTCTTCATGTATATTTTTATATACATGCCATGTAGAGAAACTGATATGTGTATCTGCATGCTATCTGTATGTGTATGCACAAGTATAAGCACACACAACATATTTTTCTAAGTTTATTCATTGACATGTAAAAGTTTCATAGGAATAACTGTATTTGAGAAGTATATTAAAAGTGTGTATCTGGACATTCATAAGAGAAAGGGAGTAATAGAAATCCAATCTCAGGTTTCAGCACGTCTGTTATAATAAAAAGCTAGTCTATAGGTAAAATAGAATTTTCACAGGATTAAGAGAAATTTAGAAAGTCTTAATATACTTAATTCATGAGTTATTTATTTGGATTTGTATTAGAAGAGAACAAATACATTGACTAACCCCTCAAATTATATTTGCTATTACCTGGTTAAAATAAAATGGTGACTAAAAATGTAACAGATTATGCCACTTTTCCTCTTATTGCTAGAGCTCCTGTTTTCAGACTTCAGAACAGGACTCACAGTGCTCTCTCAGGAGGATCTAGGCTGGTGGCTTCTTGGGCAGCTGGCTTCCAGAGGAAAGGGCTTGTCCTACCCTGAACAGTCAGTTTGCCCTCTGCCAGCCCACACATCTCTATCATCCCACCAAGCTTTTATAAAGGCTATTCTTTTCCAAGCACAGAGAAGCACCCTCTAAACTCTAAAACACTAAGGAGCTGGAAGGATCACAAACATGTTAGGATCTCAGTCCTGGAGATAACAAAACTTGGTTGCCCAGATTTGTTTCCAATTGCATAGGCTGATCTGCAGTGAAAGTGAATTGTCTTCAAGAGCACCTGGTATCCCAGCTCCCCATTTGCATTTTCATAGCTTTAGGGGTTTTGTAAGCAAACATGATGCTTTGCAATGAGCTTCAAAACCAAAACACAGAGTTGAATAATTCAGCCCCCCTATTTTTATTACATTTCAGAAATGGCCTCAGCTACATGTTTCACTACTAATTTATACTCCACAAGAACCCTTTTGGCTACACAAAGGTCCCACAAAACTTGAGGTCACAAAGATAGTGCTTCCAGTTTTTCTCTTATAAGCAGTCAAAGGTGCCCTCCCCCAACAGTGTTCACTCCCTAAGGTATTCTTCTGTGCCTAAAAATATCTCATTTAAAATCCTGGATGGGAAAGAATATTAAGATCTGAAAGACTACAGGAGACACAATATCTGCACAGGCTGTGTGGATTTCAGGTGAGAGCTGCTCCCCTTGTTCATCACTGTCTTAGATTGCAGTGCAAGATGTAACCAAAAGTATGTATTCTATTACCATGTGTTGAAACCAGGTGGGGCAGTGTTCTTTATCTCTTCCACAACCCATCCTCCCTCCAGGGGGATATCTTCTGTTAATGGGCCATTGGGTCTCACTGCATGACTGATAAAATTACATTATCCCATTGTGAGATGCTCCACCCAGGGGGAGGAAACAAGCATTCCTACGTGGATATAGTCTGAAACTCGGAAAACCACAGTCAGCCTTTCTCCTCTGGATCCCAGAGGAAGACCAGACTCATCACCACTGGACCTTCGTAGGAAAACTAAACTGTTCTGGAGGATCATTGCTTCAACACAACCACATGTGTCACTCCAGGAGTACTGCAGCCACCATTTAATCTGACTGCTACCAACACCCTGACCAACAGGGTGTCAGGTTATATTCTGACCCCGTCAGTGGGTTGTTTTTGTACTACTGCATTTTTTTTTTCAATTTCCTTAGTTAAGAACTGTTATTCCTATTCCCATATCTTTGCCTGAGAGCACCTTGATTTCAAGATTAGAATATTTTGAAAGGGTGGGGGGTGTGGTTTACATTTTTATTTATTTCAAGGGAGGTTTCTGGCTTCCTTAGCAGACACCTGTCTTTTTTCAAACCAAGACCAACAGAGAGGAGCAGAATTCATAACTTGCATATGAATAAATGGGTGAACTCTGTGATGTGTTGCAGGGACCACCCCCTCTGCTCCAGCAGCTCCTAGATGGTCTCTGCCTGCAGGAAAGCCTCAGGTTTTATGAGTGCCACATTCCTCATCTCTGCTGTTTTCTTCTGGCTGGCTGTGTTTGATTTTTAAATTTTGTTCAATCCATCTTTCGTACCCTCTCAGCATCACCTTCTTCTCTTCCCTCTGTTCTCTTTCCTAACTAGATGCTTTTAAGCATCTTCACCAAAAATTCCATCCACCATCTATTTCTTTGCATGTTTACTCTAGGGAGAATGTGAGCACAAAAACATTAGTTTTCAGTCAATCAGGGACTTTCAAAATTGAACAGATCTCTTATCCTCATTTTGTAATGGTTATTATAATATTCCCATTTTGCTAAATGAGCTTTTTAACATACTTTTTTCTGTCTGTGCTTTCTAATGGCTTTCTAATTACCAAAATTTATAGAGCTATTTATATTTAATAAAGCTGATGTCTGTTTACTTAACACAAGAGAATGTTTGCTAATAAGAGGGCACTTAAATAATCAGCTCCACAGCCCTCAGAAGCAATGCAAGAAAATAGGAAACTGTAAGTCACAGTGGTTCTGTGATGAAACAATGCCCTCCACCCAAGCATGATGTGTGAGAGGAGCACCTGAGCACTACTGAATCAGCTAATCAAGGCAACAGAGGCCTTACTTGCATGAAACAAGACCAATAGATAACTAGTATCTCAGGACAAGCTTCGAAAACAAAGTAGTGTAAAGGGAGGAAATCTTAAGCCTGATGCGGCAGCATTTTCCAGGCCAGGCAGTGCCTTCATGCAACCACATGAGAATGATTCCTATTTCCTACCCTACCCTCTAAAGTTTTCTCAGATGCTCAGCCCTCTCATTTCAGAAGCACTGCACATAACTGTTGGTGTCCTAATTTCTCTTTCCATCAATATATTTCCTGTCATCTCCCAGAATCTTTGATGTGCTCACTTTCCATTGTTGAAGAGTCCTACAACTGGAGTATTTCCAAGAGTATGCCTCACAAAGACACATTAAAAGATAACAGAACAGTTTGAATCCCAACATACTTAAAGTTCATTGATAACAAAATTTTCTTATTTTTCAATTTACATTGTTTTTTGGGACATTGCCACCTTCCTCAGAGCCCTTGGCCTTTTGCCATCACTTTGAAAGGGAAACTGCCACAAAAGTCAATGGGAGATTAGCGTAACACTCAGTGACAGATTTGGCACATTGCAGCTCTAATACTGAATTTGCTTGAAGGGTCATAAGACTTAATAAGTGTTTGTATCAACCCCCTTTGGCCATGTAATAATATACTCCATCACTGACACAGCATAAAAAACCTGAAATTCATTACACACTGAACCACCCATGGTAATTTTGCTGTCACTTACCCTGATGCAAGTCAGCTTTGGTACCATGGATATTGTTTCATGACAGCTCTGCAGTTCTTTTTAGTCATCACATTAGATTGCCTCCATCCTCTTGCTACTTCTGCCTACCTTAAGGTTCTAGTTCCACTACTAGTTTTTAAACTCCTGCCTCTAAAACTGTATGTGAAACACAGAGACGTGTTTTTTGCATGCAAGTGGGTATTCATTCATTCATTTATTCATGCATTCAAATTCATACATTTGTTGTCAGATTCTTCCTAGCTGGCCTTTGTATACATACAGAAATGCTAATTCTGAAAACAGATAGAAAGGAAGGTTCAGCATATGTACATGTGAACTCGAAACACCAGTTTGAATCTTGCTGGCATTTTGACCTTTTCCACTCACCAGCTCAGACTCAGACGCAGAAATATGCAAAAATAAGAAGAGAGTGAGTCTCTGCTTTCATCCAATATATAAGCAATAAATTACACTATTGAAATGGGACAATTGTTTAATCACTGAGAGAATGAAGCTAATTCAGATTGATTTGGGATGAAAACACAGAGTATTACTAATACCAACTGAAACACGGCAAACACAATTACCATTCATTTGGAGAAGTAATACTGAAGATTAGCCAACATTCTTTTACAAACCAAGGACGACTAATAATTCGACACTAAACCTTTTCAGCTGAGTCTAAATGCACACTTCATAGTGTCTAACCTTTAAAAAACAGCAAATAACTGCAAATAAACAGCAAGTAGCCTCTCAATCAAATTTTAAATAAACTCTAGTCTTGGCAAGTGTGCATCCCCTATTAAAATTGGGACACTAATCAGGATCTTCACCAGGGCCTTTCAGCTGTCATCTGTGGGCTACTGCTGAGAAAGCTGAATAAGAAAAGCAAGGGCACACACACACACACACATACATGTGATATTCCCTGGGGAAATGCCACTCCATCACAAAACAGCAACAAATGCAGCAGGTCTGGCTCTGTGAAGAGTGGCCTGCAAGCTCACTTTCAGCTCACTACCTATTATCGCATGGCATCTCACCCTCGCTTTCACAAAGGCCCTTGCTACACCTTCCCTTCTGATTTGCCTCACTGTTCAAACTGTCCATGACAAAAAATGAGTGTGTGGTGCCTTTCACTGTCTGTGGCAGCATGGAGATGAAAGATGTCCTTTGTAAACAAGAGCCTCTGCTGCTGCAATTTCAAGCCATTGGAGCAAAACAGAGGCTGACAAGCTTAAAACCCCTTTTCAGACTTCCAGTTCTTCTTTCAGGGTTTTGCTGGCTGAAATGCTGTTTTCCTAGCTTTGTTGCTGGACTTGCATCTAGTGTTTACATTGCATTACCAATATCTGCTCTATATTGCTTCTGTCACAGTGTTTCAGATAGCATACATTTTCATTGTATAGCTCTCCTGCTTCCCTTTAACTTATGACCTTTGTTGAAAATGAACCATTTGTTTGGAGAATGTCAGGCAAAGGGGTTGAATCACAGGGGCTTGTCATCTGTGAAATTCTTTGCAATCCATTGCAGCTGTATTGGGAAAGTAGTGATGGAAAACTATAAAATACCTGAGATTAGAAATTTATTCTGGAGGACCCTAACTTGCCTTTGGATTGCCAAGCACATTTCACTTGCCAAAATGAAAAATGAAAGGCCTGTTAGGAATGACTCTCTTGATGCTTCCCTAATACATTGTTGTTTCTTCTACAAGCATTTCCATCATTTTCATCATATCTTTACTGTTCTCAGTATCACACAGTTCTCCTCAGTAGGCCCTAGTTACTTGCATGAAGTGCTTCAGAAACCAGACGGGGACTGGGTTGATTCCAGAACTCAGCAGTGTTTGGCAGAAAGGTCCATACTGCAGTGCTGGGACATGGCATGTTACAAAACAGAGACAAAACCCCATTTTGCTTTAATTTCAACAATTCATTAAGCACTAGCCAATCAGGACCTTACATCTGCATTGTTTACCAGCAGCCTAAGGAATGCTATGGTCTAAAAAACACATGCATCTTGTGTTCAGAAATGAGCAGGATGAGTTTTGCACCAGTGCCTCTGACAAAGGGAAAGGTTTATTAGGAGGAGGATGGGATGAACATGAGACTACTTGTATGCTGTTACTGCAGATATTCCTAAGAGAGCCTCTTTACACACAGGCTTGGAGCTAAGGAAGTTCTACCTGAGAGCACCACTTAGGGGAATCCACAGTTTTTCAGGGTTTCGGGTGGAACCTGAAGCTGGATTATGTAATTTGTGGAAGGCAACCACAGTAAAGCAAATCTTCTGCTTCCTACCCACTGCCCCACTGGTAATGCAAGTGTGTAGTAGCAAAGCCATGTGCAGTTGCCCCCCTCACAGATCACAAATGGATATCTTCATTCCTCTGGGTGCAGCAGAATGGGAACCTTGTGGTGGCTTCCCCTAAATGGGCATTTTGGGGAATAAATGGGTAAATTGAGTTTTCAAGACTGGCAAAGGGCTGGAACATGAAAAATGGGCAGAAGTCAGTAGCACAGGCCTTATTTTATATACCTGGGTACTGACCTGGTACTTAGGTTGTCCTGCTAGCTATATGCCAATTACTGGCAATTCATACAAGTTCTATTGACCTTGGCACTGGTCAGAACAACAGCATCTTTATTAAACCCGAAGAGGGCTTTGAGAGCTTGACAGTATGTTTGGAGCACATTTCTGGAGCAAAAAGTTAAGGACCACAGGGAAGAAAGTGACAGTGGCATTTATGTGTTATCCATGCAACTCAGAGTTAAGTTGGCACCCTAGGAAAATACACAATCCATGCTTACCAGAGTTTACTAGAGGCCCTGAGCAACCCAGCTGATTGAGGTTAAGCAGAGGTGGGGAGACAGAGGAAACCCTTCTGAAACAAAATAATTGAATTCAAATAAAAGTACAGAGCCCTTGAGATTTTTAGAATGTGCCTTTAAGATCATCTAGTTCCAGTACCCCTGCAACAGGCAGAGTCACCTTCCAGTAGATCAGAGTGCTCAGAGCTCCATCCAGCCTGACTTTAAACACTGCCAGGGATGCAGCATTCACAGTGTCTCTGGGCAACCTATTACCATGCTTCACCATATTCACATTAACAAATTTCCCCCTAACATCTAATCCAAATCTATATTCTTTTAGTTTAAAATAATTCTTCTTTGTCTTATCACTAGCCCATGAAAAAAACCTCTCCATCTTTTTTTATAAAACCATTTTAAGTGCTGAAGGGCTGTATCTACACAATTCTTCACAGAATCACAGAATATGCTGAATTGGAAGGGACCCACAAGGATAGTTGAATCCAACTCCTGGTCCTGGACCGCACTGTCCCCAAGAATCACACCATGTGCCTGAGAGTGTTGTCCAAATGCTTCTTGAATTCTGTCAAGTTTGGTGCTGTGACCGCTGCCCTGGTGAGCCTCTACCAGTGCTCAGCCACCATCTGGGTGAAGAACCTTTTCCTGATATCCAACCTAAACCTCCCCTGACACAACTTCAGGCCATTCCCTCAGGTGCTGTCACTGTGACCACAGAAGAAATCAATGCCTGCCCCTGCTTTTTCCCTCACATGGAGGCTGTAACTGCAATGAAGTCTCCTTTCAGTGTCCTCCAGGTGTGGTGACCTAACACTGCACACCTAACACATTGTCCACCAATTTGCAGGACATCTCAGGCAATGCTCTCATCTAAACCCCACTCCCTAGAAAAAGAAAACACCACAAAACCTAATAGACAATTAGGATATAACTTGTCTTGAAGGGACAGGTGTCCTTACCTCTCAGATCCCGAGCTACAGCCTTGAGCATGAAGGGAGGTACAACAGAGGCTAGGAAAGTGACCTACACTGGCCCAATGGCAAATAATGATTAAGGTAAAAGTAGTAGACAGGATTTCTAAAATGTTTTATATGGAAAACTTTATGTTTATGTAGAAATTTCTTTCTCAGAACTCAGATGAGCTACTAGGACCAATGCTTCTCTTCCCTTAGGAACAATGTAGATTTTTAAAGGTTGATTTTTCGGTGTAGTTCTCATTCAAAATTTTTGTCTGCAGTTACACAAGATTACTTGTAGGCTATAGCATATTTTGTGATTTCTTCTTGACGTCTCAAACAGCTGGATCATTCCATAGCAAAATCATCTCCAAAGTATATTTATTATTCCTTGTTCTGCAGTTGAAATACCTAAGTTGTACTTTCTCCATTTTTTGGTTACTACGTAAATGATGTACTTCTGGGCAGGCTTGTATTGATCTAAAAAAGCATCGTAAATTTTCCAGGTTCAGATTCAAGATGCATTAACTGGAAAAGGCAGATTACTGTAAAATGCAATATTCTCAAGAATTGATAAATCTTGCTATCAGAATGGATGAGGCTTTTCACTTCCCCCCCTCCACTTTCCAGCCACCCCTTCAGAGGGAAGCGGGACATTTTGCCGTGCAGGAGGAATGGTCACAAACCAAGTCCTCACAGTACCCTCCAGCGTTGTGCTTCCCATGGCAGCAGCAGCATCCACTCTCTGGCTACTGGACTAGGCACAGATGCCAGAGCAAGAGAAGGGCTGTATTTGGCAAGTTAATTAAAGTAGTGTTGGCAGAGCATTTCATGTCTACCAGTCATCTTGCTGTCTCAATAGAATTGAGGTGTGCCAGGCCTCCGCCAATCACTTGTGTGTTCCCTTTTAGCATTCCTCTATTTATTAGCATTGATTTTTAAAATTTAATGATAAATTTTCTTATTTTAATTCCCACAAATATTTTTTTTTTCTTACAAATATCAAGAACAGAATGCCATTTTGATTTTTGTCCTCTTCCTGCATATTCTTCATTGTAAAATCACTGTCATGGACATCTGGTCACAACAAAACCTCATTGCAAGGAATGCTGCCACATTAGACTTATTGCTGTCTGTTTGTTTGTGGACAGCTTATCAAAGAAATGTTATTCTGTGCAGCATTTATTCCAGGTCATGGATCTATTTCCAACAAGTGGAAATAAAGTTTTCCTACAGTTACTGCAGCTGCTTCAGTTCTGCCTCTTTTCAATATACAGAAGATTTCATCCAAAGACGTTTCTCATTTGGCCAACACAGCCAAAATATTCTGGAAAAATGAGAAATGATAAAAGAACGGGTGGCCTTTCAGAGCAATTGGACAGGTAGAAATCACAAATTCAAGTCTTTGAACTTGCTTCTGGGCAGAATTTTAACCAAGGCTATTAAAGCTACTTGTATTTTATTCTTAGCACTAGGAAAATAACAACTTTCACTTATTACCAGAATCATCAGCAAGGTGTTAAATATTTAACCCCAGCTCCTTTGGTCCCAGTAACTTCAGAAGTGGTTCCATGAGAATTTGACTCTCTAGCAATCAGGAAATTCCTCAGAAATCCTGTGCAATCTATTCCTTTGCAAGTCCTACGATCAGCACCTACCCATGAGGAATCATACTTTTTTTTTGACAGTTGAAAATGCTGAGTTAAAGGCAGTGTTTGATTTCATTCTTGATTGCCTTTATCACCTGGGCTAAGATATGGCATAATACAGTCGCAACAAATCCTAACAGCATTGGCGGCAGCAGCACTGAGCAGAGCAGCAATGCAATTAACTCACATTAATGGATGGCATTAACCCTTTCTTTCTCTAGCCATCCCAATGATGCCTTTACTGGAGGGAAGACCCCTGCACCCAACAGCAGTTTTGCTGCTTCAAGGACCAACCAGGTCAACCTGCCCTGGATGCCTGATGGCATGGCATCAGGGTTTTTCTCCATACCTGGATGTGGCCAGTCTGACAAGTTGATGAGAAAGAACGAAACAGTTAGGTCAGTATCTCAAGGGCTGGGATAGTAACAAACAAAGCAGATGGCTGGGGCTTGATGAGATTCCCTCTGTCTACATGGGAACATCGCCTTTCTTTAAAAAACCCAGACCTCTGGCCTCAGCTTTACCAACCAGACCCATCTTGGGCTGTCTCATTTTCCCCGACTTAGCTTTCAAATGTTCTGATGCATTTTTCAATGATTAAATAATCTCCTTTTGAGTATTTTTGCTTTAACCTACAGTTTTCAGCCTTGGTTTTCTTTTCAGGCCCTATATTTTTAAGTTTAAAATGTTATTTATCCCTCTTCAAAATTCCTATTTAATTTATAATTGCTCATTAAACCCAGAAGATAGATGTGACTATCAAATTTTCTTATTTTGGGAAAGAGGGGACAAGGAAGGGAGGGGAATGGTGGTAGTTAAGTGCAGCATTAATCACAAAATTCTATGGACTGGCTGGCATCTCTGGAGGTCCCCTAGTCCTGATCCCATCAGAGTCAGGGGCAGCATTTTGCCCTGGAGCATGACCAGGTGAACTTCTAATATCTTTAACAACACCTAACAATATTGCATCATTGTTAAGAAAATTTAAGTATCAACAGAGAGCAACAGTTAGCTATAAAATACTCTTACTAATTATGTGTGTTAACAATTTTTGGTAGCATTATCATCTGAGACAAATAATGTCTCGTTAAGAATTTGGGAACTTCCTCTTACATTACCAGGATATTTTCAGTTGTATCTTTCTATCTAATCTAATCTAATTAAGAAAATTACTACTGTTTTCCTATTTTCTGAGGCTAAGAATTAATTTGTTTTCTGGATGGGCATTTTAACCACTTGCATGAGGAAAATGTAATTGCAACGAGAGTATCTTGTAACCCTGGTGTCTCTTTAATAACAGGTGTATCAGATTTTCTTGTGAGCCTTCAGGAAAGAGAGCTCTGGGACATGACACCTTTGGGTACTTTTACCTGCAGGCTAGTCCCATATCCTACAACCTACACATTCATAGCAGTGACTGTGCCTCCTCTCTCTTATCAGTTTATCATTTGATGACTCTTAGCCCTCAGGCTTCTTCTAGTGACATACAACATGGTACAGCAATTACCTCAGAGGGGCCCCAGCAGCTCACCTGCATCTCAGGAAAGCACTCTTATAATGAATCCATCTCCCCAC
This sequence comes from Poecile atricapillus, assembly GCF_030490865.1. Classification (NCBI taxonomy): domain Eukaryota; kingdom Metazoa; phylum Chordata; class Aves; order Passeriformes; family Paridae; genus Poecile; species Poecile atricapillus. The sequence goes on along the minus strand of NC_081289.1, from coordinate 119,938,063 downwards.
TGCCAGATATAAATCAGTCAAGAGTGTATACAACCTTCATCTGCCCTTGCCTGAAGCAAGCACTGCCTGTTTTGCATCTCATCTGACCTTCTGGTAAAGTGTCTGCAAACTTATTGCCCCTGGTTTACACCAAGTGACATGCAGAGGTGTATTTAATAAGTTGAAAAATCTTGTTATAATTTTTCTTTCTTCTGATATTAGATGATGGAAAAAATCTTGCAGGCAATTTAAAATTCAATTCTACAACAGGGAAGTAACTGAGCTTTCACTGAAAGTGAGCACTTGAATGTGCAAAATGAAGCATGAAAGATGTGAAAATGTAATGGGAGAGTCATTATCCTGGGGCGGAATGAAGCGGACCCTTGACCTTGGCAGACACTCCTCCCTTACATGTTAGAAGTAAGTAGATGCATTTGTAATCAGCACAGCCAGGGTGAAATAGCAAGAGAAAAACTAACACAATCCACCATTTGCCTGGGACTAGTAGGTGACAGTACTGCACTGCATGAGAGGGACTCAGGCTGTGACTTGGGAGGAAAGAAGCCAGGAAACTCAGCTCCTTACAAGCACAGAAAATGCTGGAGTGACAGAATGCTCCCAGGTTGTGGAAAGCATGGGGTTACAGAGCTGTCACATGAGTCACAGCAGCGAGGTCTGTCACTGCTCTTGTCTCCTGAAAAGACTGGCTATGTATCAGGAAGGGAGTCTCTGAAGCAAATATGCTGTTTGCAGGATTTCTCCAAGCTTCTATCCAGCCTGCATGTAAATCTAACAAGCACATCTGTGCTCAGGTGAAGTCAGATGAGGTGATAAACATTTCAATAAATCACACAGCTGACTTCCTCTTTAGCATATCCACTTAAAATCTGTAAGGTACTAAAATCCTGCCAGGTACTAAACCAATAAACTTTTCCATGAAATTATTTATCTCTATTCTCCTGACATTCTTACAATGACAATATAGAAACCACAGAAATAATGTGGATGGCATTTTCTGTTGCTATTGCAAACAAACCAGTTGATGCTAGCAGTGATGTTCAAATGACATTGCAAAGCTAGACTTTTGAAGCCAGCTTGCATTACCTTGATTCTGTTCTCACAGGAGGAAATGAGGCCAGCTTTGACAAGTACTGAGAATCTCAACCATGAACACTATTGTTTTTACCCATATTCCTCACTGAGAAGGCAATAAGCCATTCAAATATAAATTACCTTTTGCCAGACTAACTTTGGACCTTGCCCTATGGATGGCTACATCAGTGAGAGTGTTGCAGCTCAGACCATGTACCACAGACCACTTCATGGTGACCCAGTTTAAAGGGCCTGTTCAAGGTCTCAGAGACAGTCTATGGCAGAATGAGATATTAAAATCGGCTTTCCTAATTTCTGGAGCACTGCTGCAACCACTATTCTTATCAGCTTGTCACTGATTCTTCAGTGTTTATGTGTGGACACCACGTTAATTTATGGTGTTTCTTTATGAAGTGTGTCTAGAGCAACTGGATTTGTCACAGGTGCAGAAGCAAAATATCACATCAGACTGAAGATGAAATACTGAGACCATAATCTCATTCACAAACTCAAATCTTCTCAGTTTAAAGGTGTTTAGGACTTAGCTAAGTTCTACTTTGCTAGCACGAAGTTTTTTCTTTTAATAAAAATACTATCTAAGTTCAGTGTATGCTAAGAACAACAATTTTGATGATATTTCTCTTGCCAAAAAGTCATCCTGCAATAACCCTTTTCCCTTTTCAAAGCTTCTGTCTTACTCAATATTAGAATATTAATACATCAAAACCATGATTGTCCTTCCAAAGTCACAGCATAATTGTACTCCATTTTAGTACCAGAACATTATTCAGCAAAAATAAAACTACTTACCACAAGAACAGTTCACAGTCAGTGTGCCAACTTATTTTTTAAAGTACCAGTAATAAAGGTACACTGATGTTTTTCTCTTACTGTTCCTTGGAGTACACTCTTCACCTTTGTGCTAATTTTCTGTGATTGCTGGTGCAATTTCATTTTACTTTTATGGGATTTGAAGGGAATCAGTGTCAAATTCACAGGTTTGATACCCTTCTCCAAAAAGAAATCATCTACCAAGCTTTTAATCACAAGCTATATTCATCCAGAAAAGCCATGAAGCCCTAAACACAAGAGAACAGGGACACATGATCGATGGTCTAGTCAACAGGTCTCACTTAATTCTCAGAATGTTTGTCATAAATCCAGTATTCAGGAAGAAGGGGGAAAGTTTTACTGAGAAGCTCAAGGATAGGAAATAAGGATTTTCTCACTACCATTCTGGAAGAAGAAGGAACGCTGAAAAAAATAAAATAAATCATGCACTGCTGAATTATTTACTCTACTACCCAGGTAGTATTTGGAACAATATTGTTTTAAAAGGGAGGCTAAACTTACTACTCGCTTCTTGTCAGTCAGCTACAGGGAAATGTCTGGTGGGTCTTGAAGGGTAGAGAGGCAACATCAAGGGGAGCACCACTAATAAAGGAGCAGCCACTGGGAAGGGGAAAGAATTAAACTTCTGTTGAGCCTGGCTCTGATTCTCTGTTCTCTAGGAATTAGTGCTCAACAAGGCATTCATAAAAGTCAGCTGAAAACTTACAGAAGGAGTCAAGAATGTTATTTTGCTAAGTGCTCTACCGTAGAAGTGCTCATATCGCAAAGCAGAAGAGTGCTGCTGTTAAATGCCTGTCAAATTAAACTAGGGCAAACATGCTGGAAGAGAACAAAGGGCTTAGGGGAAAAAAAAAAAGAGAAAACCAAAAGAGAAAAAATCCCACCATCTTTTATTTTTCCTCGAAACTACCAGAATGCATCTCTCCCCCAAGGTGTGTAGCCGTGCCCCGTGTCAGTGCGCAGCAGAGCGCGGAGGTTTTCAGGCAGCGCTCGGCTGCTGGCATCACTCCGCTCGGTAACCTGCCTCCGAGGGCAGCGGGCTGAGACGGGGGAAGGGATGGCATGCCTGGCGGGCAGCGCTCCCACAGAGGGTCCCTCTGGACACAGACAGATGCCAGACCACCAGCCAGAAGCCAGTTCAGCAACATGACTAATTTTCTGCTCTCCACAGCGCCGCTGAGCTGTTTCTGACGCCTCCCCTTCCTTTCTCTCAAGTAACAAAGACTATTTTATAGGGAGGGGCATTTCCAATTCAAGGGTGGAAAAGCTGTGTATTCAGTATTTTTTGGGGGATGATGAGGGGAAATAATTACACAGCAGCACAGCCAGTTGCTCTCGTTTTGTCTGATTGCTTAGCAAACTTTCAAAGGAAAGCAAGTAGTCACTATAGAAACTACATCATATGGCTGTTTGTGTTGCCTCTGAGATACAGACTATCTTTTTATGAGACATTTGTATTTGTTCCTGCCTTTAGAATACACTGTACAATAAATGACTGGGCTTTGCTGTGTGTGGGTGTGTGCTTTGGGTTGTGCTTTTTGTTTGTTGGGTTTTCTTGGGTTTTTTTGTTGTTGTTGTTTTCTTTTTTTAATTTTGCTTTGTGTTTTAGTTTTTGTTATTTTGGGGGTTTTTTTTAATATATTTTTTATTTGTTTTGTTTTTGGTTTCGTGTGTTTGTTTTGTTTTGTTTTGTTTTACTTATTTTTTAATTATCATTATTTTTTCAGGTTTGCTTTTTCACCATTGAATGGAGTATGAAGGTAGGGTTTATTTGGAAATTGATTTCCACAAGTGAGAAATTACCAGTCATTTCAGTCTGTTTGAGCTTTATTTTTAGTTGCAACACCTTATCACTGTGGAAGAACTCACATTGAAGGATAGGTATAGTAAAACTGAGTACAAAAATAGCTGTCCATCCACAGCTCATTGGGAAGGAGAGGTGAAGAGATCACATGCATGAAAGTCCAGCAGGTCCCTGTTTGATGGCCAGTAGTTCAAAGCTCAGTGTCTACTGAAAAAAAAAGCACTAGCTGTTTGCATTGACTTTATAGGTAATTGAGCTGTCACATAAAAGACAAAACATCAAAAAGGTACTGATATGTGCAAAATCCCTTGAGTCAGTCAGACTCTCAGTAAATACATTAAGAAAAACACATAATAAATAAAAGCACATAACCTTCCAATGATCATTTCCCTGCAATCCATGCTGATCTATTTTTATTTTATTATCTTCATCATGATAGAGCTGAGAATACACAAATCATTCAATGGCACAAACCCACTGAACTCTGACTTTGCTCAAATTTTCACCTCTCAGTTCCCGAATCTGGTCTTTCTTTTATTTCTCTCCACTTTAGGGAATGGAGGCTTTTTGTCAGAAGATTCTGATATGCTGTCTGGGCTCCCTCTTTTCCCACAGTGAAAGCCTTTTTTTTTTTTGTCAAGTGTTTCTTGGGACATTTGCATGAATAAAGAATTAGGTATTCAGCAGTACAGGATTATTTAATGAGATTTTCTGGATGTTTTCCACTCCTTCAACATAGCTTCCAGCTCAAAACAACCTCTTCCACCAATCCAACCTTCTTCCTCAGCCTCAAGTCCTACTGCTCCACCACACAGGCTCAAACATCCTTGCTGATCCTCAAATGGTACTGTCACCATGTGTATTGCTGCTTGTTTAACTTTTCCAGCCCCTCTTCATCTTCGGCCTCTCCAGTATGCCCTTCTTGTGTCAAAGCAAGCTTTTACTTGCTTAGTTCTGTAAGAGCTACCAAGCCTTTACTTATACCCAAAATTGCAGGTTGCCTTCTGGACACGTGCACAGTGCAGAAACTGGCAGGCAGAGGAAGAAACATTCCTGGGGCCAGGTTGGGTTCATGCCCATCCGTGGAGCTGGAAGACAGAGGTGACAGAACTAACCATCACTGCTGGTCTCAAATATTTGGGTGTGAGCAGTCCCAGGAGCTAGGCAAGGAGTTCAGATCAGCAAGGCAACTGACCCACTGGCCTAAACAGTGTCTCTGTCTTGCACAGAAATGCAAGGCTAGGAAGCTAGTAGTTCTGTCTTGTCTTCATACCTTCCCTAGAGACTCCACAGCTCTTACTCTGTTTTTACCAAACCCAGGACAGACAGAGTGGGTGCTTGCTTTTTTTTTGCTTTTTTTTTTTTTTTTTTTTTTTTAAATAATGCCTCCATGACATACTTCATTGTTTAACTACTGGAAAATTACTGTTAATCAACCATAGCTGACTGGCCATGGCCTGAAGACTGGAATGAATTAAGAAGTATGCAGATCCTGGATCTCTACCAAGCATTACTTCAGCAGAGTTTTCAGGCCAGTTTTGACAGAGGTACTGGATAATCCACCAATATAAACTTGGTCCCTAGATATCTTTGTGCATGAGCTTGGCAGATTCATATTCAGATGTCTGCCTGCTGTTAGACCTTGAAGTTACAAAGACAGATGATAAACTGAGGCATTTCCGATGGGCCAAAATAGTCCTTTCACAGTCCAATGCTATTTGATATATTTTCATTTAGATGATGACAAACATACAGCTGGAAAAGTTGGAAGTTGAAGCAGAACGGGTGGACTGGTGAATAGATGAGGTTATGACTACTGTCAGATCTGTATTCCAGTGGTAAGACAATTTCATACTAACATACTGCCTTATATCTATAGATAACATCTCAGATTGAAGGCTATAGGACACACAAATACAGGAATAGTTTGGAAACACGGGATTCAAAAAGGTTGAGAGTCAAGCAGGTTAACCCACTGACCCTGCCCTTCCAGCATACCTAACAAAACAAGAAATAAGCACAGGACTATCAGCAGAAGAAGTAGGGATGTGTTACTTCAAAGCTACATGTGGCGTTTGTACAGAAATGTAATCTCACACCTCTGCTGGGAACCACTGTGATGGACACACTGCAGCATTGAAGAGAGGCCAGAGGAAAACAAGGAGAATGACAGGAAGTCCAGGAGAAGCTATTTACTGAAGAAGCACAGTCTAGTCAATTTAGCCAAGCAGAGGTTGAGAGGTGACTTGCTCCCTGTCCAGGAATTGCTGCATTGGCAGGTAATTACGAGCAGAGAGTAAGCAGCAGGCAGGGACTTAACAAGATCAAATGGCTAGAAGCAGAAGCCAGCTGAATTCACAGTAAAAAAAAACCCTCCTGTTTAGAAAACAGTAACCAATAGAGCAATTTTCTAGGCCAATGTTCTCACTTCAGTGTTTTATATCAAAACTTTTTTTTTCCATTAAAGATGTGTCAGGAGTTAAGCTTTTGAGGTAGGAATAACATAGTTAATTCCTGTGGCCTACTTAAAAATCATGACAACAGCAGCTGCAGATCTGACTTCCAGGTCCATGTAACACACTGCTTAGAGAGGCCAGTGTGGGTGCCTGGAAGGCTGCGAGAGAGGCTGGGCACAGCACTGTGCTCCCACAGGACAGCCTCCCCAGTCTCCTCTGTTGACAGTGCCAGGAATCAGCCTGAAGAGACCTGGATTGCTGGAGCAGGCTGCTGGCCTCTGCACCACAAGAAGAGGCTCAAGGCTAAACAGAAAATACCACCAGGAGAAAGATCAAACCAGCAAGCCTAAGGAAAGTTCAGAAGACAGTGAGAAGTCTGGGAAAGAGAGCCCTCTCTGCTGGACCTTGGGCCAAGGGCATGGCATTTGGATTGCCATTTTCCTCCTCCCCTGAGACCACCTGTCCTTAAGACCAGCAAAGGATGCAGTGGTCCCTTGGGGCCTCTTTGTATACAGATAACAAACACTAGCATTGCTCCAGACACCCCGCTGATGCAAAAGTGTCAGACCATCTCCAGATGCACTCTTGTTTCCATCCCCTTCCCTCATCCATTCTCTAATGATACTAGTCATTATCACCTGTCAGCCCTCCTTCATCAGGCCTCCTCCTGCTCATTATCACTATCTTCCCAGTTTTCCTCCTTCCCCCGCACCTCTTAGCAATGAGCAATGTGCAGTGTGAGAAAGGGTCCAGCATACAAATCCTTCAGCACAGTTTGTCCCTGTTGTGTGGCCATCAGGAATAGGTAGATACCTGTTGGAAAAAGCCACATTTCTTCAAAGGGCTGGAGTCTCCAAACAGACTCTTGCCAACACGGGCTTTTGGCAAAGGGGAAAATCTAGCATTGAGCTTCCAAAAACCTAAGGTAAAAATGTCCTGGAAATATATAAAAAGTAAAGTGTAGTCAATGCCAGGGATAAGGAACTACAAATTATCCAGTGCTTTAAAAAATGAAAAGCTTAGGGGAGAAAAAGAAGTTTAAAGCAAGTGCTATGCTAGCAAAAAATATAAGGTTTAACAAGACACCAAAAGAGGAAAGAGGGATTTACAAAAAAAGAAAAAAACAGGTATTGTAGGTAGCCAGAAGACTGTAGGAGTTACTACGTCTACAGACCTGGTCACACAGTCTACCTGGAAAATGTTATGGCTGAGTGTCCTTCTTCACTAGGAAAGCTAAATGTTTGCACTCTTCACATGTAAACCCATCAGCTCTTTGGAGCAAAGAGTATATGCATGTAAACAAAAAACATCATCAGTACGCAGATGTTAAGCAGAGTATCAAAATGCTCTTCATAGCTCCCAAAAGAGCAAGTAACTGCACCAGAGACTTGCTAAAAAATCATCATTAATTCTTGCAAAAATGTTATAAGAAGAAAATTCTGCTTCCATTAGGAAGGATGGCCCTTTGCCATTGGCAGCTATTTTTGGTTTAGAAGTACATCATGTTAAGACCATAAATCTCAATGACAAGGCTATAGCCTTGTGCTTCTGTGGACAGCTGGCCACCTGCCCTCACAGTAGCAGTGAATTTTGTCATGCACCAGCAAGATTTTCATCATCGATCTGTGCATTCAAACCTGATGGCATTTGCAGAAGACTTATCCACAGACCACCTCACTTGCAGCGAATCCCAGAAGATTTGGACTCCTAGGTCAGCTCTTAGGATGCCTGCTCAAGTGACCTTTGCTATGGTCAGCATGGGATGCACTCCCACCAGAGCCCATTTCACATGAGTAAGAAACAAGAGCCTCAACAGTTTGCATGCCTGCAGTTAAAAGCCTTGCAGTATCCTTCAGCCATTAAAAGATGTGTGGCCCAATTTCTTATAATCCATGAAAGCAGGGTGCTCTGTATAGTCAGATGACAGGAGGGAGGTTACAGAGCCATTTCAGTTCCACTTCAACAGCCACAGAGGCTTTTAATTGCAGGCTGAACTCCACAGGGATTGCCTTGCCTGTCCCTGTGCTGAAACAGGTGCTGTTTACCATTCTCACCCTCCCTTAGGAATTTTCCAAAAGGAAAACAGCAGCCTCTTTGAACCAGGCCTGTAGAAAACATGGGGATGAGGACACGAGCATCTGATCCCATCTCTTGTCTCTTCTCTTATCAATTTGATAGCTTTAGCTAAATCCAGGAAGTTACAGTTTTTGAGTATTCACAGCTAATTCCAACAACTTCCCTGACTGCACTTCATGTCAGATCCTGAGCTGTGCTCATTGCCACAAATGTAGCCTGGTATGGCTCTATGACACTGCAAGTTTGATAGCTTCATTAATATTTTTTACAGAACACTGTCTTCACTCCAGTGTAACAGGAGTTAGAGCCTTACCTTCTCTTTGCATACTGAGTTCCAAAAAGCTTTGATTCCATGGCAAAGACAGAATTTTCCATCTTGACAGATTTATTTTCCCTTTTACAATCAATGCAAAATTCTTGACTGGCTATCCTGTAAGTTCAATTTTTTGAGAACAATAAGGACCTTTTATTCTATGTTTTACACAGCTGTTGGTATAATGCTGGTTGTATTTTATGCTTGCATGTCTGAGGGGCAGTTCAGCTGGTAGCAGCATAGTACTGTGCCTGTAGAAGAAAGGTACATACATTGAAAAAGCTCTTTAAAGGGAGAATGGTTGGTTTCCATTTCCCATTGAAAAAACTGTGGTCCTTTGTGGAGAAACCTTTCTTACCAAGAAGTTTTAGAACAGTTTTTAATAGGCTTTCACAACATAAGTGTTTAGGAATTGAGAAACCTCCCACTTTCCTGACTAAGCAGGCAATGAGGGCTCTCGCAATGACTGCCCCATTCAACTGGGTTACAAAGCATCTCCCTGACGCTGGGTAAAAAATATGCTAAGAGTAAATTCTAAACATTTTACTGAGATTTCATCTAGTATTTATCTTTGTCCTTTGAAATAGCCTTGTTTTTTGAAACAAAAACTTTCTCTCTGGAAAACACATTTTATGCTGAGAAACACCAAAACAAAGCAGGTAAAGAATTTCAAGAAGTTATTGAATAGCAATTGGTGTACCAGGCTAGACCAAATCTTCATATTGTGTCCCATCACTGGCAGATGCCAAAATCCACTGCTCAGGGCAGGACAGAGTGAGTGTGCTGAGAAGCTGCCCCTGTGCACTGTCCTGGGCGGAACTGGCAGCAGAGGGTGTTGTCAGCCAGGGCAGCTGGGCTTGTCATTAGCAGCTTCCAATGCCTTTTACTTTGAGAAGCTCAGTGCCTTTTACATTACTGTGGGAATTTAACACCTACCTGCTACTACTCCTGTGCCCAGGATTCCCACACTCAGCTGCAGGTCACATGAAGATCCACATTCCTGTGGCACAGCATGTGATGAAAAAGGCACTGAGCTGTTTTTCCTCTGCCCACATGCCTGTGTCTTTCCGTGTCGACAGAGCCCTCTCAACAACACCCTGTCAGCTCACTTCCAAGGTAAAACCCTCTCATTCCTTGGGCAGTGGCTGCCCTTCCTCTGGCCATCCCCTGCCTCTGGTTGGGCTTTTCTAATTTCTGCCATATCCCCGTTGAGACATGGAAACAGAATTCCACAGAACAACCAGCATGTGGGGACATCAGGAATTACACAGCATCACCAGCAGATACATCCTATCCTCCTTCCTAGTAATTCTATTTTCAATCCCAAGCAAATTTACATTTTCTGGACTGTTTCTGGTTCCTTATGCTTTCAAAGATCTAATCCAAAACCACCACCTCATTTCCAAGTGGATATAGCAATAGCATCTTCAGCCCAGAAACTAAGGGAAACTGCCTCTTCCCTATAAGAAGTCCAGATGTTCATAAATTCACAAGATGTTTATAAAGAAGGGGAGGCTTTGTTGAAAGAAAAATCCTAGCTGGTTCAGAACAGAAACCTTCACAGACACTAGTCTGAACTATGAGGTTCATTGCACCTGATCTTTCACAACCCTGGCTTGTACCCCAAGCAAAGCTGTGCTTCTCTCAACATCACTGAGCAAACCGGGTTCCCTACACAGGGCACCGCTCCTGCCTCTTCCATCATTCCCCCAGCTAGCACTATGCCTGTCACGTTGCTAATTAGCCCACAGCATGATTAGTCAGGTCAGACATATTGTAAATTGAGTTCTAGAGGCTGTTAAACCCTGATATTTGAGTTAACCTTTAATTAAAATATTTATAAGCACAAAACATCCTCTCTGAGCACACTGCACTAGACAAGACACTGAAATTTAATTGGTCTAGTAAAAGTTAAGGACTAAGAAACAGTGATAATTGGAAGAAAGGACAGCAGACACTGTTTTAATGATAGGCTGCCCCGAGTTTACAATCAGGAGACATCAAAAGGAAAGCTGCAGTATTCTTCACAAGTCAATAACTTTTTCTGTAAAAGGTGAAAACAGTAACTACAGTTCATCCAATAGGTCAAGAGAAAACAAATATGTTTGAAAGGGTAAGTGAAAAGAGTAACATGGAACATTTCTAAAAATACCACTGATGTTAATAGAAACACATGAGCTAGCACTTTAGCAACAGACAGAGGACTCAGCGGCTCCTGTTTTTTTCTAACCCCACCTTCCTTTGCGGGCCTCAGCATGCCAAGCTCGGTATCGATCTGAGGGATTTGTAAGGCTCTATCATTTCATTTCTCTCCACATAAATCAACAAGTTTTAGCAAAATGCCTCACACACTTTTAGGAGTTCCTGGCATATCTGCATTTTTGTGTAAAAATAGCAAGCATGGGCACTTTTTGGATTTTGATTATTTCAGTTCCTGTAGTGAGCTGCATTTTTAGTTCCTTGGCAGTTTTGTTGTTGTTCGAGAAATAAAATGGAAATTCTCAAATACTAATCTGCCATTTGGAGTCTGTGTCTTGCTCAGGAGAAAACACTGCTCATTACCTTGGAAATATATGCTTATGAAAATTTGTGCATGTTTCTATACCAGAGCAAGAGATGAAAATACAGTTCAGGTTGTGACTGGTTGATTTATTTGACCTTTTCTGTGAAGCAGACGTCATAGACCAGCAGACAAGCATGGGCCTTGTGCTTATTCCAGATTTTCATGTAGGTTTTGAAAGGCTGGGTATGCTATTGCCTGAACCTTCTTGGCCTGGTGGAGTTAACCCTCACCATTTCACTGGCTGGGCTGAAATTCTGTCTTTGACTGAAGCCTGTAGCTCTATTTTGCTCAAAGGGCTCAGGCCAGATAGACAGACAAATGATACTGAGCAAAAGGGCTGAGCACGCGGCTCATCAGTGGTTATCCATCACCCAGCTGCACATTCTTACTGCTTACTCTAAGTGCAAGGTGGCTTACAGCTACCACAGGCAAGCCATTACATGTGCCTGTGACTGTTAAAATCTCTCTGAGGTTTGTATTCATTTCTCAAAGCATCTATTTATAGGTGAAAAATAACCTCTGTATTTTTAGAGACACATTTGCTGGACCCTTTTAGTGACAGCAGCCAGAGCTAAAATAGCCATCCACTTATAAAGTAAGAGAGTTTTTTCCATACCCTTCAGCTGAGATGGTGGTTTTTTGCACATACTGAAATTCCATCTTAAGAGCACCCACTATGCAGAAAATGCAGGTGCCTCATTGCAATCACACCCCTGTAACAGCTGTGCAGACTCCTGCTGTGAAGGTAGGGGTACACAAGAAGTGTAACCAAAGCCAAAGAGAAAAATATGGAGTATTAGAGAATAACTTAGGGTAAAAACAAGGTTAAAGTTAAGGTGTCCTTGTGTCACATCTGAGGTACTTTTGCTTAGGAACAAATTGCACTAAATTTTATAGAAAAAGCCTGATGCTGTGAAGACACGTATCAATCTGTGAAAGGTAATAGGATGACTTTTCTGAGAAAGGTGTAAGGTCTAAGCATCAGCCTAGAATTTTCTTTCTTTCAGAGCTAATACTAAGGAGGAAAAAGACAAGATAATCTCTTTTTACAGAGATAAAGTATGGAAAAAAGGAATTATTTTCTTTCTTCTGGAATTTCCTTTGGAACTGGCTGACATTTCTGATGATAGTTACATGTTTGAATGCAGATGGAGTTGAAAAAGCTCACATGTGTTATGCATGAAAAATGCATAGATATTAATCATGATGGGTTATTGTTACCTTCCAATTGTGAGGTGGCTGCTGCTTTTAGGATAAGTCCTAGAGAAAATGCATTGGATTTGAATGTACTCCTACTGGAAAGGATGAAAGGCAATAGGTCACCTGGATTTAATCTGAAAACTTTGTGTTTATTTAAAATTATTTTAAAAAAGAAAGCATGATAAAGAAAATATAAACTGGAAACACTAGAAAACAAGGATGGCAGCAAACACCCACATCAGTTTGGGCAGTAACTGAAAAGCATTATCAAAAATATAATCTAAGGAAGATTAGGGATCCTTAACTGATAATAAATGACTTTAGGAAGTCACACAGTTACAATCTTAAAGGCAGGTTAGACCCAAACACTTCTCTGAAGGGATGCTTTTTATTTCCTATCTTTGTGTGTTCTATCTGATGTGTTTTCTCCTCTCTCTCATCACTGCTTTGTTAATGAGAGACCATCTCCCATCACATTGTTCCTGTCACCGACCCTGATTGCAAAATAATACATATATTTATTGTAATTTAATTAATCCCCTTTAACTGTAGAAACTGAAATGCCGCTCACTGGTGATTATTGTCATTTTCCCTCTCTCAATACTGTAAATTTCACTAACATGTCTTCACAGAGGACTCTCCTATGGAAAGAAAACCAATAAAAATTATAAAAGTAAATGAACAAGCAGGCAGACTTAGAGATTCATGTGTGGATATCTACTATAGCTCGTTTATATTAAAGGGGTTCGTGCTGGTGGTAGTTGCTGATTGACCAAAGTGGTTTTTAGCAGTCAAGGTGCAGACATTAGATGGACTGTAATTCTGAGATTGCTATGAAATTATCATGGTGATTTGATTGATAGAGAAATGACAGATATAAATAGACATATAGATACTCTCTCTGTACTCATATTTATGGTATTTCCACCTGTGGCTTCATGTGATCTTGCTTCATTACTTTCCCTGTAGATTAATTTCTGCATCTCAGAAATTTTGTGCAAACTGGTTTGTGAGAAGTTAGAGACATGCTTCTCCACAATTTCATAATTCCTCTTTACTTACTCTCTTCTTCCCTAGTACACACAAAAGATTCATTCCTGTTTGAGAAACTTGTGGCGCAGCCTGATGAACTCTCAGAATTCTGAATTCTACTGCTGAAACATCTAGCTGCAGATACCTCACTGCTCTGAGGAAAAATTACACCCACACTGTACCACGATTTGTCTTCAGCTGCATTCGGAGTGTTAAAATCCAGCTCCACAACTATGACAGATCAGAGAGAGAGACAGAGAGCCTTAAAAGGACAGCAAGGTGGGACTTTGCCTAGCCAAGCCTTTAGAGCCTCTGAAGCTCTAAGGTCTTGGAGACCCCTCTGTGAAGTGCTGCATTGCCTCCTGGGGAGCAGGATGCTCTTCCTGAGTTTGCAAGCTGCAGCACTGAGGGCTTATCTCACTGCTTGCTGCTACCCCATCACCTTGGCAGTCCCCCTTTGCACAACTGCAGGTGATTCTTAAACTGTACTGCAGACTCCTCCTTGCAGACCAAGTCACCTCATCTCTTTCCATCTTTACATGTTCCTTAGGACCTGAAGTCTCATATAGACACTCAGAGGTGCCTCTTGTTCTCCTTACACAGCACCCTGAGTGCACCCTCACCCAGGGCCATAGAAACAGAGTTCATAACTCCCCATAGTGCTGTAATATTCAGTATGTGATGTGCCTTCATCATATAATGCCCACTGGAGAGGACAGTAGGAAAAATCTGAGAGAATGGAATTTATTTAACACAACTGTGAGTTATTTTCATACAAGCAATACTTGCTTAAAAGTATGTTTTCTGTTGCTGTTACTTTCTTCCTAAAGTTCACCTGACACAGAGCAAACACAAAAAATTGCTTTTGCAGAAGTGATTGGGAGTGCGGGAATGTACACAGTCCTCTAAAACTCGTTAGGAATATAGATAAAACAGTTCACAGTTATCTTTCTCTTGTATTTTTAAATCAACATGGAACATGTCTTGACATGACTTCTAAAAACCAAAATTCTTTAGCCAGGCTGTGCTCAGGGGAGTCCATATTTCATGGGTGTGGGAATTTCAAGAGCCACAGCTGAAGCAAAGCTATTATCTACAATTGGGTTTGAAGATTTGGTATGACAAGGTATTAATAAAATTTTACTAGTGACTGACCCTTAACGTATCAATTACTTCAGTTTCAAAAATTTTGGAGAAGAATAGAGGGAGCTTGGAAAGTACTGTTTGAAATGCATAGGTCACAGAGCTGCTGAAGGTATAGGACACTGTTGTTCTCAAAGACGGAACTAGGTTATTGCATTGGACATGATTACAGCTCTGTGAAATCTCAGCATTTTTCCAACTAATATGGCACACATTACAGGAAAAGATCATGGTGTTTATCTTCAACAAGAACTCATGAAGATTTCTGTAACAATTGTGCAGTTCCTGTACACTGCTCATTGACCTTTGTGTTTGCTTGGCAGAAGTATCAGCCCTGACTGAAGTAAAGGTGCTGCTCAAATGAAAGGTAACAACCACAGTATTTTTGTTTATGAAAAACCCGAGCACCAGCAGCAAGTTACAGACCCCTTGATAGTTGTTTTCAGGTGTGAATTCATGCTAGGTGTTACAGACTGCACACATGATCCCAGTGGAGAAAAGCCGTCCCATAAAAAATCAATTCCTCAAGACAGAAAAAAATCACTTCATTCCTCATTCCAGCAGAATGCGAATATCATGTCAGCTGCCTGGACTTGCATGCCAGATGTGAGCATGTCACAGCTGGTCTGTATCCAGCTTGATATTGCCTGTCAAAAATGAAAGGCTCTCAGGTACTTGTTTGAGCAGGTATGTGTGAGTGTGTGCAGTTTGTTTATGCACACATATGCAAACTTTTGCTGGATACACGCACACGTCAAGTTTATAAGTCCACTTATAAATGGACTTTATAACACTTAGAAATGTTTCCAGCAAGCCAATTTCACTCAAAACACTCATCTTTGTGTACTCTCATCTTTCTGATGAATGAATGTAATTTTGTGAATATTTCATGGTCAGAATCTCACATCAGTGGTTTTCTTTCCCCCAGACATGTTAGTAAGATTTCACAGAGTTCAGAAAATGAGTTTGCAATACTTAAGTAGTCTCTTCAGTTGATTTTTCCTGTTGACTTCAGTTAAATTTAGATTTAACTTTCTTTTCAAACAATCTTTTCTAAAAGATTGATGTACCTTTGCTACTGAGGATGTATTAGGGCTTACCAATGCTTCTAGCCATCAGGACTCCATCCCCTTTGAGAAGGCTACAACAGAGACCCTAAATTCCATGCTTATTAAATAAATGCATTTGCCCTTAAGGAAAGAAGACTGAAAAACATGAAATAAAAGAAAATAGGGGCAGCAAATGAGGAAGAGACATCCACAAGTCATGGCCAGTGCTTAGGAACTTCCACTGTCACCTGTTGTGAGAAATTAGGAAATCGGGATGGCAGTATGTGTGTGCCTCTCTGTAGATGCACTTAGAGGTGTGTGAAAGTGATAGCTTGATTGAAAGAAGTGCATGATTAGAGTAGAATAACCAGGGGTTTTAAAAATAGTTTTAGGCTGGGATTTTCATGGCTCAAGAGAAATAGACAAGTACACTGTAGATTTTGTGATTCTGGTAGGGTAAATTTTAAAAAAAGGAATTATTTTTTCTTTTTTGAAAAGAGCATTCCATGTAGCCATGCATTATTTGTGTGAAACCTTCATCCTGAATTCACAATCTTTTGAACTTAGAAGATGCAACATGCTAGTGCAAAATACACTGCTAATCAGTCTGTCCCTTGCATCATTTATGTATCAGTTGTGGACTCTGTAGCCCAGAGGTTACTGCTCAGAAATCATGTCTTTACTAATCTGTTTGGATAATTGCAGCCTTTAGCACCTCTGACAGGCATTATGTTGTCAGCCCAGGGAGCAGCTTGCTGATGAACTCATAAAAGAGCAACAATATGTAGTCTCAGACAGCTATAAGATCCAGCCCCCCATGCATTGCCAAGCATTATTTAATAGACTGTAAAACTAACTTTAAATTTTAGCTAGAATTGTGATTTAAATTTTATTTCATGAGTATATTTTTGTTGCTAGACTTTCAACTAAAAACTTCAATTTTTGTTTCATCAAGGAAAGTACCAGCACTCCCATCTGGGGTTCCTGGAGAAAGGGGCGAGAAACACACTCTGTGTACTCTGCCTCCATCAGGGCAGTGAAGCTACATGATCCCCAAAATGCTTTCAGGGAATGGAAGGGCTGGGGTCTGAGATGTGGTTGTGAGCAAAGAATGGGTGGCAGAATATCTTCAGGTCCTGACTTTTCAGCAGGACTTCCCCTAGGCAAGGGGAATCCACTCTACTGGAAGCAAATAGCCAAGAGACACTCTGTAACTCCAGGCAAGAACTGAAATATCACACCTGGGTTCTAATCTCTTCACAATGAATGAAATATGCTCTCTGGTCTAATCTAAACATACACATAAATATATCAGTGAAGTGCAGAAGATTAAAGTAGTCTCCTTAATACACATAAGAACTGCCATTCTCTGTGCAAAGCCGAACGTCACTGCCATGCTGCAGTTATATAAGGTTTACCTCACAGCTGGTGGGGGATGAGGAGGGAGAACATGTGTGAGAGCTATCTGTGAAAAAAACATTTTTGTCTGAGTCAAATAAGTCATAACCCAATACTACAGAACGGAATGTGGCTCACTAGCTATCAGAATACTGCTTAAAAACAAAAGTCAGAGAAACAGTGCTCCATTTTACTATGACAAAGATGACATAAAGCTCATTTGTTTTAAATAATAAGATGTATTTCTGAATAACACCCTTTTATCTGCCCGCTGTGCCTGTGCACTCTCAGATCAGTGATCATGAAGCTATTTTCCCAGGAGGTTACATTTCAGTAAGTCACTTCTCTGTGAAATGTCACTTGTAAATGGGGAATGGGTTCTGTATAACCATACATCTGACGGGAGATAAATGAGATAAATTGCTGGGGGTGTTATTTTGGTGGTTGCTCTCTCTACATAGCCCAGTTAGGAGACAAAGCATGATGCATATCTTATAGACTCAGTGCAATAAAGTGTAAATAATCAAAAGCTTTTTGATATTATCCTGCCTTCTTCTAGAACATGAATTCAACAATTCAATTTTTTTTTCTCTAATGTGTTTTGTTACACTTCTTCAGTAATTTCTACAGTTTTCTTGACTAACCTTGGGATAGCATGATTTACAATGATTATACAAGCATTTTCATTTCTGTGTTACTGTTTGTATGCTGTGGGAATTTTCTTCTCCTGTACTCATAATTTCCCACATCACGTGTGAATCGTCACCTCTTCCACCTCTAGTAGCCACTGTTAGCAACAACAGGTAACACAATTACAGCATTCAGCCTTTTAAGTGGGATTAAGATTCAAGACCTTTTTTTTTTTCAACTGAGTGTGTCCTTGCTGGCTCTGCAGAATTCAGCCTGCCCCTCTCTGGGTGCTGCAGAGTATCACTTCCCTGATGCTCAGGTGACATATGATATAGGTAACATCCTTCATTGGACCAGACTAGCCCGATTTATCAACCTCACTTCATATTCTATGACCTATTAAAAAGCAAAACAAAACAAAACAAAATAAAGAAACTACACCACATCACCCTCCACTCTCCAGCTGCCCTAAACTTTGAAAAGGTTTATTCTTCTGCTTGTAAAATGTTATCACTTTTTAAACTTAGAGATTTTGAGGGAGAACTTTTCTAGGTTAGAAAACTCATTCCTGGCTAAAAATGTCTCATTTGTGATCTGATTTTATTTATATTCCTGTTTCAGCTCTTATTTCAGTCACCAAATCTACTGCTTAAAAAAATAATGATGAGCTCAATCCCTGAAAGTTTCACTTGAAACACTTAGTTTTTAGGCTATTTATACTGTGTTTTCCATGTCCAGTAATTGATTCAGTTTTGTGTTTCTTTGGATAGAAACATTTTGTTGCTTTTGTAATTCAGAATGGGTTTCTTTTGCTGAACCTTTCTTAATCTTAAAAGACTGCTTCCAAAAAACATGAAGGAACAATACTAAAGACAATAAATTGTGGAGACAGTAGATAGGATACTCAGAGAAAAATGGTTTCAAAATAAAATCTGTTAGGAAATTGATTGCTCCTCACACATTGTAATTAGCACTATATTAACCATTGGGAAAAACAGACCCAGAGCAAGGCAGGATTCATATTCTGAAGACAGAAACAGAGAGCATTAATGATTTTCCTATAATGTCTCATTTACATTTTGCTGTGTTTCATAACAGGCATTGGATATTTCTGTTATAGTCTGCCATTGTGATCATTCTGCCATATTACATTTGGTAATAATTTCTAATAATAAAAATATTATATTATATTTATCTATGTAGATCTGTGTATGTGCTTATATTGATGTGCATAAGTGTGATCCTGCTTATACAGGTACTTAAACATGTCTAAACACAATTCTGAAGTCTGGCACATGAGATACAATAGACATGGTTTATTAAGTAAGTACATACATATCAAGCCAACTGAATAAAAAAAATACTACCAATTCTTACAAACAGATGTAATACATATGTTTCTGACACCTGTGTTTTCTCTGATTTGTCATCTTTGTCCAAGCTAATCAACTGAGACAGACAGCAATATCTTTCTTTCATTATCTTTGTGGGGCCAAAAGGATTGATATTGCAGTACTTATCCTGTTAACTGGTATGCTTAATACATACTTCACTCACTACACACCTATGCATGGGTAGAGCAGAAGTCCACTCACCTTTGCTAAATTTCTTCCAGACTGACACTTTATTTACTAAACTCAGACTGAAATACAAAATTAGTTTTCAGTAAGATCTCCCTGACTCTGAATTTTAAAACGCTTCGAAATGTGCACTCTGGTAGTGTTAGCTGATGTACCAACGGGTATATGTTATCCAGCACACAGGTATTTCTGTATAGCTGAACACAGTCATGAAATGTGCCAGCTTAAACACTGCATATATGATCTGCTCTGTGAGGACATCATTCACCTAGAATTGACTTAGTTTCCTTAGCCTGGCAAATTTTCTAGGTCTGAAGTGGCTCCAGCTAGATGTCTGGAAATGCCTACTGTTTCTATAAACTGATAATAGTAACACCATTAAGTAAAATGCTTCCTGACATATATTAGTACAAAAGATCAGGCAAGACAGCAGTAATGGTGAAGTGTGTCATGGAGTAGCTTCACCTTTAAGACAGAGTAAAAAAAAAAAAAAGGGGGAAGTTGAAGCTACTGGTGACTGATGGGAGTTTTTCTTCCTGACCAATTATCAGTCATTTCCAAGAATTGACAGCAGATCTGACCATTAAAAAGTGAATTCAACTTGTAAACACCCCCTTAAGAAGTACACTCAGAGCTTTCTCGTTCTCTTTGGTTTCTGGCTTTTGAGAGGTAACAAGCTCTGTTTTGGCTTTCCCCCCCCTCCCAGGCCTGGGACAAGACCGCGGGGGGGGGGGGAAGGAGAGAAAAGCAGAGCTTGGCAGCTTAGTTTTAGTTTTCAAGGTCTGCTGCTAGACTGAAACTTGACACTATGAACTCTTGCAGCTTTCTTAAAACTTTTAATTCTTTTACTACCTAGATAAACAACAGATTACTCCTTTTTCTTAAAAAAGACAGAGAAAGAGAGACAATTAACATGTAAGATATCATAAAACTACCAAAAACAGCGAAGAAAAGAGTTAAGTTTAAATAAGAAAGAGAGAAAAAAAAGATGCTTGTTGCTGAAATGTCTTTCTGTTGCAGCTATGCAGATGGACAGTAGTTTAAAGACTCCTTTAATTCATGACTAGAGTATGGGAGGAATAGAGTATTCAAAGTGTGGACTTTAAAGAAAAGAAAGGTGGTTGTGATACTGTGAGTTGCTTGAACTTGTGTGAAGATTTGCTTCACTTGCTTCACTTGAGTGAAGATTTTAAAGCCTTAAAGGGGCCAAAGAGATGGCTGTTTTCCAGGAAGGCTCACAGAAACAACTGAAGAAGATTTCTACCTTTGAATAATTTATCCTTAAAAATAACATCCCTAGATTCTATTTGACCCATGTACACCTCAAAATAGTGTGAGATGGGAGGAGTGGACTCTGGAAACTCCATGGATTGACAGGAAGAGACTTCTATTTCTCTACAGGGACTGATGAAAAGACTCTAAAAAATTGAGACTGTTTTTGACCACCAAGATTGTAAAATTTATTTTTTTTTTGTCTCTATGTTGTTATGTGTACAAAGAAATAATCAAGTAGTAAGAAGTAAAAGGGTTTTCTGAAAGTTTATTTTGGTATTCTTATTCTAATAGTTTGTTAATAAACTGTCTTTATTCCTTTTAAGTTTTAAGCCTGTTTTGCTCTTATTTTAATCCATATCTCACAACAAAAAAATAAGTAATTTTTGTTACTAGTTTAAAACCACAACAAAGTGGATGAAGAAAATTTGTACACAGAGCATCGAAATGGGGCCTGACATTGAAAATTTTGTAAGAAATGTCTTCACCTTGGATCCAAAGGAACTTGTTCACACGTCATATAGTCCTCTACAGAGCCAAGATGAAATGCAAGATTATTTTAAAATGGTCTAATTTTTTTTGCACTTAATGTCTAAAAAATGTGTATTGATCTTACATGCTGAACCTCAATAAAAAATGTAAGCAACGCCCACACCAGATGGAACCAGATCATTCACCCCCTTTCTTCAAGCAGCACATTGAGGAAGGGAGAGCAGTGATTGATTCTGCTTTTGTGAAGCCAATTATATTGACTTATAGCACAACACTAGTAAGAAGGATTGCTCTTAGTCCCACCTGTTGAACATTAAGAACAAAGCAGTTAATTTTAATAAGATGTCATCAAGAAGAGAGAGAAAGCAGTTTTGCTAGCGACCCACCTCACTACCCAGGAGACCGAGGTTCTTTGGGGCTATATGGCAGTGTTGGCTTTGAATTTATGCCATTTTGGAAAAGATCACCAAGCTGTACCATCACTGGTCCAAGTTTCGCTGCACTGTTGATAAGTAGACTCATTAGTGGCATCAGGTCTTCAGGCTTGGTGAGGAGGGAGAGGGCTATTAACTTTATGGGTATGGTTTGCAGTCAGCATGCTTTAGGTATGCTTCAGAAATAGTCTTCCACACTGAACAGAAATGTTTCCTTAAAAAGTTTCTTCCCAGTGCACTGGGAGAGTGCCCCAGAGGAAGCCTCCCTGTTAAGATAAGCATCTTGCATACAGCAGCTACCCAAACTCACAATAAGGTATTTCACATTACATGTTTAGGTCAAGTTTGTATCAGAATGAAATCTACAGGGTTTATAAAAGAAATTATTAAGTGTACAAATGGGACTTCTACCATCAGATCATAGTGCTAGGAGAGGCCAGGGAGAAATAAAATGTGTAAACACAGCAATAGATGTGTTCACTAACCAAATATAAAGACATGAAGCAGAAATGCCTGTCCCAGCATCCAGACAGCACAATCAGTGAGAAAGAAAATAGAAATGAAAAAATGCCATTTTGAGTGAAGGGAGCTTGTTTGGAAGCAACACAGGATGAATGATGTTGAATTACCCCTGCCTGCCCTCCCCCTGGATATGCCAGCCCCCTGGACTTCCTCTGGCTGGGAGTCACCTTTTATCTACCTTGGGTAAATAAGGTGGTGGGAAAGACCCTTCTTGATAAGAACAGAACAGATGATTTTCTGGTTTCATACCTTTCTCTGTAATTGCCAGCATAATATTTGACCCTCTGACAGAAAATAGCATACTTAGTATTTACTTTCATTTGACTCCAGGAAACTGAATACAGACTGCTTCTACTCAGAAGGTGTCGAACAAGTCAGAAGGAGGTGGATGGCTTGTGAAGTGCTGTGCACTCTCTACAGATTAGGGTGATTTAGCAAGACTAAGGGTAGTTGTCTGCTAACCTGAAAGGCTCTGACTGGGAGCTGCTAACCTTGAACACCAAGACTGTAAGGAGATCTTGAGGAGATCTTGATCATAACCACAAACTCATTGCTGCTGCCTAACAGAAGTGAAACCTGATTTTACATTGCTAATGGTCTCTGGGATTTAAAAGCAAAACCAAGAATTTTGCTTGCACATCATGCAGTTCAGAATGAAAATACAAGAACCAACCCCCAAACTGATAAAGAACACACAAACATCCAAATACTGTTCACAATAATATTTATATTCACTGATGCACTGTTCACAGTTATACATGATATGTTTGATAAACAGTTTCCACATGTAGGATCACAAATTACAGTCAGGACTGCAGATGTGACAAAACAGGTGACTTGCCTACATTGGGTGCTCCCCAGAGGATTTGGATTTATACTGCAGAAAGCTGCACTTGTCTTCACCTTCCAGATGACTTCCAATGTGACCTTGGGCAAGTAACTCGTCTGTGACTCAGATAACTGGCCATAAAATTGTGCTCTCATTCTAAATCTTTTACTGATCTTGTTGATTTACACCGTATACTAATCAGAACATGCTGTTACTCACTCTGTTTTTGTACAAAAGGCAGCAGACAGAGATCCACCTTGGCTGGAGGTCACAGGTGTCCCACTATGTTGTGAGAAATGTCAGAAACAACAGAAAAAAAAATAACGCTAATCTTTCTCTAGTCTCAACCTCTACACTAAAGAATTTGAAACAATCTACAAAACAGTTCAACAACACTTTAGATACGCATGGATTGCATGTTTTTCTCCATGACATTCTAAATTTATGTCTAATGTGGAGAATGGAAGACAGTAGATTTGGCTTCTCCAGCATATGAGGGTATCTGTTACACTCAATTCTTCTGCTTCAACTCAGATTTGGCTTGGCATGACTCCTCAATTACATTATTTGTCTCAGTTCAAAGACTTGTACACTAGTACTCCAGGTGCCTGTGCTAAATTTAGAGAGGCTATTCAATAATGTAATGTTGTTTTCTTCTCAAAGGCAGAAAAAAAATCCCCATGTAAAACAGAATACTACCAAGCCTGTGTTTGTTAATTCACTGTCGTGGTTTTGAACCAGTAATTAACAAAAAGGGGAAAAAAGAATTATTTATTTCTTGCTGTGAGATATGGATTAAAACAAGAGCAAACTAGGCATAAAACTTAAAAGGAATAAAGAAAGTTTATTGACAAACTACAAGAATAAGAACACCAGAATAAACTTTTAGAAAAACCTTTTCATTTCTCACTGCCCACCATTCTTTTGTTCACATGACAACAGAGACAAAAACTTTATAATTTTGATGGTTTAAACAATCTCTATTCTTTCTACAGTCTTTCCATCAGTTTCTGTAAAGAAACAGAAGTTCCTTTCTGTTAATTTATGGAGTTTCTCACAAGAAAGCTATTTTTGTTATAGTTTTCTGTTTCCTTGATATCAGCTGCCCAGAGCTGCTGTTATCAAAGCCCACCCCTCCCATTCCACATCACTCTGAAATGTGTTATGGGTCATGATGTTTAGGGATAGTATTTTTAAGGATAAGTTAGTCAAAGGCAAAAAGTATTCTTCATCTGTTTCTGTGAGCTTCACTAGAAAACAGTTTTCTCATTGCCTCTCAAGGCTTCAAATCTCCCAGCACTTCACTATACCACAATTACTCTACTTTTTACTCAAATTTACACTTTGAACACTCTATTCCTCCCCATACTCCATCATGAATTAAAGGAGTTCTTTTCAGGACTTCACTGTCCATCCCCATAGTTTTAACAGAAAGATATTTCAGCTTAATTAAAGCATCTTCTTAATTCTCTACCTTTCTTGACGCTTCTTTTCTTTCTTGCCACTAATAGTTTATAAAGTCTCTTTTCATGTTGATCACTCTCCTTTTCTCTCTCTGGATAAAAAGATTAATCCGCAAGTCTCATCTGGATAAGAAAGAGTTAAAATCCTGCCCAAGCTTTCATAAATGGTTCGGTGATTTCTGCTGAACAGGAGCTGGAGCTGTCTGCGATGGAAAGTTCTTCATAGCTGCTCTGGAGAGCATAGTCACTGTCTTTGCTTGCAGCAGGCTTAGAGCTCTTCTTCTTCTTTACTCGACAGTTTTCTGGTAAATTCCATCACGGCAAAACCTGCAGCCAAGCCAGGAACCGGCCTGGCTTGGCTCGGAGCAAGCTCCCGCAGGCCCCATCTCCCGGCCGGGAGAACGGCAGGCCCAGCCCGGCCCCCGCCCGGCCACGTGGCCGGGCAGAGCCCGAGAAGCCGAAGCTCTGCTACCTTTCACAGCCAGAAAACAAAGAGAACCACAGAGTTCTGGTTGTACACTTTAAGGTGGGGTTCACAAGTTGATCTCACTTTTCAATGGCTAAAACTGCTGTCAATTCTCAGCAATGACTGATAATTGGTCATAAGAAAAGACTCCCGGCAGTCCCCAGCAACTTTAACTTTCTTAAAGGTAAAGTAACCCCATGACATTCACCTAAGGACAGAGGCAGTGAGTGGCTTCTGGCAGAGGACACTAGTGGGATAGCTGGTGGCAGAGCAGTTTGCAGCTCCAGAAAAGCAAGTCCCACCACTACATAAAGAATGCTTCTGTATAGACACTTATTTGAATTGCTTAATTTTCTACTGAAGTGGTCACAGCAATGTGCTTCTTAGCATAGGTAGCAGAAGCCTTTCTCAACTGCAGAGTCCTGCAGACAGCATGTCCCAAGCTAAGTGCTGCTCCCCCTTCCTCTGTAAGACATGCTTAATCTCATCAGGCCAAAGTATGCTTTGGTCTCTAGACCTATGTTTGCCTCCTCGCCTCTGAGAGCATGAAACAAACCTTGAGATACATCCACTCTTGTTTCTTCTACAGATTCTAGCAATTAGTTTCCCTAACAGTGATTTTTTTTTTTTATTACCTGCAAATTTAACCTTTATTAAGGGTAAATCTTTGTTACCTGAAGGAGTTGTTCCTTCAGAGCATCCCTAGGTCAATCTCAAACTTAAAACAGGCTGTGTCAGACTCATCAGGGAGCGCAAAGCCTTTAACTTTCCTCTATATCAAAATAGTGGTACCCTGCTGTAAAGCAGGACCACATAGCAGAAGAAGGAACAGACACAGGGGTGCTCAGGGTCCAGGCTTGCATTAGGGGAAATAAGGATAAATTTTACCCTCATGGCACAGAGGCAGGAAGGAAATGCTGGAAAGGTTGGAAAGCAAAGAACAACAGGAGATAGGCTACATCTCTTCAGTATAAAAAATAGCTCTGTAAAAGTATCGGAAACAGTATAACTGGGTTCACTGCAGTAGGTAGTTGAAATTTCCATGTAGTCGGTTCTGTGACATGCAACCTCAAATACGCAAAGCAGCTCAGTCGGAGACGCTGAGGATTTTCACCAGTTACTGGCTGCCAGTGGTGTTTACCATATGCTTTCCGCAAAGTCCACTGGTCCTTCTCTCTCTGATCTGCAGCAGAGAGTTGAGCTTTGCAGTTATGATGAAAATTCCTCTCCCTGCTGGGATAATGATCAAAACCCCAAACCAAATTTAGTAGGCACATCCACCCATCACCAGCAGGCCAACTCTGTGCAGAAAACATGCTTGCTCTGTTTGTGAATTAAGCCAGGAAGAGGCACGGGAAGAAGGGGTGAAACCCATTCCTCTCTTCTTACACAGTGCCTCCCCTCCATTGCTCTACTGTCCCTGAAGCTAACAAGAGAATGCCATTTGAGCTCCTAGCCCTACTGCAGGTGTGTCTTACCTCAGGGCAATAATTTCTCTCAGAGCCAAGGCACCCTGCTCTTTAGCACAGCCATCACTCCATGGCAGCCCATCACTGCGCAGCCTGCTCTATGCCCATGACCATACCTCTCCACCCAGATGTTCAGCCTCACCTAGCTTTTACTTCACTGCACTTTGAATATTGCAATAACAGGCTTCCCAGCAACATCTGGATGTGCAGTGTTTGGAAGCTGTTTGCTACCAGCTGTACTTTATGTAGTATGCTGCTGTGGAGAAGAGACTTTAAATCCAGGTCTGTCCTGGAGGGCAAACTTCACCTTTATCAGTGGCCACTTGCAGAGCGGGGTCCCATGTCAAAGAGAGATCAGAGAAAGTTCTTTTTCAATTTCTTTGAAATTCAGGGGAAACACAGAAAATACTATAGCAGGTCACTGTAGGTTCAATTCCTGCAGACATAAGACATAAGCAGCATCAGAAGGAAACCCCAGGAAAGGCAGTGCAGGCAGCAGGACTGCAGACAGCCTTGCCAGGAGTCATAGGCTGCCCTCACCCCTGTCATTTGTCCCCACAGGCATCTGGCTCCTTTGGCAGCAAGCAGAGGAAGCAGCCCCAGGCCCAGGCAGGCATCCAGGGAGCCCTGCCTGTTTCCTGCCAGAGGCAAAGGCTCACACAATTACACTGTGAAGCTGAAAGCCAGCTATTCTGCTATCTTTATTGTTTCTTAAGACAAGGAAAGCATGGATCTACAAGCTGAACACTGCTGTGCCATGCTGATCGCATTTCTTGTTGATGACGTCAGTATTTGCTCATTCTGACATCACAGTCAGAAGAAATAAAATTCAGGCTGGTGTCCTGTGAAATGCTCCCTGGGCATATTTACAAGGGAAGAAGGACATGTGCCCTTCTGGACAGCAAGCCACTATGTACTTACCTTTCATTAAAGTCTGTGAATTGTAATGAGGGAAGTTTGAAATATTCCCTCTCATCCATTAGAAGGATCACTTCCAGTGCATTAGGAGATGAGGGCTTAAAACCTAAGGCCTTCACAGCATTTTTAGCAGACTTCTGAGGAAGAACATTCTGGTGTAGAGGTATTCAAAGAATTTCAGAGCAGTATCCATCTTCTGCAGAATTAAAAGTTATGTGTTCAACATAACATTTTGCTGTGCAAAAGATACATTGGTTGAAAAGGAAGGTAGAAATTATTTCATAAAAGTCAGTAATTGCTTTTTTTCCCCTGAAATGAAAGGGAGTTGCCTGAGCTCTAAATCTCCTTTTAAATACCAGGAACAGCCTTGTTGTCTTTGATAAATCCCATCTCCTCAGAGAAATTTCCATCAGTGCACATAATACCATCAAAGAAATGAGCACATCAGAAGCCGGACCAAACTGATCCGTACAGTACGACAAACATATTGCCTGAACATGTGTGCTAGTTAGCAGAAGATCAGCATGCATGCTATTCATAGGAACTGCCCCACACTTTTTGTTATCAAGCAGTGAACCCAGCTCAGCACTGTACCAGTGTTTCAGAAAATGTGAAATAACTAATTGGATTTTGATGACATTCAACTGAAAAATCAGACTGTCTACTGTGGCAACGTGCCTCGGGGGTGGCAAAAGAGTTACACTGCCCCACCCCAAGCTCCTTGTGAGGGGCAGCCCAGGTGTTCTGATTGGGTTTGAGTCCCTGGGAGTTTCTCCCTTGCTGTGTTCCTAGTGCTCCCTGACCCTGACCTCCACCCTCAAGGGTGGAGACCCTCGGGAGTTCTGTCCCTCAAAACCCCGGCTCTGCCTTTGTTCGGGGCTCTTTGTTCTGGATCTGAGTTTGTTCTCATGCTGAATAAATGGTTTCCTGAACCAGGAGCCTGTCTTGTTGGTGTTCCATGCTGGTCCCCAGAACCCTGCGGCTTCCCTGGACGAGATCCTGAGGTTGTGGACTGCAACAGTCTAGGTCCCAAGGACTACATCCTGGCCAAGGATGCCATACCAATTTATCATGGTGCTAAGCTGCAGTTATGTTTCCTTCACTGTGAGCAAAAAGTAGATACTACAGACTACATGTAGAAGTGAATGAGGAGAGAAGCCTAAATTGTGTCAGGGCATCTCTGTTGCAGCTATTTGACATCCCTCTGCATCTAGAAAGGGCTAGGCAAAGAGGCAAAGACCTCTCCAGCCACTCTCACTTAGGGCTACATGCCAAGGTGTGATTTCATTACTTCCTTTTCCTATTTATTGATCTATCCTCAAGATGTCTTTTCTCCACAGTCACCTCCAGCAAAAATGTACAGGCAAGGAAAGCATACTAGGCATATTAGTTGTCTATCTCAAAGGCATAGCAAACACATGACTGCCATCCAACTAGATGACTGGATCTGGTATTAAGGATGAGAAAGGCATGGAGTTCCAAAATTTCTGTGGTATTTCATCCTATTTTCAAGCTTCAAGAGACTTCCAACCCTCTACCAAGTTACTTACAATCTCCCTCTAAGTGAGAAAACTTTTTGTAGTTAGGCACAGCATGCTATCTGCAATATGATTTCTTCAAACAAGAGCCAAGACCTACGCATTGACTTATTCTATACTGTTGTTGTTGTAAAATGAAAGAAGATAATCACCATTCAGGTTAGACTGGCTGCAGAACTGTACAGTTATTATCTACTTATGTAGCTCAGTGGAGGAATTCTATTAGGGAGGTCTATCCACATATGTGCTCTGCTAAAGGAAAGGTTGTGTTCAGAAAGAAATTGTGCTTTAATCTCTGCAGCATTAATTCAGAAGTTATTTGCTACTCAGTGTATCTATAAAAAAGCCCATGTAAAAATTCAAAGGTGAAATTTCTTGAAAATTATCAGCTAAAGCATCTGATGTATTTTCTTGGTGCCTTATTTTTTGTCATGCAGTCAGTGCCCCAGCAGTACTGCAGCACTGTTAAAAAGCAAGAGCTTGAGGCTTCCTTTGTTTGTTTTTTATTTAATTTGGTGGGAGTGATGTATGAAATGAAGTGGGGTCTTAGCTAAATAGGAATAGTGAAGGATTTCACCCTGGAGCTTAGGGGCACATGACACATTTGCTTTGCATAGGCCACAGAGACCCAAGTGGGAACTTAGGGAATAGATGCAAAACTTCCTCCCTGCCTGTTCATTCGCACCATAGCGAGGCACAAACAAGGACTCAGTTATCTGAGGCTGACCTCAGTCACAAGATAAGTTGTGAGAGATATTTTTGGGCAGGAGAACAGACATGTCTTGTTAAACAAACACCCTGTTGTTTTGCCAGTGTTGAACTGAGTGTAGAAAAAATCCACTTCCCACGTGAAGTTGATCTACCATACAAAGGAACAGCTCTGGTTCTCATCATTCCCACATAGCACAAGTCCTGCCACCTGTGATAAACAAGAAAGAAACTGCATTTCAGTTAACTTGTCTTCTGTCCTGTAAAAGCTAGTTACGAGCCACCTTCCTATCAAATGTGGTTTCGTAAAAAGTTACTTAGATTCTGCTCTGAGTTTTTGTGGAAAAAGGTAAGGCCAGCACAACCCTTCTTTCCTGTCTGCATGCTTGCATTATTACTAACCAGGTCACCAACAGGTCACCAAAAATGGCAGGGCAGGGCAGGGCAGGCTGAGCTGCTTCTCTCTCCTGCTCAGTGGAGGAGGAGGTTTGGAACATGATGCACTTCTTGGTTGCAGGGCCATCTTTGCTCTTGGGTGAATGGGATGCTAGAACAATGGGACAAGGAGTAATTCCTCCAGTTTCAACCTTTTAATGAAGCTATAGCTTTCTCCAAGACAAAAATTAAAATCTTATTATCTTCCCCAAATTGCAACTCTAGAAAAAAAAAAATTTATCTAGGTCAGCTGAAAATTTTACTTTTCTAATATTGTATATTCATTTCTGTTTGTCTTTTACCTTTTTTTACTGCAATTAAACAAATGAGACTGTGCTTCAAAACCAAAAAAAAAAAAATTTCACTTGAAAAATTGATGATAAACCCTGGTTCTAAGGGAGAAAGCAGCCCAGAGATCTCCTTTCTGTGATTTCTCCCCAGTGTACCAGTGAAGGTCATTAACACATTGCAGTCCTGTGGTAACATCCAGCTATCCTCCCCCAACAAATCTTCCTTCTCTGAAGTCCCAGAGATTCACTTCTGGGTACAAGATCAGCCAACGTCAAGCCATTCATTCCTCACTATGTCGGCAGAGGACCTGGCTTCCTTTCTCTGGCTGAAGAGTAAACTTTAGAACAGGTTATTAACTAATCATTAAGTCTGGAAGTGGATATAGGGAATGTCTGAGCATGAATTTTCAAATGGATGTCACTGATGCTTGGCTTTGTAACATTTCTCAGTTCTGCATGCATGGCCTCTTCTGCATGCATCTCAGCCTACTGTGGCTATGGTAATCACACACAAAGTAGTCAAGCTGGATCGCTGTCCTTAACTTCCAAGAACACTTTGGGGATACCATTTTGCACTATTTGAATTAGTAGTCCTGGCTCATACTTGGCTGATTGAGGATGGCTTTCATTTTCCTTATCTTATCAGTCATCTGTAGCTTCAAGCTTGAATTATTATTGTTTAACATCTGAAGGGAAGGAGCGGGCAACCAGCAGCATTTAAAGCAGAGAGGTCTGTGTCTACAGCCAGCACCAGTGCCCTCTACATAGAGAGGAATCAGACATGCCAATTTGGTTCATTCCCAGATCACCCCAGATACCTGCTTCTGAGCTAAAGTGGAAAGTATAAAACTTGCTGAAGTTCAGAAATGGCAGAGACAAAAGCACATCTGTCCTCTCAATGTGCTGCCCAGCCCTGGCACCACTGTGTATCAGTGCAGATGTGGTTGCCACCAATAAATCCCATATATTTCATCAAAGTGGATTCAGTCCTGGCAGTCCCCATGAGCAGTCCTGATGGCTGGCATTCTTCCCTAGCCTTTGCCATTGGCCTGATGGTGAGATACAAGGGTGCATGAACATCTCCCTTGGGACACCCAAACACAGTAACAGAACACAGTGACTTTCAGTGTTGTGTGTGAGAATTTCTAACCTGAATATAATGAAAAGTCTATCTGCAAGATGGTACAGTTACTGAGTGGCTGAAAATTTTCATGCAAATTTCATTGCTTCAGACATTCAGGGCTACTGCTCTGCTTGTTTTAAACTGCAAAAACAGTTTAAAAGATAATACTGTAGCTTTCTGCAAAAGCCCTTCTGTCACTGCTCTCTGTAATTTCATTCATTCCTCATCTACTGTGATTGCCTTATTCATCTGTTCCATGTCAGGCCTTTCACATAATTCAGTATCTTTTAAAACAGCTAGAGTTTGCTCTGTAATTATGCATAATGTTCATTTCTTAATCCAACCAAAATAACTGTAGCCTTCATGGGATCAGATTTCTGCACATTGCTTTCTATTAATATGTGATCTAGCTGTTGCTGATGCAGTCACACTTCTAAGAGAAGCAGAATTTGCAGAATCCACTGATCATCTGTGTGCTTGAGTCAAGGATCCAGCTGATTAATACAGTTTTTGCTGCTGCCCTCTGGGATGCAAGGGAGCAAATCCTTCATGACTGAGGAATTTGCATATGCACTATTCAATCTGCAATAAAGATAACTGCTTTGAAATAGCAGTTCTTACTCTGTGGTACTTAGTGTAGCAGAATGATTTCCTTGAAACCCATACATAAGGATTGAGGCATATAAAGAGTCTCAGCCCTAAGAACAGTCAGAGATTAAACATTGGTAACACGATTACCTGTTGAATTCTTATAAACTGCTTCCACATTGAAACAAAAAAAAATATCAAGCTCTGCTCAGACCTGAAAACATTTTCACACTTAGGAGATTCACAGCAAACTCTTCAGTAGTTTTTGCTTCTCTGATGTCTTCTCTTTAGAGGGAGCAGAGCTCATTGAAACAGTATGTCTCAAGGAGTTTTTTCCTACAGTGTACAGACGTCTCTTGCTGTAGCTACAGCTGCTTGTGTCAAGCACACCAGTGTTTTTACTGCAGAAGGAGGCATGTCACAGAATCAATGTCCATAAACAAAGCAACCCTCCAAAAGCACACTTATGCCTTTCATCTTCAAACATTTTCTTCAGGTATGAGTCCAGCTGGAACTGATTCCATGGTGACTCCAAGTCACCAGGACACTAGTAAAAGCCCAATCTTGAAAATTAGTTGTTTTTTTATGAATCAGCACATGAAATTTAACCTTCTTCCCTAACAGAAAAGATCACATTTGCAAACGAGTACCCTTGACTCTGAAACAAGGATAACAAGACTTTCTCTTCAGACTTCTAATGAGTTCAGTACTGCAAAAAATTACACTAATTTATTGTACTTTAAATGCAGTTTTCCAATGCCAGTAACAATGTGATTGCATGGCAAGAGCACTAGGCAATCTGAAGCCACCTTATAAATACAGGTTGCACATTAATGTCATGCTGATCTCATTTGGTAGTGTCACCACAAGCCATAGAAATCCCTGTAGCAGCAAAGACAAGTCAGAAAGCCACGGCTACAACTATGAGTTCTTTGCAAAGCAGAATGAAAGCAGCTGTTTCAAATAAGAGTAAGTACATGCTTAAACTATGCCAAATGTATAACAATATGAAAACACAAGGAAACCCCTCTTGTACAGCAGTAATTAAACCCCTGGTGTCACCAGGACTGTGGAGTCAGCAAAATTCCATGGCAGTTGGACTAATGCCAACACTTCGTGAAAGTCTCACTTCTGAGTTCAGGTGGTTTTCCTCAGATGACTGAGGTGAGAAGAACAAGTATCTGCAAAGCTTGCAGAATTCATACAGTGTTGCTTGACAAATTTGTTTTCATGTTTCCTTTCATTTTCTCAGATTAGAAGAGGGAAGAAGAGGGGTGATCTGGTGAATCTTGGCCTACCTCCTAGCTGAGTGCTGAGAGCACAGATGCTGTGCTTTTCAAATCACAGATCTGCTCCTCCTACAGCATGCTGGGTTTGGTGGACTTCCAGTTTCCCGTGGTAGTGATGCACAAAGCAGTTTCCCTACTCCAAAATTCCAGAGGCAGTGAGGAAGAACCAGATCATCTGACAAGCAAAATTACACGATGAAGGAGACCAGTGACTGTAAAAAATGTTATTTGATTAGAAGGAGATTTGTGTTTTCAGGAATGAACAAGATGTTTCAGGCAGAGCAGAAAAAAAGTCAGGAAAGCATTCAAGACACCTTAGACATATTTGACCAACGCCCAAGCAATGGTCTGGAACTTTAGGGAAACAGTATTTCTTGTTCTGGCTAAGACACTAAATGAGCAGGTTAGAAAGTCTTGTCAAGCCCTTCCATTATGTGCTTCAGTAAGACTACTGAAAAAAAAAAAAGAAAAAAAAAAAAGAAAAAATAAAAAGGAAAAAAGAAAAAGGAAAAAAGAAATTAAAAACAAAAGAGAAAATAGAGAGAATAATTTAAAGATATCCCTCTGTTCTAGGTGAAATAAAAAGATCAGTCAAAATGACAGCCCCAAAATGAAAGTGCTGACTAGAATTTCCTATCTGGGTCTTGATCGTGGAGTGTTCACCAACCTTCCCAGTTCTTCCATGTGAGATATGAGGCAACCAAACCACCTTGCCCATGGGAAACTTACCCTGTACTTTCTACACACTCAGGCATCTTCAGGAGAGTTCTTAGAGCAAAAATACTGTCTGAGAGGCACCAAGAAGATCAGACATCTGCTGGATCTCCTAGAAGGTGCCTGGGCTCACCTGCAGGAGGGTCATGGGGGATTTACTGCCAACAAGACATTACAACCACACACAGGTTGCCAGAGGTACCTTAGCTGAAAGGAACTTAGTTTGTGGTACCTGATTTTCTGGTGGACAAGTACCACCTTTCCCTGCGAATGTCAGGCAGTCAGACAATTAAGAAACATGCAGTAAAATCAGTAGGAGGTAAGCCTAAACCACATGAAATACAGTCCTACCTTACCAGTATACCAAACAATTAGTAATTTCTCTTATTTGCTG
The DNA here is from genome assembly GCF_030490865.1 of Poecile atricapillus. Lineage (NCBI taxonomy): Eukaryota > Metazoa > Chordata > Aves > Passeriformes > Paridae > Poecile > Poecile atricapillus. The sequence continues at coordinate 119,903,952 of NC_081289.1, read as the reverse complement.
CCACAGGGGTCTGGGATAGATGGCACCAGCATGGTGGGAAATGTTTTAGATGGACAGATGGACAGGATGGCTCAGAGATATCTTTACCAACATATCTCATACCAGAGTCACAGAAGGAAAAGAGAGGGAGGGCTGAGGCTTACATTTGTGCCTCATAAACTTCTTTCATAAACATCACCATGGCAGGACACAGACTGCAGGGCGTGATCTGCCAACCCGATCCCACCAGGAAATCCTTGCTGTACCCTTTATGCATCCTCGTTTCTAAGTCAATAAGGCTTAGCACATCTGGGCCTCTGATGGGCTGCTGGAAGTTTTTTTAAATTTTGTTTTGAGACAATAGCTTCCATGTACCTCACATGTACACTCTTAATCCTCTTAGGGCACAGTAATGTATTAGGCTTTAATTTGCAAGCAGAGCATTGAGAGAAGGAGAGTGAATCTCTCACCTGAGAACATGCAAGCACTCTGCAGTCTCTCTTAGAATTGAGCACTGGTATCATTATTTAAGTGCCTCATTTTTCAGACAATTTGAATTAGAAGGCTATTCTCAAGCTAGGCTGGATGCAGTGTGTAAAGTACACTAGAAAGAGGGGGGATGAGCTGTAAACTTCAACCCCACATGGTCGTACTACATGCACTGAAAGCCAGGTACTCTGACAATCGGGACAATCAGTTGTGCACCAGCAGCCAACAACCTGCTGTTCTAGAGGGAATCCTCACCAACCTCAGATGCTTTATCCTAGCACATTTCCTCTAACAGAGAAGGTTTCCAATGTCTGAAGAGAAAGAGCCCAGAGCTTCTGCTGCAGATACTAATCTTCAAAATGATGCTATCAAGATATTTACATGTGTACAGCCTGGGGCAAAAAAATTGCTGTGTCATGGTAATGATGTCCCGTTTCCCTCCTCAGAAGATGTGGCATCTCTGCTGTGCTTGCCACAGGCTCGCTGTGTGGGCACAATCAGATGTGACTCAGGACTGTCTGACTCAGCAGCTGTCCGGACAGCAGGTCATATGCCAGTGCCAAAGGTCTGTCATTCTGCACTCTTACATGGCAATACAGAAGAAATGCAAGTAATCGACATACTAGCTGTAATGCTCAACTGTTAATCGCATGGGTGCATAGAGCTCCCAGGTTAAGACATACATTGCGGTTCAACAGGAAAATGTCTGGCTTTTTGGCTTTTGCATTTGTGATCTTTTGAAATCTGACTTCCCTCATCCACCTTCCCCTGCAGTAGTTTTTTTGCCTTGTGCTTTAGAAGGATGATGCTGCCTGGCAGGGTGTCAGGGGCCCTCTTGTCTAGCTGTGTGAACCTTTGTGGCACTGATACTGTCTTGTGGGACCATCAAGTCCACATCTGATCCCTCTGAGCAAATCAGAACGCACACCTCGGTCTTCTAAGAGTAGGCATCATTTTGGGTGTCTCCCTCAAAACTGAGTCATCACCGTCCTATGCAAGATCAGATCTCTGCAATCTGTGGAGATGGACAGCTTGAGGCACCCAAACTCACCATCCCTTTGTCAGAGTTTATGGTAGTGCTGACTCAATTGCCTGCACAGTATCTGTATTGAGACAGAAGATGATGTGGGCAGAAGCTCAACCACTCCCAGACATGTTTCCTATGGTATACTGTGGAAGGCAGTTTTCAAAAGCCTTTATAATTCCAGTAGGCTGGTTTTTTTTCACAGGTATCACTGCTATCTTAATGCCTTCACCTTCTAACAACTTTTCTTGCTATCCTTTCATTTATTTGTTCAGTATTAACAATTAATTTGTTCAAATACTCATCAGTGTAACTGCACTGCTGAATCTCTGTAGTCTTTTGTTTACCCTGCCTAGATTTATTCACACAGAAGATTGGCACAAATCCCAGAAGACACAAAACTAATGAAGGATTGATTTCCACTGTGACAATTAGGTGCCCGTCCAAGTTAAAATGCAAGAAAGCCTGGCATGTAGATGACATGGGGTGAGACTGTTTACAGTAAGTACATGCTTCAGTCTGGAGATTTAATGTAAAACTGTGATAAACACAAACTGAATTTATTTTTTTGTAACAGTGAGGCTTCAATTGCAATATTCTTGTCAAGGCTGGCTATTCTCCCCAGCAATGCAACAAACATACCACTCCTGTGGTCTGAAGATGTGAGTGGAATATTTTACCTCCTTTAGCTCAATTCCTTCTGAGAACTATGCTACCAATATTATCTCCTTCCTTGCTTGCAATTATTTCCACATAACCTTATCTTCACTTTTATGTAGGCCATAAGTAACACAGTAATCAAAGAGAAAACATCACAGGGATGCTACAGATGAAGAGACACACATGAGAGACTTAGAGATCAAATGGCAAGAAAGATGTGGTGTTGATTACACGTACTGTATTACAAAGACTGTAACAACCAGATCAAAAATCATCACCATGCTACGTCATCAAATGCAGAACTACTCTCCAATGAGGCATAAACAATAGCTACTACAATTATGACAATATATTTCCAGTGATTTTTAAAGATCTAGTGTCATTCAGTCATTAGAATAGTAAATGTAGCAAAAAAAAAGGCTGATAGTCAGCTCAATTATCAAAATAACAGACCCCAAAGGCAACCCCAAAGCTCTGCTGGGCTTTACTGTTGCTACCAAAGGTGATGATATTTCATAGTGCAATGGACACAAGGGAAAAGATGTGGGCACTTCTTGCATGTTCCCATCCCCTGCTGTGTTCCTGCTTCATCAGTGCATCCCAGCCTGGAAAGTGCAATTGCAAAGCTCACCATCTACATTTTGAAGATCAGCAATCTTTCCACTGCCAGTTCTCCTAGTTTCTGCATCCTGTCAGAGCTGCCAAGCCAATGCCCAAGGTGCCCAGATGCTCAGCAGGAACACCAGATGGGGAGCAGCCCCAGCCCCACCAAGCACTGGGATGTCGGCTGCCTGGGAGGAGCAGGGATTGCAGGGGGCAAAAAAAAAGGAGCAGCAGCTGATCCTTGAAGAGTGTTCCTGCCATCAAAATTTCTAGGACATAATGTGAGATCCTAGTTATTATCTATCTGCTCCATGTTACTGTCTTATTTTTTAATATGGAAAAGGAGGCAATGTATTTTTCTGGTTTAAGAGAGAAAATACACTCATCTATTAGAAAACAATTAATTATATTTTTCCCTCTTTACTGACTGCCAGCTGAAAGAGACTACATGAAGTCAGGATCCATACCAAACAAGAGGATAGCAGTCCTACACTGAACTGTGTTTTTTTTGTTCTCCATCTGAAAGTGAATACCAACATGTGATGGCGTAAAAACTCACCATTGACATCAACATAGAGTAGTCACTTCAAACAGGGCTGTTCAAAAATTCAGCACTATCAGAAACAGAAATTAATTTCAGTTGAATAGTTCTTGATGGAAACTATGAGGATCTCCATCTTCAAAGATTGTGGGTACATAGTGTAGGCCATAGATAAGATGTCTTAGCTCTTGCCTGGCTCCTTGGTCACTATCCCACAATTCCCAAGGGGTCACAGTCCACCATCAAATGGCTCTGGCATGGGATCATCCATGGGCTGCAGGTGGATCTCTGCTCCACCATGGAGCTCACTGGGCTGCAGGGTCACAGCTGCATCACCATGGTCTGCACCAGGGGCTGCAGGGGAATCTCAGCTCTGGTGCCTGGAGCATCTCCTGCCCCCTCCTACTTTACTAACTTCAGTGTCTGCAGAGCTGTTTCTCTCCTCTCACTCCTCTCTCTGCCTCTCACTCAAGGTTTTACCCTCCTCAAATAGATTATTTTGGAGGTTCTAGCACCATCGCTGATGTGCTCTTCTTTGGCCAGTGACGCTGCCCACCCGCGGCCCGTCACGCTTGGGCTAGCTCTGTCCACTGGCCGCTGGCAGTGCCAGGAGTGGGGAACGGTCTGGGAGCTGTTTTCCCCAGACCGAACCTTCAGAGCCCTTCTGCCACACAGGGCTCTGCGGATCTCGGCGTCGTGGGCTTCAGCAAAGAGATGGAGGAGACCCAGAGTCCAAGCAGCTTTCCAGAAACAGGATTTATTAAGGGAGAGGGAGCGGTGAAAGGACGAGGGCTGGAAAGGCACACGGGGACCCAAGGACTCTGAGCAAGGAGCACCTCTGTGCGCCCCAATTTAAGGTGGGGAGGGTACAAACACAGGAACCAATCAGGGCATCTCAGGGGAGGAGTCGGGGGGAGGGTTTACAATGTTGCGGACCAATGGGAGTAACATGTGGGAGGGGCGGCAGCCACAAGGCCAATGGGGCCTCGAGTGAGGGATGAATGGCAGGGAAGGAGCTAGAACAAAAGGTGGGGTTTACATAGATTGATGGGGTTCAGGGGCAGGAACAGGGTGATGGACAAGGAAGGTTCAGGAAAGAGGGGAGGGGTTTACAGAACTGACAAGAGGGTAAAACCATTGCAACTCATGGGGGAATAACATTAGGAACAAACCATTTAACTTAATAACCAGAACAAAATGAACAGACGGCAACAGGCCAGCAGCAGGTCTATCTGAGAGTCAGTTGGCACTGGCTCTGCTGAACATGGGAAACCCTTCTGGCATCCTCTCACAGAAGCCACCCCTCTTATCCCCCTCCTACTACTAAATCCTTGCCATACAAACCAAACACACACAAAGAGCAATCATTTCTCAAAGATGCATGGGAGTGTCTGAAATGCTCTGTAGGAGGTGATCCAGGCAGGACTACACACTACAGTTTCTGTTTCCTCCTGCAACTGGGACTATTAAAACATTATTTGAAAAATCAAAGGAGTAGTAATTTAAATATGTCAGGGAGTCAAGATAAGTCAATGTACCACATAATTTTCTGCAAACATGAGCTGAAGGGGATAAAGCTAAAAACAACTGTTTGAATTTGTGAAAGCAGACAAAGCAAAACCAACTGAGCAAGGAAGAACTGCAGGCAACATTGAAAATAGGGCAGAAATCTTAGTGTCTGATATAATTTAATTTCAATTAATGTACAGTATTTAATTTCAATTAATGTACTAATACAAGTTTTAGGATCTTTGGCATAAATTTTTGGAGAAAACAAGATGGTTTTGCTGAACAGAGATTTTGTAACAAATGCATTTGCATATCTGTAACTTGTGGGTCTGCAGTTCCAGTGTTATTAAAAAGTAGGCACTTGATCAGCTTTGAATACATCTGGTTATATCTAATCCCACACATTTCCTCAATTGCTAGGAGCTTGGAAGAGTACCTCAAGATCCACCTGAAGACAACTGTCAGCATCTGCAAATAATGAAGAAACATTACAAAATACAGTTTTGTTAGCAATAGCAGTTATTTTAATATGGAAAACACTGCAAGGTCATAGTTTAGTCATTTAGTTTGGAGTAAGTCATAGATGCAGTGTCACCAAATTGTTGAAGTAGTGAATATTCAAAATATTATTTACTTTGTGCCTATGCATGACACATGCAGACAGTGTTTCTGTGCAAACTGAGCAGTTAGTAGAAGAACGACCATTTCTAAGTCTCATGGCTGTAAATATAGATATTAATCTGCAGTATGGAACTACTGAAATAGATTGTTAAAGCGCTAATTTTTGTGGTTTAAAAAACCCCCATAGCTAACAAAATAATTATTTGATTTATTACGGGTGTAATCCAGGGAATGAATAGAACAGCATGCTATGGATACAGGTCTAGGTTCTGTCCTTTCAACACCCTTAGAAACTAGGCAAAGGAAAATAATTAATTTGCTTAATAAAATGAAACTTTGACATGTTCCATCAAATTTTTTTCTCAGGAGCTTTGGATGGTCAGTTTGGATACATATGTAAACCTTCTGTCTACCACTCTTCAAAAAATTGTCTTTTCTTTTAATTAAATATCTAGTTTTCTTTATTTCTGGAAATACAGAAATACCGGAGCTTTATTTCCCTGGTACATTCTAGCCTCCCTACATTGTATTGAGATGAGAACAAATTTTTGGAGGTGGCTTTTGTAAATAAAAACAGCCCTTCTGTTTCAAATTTTTATGTGCCATTCAAATGATAGAAGTAAAGAAGTACTTTTTAACCCATACTGAAAATATTTTATTAATGAGAAAAAATACTAGATCATGCATTCAGATTTACTTCTTTGGTTCTAAATGATACCCTGTCACAAGACTAGCTTTAAATGTATGAGTAGTCCTCTAAATTAAATTATTCACTTTTCTAAATTAGATATGCACATAAATAATGAGTCTACATTATGAGAACCAAAGAAATTAAAGCAATCACTGACAATCAATCCAGACCCCATACAAGCTACATGCAGAGTCTGCATCTTTTTTCCACTTTTGATGCAATCCTAAAATTCTATTTTTCATTTATGAATAAATTCTAATAGCAATACATTAAACAGATGCAAAAATGGTGAAGGGTGACAAATCATCAAGTGCTATTTCCATTTTCTTTTATTGTCCTAAAATGGTATCTTCCTTAAAAATTAAAAAAACCCCACCATTCAAACAAAAACCATTTAACTACAGCCTTATTAAACAGCAATAAAAATCCAAGGGTGGAAATTTCCAACTGTCTCTGGTCATGCATTGTCATGGTAGATGATCTGTACTATATGGAGCATGTTCCTCATGAACTCGAGCTTCTTGTTAGGTTTTCATTAATCATTTCAAATTTCTTTGTTTCTGAAAGGGGATTAGTTTTACAAGGATCTGCATTAGAAATCTTGCATTACAGGTCTGTTAATCTACATATTTTAAAAAATAATTCAGGCAGAGAAATATATTTTTTCTCTTATTTGTTCCATATTTTGCCCTTTGCACAAAAAACACAGCCATATGTAAAAACTGACTGCAACTCCAAAATTCTGCATTTAACTGACAGAAAAAGGATTCAAAGGCCAACCAGCTACAGTATATACTGAAATGGAGTCAAAACAGTGACACTGTTGGAAAAAGTAATAGAATATTGATGTCCCTTCTATTAATGTATCAAGAAGGTAAAGAAAGTGATAAATTATCATCATCTGTCCTTGGAAGAATACAGTAAGCAAATGCAGAATCCTCCTTCTAGATCTCTTCTGTTGCTGCTTAGTGCTGATAACACATTTGTTCTTGGACCAAGCCCCAGGACTAGAGGCAAAACATCAACACACTGAGAGCAGACAGAGCATTTTCAGTCCTAAGGCTATTTTAAGAGTACCTCATATAGAAACCATCTGTGATCTCCGTGCATTTGCTTGCAGATTGCCAGTCTTATACCTCACTATAAAATGGTGGGGGAGAGCTAAGACCCATTTCTGACTGACATTTATGACTATCTTCATCATCACAGGTCTGCCAATTTTTTTTAACTGATTGTGAGCAAGTGTTTACCTTTTGGCTTCTAAACTGATTTTATGAGCCCATAATGCTCTGCCTTGCCACCATCAGTCTTTGCAGGCCAGCTCTCTACCAGGCTGATTTCCACGGCATGATCCTATGACTCAGCTCTCTGGACACAGATAGCCCATATTGCTAGTGGCCAGTGCTGGACATGAACATACTCTGTTCCACTCAATAGCCCCTAACTTGATTTTTCCATAGGGTTGCAGGGCATATGGGCAACAGTTAGTGAGAAGGAGAGAGTAACTGGGTGGGAAATCAAGCAAAAGCCCATAAAAATCTGGGACAAAAAACTTAGCCGGAAGGCCAACATTGATTATCATTGCTGTTCTTGCCAATGAACCTACTGCACAGATTTAGGCTAGAATAAATGAACAGAATGCAAATCAAGAAACTAAAACAGTCAGGAAAATCTGCAGACAGGAATACATGCTTTATGAGTACTCATTCATCTCATTTATTCATTAAAGTACTTACCCTACAGAACGCACACACCTATGCACTGCTTGCTGCCATCAGTTAATGTATCCCAAGACTCCACTCCTTCAGATAAGCTTGCAGTGCTTTTATGGAGTATGCCACAGCATACCCCAACTGTAACACACAATGAAGGCTGCCCACAGGTATAGCAAGGTGATAAAACAAGACAGCCCAGTCCCCAGCAGAGCCACAGCAAGAAAAAAGCAAGAGATACATCAGAGGAGGCCAAATATACCAAGCTGCATTAGAATGGCGAAGATAAAAGGTGATTATGAACTTAGGTCAATGTGAAAATAAGATACTACTACCAGAGGCCTGAGGGAAAGAAAGCAGTTTGGTCAGGTGTGAGAGAGAAGAATCAGGAAAGCACAGCAGGGAGAGAGCAAAGTAGGAGAGGGATTTTGTGGCACCATAGTGTATTGTCACTGTTCCAATTTTTGCATAGCAAAAATTTTCCTTGTTTTTCTGTTTTCAGCCTTTGAGACAAGTGAGAGTCTTAAAAGCTTGAGCTTTTGTAAAGATTAAATGTTAAGCTAGTAAAAGCACAGCACTAAGCCTACTGGAATGGTGGTAGGGTGGTCTCCAGGGCCTTTTCTGTACCTTCCCAAGGGTGAGACAGTATATGGCACTGAGGAGTATCCCAGTGCCTTCAATGCCAGCTTGTTCATTCAGTCAATGCAGTTAATGTGATGCACCTTTCTTCTAGTCTACAGCCAGTATTTATTAGCAATTACTCCTGTAAAAGCTGGAAAGGGTAGGTGATGTGTAATGGATTCAATATTGGTCCCACCATACCTTGAGATTGCAGACCACTCACTCGTTTATGAAAAGACACAGGTAGCGCACGAAGAGCAAACTAGGGTAAAGGGTTTTAGAAGCAAATATTAAATCACAACAGCTATTTGACCTCCTAAACCACAAAGAATTGAAATGTGATCTAAGTGTTGCTTTGCTCTAATGTATCTTTGCAAATGGAAGATTATTATGCTGTTAATGCAAGTCCATGAAATGTATTGTGCTCTTTCTTCTATTATACCAAACATCCAAAAATAATATCCTTTCATATTTTCCATTTTAAACATAATGAGCCAAATTTTCAAGTGATATCAAAAGGTCATTTTCAAAAAAATACAGAACAATTACACAGCTGATTTTTGTTCAGTTATCTTGACAGTGCCTACATAGCAGGTAATTTGTCTTCTAGATGGCAATTATGTATCACACAGATACAGAAATGCAACTGATCTTACAAAGACTGTAGCTCTTAGGGATTTGGTGCCTTTCTGATAAGTAGAAACAAAGGGTAAAATGAAAACCTGTTTCTCTACTCCTTTATTACTATTAAATCCATACACAACTTTAACATTTAAAATATTTTCTGAAATCAGGTTTGGCTCTAGCAGTCCCTGCAAGACTATAATAAAAATGTAATCCAGTAGCATTGAGTTTCTCAGAAACTCTACTGAATTTACTGTCATGCCAATGATTTTCATTTATATGTTTCTATTTTTTTTTTCTTCTCTCCTTCAAAGAGCTTTTTTTTTTTTTCTTCTCTCCTTCAAAGAGCTTCTGCAGTTTCTCTTGATACCCATTGATCAGAGTGATAAAAAATGCTATGTATCATTGAGCAACATCTTCTGGTACAGTAACTCCATTAGCCCTGCAGCTGCTGTTGCAGATGCAGTGTATGCACTCTCAGAGCAAACAAGCTTTTCTTAAAAAGCTGTCATGGTGTGTGGTGACAGCAAGATTCCTGCTCCCTGCCTGGGGTAGACAGTGAGATCTAGATAGCCTCTTTGGCCCCTTCAGTTCTCACAAGACTTCCATTGCCACCATCTTCATCCTCTCTCAGCAGCAGGATGCTACAGGGAGTTTTATGAATCACCTTCTTCTGAGAAACAGCACCTTTCAAATCACATTAGCAGCGACCAGAAGAGTTTTGCTTCTGCCTCAATTGCTCCCTTTTTGCCCCAGGGCTCCTGAAGACGGCTGTAGAGCCAGTCCTCCACACTGTGAGTCTGCACCATCTCTGGCCTGTCAGGATGAGGGACACACAGACCCTCCAGTCTGTGACTATTTCCTGAGTGCTGATGGCACAGCCTAGATGAAGGCTCCTCAGCTCTAACATGCTTGTTTTCAGACAAGCAGAATTGGCCCAATGTCTCAGGGCAATCATGACTCTATGCATAGCCCATGGGGCAAGTGTTTGCTAACACTGAGTGGGTCAGTAAGTCAGTTGCCCTTTTTTCCTCCCAAGCAGCCCGTTTACAATTAGTCATTTACAAGGCAAGGGGAAAGATGGGGCAAAGGCTCTCGCAGCTTCTCTGCTGGCTGGGAAACCCATGCAGCCTGTCCTTTGAGGGGAAGAGGACAAAGACAGTGCCACCATTCCTGGGTGAAGGCAGGTACTGGAGGACTGGGGGCAGACACTGGCACAGCCTTGGTCTGGTCTCACAGCAGCTGGCATGGAGCATGCTGCAGAAGCTGAGACAAAGCTGAGAGAGTTCAATTTTGCCCTTTTGGTCAATGAGCACTCAACTCCAGTTATATGAAAGACTCCTGCAGAATTTACATGCAGAATTTTAATTTTTACAGAAATTAAATGCATAGATACAGCAGTAGATTATCAAAGCAGGTGGGAGACACATAACACAGATTTGACAAAACCCACTTGTAAATTGGCATTGCAGGAGCTTGACTGAAAGTATTGGTTTTTGCTACAGTATTTTAAAATTGCCTTACTTTATGATCCTTGCTTCACAGAATTGCCACTGTCTTCTGGTACTGAAAGGGAGAAAATATCGTACATTTTTGAAACATATTTTTACTTTGTTATCTAAGGGATATCAAGAGACAGAATGAGATCTGCTGCCCAGCCCCTACAGTACCAGCCATTTGGAGGGCTGACATTCAGAGGCAGAGAAATGCAGACAAGACAAAGCTTAAGAGTTAATAACTGGTGTGGATATGATTGGCAAAATATACCAAAAGTCTACGTGGCCATATTACAAAACAGATCAATTCTGTATTTATGCTGACTGCAGAATCATTCCCCATGGTTTTTGACCACTGAGCCTTAGCTCTTGCTGCTGCAGGCCCAAGTCTTCTAGAGGATCCCTCTGCATAATACCCAAGAAAGAAAGCAGAGGCCTGAAAGCTGGGAACTGATTTCTTCTCCCAGGTTTTTAAAAAAAAAAAAGATTTCTTCACTTGGGTGAAAGGCAGATGTGTGAATCAATGCCTGACAGTGTTCTAAAAACAGACAGAAGGCTTAAAGAGTTACTTTTATGTGTTTTATGGCCTTTGATTTTTTTTCCCTACATTATTAAATTTTTACAGCACCAGGATTTTGCCAACTGTATGTGATACCAAGGCAAGAAGTTCTGCCAAAGGATTTGCTTGGAGGTAGGGGAAGAAAGAAGAGAGTGTTCTTCAATTTAATGTCATTGATGAGAAGTTTATACGGTCTGCATATTTAAAGTACTTTGCATTGTTCCTGTATAACCAGCCTTGCTTTGGAAGCAAAGACATGACTGATCATCTCAGTTGCATTCAAAAGTTTCCATTTCTTGACATCAGCTGATATTTTGTGCATTATTTAGAGTGGGACACTAAAGCATACATTACATCTCTCCTAAAAGCTTAACTCTTCAAGGCAAATGCCGAGGCTTCCTGTCACTGGAACATTTCATCCGAAGACAGTATGCAGGAGCCAAACTCACCTTCAAACCTATTGCTGCCATTTTATCATTCCGCAGATTCAGACAATGTAATAAAGCACACTGAGCCTTTGACAATTAGTGGAATTCAAAGTCTGCAGTTTTTTCCTAAGGCAGGAAACAGCCAGGCTCACAGTGGGAATCTCTGAAAGACAGATACAGGGTGTGAACATCTCCCTCACCAGTTGCAAATCCTCAAAACTGCTGTACCGAGGAAGACAGTCCAGTTCAGCAGATCCCCACAGTCTTGTTGCTGAATGATTTCTAGGAAATGATGTTGAGCTCTTCTGGGAGATGTGGGCAGCACTGCCATGTGAGGCACCAGAACATGTGTCATCAACAACAGAAACCCAAAGGCTGCATGCTGAGACATGGCACAGAGTAAGGATATCTATCCAATGGGATAGGCAGGGGTTAAGGACTAGAACTACCATTCACAGAATTACAGAAATACAGAATGGTTAAGCCTGGAAAGGACCACTGGAGGTCATATAGTCCAACCTCCCTAATTAAGCAGGGTCCTCAAGACTCTGGTCTGTGTTCAGGTGGCTTTGGAGCATCTCCAGGGAAAGAGAATCTGCAGCCTCTCTGGGCAATCTGTTCCAGGTCTCATCACCTGCATAGTAAAGAAGTTCTTCCTCATGTTGAGGTGAACTTCCTGTGCATCAGTTTCTGCCCTCTGCCTCTTGTCCTGTTGCTCAGCAATATCAAAGATAGACTGGCTCCATCCTCTTCAGACACTTCCATACACTGATAATAAATCCTCTCAGTCTTTTCCAGGCTGATCAGGCCCAAGACTTCCTTTGTAAGAGAAATGTTCCAGTCTCTTTATACTGAGGAGCCCATAACTGGACATAGCACTCCAGCTATGGCCTCACTAGGGCTGATTAGAGGGGCAGGATCACCTTCCATGACCTGCTGGCAATGCTCTTCCTAATGCCCCACAAGATCCATTGGCCTTCTTGGCCACCAGGACACACTGCTGGCTCATGGACACCTTGTTGTCCACCAGGACCCCCAGGTCCTTCTCTGCAGAGCTGCAGCCCAGCAGGTCAGCCCCAGGCTGTGCTGGTGCCCGAGGTTGTTCCCCCCCGGGTGCAGGACCCTGTATTTGCCTTCGCTGAATATCAGATGGTTCTTCTCTGCCCATCTCTCCACCCTGCTGAGGTCCTTCTGAAGGGCTGCACAGCACTCTGGGGTGTTGGCCGTTCCTCCCAGCTCTGTGTTCTCAATCAATTTGCTGAGAAGGCACATTCCCCTTTTTACAAGTCAAGTTAAACAATACTGGGCCCAGTAGTGAACCTTAGGGGACACCACCAGTGACAGGCCTCCAGCTGTGCCACTGATTTTTAACCCTCCAGGATTTGTTGTTCAGCCAGTTCTCAATCCACCTCTCTGTCCACTATTCCTGAGTTTGCCTTTGAGGATATTATGGGAAACATTAAAAGACTTTCCAAAATCCAGGACATCCACCCACTACTCTCCCTTCATCCATTCATGTACCTGTTTCATCATAGGAGGCAATCAAGTTGGTTAAGCATGATTTCCTTTTGATGAACCCATGCTGACTGCTCTTCGTCACCTTCTTGTTGTCATGTTTCAGTGATGGTCTCCATTCCTCCACCTTTTTAGAGACTAAGGTGAGGCTGCCTGACCAGTAATTCCCTGGATCCTCCTTCTTCCTATTTTTGAAGACTGAGGTGCTATTTGCATTCTTTGAGTCCTCAGGCACCACTTCTGATCTTTCTGACCTTTCAAAGATAATAGCTAGTGAAATAACAATGATGCCTCAGTTCTCTCAGTACCTGTGGATGCATCCCATCAGAGCAGCAAGTCCAAAATTGTGGATGTCAAATTTGACCTAATGGTCTATAATCCAATTCTTCCAGAGGAGAGGTCACCTTTCTCCAGGTCTTCTCCCTGGTCTCCTAGGTCTGGGTACTGCAAGGGATGGGCTTGACAGTAAAGAATGAAGCAAAGAAGCATTTGGCATCTCAGCCTTCTCTACAACCTTGATTGTGAGTGTCCCTGTCCCATTTAGTAGCAGACCCACAATTTCCCTAGCATTTCTTTTGTTACTGATATATTTGAAGAAGCTCTTTTTCCTGTCCTTAGTCAGATTTAATTCCAGCTGTGCCTTGGCCTTCCTCACTGCAATTCTGCATACACTGACTACATCCATGTGTTCGTCTTAGGGGTTCTGTCCCTGCTTCCACCCCATGTCTGGGTTTCCCCTGTTCCTTGTTCATCCATGCAGGTCTCCTGTCTCTTTTTCTCACTTGCTGGCCCATGGGGATGGATACACCTTCCTTGAACCTGAAGGAAGGAGTCTTCAAATACTGATCAGCTTGTTAGACTCACTTTCCTGCAGGGCCATTCCCATGGCATTCTTCCATGAAGTTCCCTGAAGAGGTCAAAATTAGTTCTCCTGAAGTCTAGGGCTGCAGGATACTGAAGTCCACAATCCATGGTCCTTGCAGCCAAGGCTGCCTCCAGACTTTCTTGTTAATTAGTATAAGGTCCAACAGTACACCTTTCCATGCTGGATCCTTCACAGCCTCTACAAGAAAGTTAACATCATGGGTGACCTGAAAGGAACCTCAGGTACTGTTATCACAGTCTTGCTGTGCTCCTTCAACACATCAGAGTGGTTGAAGTTCCCCACAAGAACCAGGACTCATGACTGTGAGGCTTCTTCCAGATGTCTGCAAAAGGGCTCATCCACTTCCTCCTCCTCGTCAGAGCGTTTGTAGCAAACACTCACTGCAGTGTCACCTCTGTTAGTCTGCCCTTTAATCCTAATACATAAAATGTTACTTTGCTCATCATCCTCCCCAAGGCAGAGCTCCAGCTGCTTCCCTGCAGTTCTGTTCATCAGGCTCTGGGCTAAGCCTGTGGGGAGCTGAGGTCCCCATCCCTCATCCACAGTAACTCCAGTGTAGCATTCAGTGTATTATCTTGATAAAGGTATCAGCACAGCTCCTTGTGTGTCTCACCAGTATGGATCATAAACATCGACCCAATTGTCCATGTGCTGCTATTCTGTAAGAATAAGTGAATATTTTCATAGGAGGGGATTTGCTGTTAGTATTTGTGGTTGGAAAAGAGGAAATGGATGAGGCTAATGCTCAAGCATGCCTAAGCACAGATTTCTCTATTCAATGCAAGACTCAAGCACACAGAAGATTTCTGAGCACATTTAATTTATTTATGCCTTCCAGAAAATCCATGTGGCACCTGGGAGCTGGGGAGTGACCTTTTAGATCTTTGTGGATGTACACAACTCTCCCACTCTCCATACAAGCAAAATCCTAGACTGGATACCCTTTTTCAAGCAAATGCCTTAGAAAAACGGTATCATGGTAATCATTCTGCATTAAATAATTTTTGTGATATCCAATCTAAACCTCCTTTCAGTTTGAAACCATTCTGCCTTGTTCTTTCACTACCTGCCCTTGTAAACAGGCTCTTCTCAGCTTCCTTACAGGCTGTTTTCAGGCACTAAAAGGCCATAGTTAGGTCATCCTGAAGCCTTCTCTTTTCCAGGCTGGAAAAGCCTTTCTCTCAGCCTTTCCTAATAGGACAGGTGCTCCATTCCCTTAATCAACTTGATGGTCCTCCTCTGGACTTGCTCCAACAGGTCCATATCCTCCCTGTGTGGGGGATAACCACACACATGTTCTCTTCCCTGCTTAAGATGCATGCACTGTCACCATAGTGTCTGGTGACACTTGGAATAGTGTGTCATCACTTAATCCTCTTCTACAATCACAGAAACTGAGACGTAAAAGACCCTCAGTTACAAGGGAGTATCACAGACCAAGCTTCACCTTCATACAGCATATTTAAATCCAGAGATACATTAGGTCCTTAGGTCTCTGTCTCATTGGAAGCCAGCTCTTTGGGAAATGGAAATGCAGGTACTCTTTAAAACATCATTAGTGCCTTGCTTGCAGTGATGTAGGAAATTGGTCATGAAGCAGCTGCTTGAATCTGTAGGTCTCTAAAGGTGCAGGACACCCCTTTACTCCTGATGTCCCCTTCCTTTCTTTTCAAAATGCCTGTTTTCCAGCTGATAGCATTTGTTTAAGTCTCAGCTTCTGACTAAGGGGTTTAATGGCTGAAAAACTGCCTAAGGGTCAGAATACTCCAGCTTGGTTCATCCTTGGGTCACTGCATTGAACCAAGACTGCAGACAGGAGCCTGACCTCTCCAAAATATTTGATGCTTTATAGTGAAATGCAAGTATTGTACTTGATGCATTGTTTAGAAATGTAATTGATTTTAAAGATCTCAGAGTCTCTCGGACAAAGCCACTAATGGCACGCAAAGCTGTTATTGCAGTTCTAAAATTTGCTGAAATAAAATTAATGCTATAAAGAGCAAGACCCTACCTAGCAGTCTAACTAGGGTTTCATTTTTGTGCATCCTGTTCAGAAAACCTACATAAAAAAGTATGAAATTTATACCCTGCTCTGATGAATCAGGTAATGTGTTGAGGATATTCTGGCAGTTAAAGGGCACATTTCCCTATTTTCCATGTCCACACAGAAGAGTGTGTGTGTGTCTGAGTGGTTGTTAACCGCTTACCTAAACACACTACAAGGGCACATGGGTGAAACAAGGTAAATGCATGTATAATGCAGGTTGGAGACCAAACTTTCCATGCGCATGTATGCAAAAGAAATCTTATTTTTCTTCATCAGTTTCAGAAGCTTTGCTCCATATATTCTTCTGCAGGAACAGCTGAAAAATATCTTACGTATAACTACGTAAGATACATGTCTACATGGGATACATGTACATATCTGCTACAATACACAGACGTATAAGAAGGAAATGGCATTAAAGAATCTCAAGCAATTCGGTTAGTAAAGCATGCTGTGGTATCCCTGGCAGTCTTTCAGAGAGCTACAGAGCTGGCTTAACTGGTCTGCCATCTGTACAAAACTTTAAAACATTTTAAAAATATTTTTTGCTATAAACCATATAATCTGTAGAGCAGTTCCTTTCTGATAGAGCACAAGCTGTGACAGTCCCATATTTTATGCATAGCAAATCTCCTGTGTTCCTGTAGATCAATCCATCTGGTATAAATTAGAGTCTCTGTGAAGAGAAGTATTGGCTCTTGGGTTTTTTTATTCATCACAAAGGAAAATGTAAATATACTCTTTCTCTTTGAAAACTGAACATGGAAAAAAAATATGGCAATGCAGCAAAGGAAAAAAACAAGCACAGCATTAAAAACAAGTTTGAATGTATTTTTTTATTTTGTCTCACACAACATACAACCAGAGGGCATTTAATATATTTATTTTCTCTCAACAGCACAACTATATTCTGCATATAAAACCCTGGGGAGAAATTACTATAGAGGAACTCCACAGAGTCCTACAGAGGCCTAGCACATGGCTTTTTGATCTGCAAAAGGGGCTTTTCCCTACATCACACAGCACAAGCCATCAGGTGCAGATTTAATGGCCCAAGCCCCAGCTGCTGCTACTCGTGAGAACAGGATTTGGTCTCTTTACATATTACTGTAGAGGCTGAAGTGCCCAGGCAAAACATCACTCCCTTACAGCTGAGCTATACAAAGGAGACTCGTATCTTGCACCACTCAGAAGAAAAATAAGCTTTTGCTGACAAATACAGCCATGGTTATTTTTTACTGCAGAACAGAGACTAGCTTCATTGTTTAAAACATGGTGGTAATAGCACCAAGATTGCAGGTTCAATATGGGTCATGCCCTTCAGAGTTGTGGGTCCCTTCCAAATAAGAAAATTCTGTGATCCGTGATGTGTATCAGTGAATTTCTAAATAATGTCTTAAAAACAAAGTTAAAGGACAGTTTTAAACCAACTCTTTATTCTACAGGTTTTCTAGGCCTAGAAATAGAAAAAATTACCTGCAGTTTTATTTTACTCATAGCTTATTTTCTCAGTCCAGCAGTTCCTGAGAAACACAGCATTGATACTGCTGGGTAAGCTGTAGCACTTGACATTCCCAGACACTTCACTGATAAACACAAACAAGGATCCCCCAATAATACTGATTTTTAATGCCAGCGACAGCATCCCTATTACTAATACATGTGCCAGCATCTAAAAGATGATGATAATCTCTGATATAATTAATGCTGACAACAAATTGGTAGGATTGCCACAGATTGTTAAAAGATATAACTCAGGATCCTGGAACTGACACAAAAGGCAGAGGCATTGCTCCCCCAGAGTGGCTGCACCAAGAGCTGCCAACACTGCCATAACATTTCACTGAGGGATTAATGTCTTTTTCCCTTTCAGGAAATGTAATTGCCTGCTCTCAGAGTCTGTCACCCAAACAGAGAGAGTGAATATTACACTTTGCAGAACAGCCCTCAGAAGGGCTGGCATGGGACCTCTGTGATCCCTGGGGAGCAAGGCTGGCTGAGAACACTGTGAAGCTGGAGTAAAGCAAGGGATTGGGCTCAAGTATTTACCATGCATCCCTTCATGAAACACATGTGGAGAAAAAGCCCTCTCCTGAACATGCAGGTTTCTCAAAATTGTAAAAGATTGTCTATGCTAGAAAGCCAAATTTATCCTCAGCTGCATCCAAAGCAGCATGGGCAGCAGGGCCAGGGAGGGGATTCTGCTCTGCTCTGGGGAAACCCCACCTGCAGTGCTGCATCAGCTCTGGGGTCCCCAGCACAAAAGGTTACTGTTGGGGCAAGTCCAGAGAGGGCCATGAAGATGATCAAAGGGATGGAGCACCTCTCCTAGGAGGACAGACTGAGAGACAAGGGTTGTTCAGCCTTGAGGAGAACAGGTTCTGAGCAGACCTAACAGCCTTCCAGTACCTAAAGAGGGTTAAAAGAGAGCCAGAGAGGGACTTCTTACAGGGGCAGGTAGTGAAAGAACAAAGCAGAATGGTTTCAAACTGAAAGGAGGTTTAGATTGGACATCATGGAAAAAATTCTTTATTGTGAGAGTGGTGAGACACTGGAACAAGTCACCCAGAAAAGCTGTGGATGCTCCATCCTTTGAAGTGTTTAAGACCAAGTTAAACAGAGGTTTGAGCAACCTGGTCTAGTGGAAGATGTCCCTGCCCATGGTGGGGGATTGGAACAAGGTGATCTTTAAAGTTCCTGCCAATTCAGGCCCTTCTATGATTTTATTCAATTATTTTTCTGAAGATTATAAAATCAGATAGGGTCAGTGAGTACAACCAAAGTAAAAATGTACATTGAAGAATGTAATTTTATGTATGAAAAGATATATTTCTGCCTGTATGTGTCTCATGATTTCCTCCCCACTGCTTGTGGTAATTACACACACATAGCAAGTTGCAGAGCTCAAGGAAAGCTGCATTTCTTCACACTACTGTCTGTTGACTGTGATTTTGCAGGGTTTTTGTGTCAGTGTCTGGTAAACAGTGTTGCAATTGCCAAGGATTCTGGTGAGAGAAGCAGAATACTTCTGCAATGTCACTCAGTGTGGCCAGGAATGGTTTTAATCTTATGGATGAGCATTTAACTTATGCAGTGCCCTTTAAATCAATGTACTAGGTACACACATTAATAATTAATATTGAAATGCAATATAAAAGTGTGACAAAGCTGCACATTTAATCCAATATCGTTACACCAAAGCTGAGTTGGCCGACTGTATTGACTGTTGCAGATAAAAACAGAGGCACAAATAATGCAGGAGCTGAGAGGGGAAAAAAAAGAACCAAATATGTTGCTGTGGGGAAAATATACCAAAAAACTGAAAAAATAAGTGCATGAAAGAAAAGATTAAAACCTGAAATACAAAACATTTATTTCTGTGTAAACACGGCATTTGGAAAGTACTTGTGCAATGCTATGGTAGTATTTCACTTACAGACATACATGTGTTGAAGAAGAGGAAAGGTAAAAACCAGCTTGTGGTAAGGTGGGGTGAATCTCAGCAATAACCAGGTTCACTGCACAGACGTACATCCAGCAGTTTGGGGTGTTTTGTTTTAATAAGCCCTCTGAAGCTGGAATTTTCACAAGTGCTTTTAAATTAGCTCTGCACCTTCTTTGTTGTATGAGGACAGCCTGTGTGTGCATCTATTACCCACATGACGAATCAAAAAAGGCAGAATGCAAATTCAAGCTGCAGCCAATTAAAACTGGACTGGAAGACGTGCCAGGGGACTGTGGAGCAGCCGCAGCTCCCTGCTAGTTACTGGCGAACCCGTGGTCTGTGCTTTCAGCTGAGACACGCTCACATCCCCCACCCCCAACAAGTCCCAAAGCAAACACACCACACATTGAGAGTTTGCCCCACCAGGCTCCACCAGGGAGCCAAGTGCTGCACTTGGAGAGAGTGCAGACCCCAGCACAGCTCAAATGTGAGATCATTTCTGGACAAGACGCTCCCAAACAATGAGTGCTCCCCACTTGCTTGAATGCATAGGTCTGGGAGAAAAATCAAGTAAAATACCAGCTTGTACCCAGAAAAAACAAAATCAAGCAGCTCAAACCAGACAAAACACCTTAGAGTCGATGCGGTTATCTCTATCTTTTTGAACCCTATAATCCTGCCATCAACTCCCTGCATCACAACGAACCTTCATTTCCATGCTTAGTACTTGCAAGCAGGACCTGTTTTGACACAGTGAATTACTGGGAGACAGAAAGCTTTGTCCCAGTCAAGAAACTGAATAGTGATATCCCTTAGCTATAATACAATTTACTTCCCACAAAGTTAATAATATTTCTATGTAAAATTACACATACAAGCTTCCCATATTGTCTTTCTTTACCCTGTCCCCAGGCATCACATAATATTTGCAACCCCAAGGAGAAAACATTCCAGCTGCTCCAAAATATTCAGAAGTGAACTCACAAGAATCACTAATCATGTGAATTTTCTTCACAGGGGCTGGTATGAGGCTGTGTTTTGGTCTTGTGTTGAAAACAGGTTGATAATAAAATGTTTTTGCTGTTGCTGAGCAGTGCTCAGCCTGCTCAACAGGCTTTTCTGCTTTTTCTACTGCCATTTTGGAAAAGAAGCTGGGGGTGCTTGGGAGGCTTGGAAGTGACCCCCATGGGACCAAAGGGAGATTCCAGATCATGTGGCACCAAACTCAGTGCATAAAGTGGGGAGAAGAGGAAGAAAGGAGGGGATATTTGGAGTGAGTTTTATCTTCCCAAGTAACCATTATGTGTGAGGGGGCCCTGCTCTCCTGGAGATGGTTGAACAACTGCCTGCTCGTAGGAAGCACTGAATTAATTCCTTGTTTTGTCTGCTTGCATATACAGCTTTTGTTTTCCCTATTAAATAATTTTTATCTCAACCCATGAGTTTTCCAGCTTTTACCTTTCTGATCCCCTCCCCAGTCCTGCTGGTGGAAGAGTGAGCAGCTCCAGGGGCTTGGCTGCTGATATTGGGCCAACTCGAAGGCCAGATACCCACCCTCTTCCATGGGTCTCCTCTGATGCCATACCCTGGACCATCAGCCCCTCATCCATTTCACTACATTTTGGACAAGCTTCCCACTGCAGACAGAGACAGGAGTCTACACTGATGAGTTTGTTGTATTTGGTTATTGTTTCCATTGATGCTTTCACAGCTCCTAAGTTAATGTATTTTTCTCCTGTCAAGTGCAATGACCTCTATTAAGCTTTTTCATGCAAATCAATCATCTGCTTATTTGCCTCTGCATGTGCTGCCTTCAACAACAGATTGATAATGAGAACACATAGACAGAAACTATATGATTATGCCTTCCTCTCAGAGGACATTGTAGTATCTGTCCTGATTTTCCTCCTTTTATCTCTGTCCTTAAGCAAGAATATCTCCTTTCTCAAGGATACAGAAGGAAAGGAGAGGCAGGGGAAAAGGCTGGCTTCCTGAAATTTGGTCCATGGGAGGGTTTTTATGCTTAAACTCCACTATAAAAACAAATTCTGATACTCACATACAAGGCTACAGTCACACATAATTGCTTGTCTTGGCTACTACATCTTAACAACCTCCCAAACTGTCCTAACATGGGGCCATGGTGCCTGGCATCTCTTGGCTGGACATGTCTGAGCACTCACACTTTGGGAGCATCATGTTTTAAATATGTCCTTGTCTCCATAAAAGGGAAAAAATAGTTTGCTGACATGACAGTGAAGCCTCAGAAGGAAATTCTTTGAAGGAAGAAGTGGCAGAGGGAAGGTTAATGAAACGTATGAGGCAACAGAAAGAATTTTCTATTTGTCTCCAAGGCTAGTCGGGTACTTCCATTGAAGTGAATAAAGAAAATTAAAAATTAATAAAGAATTTGATACCAGACATTGAATCATAATTATGGTGCTGCAGCAATGTTGCCTGGAGAATGAAACATTATACAAGCTAAACATCTGATCGCTTTTGGGCTAGAACATGGATTTCACAGAAGATTTCTCTCTGCAGCACTTCTCCTTTTGTTCCCAATTTGCCTTATTCAGCACTTTTGTTAGTGGGGAAAACAGTCTCATACTCCCATTGTTGCTATTTTAGTGCACAAACTTGCACTCCTCTGACAAAGGGGTAGGATAGTAGAGAGTGCACACCTATCGCTGCATAATCAGGCATGGTGACTTCAACAGGAGTGATGCATGGCAAAGTAACCCCTGCTGCTCATGGTTCATGTCTCCAGCAGCATCGTGGGCAGGTGCTGGACAGGGAATCACACCTGCCCTAAATGTTCAGGGATTGGCCAGTCTGTGCCAGGGTACAGGAGCTGCTGCCTCCCCAGTGTGAGTAATGCAAGACACCTCTCTCCTGCTGCTCATCACTAGAGTCCTGCCATGGATCTGTGCAAGTATAGCAGCGCCTGAAGATCAGAAACTTATTCAAAAATGTAAGGTACGAGTTTATATTTTCTGGTACTTCTGTGTTCTCTGAGGGCAAGGAAGATACTTAAAAATAAATACATAGCTCAGTAAGACAGAAGAACTGAGAAATACAAAGCCATGTTTGATGGGAATGTATAATTGTTTGGCAGTTGATACTAAAGTTTTATCATACCAGGAGAAAAAGGAGGAAGAAGAACATGGCAGGGAACACCTTAAGTCTGGAAACACATAAATCATACAGCTGAGTGGCTCACAAATACCACCTGTCTTTAATGCTGTTGACAAGAAATCCAGGACTCATCTAAAATACATGTTATTCAGAAATAATTCACAAACAGTTTGTAACAACTGTTGTTCAAAATTGTTTTGCTGTGTTTCATCCAGATAATGAGCCCATAATGAGCAGTGATCTGCTTTGGTCATGGCGAGGGTTAGACTCAGATTGCTGTAGCTAATTCATCCATTTAATAATTTCAAAAGCAGTTTCCCAACACTGTTGCAAATTACTGACCTAATCCCTGCACATCTGCAGCATGTAGCATAACCTCCATTTTCAGAGCCAAGCAGTGCTGCTCAGAACCAGAACCAAAAGCCACAGCAGCTCATCTCAAACCCCGCAGCCTGGCTCTCACTGCCCCCCACCTTGTGGACCTCCACTGGATGAACCAGTGGGACAGCTGGAGCTGGACAGCAGAAAGATGGTGTTTCCAGTGCAACCTTGTGTATTGTCCAGTTGATTTCCTGGGCAGGCACCACACAGCTTATCAGATGGTCACAGAAAGGAGGGACAACACACACCTCTGTTCCTCATTGCCAAACAACAGGAAAGCCCAAAGTGCAATGCTCAGCTCAGGGGACACTTGACAGATCTACAGATTGGAGCTGCAGGGAGTCTTGGAGTCCCAAAACTGAGAAACAGTGAAATACTGCTAATGTTCACCTGAGCTCAGATTACCAGAGGGCCAAATATAGAGTGGGATCATTCACAAGAGAGACCCAAATCTGCTGATAATACATGGACTCCAATACTTCGGGCAGTAATTTCATTCTCTGTGTTTTGTGTAAGATCCCAATGGAAATCTTATGAAAAATATCTGAAAACAAGTGACAGATGATAAAGAAAGAATCAAATGAAGGCTGAAGAGAAAGCAGGATGGATTTTCTGCTTCTTCCTTCCTTTGCATATATAAAGAATGGAATACTTTAAATTGTGAAAGCATTTCTTAAGCAGTTTATCTCATAAAACTCATTATGCAGCTTAAGTTTAAGAAAGAGAATATTTTAATTATAGTGACCTCTTTAGAAGTTCTTTGAAAATTACTGGAAGAAGGCATTATCCAGGAACTACATGTTCCTCCACCCCAAAGGGAAAAAGCTTCACAACAATCCAAAACAATAACTGAACTACATTGTGAAAGATAAAAACTTACGGTAAAACATTTAATTAAAAAAGCCATGGGTTTTGGCAATGTTATAAGTTTTCATCATTCAGGGCACACACCAGCTTCCCATCAAATGGGATTATAAAAACCTTCTTTTCTGGAAAGGTTAATTTATGATTGCCTATATCAGAACCTTTTCATGTGTGTTCTCAAAGCTGCTCCATTCATTGCAGAATACTGGTTTTGATCAGAAATTAATCCACTATCATAATTTTCAAGCTCCCATTCCAAACAAGTATAATAAAAAGGAATGTGAAACCATCTTAGATTCTGCTTAAAGATATATAAAGATATATATATAAAGATATATATAGATTCTGATTTTTTTATATATTTAACACGCTCCAAATTTACTCAGCCAATAAATTCTCCTTCTTTCTCCTGAAACTTTGTCCATCCCAGCATGGAGATCTTCAACAAGGACATTATTTTCAAGGGTATTAGTCAACAGTGAAGTTACTTCAGTATCTTGACGAGGTAATCAAGTGGCAACCCCTGTTACTGGCAATGTAGCTGTTACAAGCCTTGGCCATGAGGCTGACAGGGAAGGTGTGAAGGTATTTGTTGTACATCCATCTTCAGCTTCTCAGGAATTGAAAAATGTGCATTAACAAAATCATACTTTCTTCAATACTTGAGAATTTAACACTAGCAACCCTACTGGCAAAAATGGCTAATTATCAGGCTGGTTTAAAAAAAACCAGAATGCCATTATTAATGTATCTGATCACACAGAAATGCTCAAACTGAATATGTGGTTCTCTCTACAAAACCTCTGTATAAAGCCTTCATTCATATACATTTCTCAGTGTTTTATTCAGTATTTCTGCCATACAAAGGATTAATTTGTATTCTCACAGTTGTAAAATATTTAGAACACTTTTTAACTTCTGCAGGATGTTATTTTTGTACAGGCATAATTATCATGAAATATTTTTGCTTACTTATTTTACTACATGCTAAATATAGCTGGTTTTAAATTTCAAAAAGTAAACCATCCCAAAAGTCCATTTGAAGACATTAGTGCTACAACCAAAATATAAAACTTCTCTCAGTTCATATTTTTCTTGGCCTGAAGTATTTAGAGCTGAGCTTCAATTGGCAAATGAGTCACCCCTTGTCTTAGATCATTGTCTCCTAATTCTTTCATTATTTCTTAGAACAGAAAGTCTTCACTGACAAGAAACTGAGTTTCAGAGCAGAGCTAAATAACACATCTGAAATGAAAACTGAGATTTTGACTATTGAGGCATTGTACCCCTGCTTTTTCACCTGCAGTGCTCATAATAGAAAGGTGTGCAGACGGCAAGACTTATGGGATGGGTCACTGTGGGTGCCAGGGTCCTGTGGATATGGGCACTCAGTTGAAATGACTCAGAGAGAAGGCTGGCAGGCAGGGGTAGGCAGGAGTGTGGCCATTGCTGCAGCCAGCTGCCTCCAGCAGGCTCACAAGCTTCCAGAGAGACTTTCCCAGAGGTTGGTGCAGCAGCCAGAGAGCAAGAGACAGCTGGAGCCACAGAGGCTCACTGCATTGCATCACTGTCCTGTTACACTGCTGTCGTACTGCTGGGCTGTAAAGGCAAATTTAAAGCAGAGGGGATGGATTTGTCGATTGTGTGAAGGTCTCTGGTGCCATTTAGTAGCTGAGGACATACTTTTGTCCTTTTGACCTTTTCCTCTTTTGCATGGAAATAGCTTCAACCTCAAAAAAAACCCCCAAAAATTAAAAAAAAAAACCAAACAAACCAAAACAAAAAAACCCTCCAAAACACCACCAAAAACAAATATCCAAACCAAAAACTAAAAATACAGCACTATCTGAAAAATATTTTCCAAATACTTCCTGCCTGCCTAAAATAGATCTCTGAGAACTAACCTGTATAATTCCACCTTTTGGCATCTCAGGCTTCTTATATCCCATACATTTATCCTGATTTACTTATTGCTTGCATCAAGCCAGTATTAATCTAGTATGCTTAATGCAGAGAATAGAGAGTGAGAATGACCTAATGCTAAACAAAAGTTCTATTTATGTATTTTCAAGTGATCAAGTTAATCTGCATGTACATTTTGAGTGAGCCACTGATCTGCCACAGCAGTTCAAACCAGCCCCTTTAAAGAAGACATTCCGCACCTAGAAGGTGTAGAGAAGCAATTCTGCATAGATCTGTGAAGATAACAATAACTGACATAAGGCTTTACGGAAATTTCTCAGCCATAAGGGACCATGAAAATGGAGCAGATGACAAAAGATATGCCAGCCTAGCTTCTAGCAATGCTTGTGAATGGGTGCTCGCTAAGTAATGTGAAAATGCAGATGATGATGGCAAAACTCAAGCAGAAAGTCTGGATTATAATGCTACTCATATTCATACCTTTGGTGATAAATTAAGTTTTATTTAAGATTGTCACATAGTATTTCACTGTACTATACATTTAGATTATAAAAAAATTCACATATTGCCTCCGTATAGTACTCCCTCTTTAAGCAGAGGATAAAACTGGAGACTTGTCTCAGGTGTACATAGTTACCTACGTGGGCACAGTTTGTCTGAAACTCTAAAAATAACCAAATTTTTGCCAATCTGGTTTTTATTGCAAATTAAAAAGAAATAGGATTTTGTAGGATTTTTGATAACTGCTTTGGGGGTTTTTTGAGACAGGAGAGCTGTATTATGAACTTTTTTATCTGTGAAGATACAGCCAAACAGCTTGAATCTTGACAAGAGATTATATTTCGCAGATGATTTTGGAACACAGCATGAGAAACACTATTTAGAAATTAATAGAAAAGTAGGGTGAAATTTACTTTGAGATAATTGTTCCATTTGGATGATAAACTATGCAGAAAAATACATTATAGATAGTCATAATTTAATCCTAAAGATTATAACATTTTCTGAATTACCTTTATTCATCTGCCAAAAGCGTTTCATAATGATAAAAATTTCATTTTGTCAAATGTGAACATGCCTGAATACCAAAGCATTCTCTCACAAGACTGTTATGGTTTCACCCTGTTACTGAAAGCCTAAGCATATCTATCAGCTATTATCTTTACTTCTGAATACCAGGTCAATTAGAAAAATCTGACTTTACATACATTAACATAAACAAACAATGCATTCCTTGAAGAAGAAATTGGGGCCCAAAGGTTGCTTCAGTATACTGATTTGTTCCAGAGTTAAGAAAGCATTTGTCTGCGAACATCTTCTCATCAAGTGAGGAATGAGAAAGTGATTTCACTCCATCATATATGCAATATCAGGCCTGATTGCATTTCATGAACAGAGTTAGCAATTGAAACAGGTTAATCTTACTTTATCCTATTTTTTATTTTGTAGAAAAAGATGCTGGCCTTTCAACGTCTCAAGTTTGCTATGAGGCTTGATAGCACTTGCTTATATCCAATATATTGTGGACTGAGAAACACAGTAGTGTTTGTGTATGAATCTTTTAAGACTTTTATACCATTTGTATCCATTGAAATACCATTTTAAATAGTAATATGAAAATTACAATGACATAACTTTTATTTTTGAAGAGCAGAAATTATACTTTGGTAAAGATGTATTTTAGAACAGGCAGCAAGAAAGAATTAAGAATTTACATTAGAACCAGAGACATATAGAATATGTACACTCAACATGACAGACTGTCCTCTTCCCTGTCCCTGTATCAACTTCTGTACTCAGCATCCAGGACAGATGTAGTCTGAATTCAATCAGTTCGCAGGAGGAAAGTGAAATTCTCTCTCTATTGTAAAGGGATCAGGCTGTGATCACCTTCCTTCCCCCATAAGCATCAGGCACCCCTGTTCCACGGCTGGGGTACATGGCCTTTCCTCTACACAGCAGACTGCAACAGCACAGGCTCCACTAACAGCAGATTCCCTCAGCTGTGGATGCTTTCCATTTCTCCTCTCCTAGTACACCCTGCTGCAAGGCCTGGAATTGCTGAGAGGTCTGCGAACTCTTGTCTTGGAATATTTAATTGTCTGTACAGATCTTCTTTGCATCAGACGGCATGTTCCCACTTTCCTCCTAAACCCCATGGAATAACATCTTGCTTTGAAATGGGAAATACTTCACTGATTGTACAGACACTGTACTGGGCAATGCCAGGTTTCCAGTAACTGGTGAAAAATATTTCCCTGTGTTTACCTGAAAGAGAGCTCAACAGACTTTTAACTACAGTTGTGGATCTGGTTTGTGCTTTGGGGTGCTCAGCTGGCATCTATGTTTTTCTCCCACATGAAGAATCTGTAAAATTGTACCCTCTACAAACTTTACTCCTTGATTATTGCCACAATTTTTCCTTTAACTGTGATATTTCCAAAGGCAAAACTGTGCACTTGTCAGAAGCTTGCAAGAATGAACACTACTTTACACATCTTCTGGACATAACACAAGAGAGGGCACCGCTTGTTGCTACCAGACATAATTCATTAATTTGTGAATTTTAGAGACAAAGGGACATTTTCCTATGCAAATCTTATTATGACAGGCTCTTTCCTCCCATCCTTTAGGACATTGCTTCCAATGGGCCAGCAGTGATTCTCACTGCCACAACAATCACAGCCACAGTCAGTCATGTATTTTCACAGACTGAATTTTAAGAACATGTCCCTGAAGGGGATGTCTTTGAACAGCTTAGTCAGAATTGTATTTAGCAACTCTCTTTTGACCCTGGAACATGGAGGGCTTGAGTCAGCAAGTCTGCAATGACTGTGTTTCTACAGACTTGTTCACTCCAAGAAAAGTCATGGATGGTGTGATGTTTGAGAGAGTTATTTAATTATGGCATTCAAATATCTCCCTTCATTTATCAGTAAACAGCTTAGCAAAGACCTCAGCTGATGCAGCAGTTGCCTTATTTGCTTTCTCTAAAGTTAAAGCAGAAATTTAGGCCTTCCTTTCCTGCTTTAGATATAGTGGCATTTTGGAAAAGCTGTTCTCTTCCTGTCAGAAGTACACAGTATATCAATAAATTCTTTTCTTCAGAGGTGTCTGTTACACCTAATTGAAAATTGAATTTCACAGTTAAAATATACTTCTGAAACAAGAGGTGGAGGGCCTTTGATGCTGGGGACTTTTCTCTGTTGTTTTTCCCTACAATCCAGGAACACGAAGATCACTGTAGCTAAATCCAACTACAGCCAAGAACAAGCTGTTCTTTTTTTATTATTATTATTTTTGGTGGTGTCTCTTGTATTTTGAGTTACATTACTGCTCAGCACCGCAGTGCATATTCCCACACAACAGCTACCAGCTCCTGCGTTCCTTGGAAATTGAAAACCAAGCTGTGACTCAGCAAAATGCTGATCAAACTGGAAAATAATATAATATGCAACACAGAGTAAACCGCAAGTAACTCAAAACCCAAAGGACAATAAATTCTGAAGAAAATCACTACTTTTCTATGGAAGAACATTCCTCATTAGAATGGCATCATCCATCAGCAGCTGTTACAGCAGTTAAAGTAAATACAGCTACAAACACATCAATATCTCAAATGCTACTGTATCATTCTTTCTTCCTATACGCACAACAAGCTTAAAATAGATAACTCTATTAGTGCTTGGTTTTTTACAGTACCTTGTTCCTGCCAGCCCAAGATTTCACTCTCTAAAAGCTTTTTAAAAGGCAGGCTTCATTTGAGCCTGGCTTTGGTCAACCTGACAGCTACCCTGTGAAATTCCCAAACTGGTGACTTCAGTCCTTTCCTGATTTCACACAGTTTCTAGGTAATGAGAGAGTTTAACCTTCCTCTTACCTGGCCATGTTAGTGAAGTAGGAGGGACTACCAACAGAGAGGACTCGTGCAGAGTGCATGGTTTACCTTTCCTCTTACAGTATAGTTAAGAAAACTCTGAGCCTATAGTGAGCCTTGAAGGGAGCAGAGAGGAAATATTTTGATTGCACTGATTAATTTCTGAGGACCCTGAGGAAGCCAAAAGGGTTTCTGTACAAACTGGGAGGGATAGACTAGCCAGTTATTCCCAGCCATAAGCTTCTTCCACAGATTTCTTTCATGAAAAACAGCACAGACCTCACCCCATGCAGCAAAACATGTGAACTTACTCCTATGCAGTATCTCAGTGGAGAGTGAGTCACAAAATGTCAGCTCCTGCAAGTCATGCTGACCTATATCAACTGAGAATCTGACTTCTAAAGGCTCTCAAGAGGACATTAAATGGATTCCCATGTGACATTCTCCATCACAGTTCCCTGTTGAAGGAGAGCTCTAGTGTAAAGGGTGAATGGGGAAATGAGCGCAAGGTTGCAAACACTAAGTGCTTCAGTGTCTAAACATTATCTTTCAGGATATTTCTATTTCAGCAGTACCCAAGTCAGAACAGGGAGCGGGCTGTGAGACACAGTTATTTTTCACCCACATAGAGAGCCATCTGCAACACTGTGCATACAACCCCTGCTTTTGTTCACTTTCTTTTTAGTTATTATTTTTTCCTTTGAATTTCGGGTTATGAACTCAAAGATATGAGAAACATCCTACTCTATCCAGAAAGAGCAAAATAAAATCAAGAGCATGGGGAAAATATTTACAAGACTGTTCCATTATTTTTTGTTATAATACTATCATAATGTTTCAGAATGAGTCTCATCTCACACTTTCTCCATGCCACACTGGGCTGACACATAGCTTCCACCAGTTTCCATTTTGTACTACCAGTGGCCATAGCCAGATATCCAAGTGAACAGCAATTGCTGAAAGCCACAGCTGAGCTCCATACTACCCAGCTGAGTCTCTTTGGATAACAGCTCTTCACAGTTTGCCAGACTGTCACCCTTTACCACTGCCCACATGCAGAACAGACATATTCTTTTGAATCATGGTCAGAAGCTTTGAAAAAGGACTCTGCTGCTTTTATGTCCTTATAAAGCATACACTTTGTCAGGAGCTGGTAAAGGCAATGTTACATTTGCTGCAACATCTCTCACAATTCCATAATTCCAGACAAATATCACCCAGAGTTTCTCTCTAGCTTCTCCAAAGCACAGGTAGCAGGACTGAGCTATGCCTGCAACTCTCATCCACCCTGAATAATAGGATGGGGAAAAGGAAAAGAAGACCTCCCCTTCCTTCCTACCTGTGTACTGGGTCCCTACTTGCCCCAATAACAGCCAGATGACACTCAGCTGCTTCTTGGTGTGCCCACAGCAAAACTGCTGTTTTACATCCATGGGAGATGGAACTAAATCAAAGAGCCCAAACTGAGATCTGAATCCCTCAGGATCATGGTGCGTACTGGTCTGGGCCTTTCTTCCATGTGCCACCAAGGCTGAAGACACTGCTGCAAGCTAAGGCTAAAAAGATTGGTATTCTGCTTCTGAAATGAGCTAATTTCTCCTCCTTGACTAGACAATTGAAGGAGATTACACAGTTTTTAGAAAGAGAGAGCAAAAGGAACTTCAATGCCCCAGGCAGCAATGCTAAAGCAGATGGTAAGATGTGCTGCAGGGAGAGATAACCACAAGGATTATTACAGCAAACCATGAGACCTGACTATTATCAAATAACTACTCAAGTAGAAGGATCTGTCTGAAATCCAGTGACATACTGACTAAGGCTGAAATTTATAAAAGCAATGCTTTGTCAATGCTTCCACAAGGAACATAGACACAGCAACCATCAGAAAAAAACAGGACTTGGCTGGGTAGATTAAATAGGCTATATTTAAAAGGATTTTTGGTGTCAGGTTCCAACAGCCAGTTTAAAAACTGGAGACCTATTACCTCAACAGCTTGTGGGAAATTAGCCTGGATAATGGCCACTTATGCTAATACTTGCACAATGCCCTTGTGAAATGCAGAATGCCCACCCAAAACCACCTGGACACCCGCGTGGGGGAGCAGCAGCAGCAGATGCTTTTTTCTTTAAGACTCAAAGGCTTAGAGCATTAGCAGCTAAGCTTTGCCTGGGCTTCATTTAAATAAAGAGTGAGGGTGATTTTTATGGGAATCATGCCCTCTGTTGATGCAGGTGAAACACTTTACTGAGATGGTGTTGCTTTCTGAGGTATGGCTGCCTCAATCAGACATGTTTGTAGCTAGGAAATGGTTGGTTTCGTTTGTTTGTATAGATTTTTAATTATATTTTTCAATTAACCCCATAACAGACATCATCTGAAAACGTCTACATAAAAATGGATTAACCTGGAAAAGGTTTTCTGGTCACTACATATGAATTTTCCTCCCTGGATGAGAGTGGGAAGAGTAGGCCCACGTGACCACCTCCCTCTGGTGACTATACACCTGAGATAAGAATAACAGCATCTTGAGCAAACAGGAGCAGACAAGGCCATGCTCTGCCATGTGCTCAAGTTGCACCATTTGCAGGATTTCAGTGCCTGAGTTAAAAAACAGAGCAAGAAGGAGAAGACTAGTAACAAATTAAACTTGTATCATCAGTTAAGACTTCACAAAGTATCTGCACTTCCTCATTTGTTCCTTCAGATACTCATCATCTCCAAATCATACATAACCAATACTGCCTTCCCCAAAAAGTCAGAGAAGGCAACACCATTCAAATGTACTATATCTTATTCAGCATACAGAATATGCTAATATAGCAATACAGAATACACATGAATTTTCCTTTAAGAGTGTTCTGTAGCAAAGCTCACTAAGCAAGTATTTTATCTCCCTTGTATGTAAGACTGCATTACATTGGCTCCAGTTATATGTACAATTAAACCATTGGGGCAGCCACTCCAAGCACCCTTTTTGGCCTTTTACCCTGTAGGCTTTTCTAACAAGACCCAGGTGTTGTGTTCATTAGGGAGATTTCTAATGGCATTCACCCCAACCTTTTTAAAGTCTCATGCTCTGTTCTGGTTTTAGATCTCTTTGTTCTACATACCTCTATATCCTCTTTTATGTTTGTCATGCTTGCTGGATCTGAAAGCCACCCTTCCCAGAAACCAGTCATATATGCATAATTTAATATCCTATCATATGTATATTTTATATTTTCATTTTTTTTTAAATACCATTACAAGCAGTGATTTCAAGCCTTGGTGCAATTCTTGGATGCGAGTTTCAAGCAGATTGGCTGCAGGGTATGTGCATAGACACACACTTGGATAGAAAAAAATCTGAGGAGCTCTGTAAAGACTTTCTATTTCCATCTGAGAAGTGAATATGTTATCAGAGATCAAAACATAAAGCTTGGGAAACAGCTAGTGGAGTTCAGACGTACCAACTTAAAGCCAAGAAATCTGGCATTTTCCCAAAAACAATACTGGCTGATTCTCAACAGAAAGGGAAAAGTCTCATAAGGATCAAGGAAACTTTGGAAATGTTAATTAAATGTTGAAAATAAGATTTTAAGTCAATGCACTTAGCCTGACCCCCTGTTTGCATTGCTGCCTCTGCCAAGCAAGAGACAACCATCTGTCATGCAGCTGCACTGGCTTTCCCAGGCCTCACCACAGGGAGATAATATTCATCACACAGTGCCCACATGAAGTGTCCCTGAAAGGGACAGGGGAGACAAACACCTTTCCCTCCTTCTTTTCTTACCCACCTTGTCCTGGGGTGGCTGGGACAGCTGTCCCACAACCTGAGAACAAGTCCTGCTCACCCTGCTCAGGCAAGAAACATTAACATGGAAAGAGTTGCCAGCCTCAGGTCATATTACTGCAGATTTACTATAGACCAAAGAGAAAAGGAATACCAATTCCCAACTCTTAGAGACTCCAATACATACATATGGGGAGACTTTATAGCATTTCAATACTTAAAGAGGAACGTTAAGAAAGATGAACTCAAACATTTTAGGGTCTGTTGTGACAGGACAAGGGATTGTGATTTTAAAATGAAGGAGGTTCAATTTAGATGAAATATAATAAATTTTTACAACGAGGGTGGTAACACACTGGAACAGGTTGTCCAGATAGGTGTCCTTGGTCATGGAAGGGGGTTGGACTAGATGATTTTTAAAAATCCATTCTGTTAGGAAAATTAACCCACAAATATCGGAGGTTTATGCCCAAAAAAGAAGACAGAGGAGTCCTTTTACTTTATTTGAATAACGGGAGAGGCCATGGGGCCTCTCAAATTCTTGGAGGAAACAGCCTCCTTTTTATCCTAATTTCCTGGCCACATGTCCCTCTCTCTGAGGGGGACTTGAGGTACTTGAGAGAAACAGACTTCCCAGATTGTCTGATACCTTAGATTCCCCTCTAATTAACCCTCTCAATTTTTAATTCTTATGGAATTTATGTTTTTTCCCCATTGTTTCTTTCATCTTTCAATATCCAATTTCATTTATCAGCAAACTTACAGTTTTTTGTAAAGGCAAATATCTTTTTTCCATTCATCAATCACTGGAATCCTTCCCATTGTTTCTTTTATCTCTTAGCGCTAGTTTTATCTACAAGCAGACCCACAGCTTGTTTGTAAAGACAAATCCATCATTCCTCTCAATTCCAACCCTAATACTTCTGTGATTCTGTGATTACTAACAGATATGTACCCTGTGATTACAGCTTTGCTAGGCACAAATAATGAAATCCAAATGGAAAAGGATCCTAAAGGTTCATCATTGCAATGAGACACTACAGTGCCACTGAAAGCCCCATTGCAAAAGGATTATCTTGCTCAAACGTCACAGGTGTTTTTGGAGGTGGCACAGGAGCACATTAGCAAGGAGTTTGCTCATAGATGACAATAACAGATGTATAATTTCTTGCTTTCTTGCTCAGCTTTTCAAGGTTGTGTACTTTATCTAAAAATGGATATAATCAAACAGTGTATTCACCACCAATTGTTATACAGAGCCCACTTACATTTGTTTAGGATAGATAATTTTAATATACCATAATACACTGGGCTCCATTAAATATATCCACAGTCATTGTCATTACCTTGCAAATACACATATTGCTTTATTTACAAGAGTTTGACATAATAGTAATGCATAAGGGAAGACTGTACTAGAGACAAAACAGGCTTCTCTGTTAAGCCTTTGCCTGAGAGGAGTCTGATGAAACATGCTTTCCCATGTTCTGTATTACTGATTTCTTTTAACCTTGAATAGTAAGATAGTCTCTTGGAATCTAAAAATCTCATATAATAATTTGTCATAACTTATTAATTTACCTTATCAATATATTCATTAGTTTCATAGATTGGAAGAAAAATCTGGAGACTTCTAATCCAAATCCCTGCTTGAAACAGAATTGATACCAAAAGTACATGAGATTTTTCATGGTCCCGCCCAAAAAGTTTTGTATATCTCCAAGGACAGACTCCAAAATATCCTGTTTCAATGTAAAGACTGTGAAAATGAGGACCCCTTTCCCAGTACATGATCAGAATTTCCCTTGGTGCAAATTTTGTCCTTTTATCCTTGTATCTTGGAAAAGACTCTGTCTCCATGTCCTCTATAACTCTCATTAGGTACCTGGAAACAGCAGTTAGAGCCCCATCACTAGATCCCCTTTTAGGCTTTTTACTCCCTGGTGAACTTGGTTCACCTCCCAGGAAAGCCAAATTTAAATGTGTTATCCCACTCCTGGCCACTTGCAGAGTGTTTACTGAGGTGAGAGGAAACACATTTTCATTCACCTAAGGCACCATTTTTAAGGCAACTCCTAATTACAGCTGACTATCAGGAAGATTGATTTTAAACATCAGCTATTTCCCTCAAAGGTCATGATTCCTACTCTGATCCCACATCAGGAATAGCAAAACAAGCAGAGCACAAACCACAGTTATTTTTGCTGCTTCCAGCTCAGCCAAACCCAGGAAACAGAGTTTCTCTAGGGACAGGGCCACCCTGTGAGACTGCCAGGCCAAGGAGTTGTGGCTGCAGATGGAAAAACAGGAGTCTTCCATGGTATGGGGTTTTCAGAGCAGCTTGTGGTTTTTTTACATCAGTACTGATATAGTCCTCCTTTTGTTTGCCTCATATTAGGAAGACATTGAGAAAAAGAAAATATGGCACTTGATTTATAAGCTTTTTGGAGAAAGGATTGTCTTTCTTACGCTTCCAGTATACCAAGCAAGCTGCTAGATCTTGAACAGGGGATTCATCAATAGGTAGCTGTGTTACCAGGCACATAAGAAATCACTACATATACAAAAAATCATCAAACTTGTCTTGCATTTTCAGAGCCATCAGTGGTTCAGCACTCCTCTGAAAAGAAATCGTGTTAATTTTAACACTGGGTTATGAATATGAGCCTCTTCCCTGTTTAACTTAGGACAGATGAGACATCTCTGCATCAGCTGTTCACACTGCTGCCTGTGTTATAAATGCCAGGGTGATCAGATTTCTCCTGCTTTTTTAGATATTTCCACTGTAATTTCCTAAAATATTAAAAACATTTAAAAATTACCCGGTAGTATTATGAGTGGTCATCCTTTTTAAAAGGAGCTAAAGAAGCCGACTAAACTGCTTTTGGGACAGCTCTGATCCAAGCCGTTGTTTGCATTGTCTGTACCATTTGCTGACCATGCAAGTGGGTGAGTGCATTGAGAATCACTGGGTGCAGGGAGCCCTGTTCTGCCCCCTGCTTGCATGCGACTAGGCTGCATTCCTGTGCCTACGCACTCCTGGGAGGAATAGCCACATGCCCCTGTTGCACTTACATCAGGGGCTTCCCACCCTTACATTCCCAAATAATTAGTCATATTATTCTTTGCAAAGGAAATAATTCCTTGGAATAACAATAACATACATCTATGCCTTATTTGGCACATGACAGGTAAAATTAGGCTACAGCAGGCTTTTCAAGATGGGAATTATTTCATCTCCTATCCTCTGTAGCTCTTTTACTTGAGCACAAATGAGTGTTAACGGTGCCCACCACACAACAGTACAGCAGAGACAACATTGTAGGTAACCACAGAGTGTACTCATGGCCAAGAAGGCAATGGTGTCCTGGGGACATTAGGAAGAGCATTGCCAGAAGGTTGAGAGAGGTGATCCTGGCCCCCTCTTCAGCCCTGGTGTGCCACACCTGGAGTGCAGTGTCTAGTTCTGGGCTCCTCAGGGCAAGAGAGACATGGAGCTCCTGGAGCAAGTCCAGTTAAGGACTACAAAGACGATTAAAGAATGGGAGCATCTGTCTTAGGAGAAAAAACAGGGAACTGGGCCTGTTCAGCCTCAAGAAGAGATGTTTCTGAGGGGACATCATCAAAGTCTATAAGTACCTGAAGTGTAGGAGGCAAGAGGATAGAGCCAGTCTCTTCTGAGTGGTGTTGAGCAATAGGCCAAGAGGCAACAGGTAGAAACTGATGGACAGGAAGTTCCATCTGAACATGAGAAAGAACTTCATTGTGCAAGTGACCAAACATTGGAACTGATTGCCCAGAGAGGCTGTGGAGTCTCCATCACTGAGGATACTCCAAAAGTATCTGGACACAATCCTGTCATGCACCCAGGGAGGCCCTTCTTGAGCAGGGAGATTGGACCAGATGACTACTGTGGCACGTTCTGAACTGCCCTCTTCCTGGGATTCTATGATTCCATAACCGTTTAATAACATTTGTTTTCCAGCATCACCATCTACTCATGTTTTGTGGTGTAAGCACCCACTTACATAACAAATAGACATGTTCATGTATTAATATTTTTTTTTAAGCCATTGTGATAGATTGGCATTTAAGAAAACAAAGAGGAACACCTAAGGAAGTTAAAACTGCTGAAGGCTGATGGGAGTTTTTCTCCCAGCCAACAGCTGGCCATTTCTAAGAATTGACAGCAGTTTTAACCACTGAAAAGTGAGATCAACCTGTGAACACCACCTTAAGACCTAAGCCTGGGAATTTCTTTGTCTCTTTGTTTCCTGGCTGTGAAAGGTAACTCAGCTTTAGCTGGCTTCCCATCCCCTGCCCAGACCATGCGGCCCAGGCGGGGACTGGTCCTGGCCCAGTGGCTCCCGGCCGAGAGGTGGGGCCTGCGGGGCTCGCCCCGGGCTCTGGCCGGGCCAGGCCGGTCCCTGGCTCAGCTGCAGTTTTTGCTGTGACTGAATTCACCAGAGATTGCCGAGTAAAGAGAGAAAAAGCTCTTGACCTGCGGCAGGCTGAGACAGTGACCACACTCTCCAGAGCAGCCATGAAGAATCTTCCATTGCAGACAACTCCAGGTCCTGCTCCGACAGAGATCACAGAACCAGCTACAAAGCCTGGGCAAGATTTTAACTCTTTCATTACCCAGAGGAGACTTACAGATTAATCCTTTTCTCCAGAGAGAAAAAGAGAGTAATCAACCTGTAAAGAGACTTTATAAACTATCAGAGACAGTAAAGAAAAGAATTAAGCTTCAGAAAAGATAGAGAATAAGGAGATGCTTTAATTAAGCTGAAATATTTTTCTGTTAAAGCTATGGGGATGGACAATATTGTCCTGAAAAAACTCCTTTAATTCATGACAGAGTATATTGGGAGGAATGGAGTGTTCAAAGTGTGGATTTTGAGCAAAAGGTGGAGTAATTGTGATACAGTGAGGTGCTGGAACAGAGTGAGGCGAAGTAATAGTTGAAGATTTGAAGCCTTGAGAGGCAATAAGAAAACTTCTGTTTTCCAAGAAAGCTCACAGAGACAGATGAAGAGAACTTTTGCCTTTGAATAACTCATCCTTAAAAATGACATCCCTAGACTCATTGACCCATACACACCTCAGAGTGATGTGAAATGGGAGGAGAGAACTGATGACAGGATTTCCAGGCAGCTGGCATCAGAAAAATAGAAAGCTATAACAGAATTAGTTTTCTTGTGAGAAACTCCATAGATTAGAAGAAGAAGACTTCTGTTTCTCTACAAAGACTGATGAAAAGACTCTAGCAAGAATTGGGATTGTTTTAAACACCAAAGTTCCAAAGTTTTTTGTCTCTATGTTGTCATGTGAACAAGGGAATAGTTGAGTAGTGGGGGATAAAAGGGTCTTCTGGAAGTTTATTCTGGTGTTCTTATTCTTGTAGTTTTGTTAATAAACTTTCTTTATTCCTTTTAAGTTTTAAGTCTGTTTTGCTCTTGGTCTAATCCATATCTCACAGCAAGAAAGAAGTTTTCTAGTATTTTTTAGTTACTGCTTTAAAACCACGACAACCATACAGAGATCTTGAGAAAAATCAGAACAAGAACTAGACCAATTTCTAATTTCTGGTCTCAAAAACCCACAAAGTAACAGGTCCAGTCAGAACTTGACTTCAGTTTGCACTAGAGACTGGTCTGTATCCTAAGATCTGTAGCAACTGAAATTTCTGCTTTTCCTCTAAGTGGCCCTTATTACAGCACTTTGGTCAACACGGGCAGGTTACTTGATGAGGCTGTGAAATACCCATGTCCATTTGTGGAATGGTCTGGAGAAACCCATGGCTGGTCTTAAGCAGGGATTTGACCATGGAATCCTGGTGTTCTCCAATCCAAAGTCTGCTGTGGCTCCCAACACCTCCTTCTGATTCCCCCAGTTCCAGCTTGATTCCCAAGGCATCTTCTGTAGTTTCCTCTGACATGAACTGAAATGAGCATCACTTGTGCTTTGGTGTGATGTCCCATCGGCATGTGCCCAAACTCTGTGGCAAAGACGTATTGGCAACTTTCTGGAGATGGCAAGGCTCAGTATCTTTGTTGTCAGCTTTTTGATCAACACAGATGGTGATCAGCGGTAAGACAACAAGCACGACTGTTTGCTTTTGGGTTTTTTTTTTTAAGTGTGGGAGGAACTTTTATTTTAAAATAACGGTGTCTTGATGACTGCATTAGACTAGATTTCAAGGAAGAAAAACACCATCTTCAAGCTATAACTCAGGACCTAAGCTTGCTCCTTGTTTTCACTGTGGCCAGGGCTCAGCTTGGGGCTGAGGGCAGAGACTTCCCCTATCTTCATGCTCTCTGGCTTTGCTTCTCCTTTTTCCCCCTTTATTCATCTTCAGAGACTCACATACACATTACTGAAACTGTTATGGTTGCCATAATACCCCTTTCCTGCCCAACTACCTTTGCCTTTTGTCCTTTCAAGCCCCCCATTAATAACCCTCTCTGTCATGACCCTACTGTAGCTCCCATCATCAGAGGTACCGCTATAGGCTGTGTCTTACTTTGCAGAAATCAAGGAGCTCTTCTCAGGCCTACATGCCACTATATCTGGTTATTCCTGTTGGTCTTCATTTTCCACGGCCTCCACTCCCTCTACAAATTTGCCATGACAAGAAGCACAGATAGCGTTTGATCTGAACCTGTGCCACTCAGTCCTGTAATGGAACTAGGGTCTTCTCAACAGTGATATTCAGGGGAAAAAACACCCCCTTATCATTTCCCCTGGACAGCTAGAACCTGTACAGCAGATGTTTCAGTGAGCTACACACAAAGATACTTAGGTCAGAAAACAGTAATTATGGTCTAGCTGTACGAAATATGCATAGTAATTAACTATGACAGCTCTTTATGGACTGAACTGGGACATATTATGGTGCTTTTTATTTGTTTTCCTAATCATCAGTCAAGTCCTGCATAAGGTGAAAAATCAGCTTTCTGTTAAACTATTCAGTTCATTTTCTATGCAGGCTTTATTGAGCAACCAGCGTTAAAATAGCCTTCCTTAACTATGCTTTAGATAAGATCACAAAACAAAACAAAAAATTACCCAAAACATTACATTTTGGAAAAGAACTTTATTAGTTCCAAAAACATGTGTTTTTATTTAATTTAGTATGTATTAGTATTTATTTAGTTTAGTATTTGTATTTTTTTAGTATTTTAGTTTAGTATTATTT
The DNA here is from genome assembly GCF_030490865.1 of Poecile atricapillus. Lineage (NCBI taxonomy): Eukaryota > Metazoa > Chordata > Aves > Passeriformes > Paridae > Poecile > Poecile atricapillus. The sequence goes on along the minus strand of NC_081289.1, from coordinate 119,863,348 downwards.
ATTAGTATTTATTTAGTTTAGTATTTTAGTTTAGTTTAATTTAGTTATTTAATTTAGTAGCAGCAGAATTACCTGCAGCTCCTTTTTTTCTTAATGTGTATCAACCACAAATCAGCAACACCTCTATGCATTACATGCTTCTAGCAATTATTCAGTTTATAGTTACAATTCAAAAAATTGAGGTAGCCATTTATGTAGCCATACTAACAAGTAGACATTCAAAAGTGGCTTAAAAGGGTGAATTATTAGATGTATTTCAAAATGAAGAACTAGTGTCTGTGGGCCTACATGCTGCTGATAGCCATCACTTCAGCAACAACCACCTCTAACATGCAAGCCAGCTACTTCTAAAACGGCAGCACTGCTTCCTTGGGAGTCTTCCAGCACTGATGAGCTGCAGCTCCAGTGTGATTCCATACAAGCTAAGCTTAAGGTTCCCTTTGTCTGCTTCAGTTTGTCAGATGCAGAATTAATTCCATATTGTTTTATTACTTTAAGTCCAAGTAAGGCTTTGGAGATGCTGAATGGGGCAGAACAGAATCATAGAATCATTTATGTTGGAAAAAACCTTTAAGATCAGCAAGTCCAACCATTATGTCAGCACTGCTAGGTCCACCACTGAATCATTTCCCTAGGTGCCACATCAACATGTCTTTTCAGTAGCTGCAGGCATAGTGACCACTTCCCACGCACCCTGTTCCAATGCTTAACAGCCCATTCTGTGTTGAAAATTTTCCTAATATCCAGTCTAAACCTTCCCTGGCAGATAAAGGCCATTTCTTCTAGTCCTGTCACTTGTTACCTGGGAAAAGACACCAACCCCTGCATCATACAGCCTCCTTTCAGACAGCTGTAGAGAGTGATAAGGTTCCCCTGAGCCTCCTTTTCTCTAGGCTGAACACTCCCTGCGTCTTCCTCACAGGACTGATGTTCCAGACCCTTCCCCAGCTCCATTGCCCTTCTCTAGTCTTGTTCCAGCACCTAGATGTTTTGCTTGGAGAGAAAGGCCTAGAACTGAACACAGGATTTGAGGTGCAGCCTCACCAGCCCTGAGTACAGGGGGACAACCCCTGCCCTGGTCCTGCTGGCCACACTATTGCTGGCACAGGCCAGGATGCCACTGGTGTCCTTCAGCTAGCAGTGTGCTTTACAGAGAACAACGGAGACTTAAAGAGGAATAATTCTTTGGTGCAATGAAGTAGAGTTTAACTTTTGGTGTTTTGATAGCAATCTGAGCAGAGGTATTTCAGTGATAAGCCATCCCATAAAATGGTATTATTTAAGCTAAATGAGAAATTGGAACAGTCCAACAGCACCAAGAGGGCACTAGTGATAACAATGGGGTACTTAGAAATTATTTAGCGTAACCATACCAAGTTAGGTGGGGCTTTCTGCCACCTGGTTTAGTAGAAGGTGTCCCTACCTATGCCATGGTACTGGAAACAGATCATCTTTAAAGTCGCTTATAGCCCAAGCCATTCTATGGTTCTTTGATAACCAGAGGTGGTAAACTCCAGCTCCTCATTTTGATTCCCATAAATAAGGGCTGGGAAGACAGAGGTATTTTTCTGCGTTGAGTACAAATGACCACAAAAGCACAAGTATCACTTTTATCAACCCTGTGTGCATACAGATCACAAAAAGGACTGAGGAATGCCTTTTTGTTAAGCTATAAACCACAGACCCCTAAGTCTACTGACATCCTTTTGAAACCTTAATAAAGGAATATTACCACTGCAGTTGCTGCCTCTCTAAGTATTACTCCAAAGACAAGTCTTTGGCAAGAAATGTGTGGAGTGTGTACTAGACCACACCCTTGTACAAAGGTATCATATATAATACGATATGATGATAATATAAGATACAATGATAACCACAAATATGAAGATTAATTCTGGTCACCATAGCACAGATTGGTAAAGCCACAAGTAATAGCTCTTATTTATGGAGAAAGATGTCACTTTCTGATCTAACTGTGCCTTCTCCAGGCTCATGGCATACATCTGTTATTTCTATCATATTGAATATACAGGGTGCATACTATCATTATAGTAATAGGTTACTTCAATCTAACCACAGAACTGTAAAGACAACATTTATAAAGTTCTGGGGAAGTGTCCAGATTAGCTCAGAGCAGTGGAACATTTAAATGGTGTTACTGTGTACACTTAATTTAATGCCTGACATTTTAGTTGTTCCAGAATTATACGCACAGCCTGCTACTGCCATTCAGTGGGAGTTACTGATATAACACAGGACCAGCATTCAGAGAAGGATGCCAACATGGCCAAATAGGAAGAGTTCCTATTCGAGACTAAGAGGTCCATATCTGTTTCAAGGTCTTGAAAAAGGTTTAAAACATATCAAAAAGCCACCACAGTATGTGACAAGGTCTATTGCAAACAAAGAGTACCCTATCACCAAGAGGTTTTAACCCTCCCAAGCTTTCCTTGCCAGAGTGCTGTTCACAGACCCTCACTTCTTGAAAGCCATGACTCCATCTTTCTGTTGGTATGGTAGAAAAGCCCTCCCCATTAACCACATGTTTTTGTTTAAACTTTATCGATCTCAAGAAGATCCTACGGCAATGCAAGAAAACTGTGATTTTCTTTTTATCTTACCCCCAGTAATGCTTATCAGACATTGCTTATTTCCAAAACACCACAAACATCATGGAGAAAATTATTTTTAAAAGTTGGGTTTTCCAGCATGTAGCAGAAGCCTCACAATATAAGACAGTTCTTTCAAAACCCATTTGCAACGATGGGTTTGCAAATCAAAGCTCCTGCAAAGCACACAGATCTGTGCAAGAAGGTTGGGGAAGAGGGTACTTCTGCATTTGGGTAAGGTACCCATGCAGTGTTGGGGGTTAGGTTTCTTTCCTTCAGTTCCTTTTCATTTAGAGACTTTTTTTGCCATGGGTTGCTAGGAAACACTAACTACTGGGTTCTTAAGAAAACAAAGAGGTGGCCAAGCTCCATCTGGTTGCATTTTTCTTGTCTGGGGGTTTCTCTCTGAGGAGAGAGACACTGTGAGAACTGGGCAGGTAAAGGAGCTGGGGCAGCTGCTGGCTCTCTCTCACTTTCGGAGCAGGACGGTGGGAGCTGCTGCCTGGGAAAGGGAGTTCACTGCTGCTGCCGGAGTCCAGCCCAGAGCTGCTGCTCCTGCCGCGGGGTGAGCCTCGGCTCGTGAGAGCAGCTACTCCGCTTATTAACGCCCACCTCACTAAAAGTGGGACTTTTCACCATCTCCTCGGGTGTCCGGGATCCTGAGCCTTTGTCTCCTTGCCCTGCTGGGAGCCGGCCCGCCGCTGCTCCATCCCCGTCGCTCTTCAGCACTGCTCCGACCTTTGGCTGCACTGGAGCCCCGCACCTCCTGCCTGCCCAGACGGCCAGCGGTTCCAGACACAGCTCCGGAGCTTCTGATACGTCTTCCAACCACCCTGGGATTTTTGCTCATTCCTGACACCCCAGCCTGGTGCTCCTCAGAGTCCTGCTGGGCACTGGGCTCGGCTGTTGCAGGGGTTTGTGAAGCGAAGCCTCTCTCCTGTCCCTTCCCGCCTGGGCCGAGCCGCCATCAACGCGTGTGGCCCCGGCCCGCGCCACAGCGCCCCCTGCCGGCCTGGCGGAATCCCCGCTCCGTCCCGCCCCTTCCGGCGGGAGCAGCAGCGCCCCCTGCTGGCCGTGCCCGGAACTGCCGTGAGGGGAGAGCGCCCTCGGCAGGGAGCGGTGCAGGGCCCTGCTCTGCTTGGGGCTGATGCCACAGCTGCTGCTTGTCTGCTTTGTTATACACACTAGTAAATAAGTGCTATTCCTACTCGCATATCTTTGCCTGAGAGCCCCTTAATTTCAGAATTCGGAGGGAGGGGGTTTGCATTTTCCATTCCATGGGAGACTCCTGCTGTCCTTAGCAGACATTTGTCTTTCAAACTAGGACATGCAGTTAATCCATATGACCACAAATGATTGTCACAAGATTGCCACGCTCTTTCTGGGTTTGGCTTCAGCTGGAGCTAATGTCAGTGCACAGCTTTGTGTCAGGGACAAAAATTATCTTGCAAGAGGTATTTTATCAAGACATGGAAGACTATCACAGAGGAAAAAGGAGAGGAAATAAGAAATGTTTTCTAATGAGCATGTGCTTATATATATATATATTGCACTGGTGATGAATGCCCCCACTCATTCATTTGACTCCAGCAAGGCACTGGCTTCATTGGTGGGAGAGCCAGGGTGATGAGAGATTGTCCTTGTCTTGCCTTGCTCTGTCTTGCCTTGCCCTTCTCTCTTTTTTAAAGATTCTATTATACTGCCTGTAAATAAATTCCTACTAAACTCTCCAAGCACAAGGCACTGGCTTTATCAAAAATATGCATTTTAGGCATTGAGATCATCCTAGTTTGAGGTCAATTTATCCTAGTTTTACCTATAGTTTTTCATACAAGCAGCAGCTTACCTTCAGCAAGCCAGTAACTTTCTTAGAAATCTTGTATGTCAGCCTAAGGATTTCCTCACCTCCAAGTATCAGCAAAACAAATATTTGAAACTTTACCCTGCACATAAAGGTACATGATTAAAATCATGCTTCAGCCCATGCTAAATGTGAGCCTCTGTTAACCTGAGAAAGTCTAGAATAGGGTGTTAGCAGTGTCTTTGCTATTTCAGCAGCACTTTTACATGGAGTAGCAATGCAGAGTATGAAACAGGTACTGTTCCCTCTCCCCATCCCACCGTTCTCCTCATCAGACAAAACCATCAGCAGGCCAAAACCAGCTTCTGGGTGGGCAGCAATGCTTTATGCTTGTCTGTTTCAACTACAAGGCATTCTGCTTTGCCCTGCTCTTGATCTTGTAAAACACATGGCTAGGTGTGTAGCTAACACATGGTTAGCTTTTGCAAAAGAAGGCAAAATTCATAAATCACTCTGCGTGGATAATTCTCCCCCAGGAAAGAGAGAAAGACTGACAAACCTTGATCTCACAAGTTAGTATGTATATCACTGCAGCAGTATCATGAACATTTTTACTGACTCCTCAGGCAAAAGACTGAGGGAAGATACTCTTTTCTAGGAAGTCTGGCAGCTGAAACTCCTGCCCTTCAGTGTATAAAAGCCTATGTGCAATTCTTCCTTATATCCACAGGTGTCAGTGAAAGACCGACACTTCTGACATTTATGTGGCAAAAAAGTGCTGAATTGGCTTGAAATACAGAAGTTTAACATAGCTTAACTCCATAACTGTAGGCTTGTCACCGGGAAAACAAGTTTTAAAAAGACTTCAAGAGAACATCTCCTGGTGAGTTCAGAAAAAAACATACCTAGAATGAGGCAAGCTGAGCAATTCAGCAGAGCAGTTCTTTTCCATACTGATCTAATCCTTTCCTTTGTAGCATAAAACCCTATCCCTTTTCATTCAATTCTATAAGCCAGACTCCTCCAATTTCCCTATCCCATATCTCCACCATGTACTAAATTCCTAGTGTGTTTTCCCTTCATTTCCCTGGACTAGGCAGGTCTGGGCTCACGTTCTCTGTCAGCACTGGATAGCTCTGCCTCATTTGTACTCTTCCACACCAACCACTTAGTGCCTCCTGCAGCCCCTCAAATTTAGGCTTCCCAAACTGTTGTTGCTACTCTGAGTGCTACTGGAGGAGTGAAAGAGAGGAGAAGCACCTTAGATGTGGCTGTTTTGCTGTCCCCACCCCCAGCCCAGGCTCATGGCATACATCTGGCTCTTGCAGTCATGAAGGCAAGATGCATCTTAAGGAGAACTGTTGTGGCAAAGAAAGAGGACTGGTCCTGGAAGCTGACTTCAGGGACATGTGATCAGCTAAACAGCTGCACTCTCCATGGGCTGTGTGCAAAATGCTGTGCTGTTTGAATCTTTGTGATCTCCATTCAGGGAGGGCTCCTTCAGGAGATGCAGGATATGACATCTCCTTGCAGGAACTACCTGGCACCATTTGGGGATGCACACCACCTACACAGGACTTAAAGATGTAAAGCACCTCTTAGCTGTGAGGGAGAAAAAGGTGCATAGTCCTTCCCCAGCAGACCACTGCTCTGTATCATCCTAGCTGTGTGAGCAAGTATTTCTTACAGGAGCACACTATGGTGTAAAATCACTCTCCTTTGTCAAAACAGAGTTACAGATCAAGCTGGGAAACAGCTACATGGCTTCTCCGGTCATTTCATGATGCAGCTGAGAGTGACTTTGGCTTCAGATGAGAGCAGTGCTGGCACAGTCCTAGCCAAGCCAGGGCAGGAGGGAGCTCCTTGGACCAGCACATTCAGCTGCAGGATGAGGCTGAGATGCTTTGCCTCTGACAGACATGTCTGGAAGGGACAACTGGGTGCAGCTCTTTCTATCTAGGAGCTAGGATTGCAGTGCTTGCCGTCTGTTGCCCTTCAGAGGTTTTAGCACTGCTGTTCTAGAAAAACTAATAAAAGACATGTAAGCATCATCACCCATTCTGTGGAAACTCTCATTTCTTTGAGATCTTAATTTCCTTGATTTTACTTTTTTAATTTAACCTTTACAAAGAATATAGAGAATTTGAGAATTAGGAGAGAACTGAGATGGGTGTTAACCAGTGAAACTCATGAAATAATGATTGTTGCAATTGTGATGCTGTTAGAATGTTAATTGAGAAGAATAATTATGCATATGATCATTTCTGAAGCGTGAAACTTCTAGCTTGCAGGAGGAGGGGGTAAGGTGCAATGCTTCAGTCATGTAGGTTGCTTAAAGAGATGAGAAGGTCCTATGGAAAAACATGGGAAATTGTTCCCTGAATGAAGGAAATAATATATTAGGAAATTGTCCTGTTATGCAATGAAAGTTAACATAAATTATTGCTTTAAAAAAAAAATCAATATAATATATGAATGTATATTATATACATATACTGATATAAATATTATGCCACTGTGAAAAAATAATGTTTAAATCTGAAGTGTGGCAAAAGTTTCCCAATAAAAATGACTGTTCATGAGATTTTATGTCAAGTGTAAGCAGATGTAGAACTACATTATGCTAACTACTGTATCTTTTGAAAACTCCACTTAACTTCTAACTGTTCAAAAATCCTTCAGATGTAACTGGAAGAGCAACAAAACCAACACTACAGTCTGCACAGACTTATATAAATCTGTACTATTTACTGTCAGTGAAGTAATTTCATTCCTAATGATATGCAAACAGTTCTGATTACTGAAAACCTCTCCAGCTGCCATTCTTCATCATAATCTCTGGAGCATGCACAGAGAATTCAAGGGAAAATTCATAATTATTTCATTGTATTGTCCTATTGAGCTAATTTGAGGTTTGGTGATTTTTTTCATTTGGAGGAAAATATTCTATTAGAAATAGCTTCAACTCTGTTCGTCTTGCAGACTACTCCAATGATGTGTTAAGAAAGAGGAACAGGTTCCTTATAACTTCTCTCTGAGATTGTTTCTGAGCCCGGCTGCTCTGGTCCTTCATAATGTTCAAGCTTCCACCGCTAAATAGGCCACCTGTGTGCAGGTGTTGAGCTGAGCATTGGAGCAAATGTCTGAATCCCTAAGATGTGCACAGCCCTGTCTCACCACTTGGCTGAGCTCTTCTAGGGTTTCTATGGTTCTCTGCACTCTAATTATGCAAAGAATAAAACTGAACATTCTAATTGAAGTCATACATCACCATTGCAGTTATCTGGCAATTTGTAAGATTCATATCTCTATAGTCAATCGGATGTAAGGAAACATTTCCTTTTTAAGCTGCTCATAAATACCAAAATACAGGTCACACACCACTGCTTGGGCTGGATAGTCAACTTGGTTTGATGTTAGCTGTGCCCCAAGCTTGTTAAACACAGACAGCATTGCAGAAGAACAATGCTGTGCACCAGAATGGAGGTACCTGTCAGGGCCGCTGCTTGAACAGCCAGAATGGCAAGTCCTGCCTGACCAATCTAATAGCTTTCTATGACGGGGTGGTGGCATCAGTAGACAAGGGAAGGGCTACAGATGTCATTTATCTGGACTTCCGTAAGATAGTCTTTCCCTCAGTCCCTTTAGTGGCTAAGAAAAATGGCGAAAGGAATAGGAAAACTCACATCATGAACAAACGGCTCGAGTTGGTGTAATCGGCAAAATTTTGGATTCTTTGAACATGGGGCAACTTTTACTGCATCTGCCCTGCTAGAACTGGATAGGCTCCATCTCTCTGTTAAGGGCAGTAGGTTTTAGCTCATGAACTTTCAGACCTCGTTGAGAGGGCTTTAAACTAGGTTTGAAGGGGGAAGAGGATGCACCTGGGTTGTCTGGAAGCAGGCCCAAGGGTGGAAAGCCTGAGATAGGGATCAAATCAGTAGCCCAGCTGAGGTGAATATACGCCAGTGTATGCAGCATGAGTAACAAACAAGAGGAGCTGGAGGCCGTGGTGCAACACCAAAGCTGTGATGTAGTTGCCGTCACAGAAACATGGTGGGATGACTCACAGAGTTGGAACACTGCACTGAATGGCTACAAGCTCTTCAGAAGAGATAGGAAAGGGAGAAGAGGTGGAGGGGTGGCCCTTTATATTAGGGAGGCTTTTGATGCCATAGGTATTGAAACTAGTGACAACAAAGTTGAATGCCTATGGGTAAGAATTAAGGGGAAGGCCAACAAGGCTGACATCCTGCTGGGAGTCTGTCATTGTCCACCCAACCAGGAAGAAGAGGTGGACAACTCATTCTATAAGCAGCTGGCGAATGTCTCAGGATCACCAGCCCTTGTTCTTGTAGGTGACTTCAACCTGCCAGACATCTGCTGGAAACTTACAGCAGAGAAGAGGCTGTCCAGGAAATTCTTAGAGTGCATGGAGGACAATTTTTTGTTTCAGCTGGTGGGTGAGCCCGCCAGGGGAGGGATTATGTTAGACCTGTTGTTTGCAAATAGAGATGGGCTGGTGGGCGACGTGGTGGTTGGAGGCCGCTTGGAGCACAGTGATCATGAAATTATAGAATTCTCGATACTTAGTGAAATCAGGAGGAACAAAAATTAGGCTTTTACATTGGACATCTGGAGGGCAGACTTTGGTCTGTTTAGGAGACTTATTCAGAGTGTTCCTTGGGAAGCAGCCCTTAAAAGAGTCCAGGAAAGGTGGATGTGCTTCAAAACAGAGATTTTGAGGGCACAGGAACAGACTATACCTGCATGCCAAAAGACAAGTTGACAAGGCAAATGTCCAGCCTGGATGGGCAAGGATGTTTTGGAGGAATTTAGGAACAAAAAAAGATGTATCATCTTTGGAAGGAGGGTCAGGTCTCTCAGGAAGTATTTGAGGGGATTGCTAGGGCATGTAGGAAAAAAATTAGAGGCCAAAGCTCAGTTTGAACTTAAAATGGCGACTTCTGTAAAAGACAATAAAAATGTTTTTACAAATATATTAATGGTAAAAGGAAGGGTAAGACCAACTTTGTTCTTTATTGTATAAGGGAGGGAACTTAGTAACTGCAGATGAGGAGAAGGAAGAAGTGCTTAATGCCTTCTTTGTCTCAGTCTTTAATGGGAAAGCAACTTGTCTTCAGGATAACTGTCCTCCTGGGTTGGTAGATGGTGCCAGGGAGCAGAATGATCCCCCTGTTATCTCAGACGAGGCACTCAGAGACCTGCTGAGCTGCTTGGATGTTTATAAATCTATGGGCTCAGATGGGATCCATCCCAGGGATGAGGAAGCTGGCAGATGAGCTTGCAAAGCCTCTCTCCATCATTTACCAACAGTCCTGGCTCACCAGAGAGGTTCCAGATGACTGGAAGCTGGCCAATGTGATGCCCATTCACAAAAAGGGTGGGAAGGAGGGTCCTGTAATTATAGGCCAGTGAGCCTGACCTCAGTACCAGGTAAGGTAATGGAGCAGTTTATACTGAGTGTCATCACACAGCACTTAGAGGATGGCCAGGGTATCAGACCCAGCCAGCATGGGTTCAGGAGGGGTAGGTCATGTTAGACCAACCTGATCCCCTTCTATGACCAGGTGACCCGCCTGGTGGATGCTGGAAAGGCTGTGGATGTGTCTGTTTGGACTTCAGCAAGACCTTTGACACTGTCTCCCACAGCACACTCCTGGAACAGCTGGCACCCCATGGCTTGGACAGGAGCACTCTGTGCTGGGTTAGGAACTGGCTGGATGGCCCAGAGAGTGGTGGTAAACGGTGCTGCACCCAGCTGTCACCAGTGGTGTCCCTCAGGGGCCTGTGCTGGGGCCAGTCCTGTTCAATATTTTTATTGGTGACATGGATGAGAGTACTGAGTCCTTCATTAGTGAATTTGCAGATGACAGTAAGCTGGGAGTGTGTGTCGGTCTGTTGGAAGGGAGGAGGGCTCTGCAGAGAGACCTGGAATGGTTGGAAGGATGGGCAGAGTCCAGTGGGATGAAGTTTAAGAAGTCCAAGTGCTGGGTCCTGCATTTTGGCCACAATAACCCCCTGCAGCACTACAAGCTGGGGATGGTGTGGCTGGACAGTGCCCAGGCAGAAAGGGACCTGGTGGTGCTGGTGACAGCTGGCTGGACATGAGCCAGCCCTGTGCCCTGGTGGCCCAGAAGGCCAATGGCCCCTGGCCTGTATCAGGAATAGTGTGACCAGCAGGAGCAGGGAGATCATTCTCCCCCTGTGCTCGGCACTGGTGAGGCCACACCTGGAGTTCTGTGTCCAGTTCTGGCCCCTCAGTTCAGGAAGGACACTGAGACACTTGAGCACATCCAGAGGAGGCAACGAGGCTGGTGAGGGGCTTGGAACACAAACCCTGTGAGGAATGGCTGAGGGAGCTGGGGTGGTTTAACCTGGAGAAAAGTAGACTCAGGGGTGACCTTATCACGCTCTACAACTCCCTGAAAGGTGTTTGTAGTCAGGTGGGGGTTGGTCTCTTTCTCCAGGCAGCAGCTGACAGAATGAGAGGACACAGTTCCAAAATGCACCAAGGGAAACATAGGCTGGATATTAGGAAAAAGTTTTTTACAGAAGGAGTGATGAAGTATTGGAATGATCTGCCCAGGGAGGTGGTGGAGTCACAATCCCTGGATGTGTTTAAAAAAAAATTAGATGTGGCACTCAGTGCCATGGTTTAGTTGAGGTATTAGGGCATCATTTGGAGTTGATGGTCTTGAAGGTCTCTTCCAACCTAGTCATTCTGTGATTCTGTGATTCTGTCTTCAACACAGTGCCTTACAACATCCTTCTCTCTTAAACTGGAAAGAATTTGTGATCATGTTATTCTTACTTATATTCTGTATTTGGTGTGATATCTCTTCTGCTCAGAGGGTTTTGTTTTCAATTCATGTTCTGGCAGTGACTCATAATATTCTCATGAGGCCAAATTATCAGGTGAGAAACAGCATCAGAGAGTAAGGTGCCAGCAGTGTATGGAACTGTGGGTTGAGAAAGGAGGATTTCAGGCTAGTGGAGAAGACAAAGAGATTGATATTTATCCATACGTTTTACTTTTCTGAAGAATATTACCTTTCTTTCAGATTGTTTATTAAAAGGTGATGACTAGCAAAGTCATGCAGAACCTTAAAATAGATATTTAGTTCCATGAAAAGGATGGAACTACTTAGTTATCCACTTACTTCACTCAGTGCAGAAGATAAAATACTCCCATGATCAAGTTTTTCCAGTGCCAGGGCTGAAGACAGTGTCCTGTTGTGTTCCACAGCCGCAGGATCATGTCCAGAGAAGCTACAGTTACCAGGAACCAGCATGGGACACCAACGAGATTGTCTGCTCAGGAACAAACTCAGATCCAGAGACAGAGAGCCCCGAACAGAAGCAGGGTGATGGGTTTTCTGGGACAGAACCAGGGTGGAGTTCAGGGTCAGGGACCACTAGGAACACCGCAAGGAGGAAACCCCAGGGACTCAAACCAATAAGAACCCCTGGGCTGACGCCCCCTGAGGGTCTGAGGTGGGGCAACTTTTCCAGGGCTCACAGGGCCCAGCCCCCGAGGCAGAAGTTCAGAATTCATACTAGCCAGGCTTTACAGCCACACCTCTCACTTTAACAATGCTTATCTAAAACTAAATTGTTGTCTCCCTGGGATGGTGGCACCTCACAGTATCGTTATTTTGCCTTGACCTGGAGCATCAGTTTGAATGTCCATCTTGTTATGAACAAAATCTTAATTCAAATGAGAAGTCTGGGGGGCCAGGGAGTAGGGGTGGTGTTGCTATATTTTATATATTAGTAAAGGCCTGTATGCACAAACCAGCCTTTGAAATAAGTCATGATATTAAGGGCTAAAGTCCTTGAAACCTTCATGCAGAAGAGAGAGTAAAGTAAAACAATATCCCTGTGTGTAAGAGAAAAAATGTAAACTGTGTTTGTTAGCCAATAGTAGCTCGTTCTGCTCGCAAACCCTGTAGAACCCTATAAAGGTGTGCTAAAGATAGAAATAAACTGGCATTCACGATTACTTCTGTGAAGAGTGGTGAACAGCTCGGGGGTCTTCTCAATATTTGGCGCTTCGACCAGAGACACCCTGCGGGCAGAAGGACTCTGGAGTCATCGGAGTGGATCTGGGCATTAATCGTCGAGGGCTCGGATCGGCACCAAATAGGCAGCCTGAGCGCGGTGAGACGCGGAGCGGTTAGACGTGGAAGTAGGGCTGCTGGGGGGGGGCCCAGAGGCAAGGGCGTGTGTAGAAGGGTCGCAACCTTCCCCCTTGCGGGTGCTGTCAGCATGGATGTGGATTTGCGGCGGCAAATAAACTGCTTCTCAGCATCCTCGTTAAACGAGGCGAAGCAGCCCAGGAAAGGGACCTGGATATGCTCATTATATGGGCTAATTGTCTTGAGCATTTGCAGTGCTCACTGCTTCTTGCGGGGCAAGAACGGACTGATATATCAGCTCTGATATATGGGAAACGGCAATTACGGAAAAGAGCAAGGACACTGTGTTTCTCGGTCGAACTTGGCAGATTGTAATTAATACCCTAAAAAACAGAAAAGTGAGATATGCTGAGGATGTGAGCCCTGTAATTCTACCTGTGTCACAGCGGCAGATGCCTTTACCTCCCACTGCTGGGCAAGCACTCCTATCTATATTGCCCATGGAGAGAGAGAGAGAGAGTTAGGGAAAAGAAAATAATGAGAAAAGGGTTCCACAGGGAACGCTGAAACAACGAACAGAATCTGTTCAGTTATGGCAGGATGTGATACATCCAGAACTATTTACTTCATTTTTGGAGTAATTTTTAACATTGCTATCTTATTTAAGTTCCATCTTTACCACCCTGGAAGAAAAGAAGCCAAATTTAAATTGGTTTCCACCCAAACCAGAGGGACATGAGGGAGCGAGGTGAGCGCAAAGAACAAAGGTACCCTGGGGGTAGAAGCAGTGCAAGAAAAGTTCCAAGGCCACTCTGAGCAATTACAGAAACAACTGAGCACAAACAGGTGGCTCAGACAGCTTCAAAGAGAGACAAACTAGTCAAAAAATCTCAAACTATATGGTATCTAGTTCAAAATTCATCCTTGTAATTAGAAGCTGATAAACTGCCATGATCGCTGTTGTTAGCACCTGGCCGTGAAAGACTTTTCGTGTAAAATCGCCTGCTTTTGCAAAAGTATGCCTTCTTCCTCTATCAGCAAACAACAAGAGAGATTGAGAGAAAAACTGCATTTGTTAAAGTTAACTTTGTGAGGCTTTTTTTTTTCTTTCTCTCCGTTTTTCCTCGCTGCGAGAGTATGTGGAGAATGTGAAGAAAGATAAGAGCAGAGCTGCAGCAGCAGCAGAGTGGGCAGTCCACCCCCCTGCTCCCTCTCTCGGGGGGGGCACTGAGATGGTGCCTGGTTTCTTGTAGGGTCGTGATTTATTGGGGTTTTGGAGTGTTTTTGTATACCCTTTTGGAGTTAATTTTGTGTTTTAAGTAATTATGAGTTTATGCAATTGCAGTTTTTAGAGTTTTATTAGAGAAATTATTGTGGTTCTTTGAAAGTTAAGAAAAGAAAAAAAAAAAAAGTGTTTAAGGTGAATACTAACAGAAGTTGCCTTGCAATAACTGGTTTTAGAATCCAAGGTTAAAACATGGTATGATTTATAGCTTCTAGGAAAACCTTCTTCCAATTAGTGTTATCTACAGAAGAGATTTGTGGTTTAAAAAATAATTAGTCAAGAGAATTTTACTGTATAAGACAAAGTTAAGTTAAGGTATATATTATCTATTTGCTTGTTTTTTCCACAATTTTAATAAGGGAATTTTAATGTAAGTTTTTTCTTTTTTTGTTATAAAACACATATAACTGCATATATACCAATTTGGATTTTAGATTTTAGTTTAAAAATTGGACTTAATGTTTTTGAAAAGTGCTACAAAAGCTGGATGGCAACTTCCCAAATCCTGTGTTGTTGTGGTGGTTTTTCTTTAGAAAAACTACACTTTAAAATCCTAACCAATTTAAGCATATACTAGGCAAATTTCTATTATGAATAAGTATTTTTAGTAACATTTGCAGTTATTGTGGGTTATTCTCAAAGCTAGATGACATAGAATTGTGATGTGTTTGCTACATTTTTATAATCTTTATAGTGAATCCATGTTATTGTTATATTGTGTTTAAAAGGTATATATTAAATTTTAGTTGCTCTTTTGTAGTAACAGAATAAGATTAAGTTATGTTTGCATTTAATATAGATTAAGTGCCAATAGAATTAAGGATAGTCAAGTTTTATAATGTTTAGGCTTGAATGCTTTTAAGTTAAGTTTTCTAACTTAGATATCCTTTTAAGGTTAAGTTTATTATTTCCTTTTGTCATATATAATTATTGTTGGGTTTAAATATTGTTTAATTTAAATTGTTTTATGTTTTCTTGGAGACACTTATTTAAACTGCAAAGTATAGTTGTTTTCCTAGAGTGAGGAGGACGGCCACAGCTGAGACAGCTGTGATGGAACACTGATGAACACCTGCTTGTGAATAGAAGTGAATGCAGTTTGTGACACCCTTGACTCCATCAGGAGTTCTACTGGTTGTTGCAATCTCTGCAGTTTTTATTTGTTATAGTTTTCTTATTTTTTAGTGTTTCCAGAATTTTAAGAAGATGTGCCATTGCTGAGGATCAGCTGCCATGGGGGAGGCTCCAGATTAAACCAACTGCTGCATGGTTTAATTGGTCTGGTACCTAAGGCTTCTGATCATTTGCTTTGTACAAATGCATTTTAACAGTTTGCTATGCTGTAAGCATCTCATAGCTGCTACTATTGAGAACCTTGTTTTAGAAATTAGTTAAGAGGCATCTTTCCAGTTTAAAGCTTAAGGCCCTGGCCAAGCCTCGACTTTACCTGGACGGAATGTTTGCCAACAGATCCAGATGTTTTCTGTCCCAAATCAGTATTTGAGTCACTTTTTGACTCAGCAATTTGACCCTATTAATATGACAGCTGGATCAATTTTGAAGTGGGCTTGGAGAGTCATTTTCCGGAGGTGATGATCCAATCCTTCACTGATTTTTGTTTCTGTTTGTTTGCTAACTATGGGATGCTGGTGCAGTGTTTTAGTAATTAATAGCAGTTTTATATTATATATGTTATTAATAATGTTTAAGATTTAATTGATTTTTAACTAGTATAAGTTTTTATTAATTGTGTATATGGTTTTGTGTTAATGTTGAACAGAAATGCATCTCATTTTTATTTTTTTTTAAGAAAAACGGGGGAAATGGATGCCTTAAAAGCATTTAATTAGTGTAATTCATTAACTTCAAGGAGAGAAGTGTCTGTGTTTTGTTGGCAGGTTCAAAAAGGTCACCTGTCCATCTGACCAGACTGTCTGCCTCTGAACACACGAGATCCAGTGAACAGAGAAGTCATCACACAGCCTTGGTACTCCAGACATGGATCAGAAGTGGACCTGTCAGGACACAGTTGTGTCTGAACACTATATAGACAGTTGCCAACAGAAATTCTATGTTGTTATTATGATGTTGTGTCTCTACCAATTTTCAGGTATCCTTTGTTTTAAGATTTAGAAGGATCTGAAGAACAACTTGAACATCAAAGCCCTCAGTCACCGATCAACTGCCAGCTGACATCATGGGAGCAGTGAACGTTCCAGGACTGAATCGTGCTGGAGAAATTCTGTAGAAGATCTAAGAAGTGTAGAGACTCCATTTAATTGTATATAAGGCAGATTGTAGTTGTGTGTTTACCCTTTCAGCAAATTGCTTTCACGCTTAGACTACATATATACCAGAGCACCTGTGTTAAAAGTAGTTAGATAATAGTTTAAGTGTTTAGCTTGTGTAGTAATTGTTATGTTAGTATAAAGTATAAGTATTCCCTCTTTAAGAAGTAGTGTAAGCATCTTTGAAAGTTCATTTAACGATTGAAGTTCTAGCTGTGAGTTTGCAAATATGGTGTCATTTACATGGTAAAATGCTTATGGTAATTGTGTTGTGTATAGTCATGACCAACTGTCTGCTAACTAACATCCAAAAGTGACAGAACATATGGGTCACTCTGGCACACTGAACTGGCCAAAGGTCAATGTGTTTGAGCCTAGCCACCCCTGGAGATCCTTTCGCACCTGTCTCATAGGAGTCCCTGAATGGGATCCTCCGGCATTTAAAAGTTTAATTAGTAATGAGACTCGACTGAATCAATTGGCAATGTTGCAAGAGTGCAGTCGCACTGCTGGCTTCACATTAAGACAACCTGAAGCCTGTTAGCAAGCAAAAATTACCAAAGTTCTTAATGTTACAACCCTCAGAAGAATTGGATTTGTTATGTTCCACCAATACCTCGGGTGGATGGATAATGTTTGAACCCCCGACAAAAAGTCATTCTAACAAAGTAATGCAGCACTGGGTTGCAGTCAACCCTATAGCTGATCTCGTTACTACCATTGAAAGTAAAGCCTTTATTTGTGGTGCAATCTCACAGGACAATTGCCAAAGTGATTACCTAGTTCCATATTCCTAATCTGTGGAGATAGAGCATGGAATTAGATTCCTGCTAATCCACATGGAAGACCCTGTTATCTTGGGAAACTCACTTTGTTCCACCCAAGCTTACATCTATTGTTGAATGTAGCTAGCAAAATGAAGAACATCAAACAGTCAAGGTGAAGCCTGAATGAATTAAAGTTTAGCCACCCTAAAAAGGCTCGCTTGTTAGACTAAGGAAGAATTGAACCTAACATCCACAATGTTAAGTGAGCTTTCAGCCGATGTGAGTAGTGTGTATCATGCAGTACTATGAAATCAAGTTGCAATTGACTTTTTGCTCTTAGCACAAGGACATGGTTGTGGAGAGTTTGAAGGCATGTGCTGCTTGGATCTTGCTGATCATTCAGCTTCCATCCATGAGCAACTACAACAGCTACAGGATGGGTTACATGCCCTGAAAGAAGATAGTGATCCCATTGGAAGTTGGTTCGCCAGCTGGGGCATCACTGGATGGTTGAAGTCTCTTATGCTAGAAGGGGGACGGACTTTACTTATAATGTTAATTGGGATGACAGTCTAAGTTGTATGTTATCTTATCCAAAGCCTGGTTTGTGCAAAAAGAGAAAGGGGGATTTGTTGCTATATTTTATATATTAGTAAAGGCCTGTATGCACAAACCAGCCTTTGAAATAAGTCATGATATTAAGGGCTAAAGTCCTTGAAACCTTCATGCAGAAGAGAGAGTAAAGTAAAACAATATCCCTGTGTGTAAGAGAAAAAATGTAAACTGTGTGTGTTAGCCAATAGTAGCTCGTTCTGCTCGCAAACCCTGTAGAACCCTATAAAGGTGTGCTAAAGATAGAAATAAACTGGCATTCACGATTACTTCTGTGAAGAGTGGTGAACAGCTCGGGGGTCTTCTCAATAGGGTGGTATTACAAAACCATATTTTACACACAGAGCAGTAATTAGACTGCAGTGGGTATGGTGGTTCTCCTTTACCACTGGATGACTCCCATTCATCAGGTAAGTTTGCAAACAAAGCACAACAGAGACTTAACATTAAATTTGTCATTAGGAGTTCCAGACAATTTGAATTATATCAAAGGAAATAGCTCCCACTGTGAGATCACAAGTTGCATGGTCCAAAGCTGTCCTTGTTATTGCACAGCTGAGGGAGGGATCATTGAAGCTACATTACAAGAAAGTAACAATGTAAAATTTAGGTATTTATCTTCACTCTTCTGTAGGTATGCTTAAGACAGTAAAGATGGATGCAGATCTGGTCTTCTGCAGGGAACAGAAGCACTGACCAATGGCAGAATTTAAATTGTATAAGGACTGAAATATTAAAAAGCCTAAATTTTAATACACTCATATGCCCTTCCCTCCCTTTTCCTCCTAAAATCTATATAGATCTATATAGAGAAGACTCTAGTTTATGTGCAGACATTCTATGTTTAAGGATAACAAGACATTTCCAAGAGATCTCTTTTTCCTCTTAAAAAACACATGTTTGTTTACATTTGCTGAGTATCATGAGTCTGAAGAATAGCAGCAGAGTTAAAATGCTGCTTATCAGAACTCTACACATATTGAAGTGTTTTGTACCTGAGAATTCAAAGAGCAAAGTTTCCAACAGCCAAACCTCCTAAATGTTGCCGCCTGTTCATTTGATGTTTGTTTGATGTTGTTAAGTTCAAGTTGGTTCGCCCCAGTTGCTCCCCTGTTTTCCCTGAATGGTTTGTCCCCGGTTCTCAATCATTGTAAGCCCCTCCCCTTTTTCCAGAGTGTTCCCCATCCATCACCTTTATCCTACCCCCAAGCCCTATCAGTCAATGTAAACCCCACCTTTTGTTCTAGTCCTTTCCCTGCTCATCACCCTTTCCTCGATGCCCCATTGCTTGTACAATTGCCGCCCCTCCCCTGCGTCCTTACCATTGGTCCTTAATATTGTATTCCACTCCCCCAACTTCTCCCTCGCGATCTTCCCATTGGTTGATGTTCTGACCGCCCACTGACCTTATAACCTGATGCACAGAGGTGCTCGAGGAGTCTCGGCTCAGACCTCTTCCCTGCAGTCCCAGCCCTGTCCCTTGTCATCGCTCCCTTGCCCTTATAATAAACTTGTTCCTGGGAATTTGGAAGAAACTGAGTCCTCTCAGATCCTTTCGCCACGACCGCTGACACCCTGAGAGCTACAGAGCCCGGTGTATGTACAGCTCTGGAGGTTCCACGCTGGGAAACATAGTCCCCACGTGGTTCCCCACTCCTGGCACTGCCATCGGCCAACAGCTAGCCAGAACACCAGTGGCCTGAGAGCGGGCGGTGTCACCTAAAGTTCACAGGTATACTTTCTTGTGAGACCTTGTTCTCTGTCACGCTTCATGTAGATTGTCTTTGCTGGTCTCAGCATTTCCAGTGAAAATTATCCAGGAGTAAATCAGACACTGACATTAAATGAAGCTGAAAGCAAAACAAATTGCAAATTAACAAGGTACTGAGGGTAAGTAGAGACTTCATCAATTTTGCACAGTTAAGGGTTAGGGATAAGGGGGAGAGGTATTCTCTTTTTCAGTATCCATGAACAGGACCTGTAGAGTTCAGGAGAGTGGATTGCAAGAAAATAGGATGGAGTCAGTTAGAAAAATGGAAAATAGTGAGAAGTGTTGAAACCCAACAAGTACTGGATACTATTTGTCTCTAAAATGTATCTGTCTTCATTAAGCAAATAACACACTGTAAAGGAGGGTTAGTCTGCAAGGTTTCCAAAGTAAGTTGTCCTATAATAAACTCTCCTTCTTTTCAGTAATGTCCCTCCAGGAGATGGTAGGCTGATTTGGTTTCTTCACCTCCTCCTGCTCTCACTGGGCTGAACAGGAACTCTCTACCTAACTTTTGCTTATATTTCCTGTGGTCCAGCTACTGCTGTTTGGGTAATCCTTAGCAAAAGTCATTAAACTATATTGATATCTCTTTTATAATCAGGAGTTAAATTTGGACACTTCTGTGCTGCTCAGCTTGAAATGCTGCATGTTTTAAAGAAGAATGCAGCATCTTTAAGGAAAGAAGATGGCTTTGCAAAAAGGATTGGGTAAGGGGCAGGAAGAAACTAGGAGAAAATGGTGAAAATTAAGAGCTGGAAAGAAGAGAAAGAATGAGAAGCAGAGAGGAGAACTTCAGCCTGAGAAATAAAAAGCAGAACTCAGAGTATTGGTAGGAGCTGTTTCTCTGGTGGGGGTATAATCAACAAGTACACAATTATCAAAAGGTGAAGTTGTGCCCTTTTTTCTGACCCAGCTGTCCAATTCTAGCTGTTCCTTCACTTGAGTGGAGGAGCTGACCAGCTGCAAGTTGAACTGGATGCGCTAAAAAAAGGAGGACAAAAAAGTTATTATCCCTGATTCAGACTGGCCATTTGAATGTAAGTGCTGGATGAAATGGGAAGGGTACAAAAGAGGGGCTGGGAAGGACAAAAGGCAGTGACTGTGAGCTAGGAGATAGGCACATAATCCCTTGGACAGTGGTTTATGCTGACTGAAGGGCTGCAGCATCATTCCATAAGTTAAATTACATATGCAACATATTCAATAGGACATGTTCCTGTAAATGCACAGGACTGCAATTCTGCTTGTCCTTGGTTAGATTTTTGAAGGCTTTGAAAGATACACAACCTCAGAAAATCCAGGAGGCAAGTCTGGATAACAAATCTGTTCTGCCAATATTAGAAAATACAGACTCTGCTCAGCAGCTACATTTTTAAAGAAGAAATCTCTGAAGCTGTACTTCTAATAGCTTCTGGCATGCTTCAGAGAAGCATTCTATGGGTTCAGTGTTTGGAATATGATGGTAAAGACATGAGGAGTATGGAACATCATACTTATGAGACCTAGCGTGGTTCAGGTGGACATAAACATTGATCAGTGATGGTCATCTGGGAAGAGGAAGCTGGGAAGGCAACTCCAAGTAACTTACCTGGGAAAATGAAGCATTGGCCATAAAGCTAGGATGAGGTTCCTGCATATGTGTGGCTAAAGGTTCACATTTTTTCTTTCTCCAGAGAACAATCAATCAGGAATATAAGTGAGTTAAATTGCTGACACACTGAATTGGAGACCATGTTCATCTTAGGCTTTGCAGGTAAAATACCTCCAAAATGCCTTTTATGCCTTCTTGCTCTGGAGGCAACATACAGGAAGGAAAGTTTGCCATGATTTCTCTCAAAGACTATGCTATAGTATGTTGTATGAGTCCACAAAACAGTAAAGTGATTAATCTGCTAAAATGAACCTCATAGCCCTTACAGGGTCTACATTCTCCCTCTATCAGTCTATTTAAGCAAGGTGCCTTGGGAGTACAGGGGAGGGAAACTTGTCACTGTGGATATGCATTCACTGGTATTTGTCTTTTTCTACTAAGTTAGTTTCATAGCTGTTATATGTTTTCAATCTTTGATTCTGAAAAGAATCAGGAATTTCCCTCTTCTAAGTCCACTCATTTTCAGGCTAAGTTTCTCCTGGCTATTTTGAATCCTTTTGTTTTTCTCATACTTCCATAGTTAATAACTTTAATAGTTCCTTTCTTTCTGCCCTTGGTGTACGCCTGTTGATGTGTTTGTGAACAATAACCATATTGCCTCTCAGCTTTCATTTTGCCCAGTAGAGCATGTCCAGCACCTTCAGTTGCTTCCTGTATAATGGGCTGTTCATTCACCCTTTACTTAAAGCACTTGTGCTTGTGTGTCTGCTACAGGTTCAAAGGAACCTTGAGCAGGATATCATAAGTCATATATGGAATCAATGTCTTTGCATATGAACATTAACACTTTTTCATCCCTGCCGAAAAGATCTTTTTTGAGGCCTCCTGTAGTCATATCTGTCTATTATAGTTGTGTCACTGAAACTTGTCATCAGCAGTACTGCAGATTTCTTGCCTCCCCCTCTTGTGAAGCCAGAAATATTATCTGTGAAGTGTTATCTTTCTCTGTGTAGTCCTGTTAGTTCCAAGGAACTTGGGAACTTGAGCCAGTCCAGTTTCACCTACATTCCCCGCCTCTTCTGCTCCTCAATAAAAATACATTTGATATAGCTTGGATTTACTCAACAGTTCCTCTTAAGTCTTAAATTCAAGGCAGAGTTGCTGTCTTACTTATCCTGTATTTGGCTGAGCCATGATCAAAAGGAAAAGTTACATTTTTTCCCAGTTTTCTGTTAGCTTGATGTTTTTTCTCCTGT
Source organism: Poecile atricapillus (assembly GCF_030490865.1). Classification (NCBI taxonomy): domain Eukaryota; kingdom Metazoa; phylum Chordata; class Aves; order Passeriformes; family Paridae; genus Poecile; species Poecile atricapillus. The sequence goes on along the minus strand of NC_081289.1, from coordinate 119,841,206 downwards.
GCCTTTCCTTCCTTGTGTTTTCAATCATAGAATCACAGAATCATAAAATTATTTGGGTTGGAAGGCAATTTCAAAGGTCATCCAGTCCCATCCCCCTGCAGAGAGCAGAGAGCTTCCTCTATATTGTCCCGATCCAAACCGACCTTGAAAGTTTCCAGGGATGGAGCATCTACCATTTCTCTGGGTAACCTATTTCAATGTTTCACCACCCTCATTGTAAAATACTTCTTTCTTATTTCTCATCTAAATTGACCCTCATTTAGTTTAAAACCATTAACCCTTGTCCCATAACCAAATAATCAAAAATCCATCAATCAAAAGTAGTGACTTTCTTAGATTATTTTTGAATCATATTATCCACCAGATCATTAATGATTTGTCAAGAACAAAAGTCTGTGTTACACCCCGTGATCCCCCTAACACTGATTCTGCCTCCTGCATCACCACCAGCTGTGATTCTACTTGGTGTTTCTACTAAGAGCCCCATCAGTAACACTGTTTAAAACATCCCTAAATTTTATACGCCAAAGAATAATGGGGGTCTTTGCTACCTTTTTTTATCTATGAATGTAGAACTCATCAAGGGCTAACCAGTGGGGTACTGGACCAGAAGCTCTATTGTGGAGGCTAGCTTTGGAGCAAGCTGCAGGCCCCATGGCCTGACAGCCCTGCCTGAGAAGCTAGCCTGGGAAATTCATGGGAGGATTCAAAACAATCCTCAAAGACAGAAAACAGCCTGCAGGTGCTGTTTGTCTCTGTTCCCGTGTTTTCCTTGCAGGAGAAAGTCAGGGGGTGGTGAACCCCACTGACCAATGATGGTAATGTAGCACTTTACTAACCAATAAGAGTTTCCTTTCTGTACTTTCGATGAACTAGTCTATATAACATGGCTGTAACAATAAACTAGAGATTCTCTCCTGTTCTGACTCCTTTGAGAGTCCGTGTCGTTCTTTCCGCCGTTCCCAATTAGAACGACATCTGGTGACCCCGCGTGATGATGGACCGACCCTCTGAGGTCTGGTAACCTGACGTGATGTGCAGCCGACCCCCGAGGTCAGAAAGCAACCTACGTGAAGACATCTGCTAATCCCCTGAGGGTAAGCAGCGAGCGGGAAAGACACCAGCCCTTCCCCCTAGAGGGGAAAGTGGAATTCTCCCGGGCTTTCCAAGAGGAAGCTGGTTTTTAACCAACGGGATAGTGGAGCCTGCCAGAGAGCGGGCTTGGAACGGCCTATCTTGGTGAAGCAGAGCTTGAAATCCCGGGTCCAAGCCGATAGCGTTTGCATAATTGCATTCGCAGAGCCGCCAAGATAAAAAAAGTTTTCATAATGGAGAACTGTGATTTAGCTGATGAGCAACTTGTCAGCTTTGCATGGCAAGACGCCTTGCTGAGCATGGGACTCTGTATTCCTGAAGAAGATATACGCGCTTTGTTCCACTGGGTGAAAGCGCAGGAGTTTGCTGTGACTGTGAATGATGTGTTTAACCTTGAGATTTGGTGGTCAGTGGGAGACCACCTGTGGACTAAGCTAGCTGCGGGAGATACCAGTGCGTGCAGCTTAGCAGCAACTTGGGGAGTGATTTTTAAGGCACTGGAACAGTGCCAGCCTAAAAACAGTGAAACCGAACTGTGTAGCAGTCCTTCAGCTCTGCCCGGACCCTTAAAGAACTTTAGCAGCGGGCAAGAGCAGTCCGTGAGCCGGAGATCTTCCTCTCCAGAAAAATTTGAGCGCCCGCCATCCGCGGAGCTCGGTGCGCAGATTTTACCAGCAGAAAAACAACAGAAAAACGAAAATCTCTCGGCTCTGCCTTCACCGCACCCCCAGGCGCCGCCATCGCCAGCGCCGCGAGAGCCGCCTTGGCCTGCGCCCTCCGCGGAGCCTCCACCGGCCCCTCCAGGACCAGCGCTGCGAGCACTGCTGCCAGCGGCCGCCGTGGAGCCTCCGCCGGTGCCCTGAGTCCCCACAGCAGCAGCAGCAGCGGCGAGAAAAAAACAAGAGAAAACGTGGAAAAGAAAGAAGAAAAAGCTAATTCAAGACGCCGCCCGCCGCCACCGGCCGCGGGCCGGGCGGCCATCCAGGCCCTCTGGCTTCGGCCGGCTGCGAAAACCCCGTAAAAGCCGAGCCGAAGCCCGGATCTGGAGCCGGGGCCGGGGACGTGGCAAGCATTCCCCCCCCGCACCCATCCAAGAAGCGGCGGGAGGGGGGGGGAGGGGAGACCAGGCCCCCTTTCGCTCGCGCGCGCGCGCCCTGTGAGCTCCTTTCTTCTGTACCGTGAGAAGCGGCGCGAAATCACGGAACCCGCGCGTGTGCGCCCCACGCGGAGCGAGCCGCGAGAGTCGGCGCGGAGCCGCAGGACCTGCACAACACCCCCGCTGCCCCGCGCTCGCCCGCGCTCCAGCAGGGAAGCAGCGGGGAGGACGGGGAGCGAACTTCGCTCCCCCCCGCGCCCGTCAGTGTGGCCCGCGCGCGCGGACCATGCTACAGGCGCCGGGCCGGGTTCTGCCAGCCTTGTGCTGCCAGGTTCTTCTGCGAACCCGAGCCGCCCCGCGAGACGGTGCCGGGGCTCGAGCAGTGCCCCGGCCAGCATGCGTTCCACCCCGCCTTGCAGGGGGTGAACCGCACCAAAGTCCTGCAATCCCTGCGAAACCCAAATTTGCTCACTTTGTACCACTTTAGTGTTCTTTTAAACTACTATATTGACAAGTTAGACTGTCAGTTTGAACAGACTAACAATGTTTTGTATTAGTTCACTGAGTTAAAGATATTTGACTCAACCGTCAAATCCTTGCAAGGAAAACAATCTTTAAACATCATCATAAACCAAAATTCCAAATTAATATCTAGTAAAAGAAACCACTTGTGCCGTGTTTGTTCTCTCTCCTGCAAGGGCCCAGCAGGATGTTACAAACACTGTACATTTTTTATTTTTTTCCTAAATCAAAAGGGTGAGTTGTGGAGGCTAGCTTTGGAGCAAGCTGCAGGCCCCATGGCCTGCCAGCCCTGCCTGAGAAGCTAGCCTGGGAAATTCATGGGAGGATTCAAAACAATCCTCAAAGACAGAAAACAGCCTGCAGGTGCTGTTTGTCTCTGTTCCCGTGTTTTCCTTGCAGGAGAAAGTCAGGGGGTGGTGAACCCCACTGACCAATGATGGTAATGTAGCACTTTACTAACCAATAAGAGTTTCCTTTCTGTACTTTCGATGAACTAGTCTATATAACATAGCTGTAACAATAAACTAGAGATTCTCTCCTGTTCTGACTCCCTTGAGAGTCCGTGTCGTTCTTTCCGCCGTTCCCAATTAGAACGACACTCTATGAACTCACCAAGACCAAACTGACAGCAACTGCAGTTCATAGAAGAGAATATCCTGTGGAGGAGGGGACCCAGAAGTATTGTCAAAGTCCAAATCCTGGCTCTGTACAGGACACCCCAAGAAGCACACCATGTGCCTGAGAGTGTTGTCCAAATGCCCCTTGAACTTTGTCAGGCTTGGTGCTGTGACCCCTTCCCTGGGGACCCTGTTCCAGTGCCCAGCCACTATCTGGGTGAAGAACCTTTTCCCAATATCCAACCTAAACCTCCCCTGACACAACTTCATGCCATTGCCTTAGGTCCTGTCCCTGGTGACCAGAAGGAAGAGATCAGTGTCTGTCCCTCCTCTTCGTCCTGTGAGGAAGCTGTAGCCTGTGATGAGGCCTCCCCATTGATTCATTTGGACCTCCGTGATGTTGCAGACCAGGCTGTATTTTAAGTATGCATACGTCAGTCTGTACCATTCCTTTGAGCAGAAATAGGGTCTGCTCTATCACTCGACACCCATGGAAAAGGTCTTCAGTAGAGACCTCTATTTCCTGCAGAACCTTTGTGGCCACCCTAACAGATGCCTCTTCTGAGGTGCGAAGTGCCCTTTTGTCTTCTCTAAGAGGAAGTCTGGTGGTCTACAAAGCAGATAGTTTCCACATGCATTGTGAGGGGCTGAAGATGTTCCTGTATCATGTATAGCAGGGCATCTCCAAATTGTGAGAATCAATGCCAGTACAGTGTTCTGTAGCAGCCTGCAGAGAGAACAGGCTGTGACTGCCAGCCTCTGCATGCACCTGTTGGTCATGAATTTCACATCCTGTAGTGGCTGGAGGCATTTCTCCTTGAATCATCAGGAAGATATCAGTCTCCTGCAGTCCATTTTCCTATAAAGCTGCAATCTAAATGTGGGTCTCCTTGCTCCATGCATTAATGAGCAGTGTTGCGTAGGTGTTCCCTGCCAGTATCAGCAGTCTGGTTTATGAACTGAAAATTAAAGAGCCCTGGGGTTTTGCTGATGTTTCTGGGTCCACTTATCAAAATGTAGACCTTCATCTCAAACACCCACCTCCTAAGACAGTTCTTATTCCTTTGGCTTCTTTTTTTTTTTGGCTGACCAATTCTCTGTCAGTCAGACCTGCTCATTTGCACAGAAGTGTGAAAGTTTGCACAGTACAAGCTTCACACATGCCACAGGCTGTAGTTCTTTTCCATTTGCTTTCCCCGTCAATCAGATTTGTTAACTGCTCCTTAGGCCAATGTGCTTAACCCTCTCTTTTTTCATTATTTTGTATTCTCTTGTGATATCCATTTTTTTGGTAAATCAGGTATGCTGTGAGTGCTGAAAACCTGCTTCTTTACAAACCTGCCTGCTTGGAAAGTAGATTATTTAGGTTTGCTTGAGCATTGATTAACTTGTTTGGTTCAAATCAGAAATGAGTAGACCTCTGCAAGTAAATTTACATATCAAACCATGCACTGCAGTTACAGGAACGAATAAAAATAACTGTAATTTGTAACACCAGATTCACTCTGAAAATAATTTTGATAAATATTTTAAGATCTCGCTACATGAGACCATTTGTCAATTTTGTGCAAAACTCACAGGATATTCCTCTAACTGAGAGCAGGACTTCTGCATCTATTCCACTTAAAATTCTTAGAAGTTATACCTATGATGATTAAACTCTACTAGTGTACAGTTTACTCTACACTACTCTAGTAGTGTAGAGTCAATATTTGATTGAAGTGTCCAGCCAGACTACTGGAATGACGTCAAATAAGATGACTTTCAGGAGGTTCAATCTAATTGTGTTACAATATTTAACTGTATTTGAAAGCCAATAGGAATTCTTATTTTAATATTAAACCTTCCAGCACAGCCAAACTAAAGCTCTAAGCTTTTTGTGCTTTGTTAGAAAAAGAGCTACCAGAAGCTCCTTCAAAGTTCACTTTTGATCTGCTTTTGCTAAAACTGCTGAAATCTTCAAGCCAAGACAGAATACCTGACTTTGCTCCTGCTGCCACAGGCAAATAGGCATCAGTGCCAACAGGACTGTGCTTCAGTACCTCCCATATCATAAAACTAAAGACAGACTGCTGTGCTCAGGGCAGTCCTCACCTTTCCTAGAGGAGGACAGCACTGTTTGTGTGGGCACTGTTTGTATGGTCTCATGCTTATCTGAGCCCTACTTGGTATCTATACAGGCTATGTGTCTTACTTTGACTCCTTATACAAAAACATATTTTAGTCCTAGAACTCAATTTTAAAATCGTTAGGACAACCATCTTCTGGAGAAAATAAGTATGTAGGAGTGAAAGTTAGAAAGAAGAGAGGCACTTAAATTTTGAATGGAAAGTATTGTTTGTTCACATTCTCCCTAGGTAAAATTTTTTGCCAGACATTTTATGCAGTCTTTAAACAATATAATCAGCTGATAACCCATGAGAACACAATTATTTAACTAGTAATTTTTTACTAATTTTTGATTGGAATGCTGCCAAAATTCTCACATGTGAAATGGTGGAATACAAATCTTTATGTAAAATAAACATTTCAGCTGGCATATCATCTACAGTACTGATCCATGAACAAAAGGGAACTTGTCTCATGTACAGAGGATCCTCATTGTTTGGGGGTCAAAGTTGTCCACATTTGCTAAGGAGTGCTGTAAAATTGTCTCCTGCTCAGAAGTTGTGCAGATACAACTGTGCTGGAGACACTGCAAAGAGTAGGAACAGAGCAGAATGGAGAGGATGGCCTTGCACACTCTCCAATCCACACTGCTCAGCCAGGCTGTCACTCTGTTTACCTACAGTTCTAATTCTTGTGCTTAGGTAAACAGACATCAAAGCCTTCTGTTTGGTGGGCTTGGTTTTTCTTGTTTGGTTTGGGTTCTTTGTTGGTTTTATTTCATTTTAAAAGCATTCTATTTCACTATACACATAACATTTTTTTTTTTGAACTCTTAATTCCACAGAAAGAACCATAATGCCTGGTTCAATAGATGTTCATATGCAATGCATAACTTTCTCAGGCTCCTGGATATCATGCAAGAGGTGGTATTTTTAAAGATGTGAACATGAGACAAGTACAGCATGCCTGTATTTTCATTGCCAGAGCTTTCCACTGTATCTTCTAGCTAAGAGAAAAGGAAGAGCAGTGTCTACTGTATTTTTTTTTCCTGACACAGGTAGAATTATGGTTTTGGCATATATAAATTAAAAGGGAAGGCCTCTGATGTCCTGATAATTTATCATGTTCATTTCAAAGTTTTACAAAAATATACAGTTCTGAGATATATCAATAAATAGCCTAATAGACCAAAGATAATTCCATATTCATTAGGGAACTAATGAATTTACAATTTATGTGTAATTTTTTCTGACTAGCCATTTTATATAACTTTAAACTATTTAAACTCTTAAAATTTTAATCTATTGAAGACTGAACTATAGTTAGCTATCACAATTGTTACCACAATTACTGTATGACATTCTTTTAGTAAATAACTGAAACAATAAAATTTGAAAAGAATATCTGAGAAAAAAAGAATATCTGATTCACCAAAAATAAAGTTTAAATATTTGTCAAAATATCATCTGTTACACCTCAAAATTTTGTAGTGATTTTAAAACTTAGTATCGTAATTCTCTTTATTTTAAATACTTATTGCTTTTTTTGTTACCCGTATCTGGAGTAAACTATTCTCAACTGTTTGGAGAAATTTCTCAATAAAAAATCTGCAGTATATTATTTTCAATCACATTAGTTCATTTCTGCTCTTTTCAAGTATTTGTGGAACGAATACCCAGTTTTTACTTTATGAAAGTCAATCATTCTTTCTCAAATAGGAGCCACACCTCCTAAAATCGCAATACCTTCAGACACAAAGAGTAGCCCTGGCTGTGTTCATGCATCTTGTTTTGTGTAGGCAGCATCACATTCTCAGGCTGGAAACTGATCTGTGAGATATGATTCTGATGTTCACATTGCATTGACTCGCAGCCATTGTTAAACTTTTCAGTGCTCTCAACATTGTCACTAAATCAGGTATGATATGGAGAAGAGAGCACACCAGCAGAGCTTAAAATAATTTCCCATTACCTCAATTATATGTGAATAAGTAATACTGGAATTGCTAAAGGAGCACATTGGCAAATCTGCTCAGAATTTTTGACAACATAAAAAACCCTTTGAGTGAGTTATTACAATAAATCACATCAGCTAAGGGTGCTAGAAGGTTACAGAAGAAAAAAACTTGTGGAAAATTCTGAGTTTTAATTTTATTAAAAGTAATTTATTTGTTTCAGACTAGATCAGAACACATAATCTTCAAATTTCTGGTAAAGTATAATTTTTTAGCAGCAAATGTGACCTCTAATAAGACGTGATCTTGTATCATGCATGCATGGTGATATGATATGCAGCTGTCACTAACACACCCCAAAATATTTGCATTAAAAGGTTTATTTTTTAAATTTTCTGATTATCAATTTTTCCATTTTATTAGTAGTTAAAAAATAAGTTTGTGTTTCATAACTCTCATAAAAATATCACTAATTTCTTTTTGACTAGCATAATTTTAGAAACTGGTTTGTTGAAGCCTTACATGTTCCAACAGGATAAGCAGTGACCTTTCAAAGTGAAATGCAAATTGCCAAAAAATTGTGATCATCAAATCATCCAGTGGAACATCCATTAAGTTCATCTTCAATCAGACTTCCTAAAAATTGCCTTTTTTGCGTCTGGACTGCTACCTTTTGACCTTGGTCTGGAGCCAATTCTGCTCAGTAACCTTTACACTATGTTAGCTATTCCCTTTTCCCACCTGATCTCATTAGCAGCAACTTTCTTCCTGTTTTGTCAGAGAAATAGGAAATCTGCTCATCCAGTCTGATGCAGTCCAAGACACTCACTGCCAATAAAACAATCAAGCTGCAAAATTGGAAAGGGAAATTGGAAATGGCCAAGAACAACATTACAGAAAATCTGAAGTGATGGAAAATAAGAAAAATAATGGAACCCTAATAATTAAACAACATTATGATGCTATTGTCACATTTTTTTTTCTTTTCCTTTATATACCCCCTGGGTGAGATACATTAATTTAGAATCAAATGCTGTTTTCAAGGATAATGCACATATAGTCTGTTGCCATAGATGAAACTGACCTCTTGGAGAAATCATCAAACTTCTGCAGGCTTCAAAAAAACCCTGCAAATCTCCAAATGCAATGCAAGAGGCAGATATAGATCTTCCCCATGAAGGAGCTCCTATATATGCCTTCTTCTCCTACAGCGCCACAAGGACTAACCCCTTGTTGTCTGTGACCCCCCAAGCTCAGCTCCTGGGCAGTGCTGAGCTAGCTGTTCTCTGGTCAGAGCACCTTGCAGCCTCTCCACAGGCCCACTCCCTCCCACGGGTGGGGTCTGCCTTAGCCATCCTCTGCAGCCAGCAGCTGACACTGACAGGTCTTGCTTCTCTTTCATACTGTAGGGTTGTCAGGAACTGGCTGGCATAGAAAATTAGTTTGTCCTTGGCTAAAGATTATTCTGCAATCCAGTTCTTCCCTCTGTGTGAGGTGTAGCCCAGTCACTGGCTTTTGATTCTTCTGAGAGTTATAACATTTATTTAATCTTTTAACTTCCTTATTAAGGAATTTTTCAGACTATCCCTTTTTATCTCTTTTCCTAATGTGGAAAGGGAGTGTTTTTGAACAGTTAGATTTTTTTTTCACATAAAGAGAATACAATTTCCTGTCCAGATTTTCCTGTAACATTTAACTATTCCTTTATCACCACAGATATGATGCTATAATGTTCCAGGTATAAATTTCAATGACCAAACAGGTCAGTGAGTACAGATCTATACAGGAAACAAGAAGTAAAAATTCTTTGTATCATCATTCTTTTCTATATAACATCCTGTAGCACAAGGACAGAAGAAGTAGCTTATAAAAGATGTGAGTTACATTAATTAACTGAACTTTAGTCATGAATAACTCGGTATTTCTATTTAGGTGAGTTAAGGTCTGAAACATCAAAATACCCAGAAGCAATAAAAAATATTTTGTAAAATAAAGTATGTTCAGCAGAAAGTAGAAATTATACAGAAAAAATATTATTGTAAATTCAGCTGGATCTGTTAACCTATGCGAAAACAAATTGAAGGAAGAGCATTCATTAATATTGGAAACAACAGAGCATGAAGCAAAGGTGTCCTGGGAAACAGTCCTGCAGCAGAAGGAAGAATAATTAGTGGACTTCATATTAGGCAAGAGAGATGTAAATTGCTTGCCTTCTGAATCAGTTTATTTTAATGTGTTTCTGTCACAGTACACTTTTGCAGTTACATTTCTGGAAGAGCAGCTGTTGCTGTTGAGTGCGCATCCAGCTGCACTGACTCTACCATTTCGCTGTGCTCCACCTGCCTCTTGTGTTCTCAGCCTCCTCTCACCCCTTTCCTGCACAAACTCCTACCCCCAACACATGGCTTTACCCTCCCGGTTACTGATTTCCTCTGTCACAATTGGGCCACCTCTTTTAAACACCTGAATTTGGTGAAGCCAGTGCCTAAAATAACAGTTTTCCTTGACCTACGCCTCCCCATCCCTGAGAAACATGCACCTGCACACATGCTAAGAGGCAACTCACATTGGTGGGAAGCTGCTCCACTTTATGTCTTTTCCACTGGAGCAGTTCTTTGAAGGGAAGTAATCTGTTCGTTGTGTCACCACTTTCTTTTGCAGTTGAATTTTTTGCTGTTTTTACAACTAGAACCTTATGAAGCAGTATAGGGAGGTGTGAGCTGGCTGTTGTAGTACCCATCCAATAATAACCACACAAGTTAGGCAGCTGGAGAGAAAGCTGTGAGTGCTAGTCAGAGCCCAGCATATCTTTGGAGTAACTCCACATCTTGGAAACCTGCTCACTAAGAGCTGTATTGTCTCCTACTGCTGGTTCTGGGTGCTCACAGACACCCCTCAAGGCTGCCCTGTGTCCCAGTCTGAGGTGCTGGGCTCCTTTATGGGCCACATAGGTTATGCAAGTGCTTCATGTCAGCTTCCTAGGCTCTCAGGACCACGGTACTGGATGGCAACAGCTAGTGCTTTGAGAAGTAAATCCTTTGTTGAACCTAGATTGATACCTGACAGAGACTAACATTCTTTAGTGCTACCTTATCTTGGCGAGTCAGGGAGAAAAGGTGAGATGACATACCCCCTCAGACAACAGCAGTTTTTGCCTGTGCCCATTCCCCTCCTATGTCAATGTTTGCATTTATACGAAGCATATTTTCCCTTCAAACTTTTAATGAGAATTTATGAACAGCATCTTTGTTGGTTGTTGGCTGTTCTTCTTTTAAAGTCAAGTCAAATTTAACAAATACAGGTCTCATTCATAAGCAGTGAAGTGTATAAACCACTGCAAATCATGCAATGAAAGTAGCAGTCCAAGTTTACACTCTAGAGATTACAGCAGCAAAGGGATGGTTCAGGAAGTTTCTGCTTCCGTCCTGAAAGTAGGTAGAAGGTTACAAATTAATCTCAGAAGAGTTTATAAGTCTCTCAAAGAGTTAATGAGTAGGTTAAAACTGTGTGCTTCTCGTCTAAAGGCCAGTTGGTCCTGTAGCATATAAAGTACCCATACATGAAGATGAGAAGTACAGCAGGGAGAGCCAGCAAACAAACAGCAGACAGGAACAAAGTGCTGTGTCTTCTGCCAAAGATGCCAAAAGGTCTTTTTACTTTCTTTTGTCTTTTTACGCTCTTACTCAGTTTCTCCACTATTTACCTGGGAGTACTTTGCATGTCCATGAATTCCTCCATATGCAGATGTGGGAACAACAAGCTAGTGTTTTATTGCCTGTTAGCTTTGGGGCTCTGTCTCCTTGTTACTGGCATTTTCTGGAGCACTTTCCATGAAGTCCTGAAGTACAGGGCCCTTGGCATCTTCATTCAAAATCCCAGCCACAGAGAACCACATGTCTGCACCATAGACAGGTATGTGTTGTAGATGAACTGGGAGGGAGGGATGCTATTCTTGAAACATACTGTGAGGGGAAGAAGCAATACAAGGTTTTTACAAATTGCAAATCCTGCAGCCATTTTATTGTTTTTCTGTGGAAGGAACTGTAGTCTGAAATTTTATTTGCTAAAGCAAGCAGCAATGTGCAAACAGCCATTCATGAAAACAATACCTAAGGTAAGGTATACTACATGAAACAGAGAAAGTTTCAGATTTTCCAAAGATCCCAAAGTCATGCATGGAGGCAGCAGGTGCAGCTATTCCAACATCATGTAGGAGCATCTTGAGTTCCATCTCAGCAGACAGTTTAGAATGTTGCTGTGGGGTAGGTGCTCATGCATTATCAGAGTTGAGGTATGTGCTCAGGTCATTCATTATATGGCTACTGCTTAATTTTTCTTGTCTGATTGTCCCCCCAGTTTAAAAACTTCATGAAATTCAACCAGGCCAAGTGCAAGGTCTTGCACCTGGGTTGGTGCAAATCGAAGCACAAACACAGGCTGGGCAGACAATGGTTTGAGAGCAGTCCTGGGGAGAAGAACTTGGGGGAGGTTGTTGATGAGTAGGTCAATGTGACCCAGCAATGTATACCTGCAGCCAGAAAGCCAAATGAGTCCTGGGCTGCATCCAAAGAAGTGTGACCAACAGGTTGAGGGAGGGGATTCTGCTCCTTGGTTGTGTGTGAGTGCCCTTTGTGAGTGCCCACTACTCTTGCATCCAAATCTGGCGTCCTTGGCACAGAAAGGGCGTGGACCTGTGACTGAGTCCAGAAGAGGGCCATGAAGATGATCAGGGGAGTGAAACTCCTCTCCTGTGATGACAGGCTGAGAGAGCTGGAGATGTTCAGCCCAGAGAAATGAGACTATAGCACCCTATGTACATGAAGGGAACTTAGAGTAAAGATGGAGCGGGACTTTAAAAAAGAACATGTAGGGACAGGATAAGGGGGAATGCTTTCAGATGGAGAAAGGTTATGTTTAGATTAGATATTGGGGAAAAAATGCTCTACTGTGAAGGTGTTGAGGCACTGGAGCAGGTTGCCCAGAGAAGCTGGGCTGCCCCATCCCTGGAAGTGTTCAAGGCGAGGTTGGATGGACAGTCTTGTCTAGTGGAAGGTGGCCCTGCCCATGGCAGGAACTGAATGATCATTAAGGTCCCTTCATGAAACATTCTGTGACGCTATGATTTTGTTCTTGATAAAGTCTGTTGCTTTGAGAGAGAGAATTTCTTAAACTGATTGGCAGTAGGCCTGGCAAAACTCTTTAACATAGTCACTGGATACAAATTACTTTTCCTGGACTGTTGTGGAAACCATACTAGAAACACTTGACAATGGGTGCTCTAAAGGCAATATAAAAGCAACATTCAGTAAATTTTGGTTAGATAAGCAGAGACATACCAAATTTATTTTAAAACTGTGGAAAACAATGGTTATTGTAATAATAAATAACTTAGAACACTGATCTCATTTTTCTTCCAAATTAAATCTTTCTCAGGCACTTGTTAAAATACAAGCATGAGTGTTTGTATGCCATGGTTGGGAATTTTCATGGGAAAGACTTTATTAAAACATTTAAAAATGTTTTAATAAAACATTTTGTACAAAGACAAGGCAAATGATATCAGTTATGCCTACTTTTTATACTAATATATTTCATGCTTTAAACACACTTAGGTGTGTGTTTACAGTAAATCTCATCTAAATTTTGGAAACATAACAGACAAAGCATCTAACAAAGCAGTATGAGATAAATCACACTTCATCATGATGGGCTCCTTTTTGGTTTGCTTATTTTAGGCCTGACTTCTACCCTCCCTCTTATGAAGACAGAATGGATCCTGAAAAACTGGTCTTCCCACTGCCAGTTTTCTCCACACTTAAACAGCAAGAATTCATCAATATTCCTCCGCCTCCATACAGTGAAAGTAGTGCAGAATTTGTCAGTGAAACAAATGAGCAGGAACAGCCACCACCATATACTTTATCTGTGGAGCAGCAGCAAACAGCTGACCAAGACCCAAACCTCAGAGGGGGGTTAAATTCTCATATATCCATGCAAGAAATCAGTTGCCAACAGGATACAGACTTCCAGAGGACCTCAGGAAGAGCAACACCTGTCAAAACAAGAGAGACAGGCAGCCAGTAAAATCCTTCATCTGTGAAACAGGGCAAACTGGAAGAAGACTGTGTCAGTGATCCCTAATAGTGACACTACTTAGGGTGAAATTGCATAGGAGAAACATTGATCATTTGTGACTTAGAGTGGAGTTGGAGGGGATATGCAAAAGTGCTCAGTATTTCAAATTAGAATAAATCTCCATAGAGATAGAAATGCTCAGGCTGTGTCTAGTAGAAGTCACCATCTCTGGTAATAGGAGCTTCTTAAGCTACCAGATAAATGAAGCATCATGGTGTTATCAATCTTGACTTGTGCTTCATAAGGAGTTTCAGATGAAAACTGTAATTTTTTTGTTTTGTGACATTAACTGACTTGGGAAACCTATTAACTTTTGTTTGAAATTTGCAGATTATTTGTTGCAACTGATTATTTTTGTATTGTATGTCTTTCAAGTTATTTTATGTGGGGGTAAAAATAACTGTTATTTTGCTAGTGAATTCATGAATACATTTTGTATTTAAAACAAATGCCTTGTATTTGCTTATATGATATGAGGTGCCCATGATTCAGGAAAAGGGCATAATAAAATACACTACCTAGCTGCCAAACAGAGAGCTCTGGTGATGCTTTCATCTCCTCAGAGGGAACTATCAATTGCAGGAGGAAAAATCATCTCTGACTCCTCTGATCAAATTCTAAGAGCAGCTGCTTCTGTCATAGCTTACTCAAGACTGTGGGAACTGAAAAAGGGGGCCTATACCCTGTTTCTGACACAAGTGGCTTCATAATTACACAACAAATACCAGAAAAATTACAGGCTTGGTCTCATCCTTCTTCTGTTGCATGTATCCTTCCTCTCACAAAATTACTGAGGCAAATTTGCATCCAGGCCACTGTCATCTATAATTCCAGATGACAAGAAAAATTTCACAAAGGTTCACTCAGATTTGAACTTGTAACATTTACTTTAGATGGAATTTTTCTTTTTGGGTTGGAAGGTTTGGATTGGAAAAGATCATTTAGTCCAAGCCCCTGCAACGAGCAGGTACATCTTCATCTTGGTCAGAGCACTGTCCAACCTGACCTTGAAGTTTTCCAGGAATGGGGCATGTATCACCTCTCTGGGCAACCTGTTCCTGGTTTTGCTACAGACCAGTGAGATAGAAAAGCTATCACCCTTTCCAGATGTTCACGTACTGTAAAACTACAAGTCGAGCATTACGGCTGTACATGCAAGTCATGGTGGTAGCCATGGCTAAGGCCAGGGAACTGACAGTTGCACCAGTTTTGTCTTTCAAAGAATTTATGGGATGAACATACAGTTCTTCAGTTGCTGTAAGTTGAAAGGAAAGAATAAAATGGGGTGGAGAAGCTACAGAGGAAGAAAAATCCTTTCAAGACAAGTTGGGGACGAGAAATGTAGTAAAGTACCCAGAGGGAGAAACAACAGTCCCTGAAAAAGACAGAAGATATAAATATTCTTCAAAGTGACTGAGAAGTAGCAGAGCACAGAGAACAATAAAACTCAGAGGAACACAGCACGTTATTTCCGAAACAGCTGAAGAGAGGATCTGCTTGAGTGACCTCATTCTAGCCTTACCTCCTAGCATTACCGAATCTATTCCCCAAAATCTCTTTACCCTAACTCTTTACTCCAGAATCCCAGATTCTGAAGGCAGCTGGCACTGCAAAAGTATTAGGGCAGGCATGAATTACTGCAGGGAAGACTGATTAATCAGGAGATATCCCACAGCAAAATGCTTGTCCTGATGCATATTTAGCTTAATTTTCTTTTTTTTTTATTGCTTGTGGAAATCTACCTTTTCCACTAGGTGATATTAAAAGAAGACCAAAAGAGTGGGAAAAGGCTGGGACTACAGTTCTGGGTCATAGTAAGAGCAAGTATTGCAGGAGTACTTGAAGTTTGCCCTTGGAGTGGCTTGCTATAGGAAATGCATTCAGAGCATTTCCACATATAAACAACCAGGAAGTTCTTCCTTTCTCCCAATTCCACAAAAGGCCTGCAGTGCCCTTTTTTAGTGCCAGCCCTTTGCAGATGTTGTGAGGTCATAATGAATCCAGAAATGTGAAACTGAAGATAAATGTATCTTCAACCTGCAGTATGCAATACAGAATTTGATACAAAAAAAGTTACTGAGATAGGGAGAACACTGAAGTTAATACCTAATATTTTGATAGAATCTGGTTTTAAGTTTCTCTTTTCAGCTAATGAACTGTTTGATTATGAACTTAATGCAAAATGGCATGGGCAACAAGCTCAAAGATGTAAACAATCTTAAGGCAGTAAAAGGTTACAAACATTTTGCTTTTGATCATACTTAACAGCATGAATTCATCTTTGCCAAGAGTAGCAGCTGGAAATTTTACATTAAAATAAATTTTATTTGGGCTGAAGGATATGAACCGGTCAAACTAAAGCTTCAGAACAGAACATTGACAAACAACCTCCTGACACTGGTGATCAAGTGCCAGTCTTGGCACTCACAGCACCAAAAGAAATGCATGAGCATGTGAAGGTTTTTGATGCAGGGATAATGAGATGCTGAATTCAGAAATTTGAGAGGAGGGAGAATAGCAAAGAATGGAACTGAAGTTTGCTGAGCAGACTTTAACATTTTTAGAGCTGGTTGGAAGAGTCACATGGGTTCTGGCCCCGGGGAGAAGATGAGTCCAGGACAGCTGTTTACTTTTCAAAGATCAGCTCCTTTAAGCTTAGGAATTGTTCAACCTGATATGCAGAGTTCAAACAAATGCAGTAAACGGCCTCCATGGATGTCCAGAGAGCTCCTGACTGAACTCAGATATAAACAGGAAATGTATTGTAAGTGGAAGTGGGGACAGCTGAATTAGGAGGAATGCAGAGCACTGTGCATTACGCAGGGATGAGATGAGGAAAGCCAAAGCCCACATGCAGTTGAATGAGGTGATGCTGTGGTTTAAGACCAGGTGGAAATTAAGCTCCAAACAGCCACTTCCTTTCCCCCCACCCCCTCCAGTGAGAAAGTGACAAAAAGGTAGAAATCATGGGTTGAGACAACAATTTACTGGAAAAATAGTAATAAGAAAAACTAACAGTAACAGAAACAATACTAACAATGTCTAAAAAAGGGTGATTACATGCCAAAAATGCTTATGGAAATCCAACTGTCCCGTTGTTACCATGGCCAGTGACGTACTAGTGACAAAGGAGAAACATGGTGGGTGTTACCACACCCCTGGTGACCATGTGGCTTTTCCAGAGACAAAGGAGAAAAAGGTGGATATTCCCATAGCCAGTGTGGATTTTTTTGTCCCATGCCTGAGACAATGGAAAACAATGATGGAAAACCCCCCCAAGCCAGTCTACACTGCTCCGCCCAGACCACTCCGACTGCACCATTCTGTTCGGCACTTTGCTTCCACAGGTAAGGAGGGAACAAAAATAGCTGTCCTTCTACTCAGCCTTTTCTTTTACCCAAAGCCATGCCCTATGGCAATGACATGACTGGTATAGAATAAATCACCTGTACACATCCATATGGCTCTAGCCTCTTTGCCCTTCCCATACCCCCTTCCCAGCAAAAGCGAAAGTAACACATGAAACTGGCTGAAACTAGGACAGATGAGAAATGTAAAGGGTAATGGGGAAAGTTTCTACAGCTACATGAGTTGAAAGAGGACATAGAAAAGGCTAAGGTGCTCAATGCCATCTTTGCCTTCATCTTTAGTGGTAAAAGCAGCCTTCAGGAATTGTAGGCCTTTGAGACAAAAGGAAAAATACAGAGTGAAGAAGACTTACCTTGGACAGAGCAAGAAAAGGCCAGGGAGTACTTGAAAAAACGGGACATACACACACAATGGAATCACTTAGTATGGTATGCACAGACCTAAAGAAGCTGAGTCATGCTATTGCGAACTACCCTCTATTTGCCTTTGAAAGATTATGGGTGATCCCTGAGGTAAGAGAGCAAATATCACTCCTGTCCTTAAGGGAAGCAGTTACAGGTTGGTCAGCCTCACTTTAGTTCCTGTGGAGGTGATGGAGTAGCCAATCCTGGAAACTCTTGCCAAAGCCAAGGACAAGAAGGTCATAGGATAAGGACTTATGAAAGGTAAATTGTGCTTAACTGAGGGAAGTCCTGTCCTTTTGGATAAACAAACCCAGACACCAATACATGCTGGGGCCAGTGGGCTGGAAAACAGCCACACAGAGAAGGATCTGGGGGTCACATGCTTAACAAAAATCTTCAACTCACCAGCAACTCACCTGCACAGCAAAGACAGCAATTGACATCCTGAGTTGCATCAGGAAAAACAGCAGCAGCAGCTGGAGGAAAGTGATCCTTTCCCTCTGTTCAGCACTGGTCAAGATACATCTGGAGTGCTGGGTCCAGGTCTGAGCTTCCCAAGCACAAAACAGACATGGGCACTCTAGAGTACCTCCAGCAAAGGGCCACAAAGAAAAAGGGACTGGAAAATTTGTCATATGATGAGACATTGAGAGAGTTGTGAATCTTCAGTCTGGAGAAGAGAAAGCCCTTGAAGGATCTTACTGATTTCTAGAAATACTCGGCTGGAAAAAAAGAAATGTATGGACCTAGGATCTTCTCAGTGATGGGACAAGAGGCCTTGGGCACAAACTGAACCACATGAAATTCCATCTGAATACTCCAGGAGGTTTCACTGTTGCACTTTTGGTTTTTGGTTTGTTTGGTATTTTTTCACAATGGGAGCAATCAATCACTTTTACAGTTTGCCCAGAGTTGTTCTGGCATCTCAGCCCTTGAAAATAATCAAAACCAACTACACATGGTCTTGGGCAGCCTCCTCTACCTGACTCTGCTGTGAGCTGGGACACAGGCTAGGTGATTTTAGTCCTGATGAACTAGATGGCCCCTTCCAGCCTCGAGGATTCTGTGATCCTGTGGTTCAGGTGACTAGTATATTGCCTTCCAAATTGTCTCTGAACACAGAGAAAATATGAGGTTTTAGAAAACAGAATTATCCAAGTAAATGTTAGTGCAATCACAGCGGAATAGTACAGGAATCTTGCCACTTCCAGACTCGAGGAAGTTGCTAATCAAACAATAGCACAAAAAGGTGTGGGTCTCTGTCATAGTGCCTAGACACTGTGGTAAGATGAACAGTATTAACAATAGTTCTCCCTCTGCTAAATGTATGGTCTTGTTTTAGGAGCTTTGCATCTTTTTGTAAGTTCACATAAATTGCTTTTTTCCACGCATTCATCTCTCATGTTAATAATTAAAGACCTCAGGAAATGCAGTGCACTCCATGAGACTGGCTAGTGTTCTTTCACACACATCAGATATACAGAGCTGTACTTGAGCTTTACAGAGTTTTATGCATCTTCTTGCAGAGAAAAACAATTAACTGGTGGAAAACATCAGTTGCATTTTATCATTATCACCCATCACCATAAAAGAGGGATGGTAATGGATTTGGGGTCAGGCTACTTCTGTAAGTCTGCTGTTTGACAGCTATTCAAAACCACACACAAACAGCCCTTTTCTCCATTTCAGTACACAAGCACAACTAATGTTTCTCTAGCCCAGGACAAAGTCAATGCAGAGATTTTAAAACATGCCCTTTGTTTATGATGACTGCCTTCATGAAAGCAGATTACTACTGCAGCTCTAGTGACAGCTTTCTGATAAAAGCACATGTATGTTTCTTTGGTCTTCCTTTGTTCTTGAGTCTTCCCACTGCATCCTGAGAGACATCTGGCTTCAGTACATCTTACTTTTCAAGCTGCATTTTCCCCATTCCAGAAAAGCTTGGTAAATGTGATACTCCATAGTATAAACAGTTAGTTCACTATGTGATCAAAAATCATTTTATTGTTGGAGAATGTGTAAGATATTTTAGAAATTTTAGTGGACTGACTTTCAGAATGTCCTTTCATGCAACCCAGTAATTTGAACTGTCATAATCCAAAATATGTCTATGCTTGACCGCATGTGATCTACTATTTAGGAGCTTACTATCCTGCACCTAGAGAAGTTTAATCCCTAATAAGGATAAAATATTAGATAAACAAGGTTTCTGTGAAGATGAGTGCTCTTACATTATAAAGTAGATGTCCACACTGCGTGAGAATGTCATGGTCATAATAGAAGAAAAATCTTTATAAAAAAGAACTGAAGTCTTAAAATCTCTTTTGGTTTATGGGAACACTTAATGGTAAGGTAGGATACTAAATGAGAACATTCGTACTTCATTTGTTGAGAGTCAATTAAGTAATAATGTAACTGTAATAAAGGCAATTTTATTAGGATGCTTGAAAGTGCAGGGTGTCTTGTCCACAATTACATATTAAGACAGATATACAGCATTACTCTTTATTGTATACTAAGCGCCATAGCCATTTTTTGACAGAAGCGTTGAAAGAAATTTAAACAATTTCCTTTGCTGCAATATTATATAAATTGTACTAAAATTTGACAACCACAATGAGTTGAAATACACTGCAAAGAGGCAAGCTGCACAAAGCCACCTTGACGAATGATACAAGTGACCTCACCATTCCCAAGGAGGTAAAGCTTTCAAGCAAATCACATGCATAAAGTGTTTGTGTTCTTTTTCAGAGCACAGTATTGTAGCAAGAACTGCTGTATCATTTCACAAACAAAAACGCTGATGTCCATATCCCCAACAGCCTTCTCAGATCTATGCCGGGAATTCTCTTGCACTCCCCAAATTTTTATTGCATGATCCACTGTTACCAAGAATCTAATAGAAACTGTATCCAGAGGGTGAATCAGACCAGTATTTCTGTTCAATTGATTAGGGTTTAATTCCCTCTCACTCACTTACTTGATGGTAAGTGGAGCATGAGTATTCCAAAGACTAAAAAACTTCTATAACTCCTTCTTAAAAAATTGTTGAATGTGTAGAGATTATCTTCCAAACACAGTAAGCACCAGTATCATCTCCTGACAAGAGGAGTGTTGTGGAGGACAGCCAGATTCCATACCCGACATATTGCTGGAAGGACAAAATCAGCTCTATAGCACAAAGGCCTCCTTTTGGAGGAAAACAACCAAAGAGTCAAAAAATAAGGAAAATCTAAAGGCACAAGTCACAATGATATGTTTTAAAAGCAGGGGTAAAAAAATATGGAATAACCCCATCTTTGGGAGCAAGTGTAGGTGTGTATACAACAACGTGCATCTGTGAGCAACAGGAGAGGCCTGAGAGGAGGCATGGAGCCAGGGGAGGAAATACACCCTGTGCAGAGCTTAGTACATGGCCCTTTGACTCAGATATGCTCTGTATACCTCTTCAGAAACCTACCAGAAGGTGACAAGAATCCCAGACAATACTCACTAAGCATGTCTTTGCTTTGCAACTCCTTCTTCTCTCCCCCTAACTGCAATTTCTCCAACTTTTATCACAGCATTCAAAACCAAGCAGTTGTCATTTTTGGCTACACTACTGACAACATTTTAACTTTAAGGCCTCTTTCTTTGGTTATACTGTTACCAGAAATTAGGACACTGCAGGTAAAACAAGTCAATACACTACTGCATTTGGAGATCAATGCAAATGATTATGCTTAATGTTATATTGAATTTTTCTTTCCACCTAATTTTTAAAATCATACAAGGCACAAATGGCTAACAAGTTTTAACAAGGTTCTGTCTCTTCCTTGCTTGTTCCTCTTTTGGCCCTGGTTTAACAATCTTCCATGGTTTCAAGTGATGACAGTGGGTCCCTTTCGTCCTGTCCTCTCATGAATCTGAGATATTTTCAGTGCAATTGCTATAAGAGGACTCAGCACAGCCTAAAGGTGAAGAAATACATTGAATTACATAAAGCAGAAACATCAAAAAACATCTTGCATTTATAAATCCTTATTTTAACTGTACAATTTTACAGTAATAGTAAATAATAATACCAAAAACTGACAGAGCTATGGTGTATATCAGCATTACACTTGACAGAATGAAGTAGCATGATTACCATATGTATTGTGAAATGTTACATTGAGTATACCTAAGCTATGCAGAAAAGAGAAACCAGTAAATATACATTGTACTGATCATATCTCTGTGTAACATGAAATGTGGAGCTCCTTGAAATCTGCAATACAAAACAACCCAGAAATAAAAGAGGTAGACTTTTTTCTATTCTGATGAGGGGAAGCCACATAGATGATATTTTCTTCCTAAATACATTTAATATGTGAAGCTTAGGGTCAAAAGATACTGTAACAACTAACTACCTTAAAAGAACTCACAGAAGTGTGTTTTGACTAATACCACATGCAACTGTATTGAACAGCAGAACTTTCAAGTTTCAGGCTTCAGACCTTGTTAAATAGCCATTTATAGGCCTCAATGGGTGAGTACAGATGACAACTATATTAGTACCACAAGAAAATCAAGTAAATCACATTTTTAAAATTGCAATTGGATCTTCTTTCAGTTAGTTAAAGTATTCACAAAGATAAAATGGCAGAACTGAGTTTTGTGTGAAAACTTTTTTTTCAGAGACTCATATATTTGGTTACCAAACTAATTCTTTGACCCCTAGAGACTTCCTATAGCTTCCTCTTTCTAATAAACTAATTCCAGCTTCACATACACTAGGTTTGAGAATCAAATGAAACAGAACAGTAATTCAGAAGAAAATCTGAAATTTATAATTATCTTTTTTTTATAAGACTAGCATAATCAATATTTTGAATCTGTTTCAGCCACCTAACAATTTCTGACAGGATGAGGTCTTTATTTATGCAAACATGGTAAAATCAAAAGAGTGAAGAGACTAACTGTGCAAGCAGAGTCATGGAATAACACCATGAATGCCATTGGTGTCAAGTGAGTTTATGATGGAGCTCAGTTATGCACAAGAGTGAGCAGTCTGATATGCTATTGTTAAAAAAGCTCCATATTTGCAGATATCTATCTACTGAATAATCACTGAAACAGAACACAAGTCTATTAAAGTCAAACATACTTAGAGAAGATTAATATGTAGAGCACAAATTCACATCCATGAGCAAATACTGCAAATATAAAGTAAATATTAAAAGTAAATACTAAAATGTGCCAATTTATAAAGTCTGGATGAGACTAAAGCATTTGAAGTTCTCCAGCACGCCTCCAAGAAACCTCTTCCTTATTTAATCTAGAAAGTACAAGAAAAATTAAAAAAGCAACTCTCCTGACCCACTTTATTGGACCCTGCTTTTTTAGGCAAGAAATGCACTCTGAATTTAAAAAAAAAAATCCACAAGCAACACTTTGCACAACAGTGGAACAAAACACAGAATCAAATGAGTTTATGTGACATTCATTTAGAAAAACAATTTAGCTTGCCAAATGATTCCAATTACTGCTAAGTATTCTGTTTATCGCGATCATGCTTCTCAACAGACAAAAGTCCTTTTTTAATTCTGTCTTTCCACACTTCAATTTAATTTTTACACTTTCTTCATCCCAAATATGCAAAAAAGGCAAAAGTGCACCATATTTGGAATGGCAAAAACAGGACAGAATAACAAGAAACTAGGACTACGTAGGCCTTTTAAAAATTCCTTTACCTCTGCCATGAATAGTTTACATTTCAGTTGCAAGAGATAAATCTCAGCCAACAATCATTTATCATTAATATTCCTCTAGAAAGACTTCTATATCTCAAGGAGATCTTTTTTAAAAGTATTCTTCATTGGTTCTGTCTGCTTGAGAAATTGTAAGACTTTACATTGACATTTTGACTCTAAGTGGCAACTGAAATTACTCTGTCTGTTAAATAACCCATTTATCTCTTGGCAACTGTTTAGGACATATGGCATGTTACCTCTTAGATAAAATTTAAGAATTGAAAATTAACAGAACTGACTTAATCAGAATCTTGCTTTAGTAATCACAGATAGAAGTTAAAAAATAACTGGGAGGAATGATTAAAAGGAAATAAATCAAGCAAGCAGATATCTAACATCAGACAAATACAGATTAAAAGCCTTTTGCTTGGGAATAATCTGTACCAGAGCTGTCAGAGACATATCATCCCTGCTTGGCTCATTAGCAATTTTTCCCTTTGTGATCTTGCAAGCAAATTCCATTCAATTTCCTCTCTCCTAATCAAGGTCTCAGATAAGATTTGTCCCATGATGCATCTGGTTTATCTAAAAGTTAGGGAGGGTTGAAATGTACCTGCTTGCATGTTAATAGCTCAGCATGTGCCTGTAGATCCTGCAGGGCTTCTGCCATAAGGGCTCAACACAGAGCTCAGCATAGTGTGCCTGTTTTGGCCTTCCATTCCAAAAAAAACCCAAGAGTCTTTGGAAAGGTTTATGCTACAGCCACCTGTCCTAAAAGATCTAAGTGATGTGGTTCATTGTGAAACAAACTGAACTGACTCTGTAATATCCACAGCACTGGTGAACTGGTGTTCAGCTGATTCAGTTGAGAAGAAATACACCTTCCACTGAAAAAAAAGGAAACTGACCTCTCTATTCTTGTGCATGGTCTGCCTCTTACCTCAAACAAAATTACAAGGAAGGTCAAGAAGCCAGTTGTTCTGCTCCTGGCAATAGAGGAGGGCAGGCATGAATTCAGTGAGGGGTGAAATAAACAGAAGGAAAATAGAAACCAAGTGGAGCATGAAGACATCTATGTTTGCAAAAGATTAGTTATTTTCTAGTATATCCAAAGAGATTTGAGGGAAGATCAGGTTTGATTAACTAATTTCCTTGATTCGTGGAGTATTTTATAATTAATGTCCCATGATTTACTTCCTTTGCAGTCCAAGTTGATTTAAAATTTCTTCACCCTACAGCATGACTTTGAGAACAATCTGAAGCTAAATTACCTGAATAGGACAGACATGCTGCATTATCTAAGAGTGTGTTGAAACAGATGTAAGTCTCCACATTCCATGTGTCCTCTAAGAAAATCTTACTAATTTTAATAGCAAAGGCAGAACTTTTATTATGGTTCAACTCCAGCCAGTAACAAAGTACCCCACAGCTGCTCGCTCACTCCCCTGCCCCTAGCAGACTGGCAGAGAATTGCAAAAATGTAAAATCCATGGGCTGAGATAAGCACATCTTAATACCTGGAATAACATAAAGAATAACAAAAGGAAGAAGAGTGAGGAATAAAATCCAACCAAACTCCCACAAGTGACACATAATACAGCAGCCCACCACCCACTGACTGATGATCAGCCTGATCTGAGCAGCCATCAGCCCCTCACAGCTAAACCCCCCCAAACTTAATATACCAAACGTGATGTTCTGTGGTATGGAATATCCTTTTGGCCAGTTCAGGTCACCCATCACAGCTATGGTCCTTCCCAGATTCTTGTGGACCTCCTCACTGAGAGAGCTTGGGAGACTGAAAAGTCCTTGACATGGGTTAAACTTCTACTTAGCTACAACTACAACATTAGTGTGTTATCAACATTATTCACATACCAAATCCAAAACAGCACTGTACCACCCACTAAGAAGAAAATTAATTCTAGCCAGATGAAACCAGGACAATTTTATATGACTTTTATGGACCAAACTGTATGCTCTGATAGCTAACCAGAGCCATACTAAAAACCCCAATGCCTCAAAAGTAAACAACAAGGCAATAATTGCCTAGCAAACTGCACTTGCGCTTAGCGTTGTGTGGGAAACGAAAAAATAGATGCTGAAGGGTCAACTTGCAGCCTTAGAAAAAGCTTGGGTTAATGTAATCATAAAAGTACACAAACATTAAGCAGAAAAATTATAAACTTATGTTCCTATAGTTATAAGTAAGACTATGCCTTGAGTAAAAAAGAAATTATATTAGGTAAAACAGTGAGAAGTTTAAGCTGTATTAATGTGACTTATAGGGTAGGCTAAGGATCTAGAAGCTATAATAGAGTTGTGTGTATGAGTACATGACCTGTCAGCTTATTGGCTGAAAGACAGATGCAGTGCAGCAGAATTAAGCAAGGGTGATAGGTTATTAAGTAGAGACGAGTTTTGTGCCAACTGTCTATTGGACCAAAATGTTATGTATTGCTGTGTGAAGAAGAAACCCATGATTACCTTAAGCTATGGCTGACCTATTGCTTCTCTCCAAATCTCACACCTTTGAGACTGATATCTTATCTGGCTTACTTGAGCAATAAATAATCTTAAATAGCATGGTGATCCCATCCCTCATTTTTCATATCAAGTGTTGTATCAGTGTCTTGACAGAACCTTATTGATTCCTTTCACTTTGTCCCAATTAAGTAATATAGAACCCAGGACTTTTGGGTTGTTCATTTCAGTTCCCTGCTCTTGGACCATCTCACACCATGAACAATCATTTTTTATAATAATTCATATATACAGTCACATATAACAAGATTTTTTCATACCAAACACGATCCACCTGAAAATCACGGGTTTTTTCCCTCTGCTGCTCACTGTTCAAAACCTGTTTCAGAAATTCAGTGTTTGATGATTAAGACATATTTTTAACCTTTTTTTTTCTTTTTTTTTCCTTTGTAATTGGCTTACTTTTTCCAATAAAAACACAAAGAAGCAACTACTGCCCCAAAATCTGTTCTTGGATGCTGCTAATCTTACAGTTCTGTAGCTAACTAGAACATTGTTTGCTAGTCTTCAGCAAAAGTAATTGCATCATTTTTGATTCACTGCATCCCATTTTAAAGAGTACCCAATACAGACTGCACACAGCCAAAGGAATTGATTGATGTAGTTGCTAAGACACTCTTCATGATATTTGAAAAGTCATGGCAGTCAGGGCAAATCCCAGGCAACTGGAAAAAGAGAAAAACATTGTACCTACCTTTAACAAGGTTAGAAAGGAGGAATACTGAGAAATACTGACCTGTCAGTCTCACCTCTGCCTGGGAAGATCATGGAACAGATGCCCCTAGAGCTATGCACATGTAGGACAGGGAGGTGATTCAGGACAGATGACACAGCTCTACCAAAGGCAGGTCCTGCCTGATCAACCCAGTGGCTTTCTATGATGTGGTGACTGCAGCAGTGGACAAGGGAAGGGTTACAGATGTCATTTATCTGCCATTTTACTGTAAAGCCTTTGGCACAATCCCCCACAACAACCTTCTCTCTTGATTGGAGAGAGATGGATTCAATGAGTGGACTGTCTGGTGGATGAGGAACTGGTTTGACATCACATCCAGAGAGCAGTGGTCAATGGTTCAGTGTCCCAATGGACTTCAGTGACAAGTGGTGTCCTTCAGGGGTCCATATTCAGACCAGTGTTATTAAATATCTTCATTAATGACATATGTGAATGATAAGCCATATCAATGGAGTGGTCTTTAATTATAGAGCAGAATATTTCAGATTTAGAAAAGTGTTGGGCTTTGTTTTCAAGACTGTAAGTCTAAGTTATGCAATATTCAAATGCATAACACACTGAATTGAATTTTATTTGTTTGAATTGAAAACTGAGTTGGTTTTGGTATACTTTTTATACCAAAGTATGAGAGTATGATGCATGTTGGTAATTTTTGTTTATTGTTCCTGATTTTCACAGTTGATACTGGCTTACAGAAAGAACTGAACCAAAAAAAGTAGCAACCCCTTATCTCCCAAGTGTCCATGAAGCCGCTTCTGCAAATTTCTTTAAATGGATCATTCAACAGCTGGAAGTCATGGCTATTCACATTTATCCATGACCTCAAACATCTAATTATTGGCATATCTTACCACTTTCCCTTGAACTATTTGTTGTAGATCAGGAAGTTGTGTATGCTTTATTCTAGGCAGAAAGTATTACCAATTAATTATATGAAAGATGATACTAGAATATGATGTGGGTGACTCTTACACTCATTAACACCTATGGTTTACAACACATACTGGCCTACATATAAATTAGAACAAAGGTCAAGAAGGTCGACTTCAACTCAAAAAGTGCCATAATTAGTGTTCCAGAATAATATGCATATCTCAACATGCACATTGGCAAATGTAGTTCAGATGTTTGCTTATCTATGAAAGATTCACCATCAGAAGTAACACTGTCAAAGACTACAGAAGCAAACTAAAAGAACTTGAACACTACTGTAAAGTTGGATGATTAATTTGTGAAAAGGCTTTGTCTGAAAGGACGGGGGAGGGGGGAAGGATGCTGGTATGAGACAAAGTCAAGCTAATTACCATAATGATTCCACAAAATGGAACCCCCAACATGATTGAGTTGTCTGTCAAGACAGAGACATTTATTTTTTGTGACGAAAGTAAAACATATATCAAGCTATTTTTGCCTTTCAGTTCAGGTTTTGACTGGAATTGTCATCAGGCAAAAACATGGAGCAGTGTATTATCTAAGACAAGATGCTGGAAAGAGGTGGTGCAATAAACATATCCAACTGAATATTTACTTAAGCAGCCAACCATCAAATAATCTTCTCTTGGTTTATGATATAACAGGTATGGAAGGGAGCTTTTCCTGATCAACTATTTCAGAAAGAGTGCAATAATACAGAGACCACACATAGTCGTGTCCTCAATTACAGAAAAATATGCATTCATCATTCAAAATGTAACAATTTTCTTAAATACCATAAGGTAATAAGCAAGGTACATACTTAACATACTTCTTTATGTTAGTGCTTTTTCCATAACTGACCACTTACATATATGCTGTGTTCCTATCACTGACAGAAATAGACAACAAAGTTCTTGAAACTTCAAATCTGTCACAGCTCTTTTAGATGTGTGGATCTCAGTATGAACTTCAAAGCAAACCAAACAATAAAGGAATTACAGTATCAGGAAAACTATGGCACCCCTTCCTAGCAATGCTGTTTTCTGAAGAAGGAGTTTCTTACTGATTCTCTTTTACATACTTCACTGAAGACTATCAAATGCTCTCCTGGGAAATGTTTAGTTATTTTTGTACATGAGGATCTTCTACAATTTATGCACTACTTTGAAGTCCACCATCTGTCTGTCGGATACAATCTATGACCTTGTTGTTTCTGATGCACTCACGTTGTTGGCAAAGCATGCAGCCAGGGCAAGGAAAGAGAAGCAGTGGAACCATGCAGTACTATGCAATGAGAAACCAAATAAAGAATTTATTGTATTAATTGAGATGAAACTTCTATTTATCCCAGATTTTATGCACATGGCAGGAGATGAGGAGGGTATTTACAGTACCATGTATTTCCTGAGGCAGTCTAGTTATTAAAATGCTTGTCTGCACTGTGTACATGCAGTAAAGTCCCTGTAGCAAGTTTCAAGGCAATGATGCTTCTACCCCTGGGATTATTTGTTCACTAGTAAATACCCTGATTAAACAACCAAAAGTGCTGTGATCTGACAGGCTCCATTACCAGCACAGAAATAAAATCCCTTCCAGCCTTTTTTCTGTCCTTGGAAATAACAGATGCTTTTGGTGTGCTGAATAAAAGACTAAACTCTGAAATCCTTGAGTGCAGTCATAAGCCCTACTGGCCTGCTTACAATCCCCTAAGGGCCTTCCCCTGCACCCTGCCCAAGGTCCATTACAGCCTGCCCAATGGGTGCTGGTCCCTTCCTGAGCTAAGCTGTAGGAGTGCTTGTCTCCAGCCTTATCTCTGGCTCTGCTGCCTGGTTGGACCTCAGGCCCATGCTGTAGCTAGCTTCTTTCCCTGAAAGACTATTTGGATGTATGCTGTATCTTATCTCCAGATGACTTTGACCCTGTCTCCTGAGTAGGTTTGCCTTGTCTCCAGCTTTGTCTCTGGTACCATCTCTTGCTGCCCCAGGTGAACCCTGACTCTGATCCAGCACTTGTTGAGGGAGCTTATTACCAGCTTATTAGCTTATTATCCTCACTTTCCTGCTGTAGGACTGTCCCCTGGACAAGGAGGGCACTGCCTGTGGTACAGCAGGTGTGGATGCCTGGCTCCTTGTGCAGCAGACCCATTCCTGCTGCTCCCTGGATATGGTCTACGCTGCTGGTGAGCCTTTATGCACCTCTCAAGAAGATGCAAGCAGAACAAAGAAGAAATATAACAGTAGGGCAGTACATTCCTCATATTTCCGAGAACAACCACTGTTCCCTCAATCTAGTCTCTTCAGAAGCAGAAAATTCACTGAGAACATTTGCTGTTTTCCACTCATTTAAAAGAACCAATATCAAATACTGAACATTGACTGTAGGTCACCTTAGGAGGCACACAAGCCTAAATTTTGCCAGAGCATTACTTCTCTCATAGAAAATAAAACAATCTGTTAATGCAGTAATAATTGCACTTTAAAATGCTCATGCTCCTTTGCAATGAAATACTAAGAAGTTTAGCCAGATAATGCTGCCAGTATACCCTCCATTGCTTTCTAGTATTTTTTGCTGGGATTTGCCAGACAAGAAACACATTCCAATCAGATCTTTTGATTACATATCACAAGGTTACTGTAAATCCACTTCAAACCTCTAAAATCAACTCATAGTCTCTTACCATGTCTTATTTTCATTTCATCTGTGCCTTACCTGCACAGCATGAAGAACCGTATTCAAAATGGTCAGTGCAATCACAGCTGATAAACAGTATGTGCTACTAAAAATTTGATGTAACTGGTACATTGATCTTGGCTGGTTGTCAGGTGCCTACCAGGCCACCCTATCACTCTCCCTCCATTTTGCACTGCCCATGGTGCCCACAGAGTTGTTTCTCACTAATACCCTGCTCCTCCTTTCCTTCTGCCGTTGCACAGAGAGCTTATTACCCTGCTCACGGATGTTATCACAGAGGGCTAGTGCTTTGGCCAGTGATGGGTCCATCTAGGAGCCAGCTGGAACTGGCTCTTTTTAACACAGAAGAGCTTCTAGCAACTTCTCACAGAAGCCACCCCTGCAGCCCCCCAGACACCAAAACTTTACCATGTAAACCAAATATAGCAGCAAGTGCAAATAGGGTTGTAGCAGTGTTCCTCCCCAAGCAAAATATATCAACAATCCTGCTAGCTGGGCAAACCTAGATACACAGAAAAACAATAAAATTGCTAAAAATATGATCCTTTACTTTGTTGGAGTACACATTTCTTTAACATTCTAAATAGTCTAAGTTACTAAGGGTGTAAACTGTTACTTTTTAAAAAGAGCAAATAAATTCAATAGATCATATCTGCAGGCATGGGATCTGTAAAATTTCTGTGACAACTGAACCATTTTTCATGACTGACACACGACTGTTTAATAGCATAAGAAGAAACTCACTCAGTTTATGGTCAGAATCTGGTGAAACACCAAACACTGACCTAGGGTTCAAATTCATTTGACTGCATATATGTTTTGGTAGATTTGTATTTGCATACCAGTCATGAACACACAACTGCGTGAGACTTAAAACTACAGTGGTTTGATTTACTACAAGCAAAGTGCTTCTTTTCCATTAAATATCCTTAGTCCTCTCTTATAAATTACAGCATAAAGAACATGGACTGAGAAGAACTGGAGGGTATGAAGTGTGATTTATTTTATTAATTTGTATGGCATCTGCTGGATAATCCAGCAACTTTCTCTCAACCTTCACTCTTCTTAGGAAAAGTTCTGTTATGATATGAGGCAATTCTTAGACAGCTGCAAGTCTTTCCCTTACAAGGAATCCCGACACTGTTTAGACTCAGGTTTCCATATTTCCTAACTGTACTCTGATGGTAAGGAATCCTTGGGATGCCCTAACTGAATGGCTCTCAGTTAATCTCCTTGAAAAATGGTTATCTTATTTTTAAAGTATTGTTCCATAAATCAAATCACAACTCTAAAAATTCTGAAAAAAATTCAAACTAGAATGACTTTTCTTAATGGACTTGAAGCCATTGCTCAACATTTAACATGAGGCATCTCAGCCCTTGACATTCCTGTTGGGTTAGATATTACACCAATATCTACTAAAACTGCTGGTCCTCCCTCAAAAGGTGTACATTTACAAGACTAGGGAAATCATCTACAAAGACACTACATGGGTGAAAGCATTGAGTGTTGCTTCTGATCAAAGATGAAAACCTGTGGCCACTGCTATTACTATTTACTATAATGGTGTTGCGTTACCTGGGGCTCCTTATTGTGTTGGCTTGGATCCTTTTCATAACTCTCTGCATAGATCCGCAGAGTAGCTCTCACGTGACTGGAAGCACTCATTCTGAAGATGAGTCTGGAAGCATCTGAAAAAATAATCCGTAGCCCCTAGGAAAGGAGAAGGAACAGCATATATGTAAGGTGACAGCACCTTTACAAATTACCATTCATTGCTCCAAAATAAAAGTGAAAGGAAGAGTAATTTTGATGCTATTTTTTTTCCCCACAGTTTTGGACAACTCACTTATTACTTGTTTTTCCCCTTCTGTAGACTAGAAATGATGTTGTGCATTCCCTCCCGCTCACTGATGTTTTTATTTCTTTTACTTGATTTGCTCTTATTCTGTGTGGCAGAGCATAAAATCAATGGCCTGAGAAATAGGTATAAGACATTAAAGGTGGTGGCCTAAGAAACAGCTATAGAATCCCTGGATCAAAAAACAGTTGTCATTAGTGAATACAAAAGACAGGACAGTTGCTACCCCTCAAATACCATGCATCAATATATGACTGCAAGAATTTCAGTAAGTCTGCAATACAATTTGGAAAACTTAAGGTGTTAATTAATTTAAAGTACATTAATTAATGCACATTTACTATGTGCATAATAAAGAGGACTGATTAATTCATTAATTAACTAAAAATTTGCTCCTTGCTGCCATCTTCACATCTTTTTTTCTTTTCTCCCCCCCACTTCTGTACTGCATATATGAATATGGTTTTTTACAAACCACAGGCAATATTCTTGGATCCACAGTTTCTGTACAGGAAGCCCATTAAGGCCAGAGGACTAAATTGCACAGATAAATATTGTAGTGTTGCAATATTCTACCAGCTGTCCACTAATACAAATTCTAGTTCCCTTTATGGAAATGGTACCCTTAGATTAAGTGTAACCTCTGATAAGCCACTGAACTTTTCTTCCCCTTTGTCCTTCTGTTGTCAAAGGTCTAGTGCATAAACTGAGATCCTTGTTTCTTCTTTTTAAAGGGCAGTAAACCATTAAAAATGAGAGAAGAGAATTCAAAGAAATGCATTTTATTTTTCCAGTTTTATCAGCAAGATACTGATCCACAAGACATTGATGTTGGAAATGCAGTGTGCCATTGTTCTAAAATATAAGTAAAACCTTTGTTCCCTCAGATATATGCCAAAACATCTTTAGGACCATATAAAGCATTGTTTGACAAACACAGAATGGTTTGGGTTGAAAGGACTTCTAAAGGTCATCCAGTCCTGATGTCATCAGCTCATCATGTTCACCGCAGTGGGCAGGGACATCTTCAATCAGATCTGGTTGCTCAGAGCACCATCCAACTTGACCTTGAATGATTCCAAGGATGGGGCATCCACCATCTCTCTGAACAACCTGTTCCAGTGTCTCACCACTCGCATTGTAAAAAAAAGTCTTTCTTACATCTAGTCTAAACTTACTCTTTTAGTTTAAAGCCATTACCACTTGTCCTACTGCAACAGAATCTGCTAAAATGATTGTCCTCATCTTTCTTGTAAACCCCCTTGAAGTACTGAAAGGTCACAATAAGGTCTCCCTGGAGCATTTTATCTCTTAGTATAATGGCCAACTTGTACCTCTCATCCTTGTAATTCGAATTTTACATTAAAATACTACTGGTCCCATTCCTGGCTTGCTGGACCCTCAGGAGCAGCATTGTTATGTGCTGATGTCTGCAAAAACACAGTACAGCTTGAAAATTTTTTAAAATACTTTTTAAAAAATTTAAAATATTTAAAAATTAGAACAGTATTCAAGAACAACAGAATGTTTCATTTGATTTTAAGTCTTTTTATTGCAGTGTGATAAACAATACTCATAGGTTTCAAGAAACAGAATTAATTAGAACCAACAGTCTGTGTGTATTGTTTGCTGCCTATTTTCTTGGTGCTGTGTTTGTTTTCTGAATATGTTGTTTATTAACACTGAATAATTACCATGTAGCCAACTTCTCATTCATGAGATACTGCAGTTACACTGACTATAAATCTCTCTCCCATACATAGTGGGGAACAAAACTTGGAACATTCTCCTGGATACTTAGCTGAAAAATCTGCACAAGACCTATGATGGTCTGAAAGAGATATCTGCATTTATGATGAGCAAGCTACCTGAGGAAAATGGCAGCAGCGAACTGTTGTTTCATTGGCAAAGATCAATATTGTCTCCAATTTAGTGCACTTGGAGAATCCTACTGAGGCTGCAGACATATGAAGTCAGGAACATGTCCTTGCCAAAGGACAAACTAGTTGAACTGTACTGTGAATAAATAGGAGCTTCTCCCTATGAAAAGACATGCTTTCTGGTTTTACAGGCTCCCTGTCAGAGTCTGTCTGAAAACAAGCCAAGTCATGTTTCTCTGTTTGTGTTACATGGTGATATGATTAGCAATTATATTCCCATATAGAGTAAGTGCTTTGGATGAAAAAATTAAGGGAAAGAAAAGTGCAATGAAAATTCACAAGCTGCTTTTTAAAACTACAAAGGTCACGAGTCTTCCATGCCTGTAATTTTCCACTAGACTTGGATATGACAATATCCTCATATCATGTTTTAGTAGTAATTTACGAAAGAGAAAGTCGCTCAATGGAAGATAGGCTTTTTATATTTTTTGGATGCAATGATGAATTGAAACTACAAAGACTGAGCAGAAAGGCATCACAGTAGTTTTAATGGCCTGTAATATCATTTCCTAGGGTTTGTTTAGGTCAAATAATTTAAAACCCAGAGAAACCAGGACCACAAAAACATAAACAGCATAAAATCTGGACAAATTTTAATAGGAGTCACAGCTCATATTCAAGATACTGAAATATAAATTTACACCTGGTAAAAGTACATGGTTACTTTTGAGCATATCATGAGTTTTCCAAACACTGAAGGCTCAGTTTGAACAGCAGCTCTTGATAACCAGTGAATCTCAGTATAGACAGAGTCCAGAAGGAACTGGAAACTTGGGCTAGGGAAGTCAAATATGCCTGCATAGGCTACAACCTTCTAAAGTCTCCTGCATGGTACTGGCTACAACAGATATTGCATCTCAGTTATGTAAATCCTGTGGATCACCAAGAACAATAAATTTTTTGTTTGTTTGATTTTTGTTTTTGTAATGTATAGCCAGTGGAGATTTCAGTTAGAAGACAGAAGAAGGAAAGACCTTCTTTCTATATGATTTTTCCACTGAAAAAGGAACCCTCCCTATGCATGCATTGCTCTCAACAGGGACTTCATCCCATCCTATGTTCACTGTGACACTACTGTCTCCAGTTATGTACAGCAAGTGTGACATTAACTAAAGGTGGGTTATCTTATCCAGACTGAGCTAATCTTAAGTAGGAAATGCAGTATCTATGACAGCAAAGGAAACACCATTCCATAAATAAATGGACAGTCTTGCCAGCTGAACTTTAGAAACAACACTGTTGGAGACAATATGGCTAAAGCTGCAAAACTTTGCTAATCCATCACTACAGCCATACCTGTCTTTTGGTCACAGTGCCATCCACGGGATCTATGTACTCAAAGCTGTCTGTTCTTTCCACACTGTAGATATTGTTACCCACAGCAAACTGCTGATGGCTGAACGATTTGTCAGTGATCAAAGCTTCCAGGTCTCTCATTATGAAATATGCTGTTCTGGGTTCCAGTGCTTCATAATCAAACCTTGCACATATATTAAAAAAAAGTAGAACCAGAAAGTAAGTCCCTAGAGCTGAGAAGACAGTTCTTTCAGAGAACTCTATATACTTACCATTAGCAATTTACTGCTTACTTCAAAAATCGAAAGTGTACCAGTGAAATACTGATTGCAAATGAAACCAGTGTGCACATACAAGTCCTGTGCCATGTAACCATTACACATGTGCAACCACAGTTCTACACTGGCCACCTGACTCTCAATCAACAGAAAGCGTCCAGAAAATACAATTTCTAAAGTAGCATAGAAAATATCCCAAATACCCAGCTAGCTTTCAAAACTTAATGACACAATCAGTGCAGTGCTCAACAGACAAGTGAAATAGAGAAAACTTTGCTACAAGTTTTGAGGAACAGCTGTTTGCAAAAGACTTTACAAACTGCAAACTCCTCTGCATTAAATCTGGATTAAGAGAGAGGCAGAAGCAAAGATGAAAATAACAGCTAGAGCTCACTATATTGAGACCTTAATAAAAGTAAGTAAATGTTTATATCTTTGGAGGAGTTATCCTGAATTGGAAGCAGGCATAGGTTTCAGTTCTCACTAAAACACTGTCACATGGAGGCAGTTATAAAAAAAATGCAGGAGCAAATCTTGTGGGGATTATGTTTCTTTTTCAACAACATGTAACAAGCTGCACTTATATATTCCACAAGTAAATAATTCAAAGCTTTCTTCCATTCAGTATTTAAAAATTTAGTTACTCATATGCTAGCAGTGAGTACACATATACACATTACTCCTGTGGAAAAACCTGTCTACGAAACAGTGATAATCTGTGGCAGATTTTCATTCTGTAGGCACAGCAAATGCACACACCTAAGTGCAGCTGAGCACATCTAAACAAGCAATGATTGTAGAAGAATTCTCCTACCAGCTGTGTAAGTACCTTTTCATTTTTTCTCACCTGCAGTAGTAGTGCCGGCCAAATTTTGCCCAGTGATCCCTGACAATCTCCTCCACACTTTGTTTTCGAGCTGCTAGGATTGAAAGCCAAACTAGCACAGCCCACAGTCCATCTTTCTCACGAAGGTGGTCAGATCCTAAAGAGACAGACATTAAGCACATTATATGGTATCACTGCTAATCAGAAAACAAAGTAAGGAAGCTGGGAAAATGTCTCATTTAACTGTGTATGTCACAGAACAGTAATCAATAGTACCAGCCCCAGCACCTCTGATATGCTCCAGACAGAAAACCAGAACTAATGATGTGAACTGTGATCTATTTAAGCATGACAAAGACCATACTTGTAAAGTAAATAAAAATATGTACAAGTACTTGAATAGAAACAGCAGCAGTATGAAAACACTGTAGTCATTATTCCTGCTCACTGATACTCAGTGTTTTCACACCTCTGCTGCTGTTTCCCAAAACTGGACTAGATAATGTGAACCCCAGCCATGAGCCAGATGTTTTCACATCTCTCCTTTATGAGAGTCAAGTTCAACAGCATTTTCTTATCTCTGCAGATGTTCATCTGCAGGTGTCAAGCTGCAGAAAAAGAATCTTCCTATTCCATAAAAATTGTGAATTTTCAGAATGTTCATGACCTTCTGTCAGGACAACAACCAAGAGCTTGAAAAGATTTTTCTGAAGGAAAAAAAATACCCAAAACCCAAGCAAACCAGAGAGTAGGACTGTTCCCTTTTTTATATTTCTTTATACCTCTCAGTGGTAAAGATACTTGAATGCTCCAGTCTAGATTCCTTCATAGGTTTGTACTTATGAAGAGAGAAATTGTTCTAACAATGAAGACTAGAAACAGTTTTGGAATATCCCACATGACTTAACACGTAGTCTCAGATCTAAGTAAGATCCAAGACCCCTGGAACTTAGTACTGATGACAATTATAAAAGCTAACAGACTCAAGAAACTTGAAGAGATATCGAACATGTAGTATTGCTCTGGCATAATACTAAATCTGGTATAAATTTGTTGGCTGCAACCTTATGGTTTTCTGTCTAGTCACACATTACTGAAACCATGAGTACAAAGCAAGTGCAGTAATTCGGAAGTTTTGTTTACTCCATGAAGTACCTGCTGATTATGGAGGCAACCAACTAAATTATCTGTCTTTAGAAGATACTTAACGAAATACATCAGAGAGGAATCTAAAAACTCTTAGGCTGTTTTCTGAAATATTCTCTTTTCTCAAGCACAAAAATCCTGTTGCAGCAAGACTGCTTTGTATGGCTTCGCATTACATAACAGCCTGCAAAGTCCACACAGTCAGTCTTCTGTCAAAACAGCTGTGTTTTGCTACTGGCAGAGGACAGACCCCACAATATAAACTGATGCACTGAAGCTGTTAATCCTGTGAAAAACTGTCAACATATTAAATGCATATAAGGAAAATAACAAAATGTGCAGAGAGACACCATGATTCCTACGGTCAATCACTACTGTTACCTTGAACTTGCAGTCCCTCTTCTTGGGAGAGAGCAGCAATCAGGTTAGCAGCCTCTGCTCATATGGATTTTCTGAGAGCCCATTGTCCTTGGTCTGCCACGGATCTGCCTGCTACTTATGCTTCTTGTGTTACATTCAGCCTCAACACTGTTTAACATTAATCTTAAATTAACTATCACAGGGTTAAATAAATGCAAATTACTATTCAGCACAACATTCAAGTTGTATAGGAATCATTACTGAACACTTGATGAGGACAAAGATTTGCACAAAGATTATATCTATGTGTTAGGTATTACAGAAAACAAGTAAACTGTAGATGGACTGAAGAGCTGAGACAGTAACATGACTTAACATTTGCAAAGTAGCTGTCACAATAGTAAGAATATATCTTTTTTGCTACTTGTTATCCACCTTGATCTGTGAGCTCTCTGCAACAACAGTAGTGTCCTATTACAACAGCCCGAGTTTAGGCCTGGTGCTTGGGAAGCTGCTGCAAGAGGAGCCACAGCTCACTCTGTTCCCTGTTCCAGTACTATGAAAGCACAGAGTGCCAACCAGTCAGGAGAAAAAGGGCAGGGTTATTTATGAGCTTTCAAAGCTTTGCAAGTAGCTTCAGATAAGAAAGGAAAACACGTAAGTCAGTTCTTCAAACACTCAGGCATAGAATCAAGGAACTGTTTGGGCTGGAAGGGATCTTAAGGTCATCATCACTGCAGTAGTATGCTAGATCAGCTTAAGTGTATCTTCTACAGGAACACCAGCAATACATCCTGTGGTTAATAAAGTCA
This sequence comes from Poecile atricapillus, assembly GCF_030490865.1. NCBI lineage: Eukaryota > Metazoa > Chordata > Aves > Passeriformes > Paridae > Poecile > Poecile atricapillus. Next base: position 119,802,783 of record NC_081289.1, on the reverse strand, counting down.
GCTTGCAGGCAGAGCGGACAGCAGAGCCACAGTCATTGTCACCAAAGCCAAGAGTCTGCTCCTGCCCCTGCCACCAAAAGAGAAACCTAGACTAGAGCTATCATTTCCCCCAGAGCATATATTGTTCCTCTGGTAACAGCACAGAAAGTCATCACATCACCACAGGGGCTAGGGACATTCAGAGGTCTGGGAACAGAAGGCCACAAGCAGCCAGGGCCTATCTAGTCCCACCACCCCCACAGCAGGGCAAATGGGGCCATCTGGGCAGTCCCAGCTCCAGGCACCAGGCACTTCCTGGGAAGGGGGATAGGGCAATGCCAGGCCAGGATGTGGGAGCATGGGCAGGCCTGGCTTTGGGGGACCCATGGCCAGACATGGCAGGGCTGTGGGGAACTGGACACTGGCCCTACTGCAGCATTGCTGGGGCAGGAGCTGACAGCCCTGGTGCCACTCCTGTGCAGAATGGGGGAGCCCCAGGGGGCCAGGCAGGGCCCTGGTAGCAGCAGACTCACCCCACCATGATTGTTCCTCTCCTTCTTAACCTGCATGCCTCTGCATGTCCCTCCTTTCAGCCATCCATCCTTAGCACAGAAAAAATTCCATTTTGCCCATGATGTCATCTGTATTGCCCACTATCACCAGCCACTAAAATGGCTTAAGTGTCTCAACAGGCACCAGCAAGAAGTGGAGACATGGAACTGAGCTTAACCACCCAGCAATTTGTTCCAATATGAATGACCATTTATTCCGCTACTACATAACACTGCAGACTGCAGGCCAGCAAATCATACAGTGTAGAGCACTTCAGCCATTCAGCAAAATGGTCTGTATCATGATAATGGAGCAACAGGCTAAGCTGAACATTAAAGAGATGAATTCTGATTTAGCAAACACTTTAAGTACCTTTCAATGAACCAAAATGTTCTAGTGAAACGTGGACAGAAGCATTTCTGAAAGATTCTTTGCTGCATTCTCAGCTTTGTTCTTGCCATGTTACGGCTTAAGCACATAAATCTGTATGAGGAGGGCTGAATGTATTATTCTTCATACACATTTAGCAGATTTGGCATGCTCTCTGTCCTTGAATGTCCCTCAGAGGACATAAATTGTTGCTTCTCTGGAGAGAGAAAGTAATAGGAGAAGGTAATCCAGAGACAAAAGTCTGGATATCTAGAAGTAACTCAACTGTTTCAGAATCAAAAATCACCAATTAAAAATACTAGCCTGATATGAGTACAGGGACAATAATCCTGTGTGCCTTTCCTGTGAATGAAGTGTTTCAGTTTGTTACATTTAATGGAAGTGAAACTGAGCATATCCATCAGTGTGGCTACTGCATACACATATGTTGTTGTATTTATTGCCCTTCCTTCTTTCAGCAAATGAAAATCTATTACTTCAATTTTGTTACTCTGATTTTCACCTACCAACAGTCATCTGTAGGTGTCTTTGCTTGTTCAACTTAGTCCTACTGCACAGCTCACATTGTAGAAAGTCTAGGGAGGGAGTTTACTTTGCTGCCTCAGTTCAGCTAACACCATTCCTTGCTCCGTAAGATCCAACAAATTTGCAGAGGCCGATCTGTCTTGTGCAAAGGGAAGAAGGAAAAGGTGCCTCACAGCTCTGCAATCCTGAAGTTGCAACACTAACAACTCCCCCAGCTTGCCTGGGGCTCTGAGTAACCTCAGGATGATTCTCAGCGCTACTTTTAATGGAAACATCCCAGAATTAAGGAATTCCTCATTCTTTTCAATGAGCTGAAGCAGAAAGAGACAACGGAACTGTCTACAAATATTTTTTCTGATTAGCCCCTTGTATTTAATTTGCCACTGGTAAAGGAAATTATAGTAACTGCAAGTGTTCCAACAACTTATTTTTAAGTTAATTCGTTATTTCTCTATATAACAGTAGCAAAAGTTATTTTTTACTACAGTAAATTGCTATGTCCAGACTCAGAGTAAATAACCTGGGCAAAACTCTCAGAGCATGTTCCCATTCATAGAGAAGTAATCATCTTACCCAGTCTTAAACTGAAGAAAAATCTTCAGAGGCAGTATATTGAGAAACAAAGCAAAGTCATGCAAATATGTTCATATTATGATTTTTCTACTATCTGAAAGCTGTCTAACTTTGTCTGTATCTGAGATACCCAATTCTGATAGGGAAGGCAAGCCTTGTGGGTCATATGCATAAACAACAGGTAATGGCTTTTCCCTAATTTAGTAATCCCAGTCTATCAAATTGCCTCTTGTAAATGTGTTGTAAGAAAATCTCAGGAGTTCAAAAACTCACAATAAATCATTTTGTATGCACATGTTCAAGTCTTGCAAATTTATCATCCAGCAGTCTGAAACTTAGCAATATTTTAGGAAAATGGAGATTAAGGGGCATTCTGATCTGATAATTTTTTCTAGTTAATAAGACTATTTTAGATTTGTATTACTGCAACAGACACCACCTCCTTTGTGGCTTTCATTAATTTCAGCGACAGCACATTTTTATATTTTTCACTAGTTCTTCTTCCACATAATCTTTCAGGAGAAGGGAGTTGATGTTAACAGAATCTGGGAATTTGGAGATGAAACAAGCAAATTTAAGGAAGTTGCAGCAATTACTGAAGTGGCTAAACTGCAGAGAGATAAATCAGACACACAGTTCTCCTAATCCTGATTAATAGCTTGCTGATGAAATTTAGAAACTAATTGCTGCTGCTGAGGCCCTCCTTTGAACTGTTTGCTAGGCATTCGTCATAAAACCAGAGAGCTACTAATCTCATCTGACAAGCTCCCCACACTGCTACAAAAATGGAAGAAGTTTTTAAAGCATTGGTTTAGCTCCAAGATCAGCTGCCAAAAAAACAAGTGTGGGAAATACAGCTGTATGGGATGTTTTCAAAATCTTTTCTCCTTTTATAGCAGAAAATTTGCTTTTATGTACTTGCCAGACCAAACTCCCTTATGTTATAAAACCAGGGCCCTGTATTACTTGGAAATTTCAGCTTGGCTTGATTACCTGGGTACACAAGCAATTGATTTCCAAGGCAGTTTGATGACAGAAGGTGGATTTTTAAAACTTATTTCTCTTACACAAAGCAGTCAACTTTGCTCTCTGATCACTACATTGTACACTTATATAAACATTCCATGCTGAAAGCTAAGGAAATGCCAAATTTCAGTTCCCTAAATAGATATGATTGGGCAAAAGCTGTCAAATTGATTCAAATGTCCAATACTGGCAGAAACATGTGAGGGCCACATAGTTTAGGACATTACTAAAAGATTCGCAATAAGGTAAATATTTACTGCTAAAAACAGTTCACATTGCTAAAGTACTGGTCATCTACAAACCAGAACACGTTTTACAAATAAACCTCCTGGCATATGAAGATACTTTCCAGACAGCTGCATGGAATTGGAAGATGATAAGGAAATTGAGGCAGTGAGAAAAACAAACTTTAGATATTACAGTCATTACATAATTTGCTGCAAAAGTATCATAGGATCACAGAATGGGTTGGGCTGGAAGGGATCACAACAGAGCTTCTGGTTCAATCTCCCTGGTCAAGAGGGCTTTTCCCAGAGCACATGGCAAAGGATTGCATCCAGATGGTTCTTGAATGTCTCCAGTGAAGGAGACTCCACAACATCCTTAGGAAATCTCCTTCTGTCACATGCTTTTTTACACAGCAACTACACATGGACTGAGGAATTCAAACTCCATGCTCAAGTTCTCTGGATGCCCATGGGATCGAATCTCAAATGTCCAGATTCGCCTTTAGATGGAATTGGATGAAACTGGAGGTCAAGAGGCTTTCTGCACTGAAGTGCTGCAGGTACAACAAAGTTAATCTGATAGAACATACTGGGATGCTGAGATATTGCTGTAGACCAGCTTTCCATGCTGACCAGCAATATGTTGTTGAAGCACTCATTTACAAAGTCAGGATTTATCAGGAATCTGAAGAATTGATGATAGGATAGGAGAACCAGATTAATATAAGAAACATGGAGTGGGTAAGGAATGTAGAGACTAGCCTGAAGTCAGGTCCTGCAAATTTGGAAAAGAGGCTATAGTACGGAAGGCAATTGTTTTAGGGTCTCACGGAAAGATACAGGCAAAGAAAAAAGTCAATGGCAAGCAAAGAGAGAAGTCAGGTTAATTTTCTTGCCTATCTAGAACAGTCAAACCCTAGAGGCACTTCCTTGACCTCCATGAGTGTTTCTGTTCCCAAATTCAACCACTATTGGATACTCAGGATAATAAAATTAGACCTACAGAGATTACAATTTCCTCACTGTTACAGTAGATCAAAACACTTTATTGTCATTTCTATATGACTGATATCCAGGGCTAAAGTCCACCAGTACTTGGGACAGCCTGCTTAGCAAAACCTGAATATGCTTTTGCAATGTGAAAGGGAAATCTGACATTTGTCTTTTTTTATAACAGCATAATGAAATTTAAATGGCAAGTTTTATCGAAGAAGACATGGCTTCTCCTAAGCACAACCAATGATTCCTCCTTTCTCCCTCAGACAGAAAGCATTTGAAAAAGTCCTACTCAACACCATCAGATGAAGATGGTCTAGGATAATAACTCCCCAAGCAGAGACGGACCTGTGGAAGTGGTTTGTCATGGCATATGGCACAGAGAGGCCACTCCTGTTTGTTTCACATACCTCTACACATATGCCTGCATGTGGCAGGAGGTGCTGCACTCTGCAGGCTAATGTATCTAGATATACTTCAACATATGGGAACAAACATCAAAACTTTTACAAGCTCTTCCCAGTTAAAATTCACACTTAACTTTCTTTAGCATGATGATGAAGCCGAGATTTTTCCAAATAATTTGTGTGCTACTGAGGTCATACTGATGTCTTTAGACCCACACAAATTTCATGGAAGTATCTGGTTTTGCATGGGCAAGAGAAACTTGTGTTATTTAGAGGGAAGAGGTACAGAATTGGTCCAGTGAAGAAGTATTAAAAAGCAGTGAGAGTTGAAAACTCCCCAGTTCACACCTCTCATGGGTTAATGGAGATGCAGTTCAACAACACACCGCAACAAACAAGTACATTCTGAAAGGTACAGACTTTCCTGCCCTTCTCTCCCCAAATTACTTCTCTCAATGATCTCACAGAACACACTGTAGAGGAAGTTTCTATACAAAAGATACAGTCAAGGCAATACAGACCTGTGCCACTCAGAGCAGATAGTGAAGGCATACAGTTTGCTAATCATGGGACATTGGCTCCCATTGACAACAAGAAGAAAATTAACATTCATTATAAATTTAACTTCTCTTCCTTTTTACATCTAAGACACAAAGAAATATAACACATTTTTGTTCTTGCATCACAGCCCATTCAGATCCATACAGCAAACAAGAACACATGAAGTACCACACCTGTGGCTGCTTAAAGGTATAATTATTTTCAAAATAGTAGCATTCTGCTCTAATTTTCCCTAGCTAACAAGCTTAATACTTGACATAAGTCAATTAAAGCAAAATGAAATTTATCATCAAGTTTCACTACATGGTAAGTAATTTTCTACAAAGAGCTGCAGCCAAGGTATTGTACGTTCAAAATAGAGATCCCCATAAAACTCATATCAAAATATAGATTAATTTATAACATATATTTATTATTTATTTTATTTATATATATATATCAATATATAGAATAAACTAAAGCCAGATGAATTACTAAGTTATTCTGGTCTGCGCTTTTTCAAAAAGACTTGTAATTATAATTACAATAACTACTAATAAACAAAAAGGAAGAATTTCTGTGTCAGAATCCAGAAGAGAAAAAAATAAACATTCCAAAATTTATTCCGTTATTCTCATAAATTAAAACCACATTTGTGTAGATTTACAGACTATATAGTTCAATTATTTGGTCTAGTGCTTACTGTCAATACTATATTTCTGATGGCTTGAATTTTTTATTCATTCTGCATTCTGTTGTTTGATTGGTTCTTGGGACCAATAAGGGAGAAACCTAGGGAAAACACAAATGCTGACACATAAATTAATTTCTTCTAATGGCAGTTTTATCTGACGCTTGAGCAATTGTGATGTTCCAAAAAGGAAAGTCTGCAACAGTTTTGTTTAGATATACCATCAGATATACCAGTCCTCATACTTTGTACACCTAATCACATAAGGAAAAAACATGTGGTTTCCATACAGGCAAAATCCCTCCAAATCTGTTGCAGTCTGTGAAAAGACTTGCAGTGGAACCAGTGAGGATTTTTTGCATTTTGCTGAAGTCAGAAGAGAATGCCACGCACCTCCAGAAGCTGTCTGGACAGTAGTAAGACTGCTTGCCACTGCAGAACACCCATTTTCTACATTCTTCATGCCTCAAGGTTCAAGGACACCACACTTAAAAGAAGAACCTCAAGATGTGAACAACAGAAAGTTCTCTGTTTCAGCACAAGACAGAGCTAGTTTTCTGATTCTTTTGGATTTGACTTGAGGCATCCAGGAAAAATTAAAAGCTTGTGGTAATTTTTGATTATGTATTACTTACCTGTGCCAAAACTCTCCTCACCACAAAGGGAACAACGTCCAGAGTCCATGAGATTGGAAAAATATCTCCATCCTGCTGGTGTCTCATACACAGGAACCTTCATTACTTTTGCCACTCTGGAGAACATACAGTGAAATATCACATGATTAATAGAGTGCTTTTTTTACATATGATCTGAGATCAGTTGAGAAATACTTGACATCTCATTACATCTCCTGACAGCAGGGCTAGAAGTAAAAAAAACAACAAAAAACCAAAAAAACACCCAAGAACAGATCAACACTACCATTCAAAACTGATCCTTGTCTCAGCCCCTAACTTCAGACAGAACCCAAGCATGTTTACACATTAAGTGTATTATTTTGGAAAATGTAGGACCTCAGTTCAATAGGCTTTACTGGTATCTTTCTATTCTTACTGACCAAGAAACAACTAATCTAAGAATAGACAGTTTTGCTATCCTAATATTTTAATGGAATTTAAAGTATCATGTTGAAGCACCTTTGTTTACCAAGTACAGGTACTCAAATATCAAAATTCTTGAAAAATATTTTTACTTTTTGTAATGTTTTCAAAGACAAGATAATACAGAAATGCTTCCATTAAGCAGTATGTTCTTAAAAATCTTTCCCAGTCTCAACTTGAATCTCAACTTATTTTCCCTGTCTCTTGTTATGTAATACAAGAAACCCTCTCACTGTGTGGGTGATGTGCCACTGTTTTTAAGAACCAAAATGAACCACCTCATAAACTTAATATGCATTCTTTTTCCTAGCTCGTTAACTGGTAAATATTCCTGTTATAAATGATAATGAAAAAAAATCCTTTCTTGGACTAAAAAACAAGAAAGAAAGAAAACCCACACAACTCTCAAGAACTCTAAATCCCAAGACAGGATTTACACAGAATGGGTATTAACAGTCTTCTTTCTAATTATGTTTGCTGGTTTTCATTGTGTGGTTTTCAGAACCAACTGTTTTGTAATATGGAAGGTAAGAACTGAGATACAGTGAAGCAATCTGACAAACTACCAAGGACCTTACAATTGCTTCAGCTATCATGCATTCCTTGAAGCAAGACAGTTTACTTAATTTTAATGCCAGTCAAGCTAAAACAAAGCAGATCAACCAAAGGTGGATCCAACACACTTAACACAATCTGACTAAAAGTATCAAGGTGAAAACAGTGACCCTTCTGATCAACAAAACACCTGTTTTTTGATGGCACATTTCTGTCATAAATTAAATGCATAAAGTAGATGGGATAAACTGTCAAAATATGCCACTGACCCCTTAAAAACCTGGTACATAAATATATCTAAATGACAGACTCACAGAATCGTTAAGGTACTAAGAGACTTTCAAGATATTCTAGTCCAAACATCAACCTAGCACTACCATGACCACCCCAAGTGCCACATCCAGACACCTCTTGAACACTTTTGAGAGAGTTACTCCATCTCCATGGGAAATTTATTCCAATGTCTAGCCACTCTTTCAGAGAAAAATCTTTATAATATATAATCTGAATCTCCCCTTGCATAACTTAAGGCCACTTTCTCTTGTCCTTTTACTTCATATGTGGCAGAAGAGAATGACCCCCACCTGGTTATGAGCTCCTTGCAGGCAGTGGTAGAGGGCCCCCCTGAGCCTTCTCTTCTCCAGACTAAACAACTCAAACTGCCTCAGCTGCTCCTCACAGTAGTCGAGCTCCAGACTCACCAGCTTCACTGCTGTTTTCACATGCTCTAGCACCTCAGTATCATTCCCCAAGTACACAGAGACAATCCCTGCTCTCGCTCCTGCTGGCCACACCATTGCTGGCACAGGCCAGGATGCCATTGGCCTCCTTGGCCACCTGGGCACTGCTGGCTCATGTTCAGCTGCTGTCACCAGCACCCCCAGGTCCTTTTCCTCTGGGCAGCCTTCCAGCCACTCTGCCCCAGCCTGTGGCACTGCCTGGAGCTCTTGTGACCCAAGGGCAGGACCCAGCTCTGGGCCTTGTTGAACCTCACAGCACGGCCTTGGCCCATGATCCAGCCTGTCCAGATCCCTCTGCAGAGCCTGCCTGCCCTCCAGCAGATCAACACTCCTGCCTGATGGTGCTGTCTATGAACTGATTGAACTGAATTCTACCCCTTCATTGGTAAAGATGTTGAATATGACCAGCACCAGTACTGAGTCCTGGGGAAGACTACTAGTGACCAAACACCAACTGGGTTCCATTCACCACCATAAGTCGTGGCATAACAGTTCAGCCCTTAAGTATTCTCTCTGAAATTTTTACACTGCTAGCCTGCACTGTAATGTAGTGTCCAAATCAACCTTCTTTTAAGTTCCCTCCTATTCAGCTGATTTAGGTATCAATTTTTTTACTTATATATTACATCTAAAATGAGTGATTTTTAAAAGAGATAGAGTAAGAATTGCTGATATTTATTTGAAAAGAGCCAAGAAGGCACATGAAAAAAGGGTATTATCAGAATTTTTAATCCTAAACTTGTATTTCATACCTCTAGTTTAAAGGCAGGCGTCGGTACATACCTCCTAATGTTTATACAGCACTACATACATTACTAACCCTTAGAAATACTGTCCCATAAAGAAGGTTTCACAGGGCACACCTGAACAGGTTTCTGTCGGGCTCTTCAAGAAAGTCAAGAACATAATTTAACCTCTGTGTGGCAATAACTTCAGGCTGAAAACAGGACTATACTGCCAAAGAAAGAGAAAACAATAAACCAGAAGGCAATACCTAATATGCTGGAAGAGGAAAACAAATTATCTTAAGGTAGTCTAACAATACAGCTGGAGTATGTTTGCTTGCAGAAATGTTCCCATATCCTGGTACAATTTTTGGAGAAGGAAATCCTTTCCCATTTACTTTTCTGTATTCCTCTAGCTGAGGAACAAATAGCCTAGGATGGACTTATCCTGACCAGCACTAGAAGCTTCCAAAGGTTGTATCTGTTTTCAAAGAGTTCTATGCACTAGGCTAGCAATGAAAATACAAATGTTGTTTCTGTTAGCATGTGGGGTCACTTTGTACAGAGTTTACAGTATGAACAGTTTATGAACAGATTGTTCCATGCAACTTCTTTTTTTGTTGTTGTTTCTTGCTCTATTTCAACAGAGTAAGTAAGTAGAAGCACACTAAAAATTAAGCATACTCCTTTTTTACTGACATTTTTCTGAAATAAAGAATCATCACTGGAAGTCTCAAGAAATGCAGAATGTGCCTTTATGCAGTCTATAGACATTCACAGTGAAAAATCACCCCAGAAAACATGAGGGGGGTTCCCATGGGAAGCTGCAAAAATTCTCAAAGCTGCGGACTCTGAGAAATAATATGCTGCTTTAGATCAAACACATAATCACACGAAATACAGGAAAACACCCTCAGAGGAAGGAAACTAATACATGACGGTGAAATTACTAGATCTTCAAAGCCAGGGAAAAGAGAGATTAGATGCAGGAAAGGGGTGGGATTTCTAATGCTCCTACATCTACATCTTTCTAAACTAAAAATATGACTGGGTATTACTTCAGTCGAGAAAAAGTAAAAACAAAAAAAATCTTCACTCTACCCAAAACATTTTTTTTTTCACTTTATGTTTACCAGTCTGCTTTATTATAGGCAAAATTCTTAAAACAGAACTTTCAATCACTGCTACAGCAAGAACACAGATTTTTTTATTGAAGAGGTTCCAGTTGAGACTGGTAGAATCCCTGTGGACCAAAATTTGGAAATTAGTTTCTGAGTACCATTGGACTGAACATTGCCAGCACTATTTAACAGAGCATATGGCTTCCTAATAGGCTTGATAGATGCTAGGCAAATAAATGCTTAGGATAAGGATTTCAGGAACTTGCAACTCTGCAACAACTGCTGATGAGTCAAAGCAAGGATTTTTATCACTAACAAATCACAGGTCTATTAATTACACAGGTTTATTAATTACATTTTACAATGTTTTTAGAAATATACCTTCACAGGATAGTTCAACCAAGACTATGTACAGATTTTTAAGTTTCTCTTCTTTCTGTATACTTACACTATAATCCCCAAATCTGGGGATTATAAAGTCAATTAATATAATGAGTTTTGTCTGTATGAGATCTCTTGATGAGAGAGGATGCTACTTCTCTCAGGAAGTGAGTCTTGGAACTAGTATTGCAAGTGGTTTATATCCTGCAGAGGTCTCAGATAGCAGTAAATTTTATATATCCTTTGATATGTATAATGCATTATCAGCAAGATACTGATGCAGCAGAGCACCTGTAAGGGCCATACCTCAGGCTCTGAGCTTTCATGTTGTATGTAGTGGCTGTTAAAAGGCCTGACTTAATGGACGGAATATCCTTCCAGAGCAATTCAAAATAAAAACTGGGAAAAAATATGCCCTATAAATAGGTTCATTTCCCTAGTCTATTTGAAGTAAAGGCATTCTATTTATGTCTAACTACACAGTTAATATACCTGTGTTTATATGTTCCATGAGTTCAGCTATATTGAAGAAAGACAACAAACCACGGACATTCTGGTTCTTCTCATCTTGGACATTTAAAGGGACTGACTTCAAACACTACTCTTGCTTGCCCTTCTTTTAGTGTAAGTGTTCACTACATCAATGAGATTACACAGTGAAGTTTATTCCATCTGTGTGTAGCAGTAATTACCCCTTGCTAGACTAGGAAACAGAGTATTTAAATTTGGAACCCAACTGAAAGGTAACCTCAATTATAACCTTAGAATAACCTCAGTTAGTCTGCCCATAGCAGAACTAATGGCATTTATGTTCCCAGGATGCTGAAATACTAATTAAGGAAAAAAAGTTAAATCAAAGAAGAGTGGACTGTACTTTTTGCAATGACATGTTATTAAAAAACATGCTTTGTGAATTTAAAAAAAGCAAGAGCAGATGCTTTTCAATGTGGAGATAACAAAATGAGTGAAAATAGGAATATAAATTCTTGTACAGTTCCATAGTTAAATTTACTCTCGTACTGTTTCACAGTTCCACTGTAATTTTTATTTTGAAGAGCCAGTCCCACACTACCTATACTGACTGCCCACTTTTTATTCAAACATAAGGAGAATGTATACAATGCAAACCTGAAAAGCAGTTTGAGTTATTTCATCTCTGGCAGACAGAATTATTGGAGAGTTTAGTACCAACACAGAAATGTGAAGCCAATTCTTGAACTCTACAATAAGTCTCACTTAAGCATGAGCTGGTCAGCTCATAATAAAGGCAACAGTGAACATAATTATAGCCTCCTAATAAAGATTAGAATTTTTTTTTAATTTCCTGGCAGAAAAAAAATATAACAGGTAGTTCTAATAATACTCCTGAAAGACCTAACAGACTAATGTGGAAAACTTTACCAGGCAACTGAACTACTTATTGTACAATTTCACATCTGAATATCCCAGGTCTTCTTCCTCATACTTCATAGCCACCTACATGTCACCTAACTAGGAAAAAAAAGGGTACAGGACTCCTTGATGGCCCAGATTATTTTCCTGGGAATTCTAAAAATATTAGCCTGCTGAACTGTGTAAAAAGGTAACTTTTCATTTTAAAAAAACATGCTCTTTTATTTTAAAGTGTTAGAGATCCTTGTGATAACTTTCTTTCAGTTTTTAGTAGATACGAAAGACTGTTTTTCACAGATAGGCTAATAAAACAAAATGGTCCTTGATGGTATCTTCCAGACACGGTGGTTTTGCACTAGCACCTCTGACACCAGCAGAATTACCCAGACTTACATTAATGAGAGTCAGAGGGAAGTTTTCTCCAACCTGATCTCTACAACGCCACAAAAACATCCTGATGGATATAAATCATTCAAATACAACAGCCTGCAGCAAGCTGACTTTCTTGCGCCAGTGAAACTCTTGCAACTTCCAAGAATAGATCAGTCAATCCGCCAGAATCATCCTGCCAAAGTTGTGATGCCTGTTCACCACAAAGATAAAGGTCACAACACTGGGGGATGGGCTTTCTTTGCCAAGTCTCATGAACTTGTAAAGATGTGACTGGTTAGAGTTTTGTATTGTCAGTGAAATGCTGTCTAGAGTAAATTGCAGCATCACTTTCATTCTGGAGTCTTAATGTGGAGGAAGAAATAGGTATTAATGAAAGAAACACTAAAGAAGAAGCTATAGCATTTCCTTGTCTCTCATCTTCCACCACCTGTAGGTATCAGCTGACGTGTGAAAGATGCTTATAGGCACCTGGGTGAACAGGCTTCAAAATACTGACTAATGTCCCATGGATACACTTATTTTCAATCCTGTTCCTCTCTGTGGTGCCAGCACTGAGGTAAACAAGGTGCTGTAATTCAGAAAACAGCAAGTCTTACTCTGCAGAAGAGTAAGCACTGACAGGCACTAACAATCAGGAATTGAATGAATTTGTGGGACAGACATAGGCCACTGCAGTATAGTGTGTAGTAGCAGCACTCCAAAAGAGAACAAACCTCTATAATGGTTTCTTTCAGAGTTGCTATGGCTGTAGAAGAAAAAAGGTTTCTCACTAGGTCTTCTAAATCTCTACTTAGCCACTAAAGTACTCTGTGTTATCTAATCTCCAGCTGATAAAAGCCTTATTTGATTTTAGGTCTGAAGCACATTTTATTTCAAAGACAAGACTATAATTTGGCTGAAACTAAGACAAAACTATTTTTCTTTCCACTTTTGTAGTTTTGCTTCATGCAAAGAATTAAAATATCTAAATGAGGGACCTGCATCTGATTTATCAAGAAGACAATTTCTCTAGCTAAAAATAAGTCTTCACACAGTCTAATCTTAGCCTACAAACATTTGTATTTGATATTTTACTGCCTGAGTTGCTTGGATTTTTTTTCTTCTAACACCCAGGACACTTCTGAGGTCAACACAAGTGATTTATGTTTTCCTACATCAATTTTGCTATCCCTTTATTAAAGACACTGGATTGGTTGTTTTCTAACAATATACAGAATTTGTCTTAACTGTACTTGTAACCAGACCTAAAATTTAATGGTTTCATTCTTTTAAAGCACTCTCTTCAACATCCAAATTTCTTCTGCAAAAACCACAAAACTGCTTTTTAACTTTCTTAACACCATATTCATTGTCTGATTAGTCACCAAGTTCCTATCCCATTCTCACTGCATTGTATTTCCACTTGTTCTCTCTTTGGTCTCCTTCCTGATATTGGAGAGCTCTTTACTACTTCATTTTTCAACTTCTGAAGTCTAATTAATCTCACCTTCGGTCAGTTCTCACTTCATTCTTGCTATTTCTTAAGATGCATGAGTCATTAATCAAATGGTTTTAACTTTTTTTCAGTCCCATTTCTAAGTCTTTACTTTTTATCTATGCAACTGCAACAGACTGTTAAGAAATTCACAGTAGCAATGGCAGCAGGAGCACTGGCACCAACTGTAACATGAAATAGATGTGCTGCTTCTGGATGTTTTCACTTTGCACCACCTTCCCTTAAAAGGCTTCAACTGCATATTGTGCAAGGAGCAGAACTAGAACAGTCACCTCCCTTATATGGTCAAGTATTACAGTGTTACTCCTTCCCAGTCTTTAATTTATTAAGCAAAAAGCAGTGGAATGCTAAGCCCTCACACACAACGCTGATAACCAGGACACATCAAAAAGATAAGACATAAGCTGTCACGTCTGGTAGAGAGGCTGTCAGGACCATAAGGAAGAGAAAAAAACAGGTAGTAGACAAGTTCCCCTACTTTTTGCTTTCTAGTATGCTACATCTCACAGAGAACAATCATAGTAAAATAATCAATTTTTAAAAAGCATCTGGAGACACTTTAGCTACGAAGCATCTAAAAAAGTTAGGATTTTTTTTTTTGTTTTCCTTCCTCCCATCCCCTGCAATGTTTTAATTAAAATACTTATACAGGTGGAATAAAGGTATGCTGAATCACACTCTTGTGTTCAGGGATAGTTTCTGTCTTGAAAACTGGCAACTTCAGGTGGGTTTTTTTTTTTGCTGACAATAGTCCTGACCAATGGATTACTAATAATTGCAGGAACCATCACTAAATTCTAATCAGGACTATGTGAATTAGTCTTCTATCAACAAAGCCTCCAGGCTCATGTAACATAACTTGTGCCAATAAACCGCCTCAGTATTTTCTCCTGCCTTTCAGTCTCATATTGGCCTTTCTTTGCTTTTGAAATCTTTCAACAGCAAAAAGTGCCCTAGCAGAAAGGCAAAGTCAAAGAATCACAGAGTCACAGAATCATAGCATAAGTTGGATTGCAAGTGACCTTGAAGATAATCTAGTTCCATGGTAAGAATGGAACTAGATGCCATGGGTAAGTATGCAACACACTAAATCACACTGCTCATAGCCCCATCCAACATGGCCTTGGACACTGCCAGGGTGGGCTGCCCACAACTTCTCTAGCCAACCTGTTTCAGTGCCTCACTGCCCTCACAGTGAAGAATGTTTCCTAACATATAATCTAAATCTCTCACAGTCTAGTTTGAAAACATTCCCCCTCGTCCCATCATTATGTGCACATGTGGAAAGCTGTTCTCCATCTTTTCAAAGTCCTTCTTTAGGTAAAGTAAGGCTTCCCTAAAGTCTCCCCAGAACCTTCTCTTCTCCAGGCTGAACAACCCCAGGTCTCTCAGCCTGTCCTCACAGGACAGGTTCTTCAGACTTATAATCATCTTCGTGGTCCTCTTTTGGACCTGCTACAACAGGTCCACACCTTTCTTGTGCTGCTGAGGACACCAGAATAAGATGCATCACTGAACGTGAGGTCTCACAACGGCAGAATCCTCTCCCTGACCCTGCTGGCCACCCTTCTTTGTGATGCCATGTGGGACCATGTCAGAGGCATAACACAAACCTAGGTATATGACATTTGTCAGTCTTCCCTTGTCAGCCACTGTAGTCACTGCATTGTATAAGGCCACCAGGTTGGTCAGGCGTGATTTGTCCTCAGTAAATCTGAGCTGGCTGCCTTGTATCACCTCCTTGTCTTGCACGAGCCTTAACACTGCTTCCACGAAGATCTGCCCCATGATCTTTCTAGACATAGAGGTGAAGCTCACCACCCTGTAGTTCCCAGTTTTCCTTTCTCCCCTTTTTAAAAATAGGCATGATGTTTCCCTTTTTCTAGTCTCCAGGGACTTTGCCTGACCACCAGAACTTTTCAAATATGATGGAAAATGGCTTGGCAAAAATATCATCCAATTCCCTCAGGACCCTGGAATGCATCTCATCAGGCCTTATAGACTCGTGCCTATTTAGTTTCATCACGTAGTCTCATACCTGCTCTTCACTGCCAATGATAAGAACTTTACTCCCCTAGTCCCCACCTGGAGGTTCAGGGACTTGAGAGATGTGGAAAGCCTGACTGCCAGTGAAGACTGAGGTGAGGAACTCATTGAGTACCTCAGACTTTTCCAGTTCTGTTTTCACCATTCTTCCTTTGCGTTTACCACAGCCTTTATTTTCTGGCCTTCATTTTCTGAGTTATATACTGATAGAATTCTTGTTATTCTTCACATCCCTTACCAAGTCCTATTCCATCTGTGCCTTAGCTTTCCTGACCTATCCTTACACATCCAATTGGCATCTTCGTACTCTTCCCAGGTCACCTGTCCTGCTTCCATTGGCTATGCACTTCCTTCTTATTCCTCAGTTTGAGAAGCAGATCCTTGCTCAGCCACACCAGTTTCTGTCTTGCACTCTTTGATTTTCTAAACACTGGGATGGAAAGCACTTGTGCTCAAAGAAAAGTGATCTTAAAGAGTTGCCAGCTACGGTCTGCTCTTTGGTCCTTTAGGACAATTTCCCAGGGGATCATATTCACTAATTCTTTAAACAATTGGAAGTTTTTTTTTCCTAAAGCTCAGTATCCAGACTATGTTCCTTGCCAGGCCCATGTTCCTTGGGATCATAAACTCAACCCAGGCATGGCCACTGCATTCCAGTCAGTCTCGAATCTTAACCTCTCTAATCTTAACCTCTCTAATGAGCTCATCCACACTAGTCCAGGTCCAGTTATGCTTCTTCTTTGCTCAGTGTCATGGAGTAGCTTCACCTTTAAGACAGAGTAAAAAAAAAGAGGAAGTTGAAGCTACTGGTGACTGATGGGAGTTTTTCTTCCTGACCAATTATCAGTCATTTCCAAGAACTGACAGCAGATCTGACCATTAAAAAGTGAATTCAACTTGTAAACACCCCCTTAAGAAGTACACTCAGAGCTCTCTCGTTCTCTTTGGTTTCTGGCTTTTGAGAGGTAACAAGCTCTGTTTTGGCTTTCTCCCCCCTCCCAGGCCTGGGACAAGGCCGCGGCGGGGGGGGGGGGGAGGGGGGAAGGAGAGAAAAGCAGAGCTTGGCAGCTTAGTTTTAGTTTTCAAGGTCTGCTGCTAGACTGAAACTTGACACTATGAACTCTTGCAGCTTTTCTAAGGCTTTAATTTTTTTTACTACCTGATAAACGTATAGATTACTCTTTTTTGCTAGAAAGACAGAGAAAGAGAGGCAATCAACATGCAAAAGACATCATAGAACTACTAAAAACAGTGAAGAAAAGAGTTAAGTTTAAATAAGAAAGAGAGAAAAAGAAGATGCTTGTTGCTGAAAAGTCTTTCTGTTACAGCTATGGAGATGGACAGTAGTTTAAAGACTCCTTTAATTCATGACTAGAGTATGGGAGGAATAGAGTATTCAAAGTGTGGACTTTAGAGAAAGAAAAGTGGTTATGATACTGTGAGTTGCTGGAACTTACGAGTGAAGTGAAGATTTTAAAGCCTTAAAGGGGCCAAAGAGATGGCTGTTTTCCAGGAAGACTCACAGAAACAACTGAAGAAAATTTCTACCTTTGAATAACTTATCCTTAAAAATAACATCCCTAGATTCAATTTGACCCATTGCACACCTCAAAATAGTGTGAGATGGGAGGAGTGGACTCTAGAAACTCCATAGATTGCCAGGAAGAGACTTCTGTTTCTCTACAAGGACTGGATGAAAAGACTCTAAAAATTGAGACTGTTTTTGACCACCAAGATTGTAAAACTATTTTTTTTTGTCTCTATGTTGTTATGTGTACAAAGAAATAATCGAGTAGTAAGAAGTAAAAGGGTTTTCTGAAAGTTTATTTTGGTATTCTTATTCTAATAGTCTGTTAATAAACTGTCTTTATTCCTTTTAAGTTTTAAGCCTGTTTTGCTCTTATTTTAATCCATATCTCACAACAAAAATAAGTAATTTTTGTTACTAGTTTAAAACCACAACACTCAGTTTACCTAATAAATCCATGAATACAATCTACCTGGCTCGTGTCTTGCAATACTACAGATTCATAGAAGAGAGCTACATGGAACTAGTTTTCAGCACAATCACCACCATACCCAAGGAATATTGTGTGGAAAGTCAGACACTTGGCTTTAAACCTCTAAGCCGAAAAAATACAAAACTTAGTATCTCCCCTTGGCCTGTTAAAGTTCATTGAACTTCATCTGTCTTCCTGAGCAGCAGACTTGCACCATCACAAGGAGGATTAAAAGTCTCACCACAGAACTCAGGCTCCCCAATATTCACAGTGAGGCCTCGCAGTCAATCATATTCCTTGTTGCCACCTGTATGTCATGGTGTGAACATGCAGCTCTGTATTTCATACCAACAAGTTTTCCTGGCTCTGCAGGACCTCAGTCAAATGCTACAAGCACCTTGTGCATACAAAAAAGACAGCACTCTTAAAAGTACTTGAGACACATTACAAAATAATGGAAACCTAATTTGTGTCCCATTCCCCACAGGTAACTTTCTGATTCTGTCCCGGACGGTAAAAGCAAATTCATGCCTAACTGCATAGCCATATACAGGGGAGCACTGCAGAACTGAAATGCATTTGTAAGCAGGCCAACAGCTGCAGCACAGCTCTACTTCAAACTTCTGAGAACAGACCGCAGAAAGCCACTGCCTCTTCCTTACTCCTCAGGGAGTGGTCAAAGTAACAATAGCCAGCACAGCTCCTTGCTGAGTCTGCCTTTGCCTTCAAAACTAATGTGATAATCCTGTCCACTATGGGCAGAAGGTGCAAGAATCCTTTTGATGGACACTGTACTCTAGTCTCACTAATCTGTGATGGAGTGAACTGCCACTGACACAGAACTCACTGGTGAACAGGGATGGCAAATACACTTCTAAAAAACAGATGAAACAGACAACACGCAAAGCTGGGATTTATCACTTCACATTTGCAGGTGTTACAAATAGGTTATTGCTGTAGTGATCAAGATATGAAATTACTGCCAGTGTTAAAACTATCAAGGGCAAGGAAGTTACATATATGTTACACTGAGATTGTTATCATCCCAAATTTGGGAGCACTAAAGAATATCTGCTTTCTGGAAAGTTAAATCACTTTTAGGAAGTTACACTGGCGGAGTCCTCATATGCAGGCCTAGGTTTTAAGGCCTTAAGTATAACTTTGGCTTGTAAGTTCCACTCTGAAATCTGGACAATAATACAGAGTTCTAGCATTGAGATTCCATGGGAAAAAACAGTTCTCTGAAGAGCTAAGCATTTAATTCAATTTAACTGAAGTTCATACATATAGAAACTGAGAGCTATCCCTCCTTTTGAAAAAATTCACCCGTAAAAAAATCCCACCATGGATTTTATGAGAAGCCCCTTATTTCAGACATGAAACTGGCCAGTAAGTCTATGGCATCTGTTTCTGCTCAGCCAGACTATTATGGTATGGATTCTGCTGTCAACATGAAAGCACAGTAGGTCAAACTACAAAACACACACTTCCTTGCATTTTCCAGAGAAAAAATCACAGAATTTTCTGTCAGCTTTTTTAAAAAAATCACAGCACAGATTTTAGCATGGAGCAGATCTTCCAAAAGGAATCAAAAATGGATGTAACTCATAGACAACAGCCTTTGGTACAATAATAATAAAATTTAATTGAATAAATACTGACTCAGGTGACGTTTGCTAAAAAGTACTGTCTTGTTCATCTGAATTAAATACAGTGCTAGGTAAAGCAAAAACGCAATATTCCTATAGTTTTTTTAAAAAAATAAAAGTTAATTTATTCATAATGCAAAACTCTTAAATTCAGATGAAATATTCATGCTCTCATTATAAACAATGAAATCCAATCTTAAGTGAACTCACTTTTAGCTGCTAGAAATGACTCTTAGTTACCTTTTACTAGGAATAAGTTGATTGTAAAATTCTTTTTCCAAACTATTAATCAGTTCACCCTTCTGAACTAATCATACTACCAACACCTATCTCTTCTTTCCCTTCCATTGAATGATAAAATTCAGAACAAATCCACTATGTTTAGAATAACCCAGACTGTCAAACTGAATACCTGGATCCAGACTGAGTTTGCTAAGAGCAAAGTACGATATTTATAATAGTTTTCTTTTCTGCTGTGTGTGCAGGAAAACACAGACATGACAAGATGAGAATAAACAAGAAAGGAGACAAGAAAAAAGCATGCAGCATTTCTCAGGGGCAAGCCTACATAGTTCATAAAATTTTTGTGGAGACACTAGTGATTTAAGTGCTGCTGGATACTCACCCACCTTAGGCACCTCTGAAGGTGAATAATAAATGCTACACTGAGCAACACAGCATGGTGCAGGTACTTGTAAGCTCAGGGTGAAGGAGCTACCTATTAAGCAGGAAGTAGTCTGAGCTCATCAGTGCAGCACAGAGCTGCTGCTGGCTGGTCCCCTTCACAGGCCATGTTTGGTGCTTTGCTGGCACAAACACAGGCAGTGGGACTCTACAGAGTATCTCTGCACTGCCCTGCATAGATACCATGTAGACATATGGGCTTCCACAAAACACACTGCACTGCCAGAAGAAGGTGTAAACTCAGGCTTGGCTGAATCAGTATCTTCCTTAACTGCAGCAGTACTCAGAATGTTCACAAGCTTTACATTTCACACTACAGTACTGTCTGTAGACATGCAGCCCTGTCTTCTGAGTTGTGTTCTTCAGCACTCTTCCCCTTCCATGTCTTATGTCCTTCTGGCCCAGCTTCAGCATGCCTCCCATACTGAAATTTATGAAGAGACGCAACCTAGGAGGTTTGTGCTGGAAGATGCTTACTCAGACACAGCACAGCTTCAATTTCTCCTTTATAGGACAACAAGTGTTTTATAGAAGGGTTCAGTGCCAGAAGGAAATGAGTACATAATAAAATGGATAAAAATAAAAAAACAAAGAAATAACAGAAAAACCAGTACTTTTGTGTAGATCTTATTTTTTTTTTCTATATTCTCCATCCATTTATTTTTTAAATGAACTTTTACAAAAGACTTTATTTCCCTTCAAATCTCATGGGGTTCTCATGAGCCAAAAAGTAAAATGTGCTTAATTATGTTGCTGAACTGGTACCAAGAGGAAAATGTCAACTATTTTGCTTTACTGAGTATTAAACACCCATTATAAAGCAAGATTAGTTATGTGGACTGTAAGAGTTGTTTCCAAGAAATCTGCTAACAAATTTAGTACCTTACAGACAGAAATACCACTCCCTGAGAAGAGGTAAAAAAAAAATTATGCCAAGGTGAATAAGTCTGTGTAAATAAAAATAAGTCTGAAGGTTTATTGTTTAAAAAGGAGGAAAGAAGCAATTTCAAAGTACAAAATGGATGTCTTCATCCTCTTGCTTCTGATTTCTCATGATTGTTTTTAATCTGTATAGAAAAACAGGATGCTGTCTGCAAACTGTGTAAAGAAGCCAAAAGATTCTGTAGTACAACTACACCTAGCTGAGAGGTTTATCTCTGCTGAGACTAAAGATTGCATGGGTTCCTCATGTCTAGCCCCTGAAGAGTCTCCTTTGTCTTTAAGCAGAACTACCAATAGGAAAATTCTGTTTTCTAGAGAAAAAATTCTAACATTGCACTTGAAGTCCATTAAACCAATTAGCTTGACCACATATCAGTCATCACTACTAGTAGTAGCCAAAGCTTACAGGAGAAATGCTAATTAGTCAGATCCACATGAGGAAAGAAAATCTTCTAGAATAAACAGCTACTGAATGTTAAGAAATTAATTCTCCTTATTGAGACTCTGCCCATATGGATTCCACTAACTTGGGATGACCTTCCAGCACTCTCCCAAACCATGGGGTAACATTTAAAAGATTTAAAGGTAAGTAATTAAATAAGGAGCAGGTAAAACAGCTCTGCAGCATGGGCAACAGGCACAGGAGAAAATACGGTAGACTCCTTGCCTGTTTTGCCTCAGGTATGGAAATACTCTTAGATATGCTAAAACATTGCCAACACTCTCATTCATTCATTAGTAACAAATTTTAATGTTCTGAATGATTCATTTGAAGAATTTCTAGAAAAGTTACTGCTAGGCTTTCCACAACTCTTCCCAGTGAAAGAAAGAATTGACTGATCTGATAAAAGTAACAAAGTTCTCAGAAAAATATAACTTGGGGGCCTTGATACATCCTACTTTTATTGGTGGCTGTAACGATAGAAGTGGAAGGGTCTGATGGGTTAGTTCAGTAAACTGCAGTTCAGTATCATTACAGTAAATTCAGCAAGTCTACTAATACATCATTTCAGGGAGTTACAAGAACCATAATTAGCTCTCTAATTAAGCTGGGCGAGTGATACCCACTACAAAGAAAATTTCTGCAAAGGAGCAAAGTCAAATTGAAACTGGGCAAAGAGCATACAGCCCACAGACTGGTAACAATGTCAGTAAAATCCTCTAATTGGCAAAAGCAAGAATGAATCAATAATCTTAAGCTATTCTAAATGATGGATAAAAACAAACCTTATTTGTGCAGAGATTTGACAAAAAAGAAGCAAATAGAGCTTTAGTTGTACCTGATAGGGAATTGATTCATTTGAACAAGAGAAAGTACTCATAGAGATCTATAAGATCACAGCAATGTTCCTGAGACCACATTAATTTTATTTTAGACAACAATTTCTTGTGTTTCTGAAGAACAACCTACTCAAGATTCCGTTAACTAGGAGGGATGTAGAATTAGCTCCTGATTCTGGAAGCCTCAAGACCTCAGACCTGGTGTGGACCACTGCCCAAGGGCTGACAATCAATGCTGACTGGCCCACAAAGGAGCTATCCTTACAGTCCCATCATGTTTCATCTTTAAGAAATCAATCTGCACTTGGGAGGAAAGATACTGAGAAAATCATGACACTGGATGACTGAAGAGATAGAACTACTGATCACTGAGTGATCAGCCAGTCAGGAGCATTTCCTAAAGAAATTAATTCTACAATTAACAAACAGAGCTATGACCAAGCTAATTTCCTAACACAACTCAGCAGTGAGTGTATGGAGACATTTGCTATATTATTCCTCTCTGAAACCACAGAAAGATTCTGCAAACCAGTCAAGCCATCCATAACTATACATACCATACCTCAGATCCATAGTGCCAAATGAAATAAACAAAAGAGAGCAATCTTTTAAGGAAATTTACAGACTATGGCTTAGTTCACTCTGTAATATTCTGGCAATCTTATGATGTTGCTTTACTGGTAACAAATGCTACTTGGACAGCAAAACCACAGTGATTTTCATCTACAACAAAATCCATACTTCCTCTCATAAACTCAAACAAATTCTGTAATTGATAAAAGTGATGTAAACATGAAAATTCTCACTGGGTTCCCAGTCAAACCAGTTAGGATAAAAAACTATATATGCATTACAGTCACAAACAATATATATACGTGTAACATATCTTTAACATAAGTAACACACCCCTCCATGTATAATACACAAGTTTGTGAAAATGACGTAATTGCCTTTGAAATGTACTTTTCCACAAAGTCAAACTTAAAGTATGATAACTTCAAACAAAATGTATTGCAGCAACTAATATTGTTTCCAACTGTTTCTCCTCATTACAAATGTACTGGAAAGCTTAGCACAAGATGCAGTCTCTGTAACTCTTTCTTATTAGGGGGCTGCTTTCCTCAGTGCGTGGGATGTTAACAGGTGTATCCATCATGATGTTCCATACCAAATGCTGTCTTATGTTCCTTTAGTCATCAGTTTGAGATTCAGATCCAAAACACATAACTTCACACCCTCTTTTACAAATGTTTCAAGAGTCAACTCCCAAAAGAAGTATAACCTTCAGGACAGTGTGCCTGTGACTCCATGCCTTATGAAAACCTCATTGTCCTTTTCACACAAGCTCTAATAGAATGATTAGAAACAGCTGTTGACATGTACAGTATTCAGCTATGGCTGGGCTAGAAGAAAGGATAAAGCAAGAGACAAAAGCTGTTTTGCTACAGACATCTAGCAAACACACACATTTCTGTGAGTAGAATGGGAGAGAGATGTGTTTTGGCAGCAACATATCCCAATTGAATTTTGTCTTTCACATAATAAAACCAGCTGGCATAGTGCTCAGAGTCCCTGTGAGGTAAAATTAGAATTGTAAAATATCTAAGTTGGAAAGGACACATAAGGATCACCAAGTCCAACTCCCTGCTCCTCACACTATGACCTAACAATTAACCATATGACTGAGATCATTCTGCAGATGCTCCTTGAACTCTGTCAGACTTGGTTCTCCAAACACTTCCCTGGAAAGCCTGTTCCAGTGACAAATTGCACACATATGTACTGCATATCCACAGAGAATGAGGTTTGATTGCAGAGTTCACAGTAGTAATGAAGAAAAGTCCAACCAGCTGGAAAGCATGTGGCCATGCTCTCCAGATGTATTGCAGTAATCCCTAGGGTTATTCATGCCCTTCCTGGCTGAGATACAAGAACCACTTTTCATTATTATTTCAGCATTCATGTGCCATAGAGTAAGTTAACTTCTCATCAGTAGGACAAAGAGAATGCACAGTGATCAGATATGGTGACTTCTAGCATTCTGTGAACTTTTACACAACAAATGAAATTCCTTTAAAAATCACAAGTTTATATTAGCCTCCAAATCCTGCCATGGCTCAGCAGCAGCAATATCATGCCTTGTTCTAGAAAAGACACTGTACACAGACAACAACTGACTTAGTATTAGACAGCCTGTCTCTGCCCCATTCCCAACAGCATGGCTTGTGACAAACTATGCTCTGCGAGCAAAGGCAGGGTTTTACAAATATACATACAGAAAACCAGCTGTCATTGCTATGCTGTAATATACTGTATTAACAGTCTGACTTGTTGATGGTTTCCTGCGTAAGACAGGAGACCAATCTTCTTAATGCATGGAAATAACAGAAACAAACAAAAAGGCTGATTAAACCAAGCTGGTCCCTGGAAAATGAAACTTGCCTAAGAATATAAGACACACCCGAACATAAAATGACACAAATACATTTTAGTAGTGGACCATGTCTCATTAAGGAAAAACTTCATGTTTAGTGCAACAATGAAATATCAGCCAGGTCTGTAATGAATGCAAACTACAGAAAAACAAAAAAAATCCCAAAGCATGAACAAGGGAAAAACAATACTTAAAGCCTTCTCACCTCCCTGCTCTTAAACAGTGACCTTTTCTGCTCTAGTCTCAAGTCCTGCATGGTCACTGCTGCATACAGAACCCATGGATTTTTCAGCAATACAAAGGTCTATGAAGGCAAGGAGAAAATGCTTCGTAAGACTTCTAATTCTACAGAAACTGTCAGGAAGGTTTTAGAGAAGAGAAGAAAAATGGCATGATAAATTATAAGGTGTAATAAAGAGGTATTCTCTTTATGTTCTTCTGCAGATACTCAGTGATGTGCACCTCAATAATGTCATAACTAAAGACTGGCAAGACTCATGGTCTCTTTCCAGAAATACAATAATCCTATGAACTAAGCACAGGGAAAATACCCTCCATTAACTCAGGGGTACATGTCCCATATTCATTAGCCTTTCCTTACTTACTAGTGAGGTCAGCTGGTTCACAGTGCCTATGCTCATTGACAAAGATGCAAACCAGATGTGAATATATCCACTACATGTGTTACAAAACTCTGTACTGACTGCAATTCAAATTGGGTTACCAGTACTCTGAATTATCTGAGTAATAGAGAAAGAATGGTTTTAGGTACATATCAAAAGTTACTGATTGACTCCCTAGCTGCTTCTTCACCTCCTGAGTACTATAATACTACTTCCATCCTCTGATGCAGAGTCAGCAGGATAGCTCAGAAAATGATCAGGATAGAAACAATGCAGTTTCTCCAGATGGGCAACTCCTTAGTTTTGAAGAAAATAAAAAAATAAATAATACAAGGCAACATAATTTTTTTCTATAAAACTGCTACATGGTAAGTGCAAAGGTGCAGGCAGGCTCAACAATCTTGGTGGTGTAAGGGCTTTCCAGCAAAGGTCTCTTTATAAGGACACAGTACTATAATTTAGATTGGATGTGACCATGGAAGGTCCCTAGTGCAATATCCTGCACACAGGACTTGATTCTTTCAAATTTCTTTGCCTCTTGTCCTTACACCATGCACAGCTGGGAAGTGTCTGGCTCTCAACAGCCACTCCATGTATGGGCAGGACACATGGGCAACCACATCCCAGGTATGGGCAGCTGTTGTTAGGTCCCACCAGAGAATCCATCCTTCTCTAGGCTGAACAAACCCAGTTCCCCAGCCTCTCCTCTTAGGGCCTGTGCTCCACCCCCCATCTGTGTTGATCATCCTATGCTGAACTCACTTTACTGATGTTTTTTCTATAGGGGGGACCCCAAACCAAACACAAGTATCTGGGAGCGGTTTCACACATGATAGCAGAGAATAATCACTTCCCCCACTCTCTGCACCACATTCTTATTCATACAGCACAGGGTGTCACTGGCCTCTTCTTCCAGAGCACACAACTTCAGACAGCTGTTCTCCAGGACGCTGGCCTGTCTCTGCAGAGCTCCTCCTCAGTTCCTCTGCTGCAGTCTGCTTGACTGTAGGGTTCTGCCTTTCTGAGGGCAGGATTCACAGTTTGTCGTTGCTGAATTTCATTAGGTCTTCGCAATCCATTCCTGCCAGTTGTCCAGGTTCCCCTGACTGTATCAAAACCAGTGTGGCCAGCAGGACCAGGGCAGAGATCATCCTCCTGTTTGCCTCCCTAGTGATGCTGCACCTTGAATACTACATCAATTTTTGGGCCTCTCACTTCAAAAAGGACTCTGAGATTCTGGAACATGTCCAGAGAAGGGCAACAAGGCTCATGAAGGATCTAGTAAACATGTCATATAAGGAATGTCTGAGGGATCTGAGTTTGTTTAGTCTATAAAAGAGGAGGCTCAGGGGAGGCCTAATCACTCTCTACAATTTCTCTGAAAAGAGGTTGTTATTTGGAAGGGGCTGGTCTTTCTACTGTGCCTACAGTGAGCAGACAAAGGAAATGGCCTTAAACTAGATATGGAATATTCAGATTAGATACTAGAAAAAAAAAATCTTCACTGTTGTAGTAGTCAGGCACTGAAATAGGTTGTCCATGGAGGTGGTAGAGTCACTATCCCTGGATATGTTCAAGAGGTATCTGCATCTGGTTTAGTGATTTAGGGGCAACAGCAGCAGTGCCAGATGAGCAGTTGAACTGGATGATCTTGTAAGTCTTTTCCAACCTTGATGATTCTATGTCTGCTGGCTCTGCTCTCCAGCACATCAACAGGCACCTCACACACAACTTAGTGTCATCTACAAACTGGGCTTCAGTGTCCTCCATCTTCCCCTTCAGGCCATTCACAAAGATGTTAAACAGAATAGGTCACAGAACAGACCCCTGCAGTACCCCACTTTTTACCAGTTCATTAGTTAATTGTCCATGAGTCTGAGCATCAAACCAGACTTTTACCTACCTCAGTCTCCACCTGTTCAAACCATAAAAATCCTGAGTTGGATACAAGAATAACACTGGACAGTTTCAAAAGCCTTGTTAAAATTACAGTAAATGACATCTAATATCTCAACCCCATCATTTTATGAGCCAGGCAATTAGGTTGATTAGACATGATTTATTCTAGTAGCTCCCTAAGGATGCCATTTAGATTTGGATTGCCTGGCTTACACTAGTTTTCCTTTCTCTCTCTTGCAAAGTGTTCTGTACATTTCAGAGACTGAAAATTAGCAAGTGCTCTTTTTGGTTGTAGGACTTGTTTGGGAAGGGAAAGGAAGAAAGCAGTTTCACAAG
This sequence comes from Poecile atricapillus, assembly GCF_030490865.1. Classification (NCBI taxonomy): domain Eukaryota; kingdom Metazoa; phylum Chordata; class Aves; order Passeriformes; family Paridae; genus Poecile; species Poecile atricapillus. The sequence goes on along the minus strand of NC_081289.1, from coordinate 119,775,081 downwards.
TATATGATATTGTTCATAGAAAAAATACAGAAAGAAGAAGGACAAATAATATGCCATAGGTATAGACTGTTACTACATGTGAGAAACAAGCCATTAATAACACTACAGAATCAAAGAATTGTTGATGTTGGAAAGATTTTAGGTCCCTTTCATTTCCCCACAAAAGGAAACATGAGACAATGTTTCTTCTCCCTCAAAATCAATATAACGATTCAAGTGACTATTACTTAGAGTAAAATCTAGTCTAACACGACTCTCAAACTTCTTCAAATAATTTCAAGTACTCTGGCTCTCCCAGTCTTATAGTGATCTTCAAAAAACACAGAATGTAAAGAACAATTTACTGTCCTCTTAATTTCTAAACAACCTAAGAAGATGATACTTTAATACACCCTAGAAACAAAACACATTGTTTTGAAACTCTGTGCCAGAAAAGTTTTCTTTTAAATCAGCGGGGAGCATTCTCCATGAAGGTCACCCATTAACAAAAAATCCTTTGATGGGAGAGGTTGCTCTTGGGTTGATACCAGCTGTGCTTTCCAGCTTGAGCAAAAAACATGTTCAGGCATGCTGATATACCAGGGAACCGTTCTAAGTTGAAGCACACAATAAGACTGCATAAGACCATGAAAGAAAAGGAGCCTTTAACCTTTAAATAGTCACAAAGTCATCTGTAACTGATGTGATGCAAAATTCCTCAGATTGTTTTAATTAAAACACTTTTGGACTTTTTCTAAGGACATTTGTTGGAATTCCTGCTGTTTATTTGTACCTGTATACTTTTTGAGATGTAAGACAAGCGACACTAACAAATCTTTGACTTTCTGTTATGCACCATCAATCCTGCACACTGCAAGGCCTGCTCCAGGCACTTTGCAGTGTTTCTTTTTCTCAGGTAGTTTTTCAGACATGGCCCATTAAGCCTAGACAAAAGTCTGTTTGTGAGAATTACAAATACACATACTTTTAAACAGGAATTAATCAAGGTTACAAAACATTTATTTCTCTCCAAGCACCAGATCTTCTGTCTCTCTAACTCTGGTAGATAAACTGACCTCATTATCAGCCAAAGATTAAGCTGGAAACAGAGCGCTGCACAGTTTTCAACTCATCTTCTTACATTAATAAAGCTTTCAGTACACCTTTATGTGCTCAGTCCTGCATGCTTCACATTGCACAACCAAAGAACCTGCTCATTTTAAGCCAAGCAGCTATAGCAGTCCATTCCATACACAGTCCAGAATCTAACTACCTTTGTGTAAGAGTTAGAGCTGTGTGTTGTGGAAGGCTGCTCTGCAGCCTGCCATTCCCAACAGGGAACACCTGCCTTCAGGCCCAGACCTGGCCAGGGAATCCCTCTCAACCCCTAAAGCTACTTTGTGTGCCAAGTAAAAGCAAAAAGCCATGGGATTGCTTAGCCTCTCTTGCCATTAATCCATAAAGGACAACACAGATACTCAAATATTATTAAAATAGCAATTCTACTGATATTTCACAGGACATGATACCAACATGTTTTCTGTTCTTTTCTTCATGAGCAGCCACTGAAGAACACAAGATTAATTCTCTCCTCTAAATGTCAACAATATGCAATAGATTGATGTATGCCCATTCTTATCTTTCACTGAAAAAGTGCTTGAATATCCAAAGGCTGTTGTCCTGTAAAGTGTTGACAATAAACATTTACCCCATATACATTTAAAATGTAGCCTGTCATGACTATAGTGTGGCATATTTGACTGTTGCAAACCCACCATATGCTTGACTATCCAGTGTTTCATTATCCTAGCCTGCACTGGGGAAAACATGCTATAGTCATGATAAATCCAGCATCAAAGAAAACATAAAGACCAAGACAATTCCCTAAGGATATCTTTGAAAATGTTTGCAATTACTGCTTAAAAAACATTCAGGGACAAAAGGATAGTATCTAGATTACAAGAACATTGTAGAAATAAAACTAAGAGGCACAGCTAAAGAAAGGACATCAGTGCCTTGTAATGATAGTTGGTTTTCTTCCACAAGTCTTCTCAAACATGTAGTATCTGTGTAAATAAAACATTTAGCTGTAGAACATATTTGAAAGATGATACAGAAAAAAATATTTTGTTTTACTATATATACAAGTATATAGAGAATTTATATGGACACTTTCAATATTGCAATGTTACTTTAGAAGTTATAAATCCTGAACACCTTTCCCATCACAGTGGTCCCCAACTTTACATTATATTTCAAACATGTTAAATTACATTCATGAAGGTTTTATGCAGCTGTCCTTCTGCAGCATTCCATAACATCAATTGTCCTTCTGCTCTGTCTAATTTAAAAACTGCGTATATGTGACATGGACTCAGTTTGACAGAGGTGTCTTAAAAAATTCACAGTGAGCCTATTTCAGATAAGAGGGAGTGAGACTGAATTATCCCGCTGAAGAAAGATAAAAAGAGTAAGGTCATGGCTGGCATAACTTGAACAAAGCACAAAGTAAATGCAGTATGAACTATGTAGAAAGACACATTTATGACTTGGAGAAGCCTTTATGTTGGAAAAATTCCTTAAACTCAACAGTAGAAGGTGTTCAGGTAGAGAAAAACACAATGCCTATCCTGCCTCTGGCACATACTTTTTCAGATGACCAACAAGATAGAAGAAATGTACAAGTGAAGACAGACAAAAAATCCGTGAGGGATTTGTATCTTAGGAATTCAAGTAAATAAAGACAAAGACAAGTGTAATGTGGTGAGCTGTTCTCCATGGTCTGACGTATATATTTGAAGAAGAAGAGGGGCACTGAATGGGAAGGATAAGAGGAACAGGGGAAAAACATGGGAATGCGGAAGGTAAGAAAGAGAATAAAGATAGACAAAAATGAAAGGAACTGTTAGAAGGGCCAGCGGGGAGGGAGGGAGGGAGGGAGGGAGGGAGGGAGGGAGGGAGGGAGGGAGGGAGGGAGGGAGGGAGGGAGGGAGGGAGGGAGGGAGGGAGGGAGGGAGGGAGGGAGGGAGGGAGGGAGGGAGGGAGGGAGGGAGGGAGGGAGGGAGGGAGGGAGGGAGGGAGGGAGGGAGGGAGGGAGGGAGGGAGGGAGGGAGGGATTTGACTTCATGATCTTACTGGTCTTTTCTAACCAAAATGTTTGTATGACATAAGCAAAGCTTCTTGATGTGCTTCAGACAAAATGGACCACACTCTAACCACAATGTTGGTTGCTGCCAGGGGCAGCTTCCTTCCTGCAACCAAGGCAGACTCTTTAGAGCTCATAGTATCTCTGCCCTTCACGACAACAGGACATTTCTTTAAACAAGCCAGAACCCTCATTGTCACTGCAGCCCCCTTTAAAAGCTGTCTCTAGATGACCAGACAATAAACAGACAATTAGCAGACAGAACAGTAATATGTCAAAGTTGCATTAAGACATAGGCTCCCAGATGTAAAATGGCAGAGTACAGCACAGTATGGTGCTTAGCTTTGCCCAGGCTAACTAAAAATACAGCACCTACATGCTGTTGAAAGAACCTTGCTTTAGAAGCAACCTATCAGATGATGCTAGTCACAGTAGTATGCTCTCAGTAACCCTTTTCTTCAGTGCCATCTTGACTTCTATTTTATACACACACCCAACTTTGTATTTCCTACAGAAACAATTTTTATTCACCCTTATGATTCTCATTTTGTACACTGTTAGCTAACATCTCAGTATTTAATTTCCTTTCCTGTTATGCAGGCGTCAGATAAATCAGAATACAAGGATATGAAACAAGAATAGATTTTTGAACAGGGAACACAGGTTCACATTCCCCAAAACAAAAGGAACACCAGCCTAAGGGCACATATTGCCAGAGAATTGAAGTCTGGAGACGTACTGCCACAATCCTGTTGATGTTGGAGCATATTAAACCAGATGTTTCCTGTGAAGTGTTATCCTCTCCCTACAGTACGTACTAGTGCATTTCAGCAGTCACTTCAAGCAAACACATGTAACACTGGTTAAATATTTTGAGTGAATTCTCTTGTAATTCACTGCTCCATTTGCTAATGCCATATTCCTGAGCAACATTTAGGGTCCTTTGGATTACTGCTTCCCTCTTTTTTAAGTTTAACAATGCCCTTTGAAAAAGTCTTAAGCAACACACCATGCACACAAGTGAAAAAGGAACAGATTTTCTAAATCCTTAAGTTGTTGTCATATTTGTTTTTCTTTAACAGAGTTAAGGAAAAGCTCCAGTTTAATTATTTAGGCTAAACTGTGGCCATGCAATATGGACACACCATAAAAAGAGGTGGGTTTTTTTCACTGTCTAGCACAGACTGCAGGAAAGACTTCTGTGACCTCAGAAGACAGAGGACAGGAATTGATCCAGTTCTCCCAGAGGAAGCCACTGTTATTACCGAGGTTCAGAAGCAGGCCAAACTCAGTGAACCTCCAAGGAAGGTGTCTATGATGCTTCTTAACAGTGTTCTAATCCATGCAGTCAGCCCACACACACCAGTCAGGGACACATAAAGAGCTACACAGAGCTTATGGGCCCGGATTAAAGGGAGAGCAGTAACAGGAGGCATTACAGTGATGGTCTGCCACATGCCACCTGACCATGAAGACCAAATGTATAAAGCCCTCTACACACAGACAGGAGCAGCCTCACATTCACAAGCCCTGGTGCTCATGGGGGCTTTCTAACATCCTGGAATCTGTTGAAGGGACAATACAGTGGGGCACTTGCAACCCAGGAAGTTCCTGGAGTGCATGGATGAAATTTTTTTTCTCCAAGTGACAGAGAAGCTAAGAAGAAGACATCCTAAGTAGAACCTTGATCTCACCACAGTGAGGGGCTGGTGTGGAATGTGATGTGCAGTCACCATGAAATGGCAAAATGCAAGATCCTCAGGGCTGTGAGGAGAGCACACAGCAAGCTCACTACCCTGGACTTCAGGAGAGCAGGCTTTGGTCTCTTCAAGGATCTGCTCAGTAGAGTGCCATGGGACAAAGCCCAGAAGCAAAGAAGGGCCCAAGAAAGCTGGATAACATTCAAGCATCACGTCCTACAAGCTTGACAGAGATGCATCCCAACAAAGAGGAAGGAATGCAAAAACACCAGGGAGCCTATGAATGAACAAGTTGTTTCTAGACAAACTTAAACACAAGAAGAAAGTCCAGAGAGGGTAGAACCGGTACTGGTGAGGCTGCCTGTGAGGAATACAGACGAATTGTCCACGCAGCTGGGGATAAGGCTAGGAAAGCTAAAACCCTGATAGAATTAAATCTGGCCAGGCATGACAAAAGCAGCAAGAACAGTTTTTTTAAGTACATTGGTGATAAAAGGAAGACTAGGAAAATTGTGGACTCTCCAGAAAGAAACAAGAGACCTGGTTAGAGAGGACAAGAAGAAGCCTGAGGAACTCAATGGCAGTTTTGCCTCAATCCTTTCCAGCCACAGTGTTCCAGCCTCACTACCCAAGTTGCACAACTAGTGGAAGATATTCCTGCCCATGGCAGGGGGTTTGGATACACACAATCTGTGTGAAAACTGCATGATCTACATTGAATTACATGACAACGTGTAACTCAAAAGTCTTGACGAAAACAAGGAGAACTACAAAACAAAATAAAAAAGAAATAAATCAAGTGTCCTGGATACAGACTGAAAACTTCATAACAATAAATGTCTGTAAGAATGGAAGGGAAAATACTTATATCCTTCCATCATTATCAGTTGCTCAGTTTTATTTAATAATCAGGCTCAGCTCCACAAAACTAAATAAGGCAGTAACCAGCATGGGATGATCTTTGTGCCAGAAGGTCAAGTAAACATGGCAAAGAATATAATTCAAACAGTCACAGTGTTACTGAAGGGGACTTAAGCTCATGCTTTCCGACACACTTATCAAACTTTATGAAAAGAAGACAGAAAAACATATTTAAATGCCATTGTTTCTTCAGCACTTACAGAAATGCAGATATGGTGTTTATATACAAAATGAACTCTACTCATTTTCTATCATATTTCAGTATAAAAATAATGAGATTTTTGGACTGCTGAACAGAATAAACAAAACACATCAAACACAACCTAACAGTATTTTTTAAACTAACCTATCTACCCACAAGTAAGGAATGTATTTACAAAGACCCTGTCAATCATTAGAGGGAGCTGAAATCTCTGAATTTAGTAACATTTCAAAACTTCCTGAGTAGGTAAACTGTAAATACAGCAACCAACCTTTCCACACAACCTACATTTCACTTTATAATTACTGTTTCCTGATGATACACATTTAAGGGGAGCAGCAGATCACTCTTGTCATAGTAAAGCTATGCAGCCAGAAGAACATTGAGACACAACTGATTTAGCCAACGAACAGAATATATTAATGCAATAATATGTAATCACCTTGTCTTGATATTTACAGAACATTTAGGCCTGGATGAAATTAGTTAAAAATTCAGCTGCTAACACAAAATGCTCACATTTCATCCGTTTGGGAAGGGTTTTGATCTTTTGAATACTTGTTTAGTACTGAATTATTACTTTATCTTTTTAAAACTTCCATGACTTTCATTAAAAGGGCTGCCAGATTAGGCTGTAAACCATTATTTACTAATAAAAAGAATAAAGTTTTTTGGAAAAATACAGTCAAATATCTGTACATGAGATTTACCAATTTACTTTTTTCCAGACTGAAATAAATTCTTTTAATGCAAGTAAAGATGAGAAAAATTAGTCTATGTAAAACCAAAATCTTGTCATAACCAGTTTGAAAAATAAAGCACGTAAAGATTGGGAAATCAGAAGCTCTTATCAAAAGACTTCAATTTTGGAATTGCTATGTAATAAAAAGTAGAGCTAACTAATGTAACGACCAAGGTGATACAAATAAATATTTCATCTTACTTGTCCAGAGCTGTGCTGGTAGGCATGCTTCTGCCAAATCCTCGGACACCCATCTGACAGAAGTATGGAATGCAAGACAGATTGGCAGCAATTATAGCCAGTGAATCTGAAGCATTAACAAAGAAACCATTTTGGCCAAGGATCATGTAGCGGTCCTGGAGAAGAAAAGAAATTTAAAATAGCATCCTAAATTCCATGTATTGAGGACACCTAATTTCTTTTCGTAGATCAAGTGGAGGTAGAGAGAAAAAGGACAGGTTTTGGGTTACTCACATCCCTTTATGGGCAGAAAAATTTACTGGCATCATCCTGGAAGGTTTATAATTTCACTATCACACCATCACTCCCTCCTGCCTTGCAAATCAAAGCTCCAGATCAGATTATAGCTTCTGCCTCCTACATGTCACTTCAGTAGCTCTGCCAATAGAATGCTTGTGTAGGAGAATCTTTTTTGCCAATGACACACACTGTGATGGGAGTAGGAGAGTGTTTTGTGTTTACTGAGAATAGAAAACAGCTTTTGTTCTTCAGAACCTTTTAATATTTCTCCCACCTTGCCAGGGGAGAAAGTTCTTTTGTAATACATAGTTTCTTATCATGCTGACATTAAAACATTAAAATAAACAGAGATTATGATTCAGTGCTTTATTTAGCTAAAAATCCCTTAATTCATGATGCTAACCAAAAAAGGACTTAATGTTGTTACTGTTTATTGTTTACTGTTTACTGTGACAAGTCTGTATTATATATATGCTGTCTGCTCCTAACCAGGGAAAAAAGTGTTACACCAGCACAAGACAAAACCAGCCCCATATTTAAGTAATTCTCGTCCTGCCTTCAAATTCTGCTTGATTTGCAGTCATCTGCAGAGAAAAATTACAACATATGTGTCTGATTTATGGGTTGCAAATGTTACCATCTGTATCTGAAAGTAATACTACTTTCAGCTTCAATGGGTTACTGAAAAGCAGATAAATTATATTACACGTCACATATCTGACCCCAGACAAAACAACAACTATGATGGAACCTCAAGACAGATATAAATACTTACTCCATCAGCATCAAAAGCAGCTCCAAATCCATACTCGCCACCTTTCATAGCCTCCAGCAAGGCAGTTGCATATGTTAAATTTGGATCAGGAGGCTGCCCACCAAAATCCTCCAGAGGAATACAGTTGATGGCAGAATTTGCAGGAGCTCCCAATTCATCACACAAGATTCTTCTCACATAGGGTCCCATAACTGTGAAAACAGAAATCTGCCATGCAATCACAAAAGCGTATGCTTGACATTCAAATTTTTCACAGCACTGTGGACATTGCATACAAAACATACTTTCAGCAATTCTATACATCTGTCCTTGCAACAGCCCCCAAAACTATTATTTCACAGAGGAGTATGTGACTGTCCTCAAGGTAAATAATTAATCAGTATGAAAATAATCAATTCAACATGAAAATGACAATGGTGAAAGATTTCTGAGGTTTTTTTACCCACTATTAAGTAAAGAAATTATTATACACATAAAGGAGTTTTTCTCACTAGAATATAAATAAAATGCTATTCTATGTGTCTAAATAACATGTAGTAGCAAGGAAAGTAAACAGTAGGTGAATACATACAAGAAATACACCTACCTTTAGATTCCAATTCATGTGAAAATTGCAATAGATTTGTCCACCAAAGAATTTTACTACATTTTAGTTGCTACCATGCAGAGAATAAATCAAAATTTTCTCAAAACTAACTCCAAAATACTTCTTTACTTTGTTAAAGATATGACCCACTAAAACCCTATGCTGTTATATACAGTAATTATTACATGTATTTGGTGACTAAACGGTCACTCTGCATCCCTTATGCAGGTGTGAACAGGTCACTCAGAGGTAAAAAATGCATGAGTAACTGCTATCTCCTTCTCCTTTCTTACTCCCAAATCTTGCTAATTGGAGCAGCTGAGACCTGAGATAAAACTGTGTGAGAGAAACTTCCTGAAAATGTAGATGCTAATACTGTAAAATACACCATGATTCAGGTTCTTATCTAAATTGGACTCCTGTCAAATTACTCTTTTTTCTGCCAGTGTTACCAGTACCAGTGTGTACAGCCAGAAAAATACATTCCACTTGTATACACTTAATCTACATGTGCTTTAAATTATAGATATCCATCTCTCCACAAAAATGCATGGTCATGAAGCCAATTCTGCCACCTTGCAAATAAAGTAAACAAACTAAGTCCTTTAAAATGTTTGTGATGCATCAGTTTTTCTAACCCTACGACAGACTGTTTTTGACAACATGTTTTTGACAACATGTAAAAATTCTTAACAGTCAGTAACAGACCTGAACATAAGAGCTCCTAAGTATTTCAGTAATATTCTCTCCAGTATAGTAGATGGCAAGAGGCAGTGCCTTCCTCACTGCTCCCTCTGCATTGCTCAAGGACACCATTTGCCCTTTTGACACAGCCTAGCAAAACTGGGTTGGATGAAGAACACTGCTTGGATGAAGACTATAATCCTTGGCCACAGTGAGCTGTATGTTCACACTGACTGTGAACTCACCATGGTACTCCAAACAGCAATTATCACGCTGTATGATGCTATACAGAAGTTTTCTAAGTCTATCCAGCTCCTTTTATGGGTCCATTTTTGTAATCCCATTAAAGAATGAAACCTGGTTTGCTGGATTTAATCTGTTTTCTGTAAGATAATGTTGAACAGTCTTACTTGCACTCCAACCCTTCCACTCATCTGCAGAAATCTTTATTTATATATTCATAATGTAGCCTAAAATAGATCTTATCCTGGTCTGTGTTTCCCCAAGTGATACAGCTTATATTCTTTTAGTATCAGCACACCATTGATCCCCTTGCAGTCTTCCATGACACTTTCAACTTGTCCACAGTACTATGAAATTTGTTCACTTTTAACATTAGTGAGACAGAGGTCTCAGCTAACTCTTTAATTTATTTATTCAGACTTAACTAGTTTTATACCATTTATCATTTCCTCTTAGTAGAGACTGCCTTGTAACCTCCTTGGTCACTGGACACTGTAATATACCTCATCACCCTGTCATGGCAAGATTACCTCATCCTGCTTGCTTCCAAATGCAGAAAGAAAACTTTTATTAAACACATATGTATTTACTTATTTATCAAGTAAGATAAAACCTCTTCGCCTAGTAAGAAATCTAACCCGTCGTTAAAATTGCCTTTGTTGGTAGCGTAAGGTTCAAATCCTTTCTTACTACCCTTAACTTCTACTACATAAAAGTTCAACATTTATATATTGTTATTTGGAAACCATTGCAGTGTACAATGTTTTTTGGGAAGCTGTTTCAGTGTACCTACAGTTTTGTCCCAATACACTCAAGTTCCTACCTCCATTCATGGCATCAATCCTAATTTTAATCTGATTGGGTCCAGTCAGCAGATTTCTGATGGCACTGAAGTCAAAAATACTTCGAAGGAGATTGAGGTAGATTTCCACAGAATCCACAATTTCCACTAGAAAAATCACACAGAAAAAAATAGTGACTACAGTTCACCCAAGTGAAGTTATTTCTTCCAGCTCTCTTCCACCCAGCTGAACTAAAGTCAGAGCACACAATGCCTATATAACATGGCTTTGCTTAGAAGTACACAGAAGTCTAAGGCTCCCTCTGCCTTCAGTGTGGCTACTATCAAGCTTTAAGCCCTGAAAAGATCAGCAGTTTTGCCTGCCAAAAGACTGCAGAGATAATGTAAGTTGACAGATTCTGTTTCATTGAAGGCATTAATGATGGTATGTTACTTCAAAGTAAACTATAGATCATTCACTAAACCACTGGAAAACTTTGCAAGCTAAATAGGTTTATTTTCAGAGGAAGAAGATATTCACAACAATTCTGACACCAGAGATTCTATTCTATTATCTGACAGCATTGTCTATCTGCATCATTCCTTCAGGAGAGACATACAACCTATTCTAAATTTTGACACCAGGAGTACCTGTATTCAGGTTGCTGTTGATGGACAATAAACTATACTTTTGCATTGTAGAGATCATTGATTTATGAAAGTTAGGCTGAGATATACATCTCTTTTTTGCTAAGGTCTTGATAACTTGGAATTTAAATTCACAAAAGCAGAGCACTACAATTTTTCTAGTTCTTTTGGATGTAAAACATTAAACAAAAATGAATTAATGAAAATAAGTCTGTCATAATGAAAGCAGTAACCAAACAACTGTCAAAAGCCATGCTTCTCAGTCATCTTGGAATGAATTACTTCTCCTGATTAAATAAAAAAGCATATGTTATGCAAATGTCTTTTCATCTGGTTAAATGAGTATCTTGAAATATCTTACTTATAAGGTAAATTGTAAATATTTTAACTTATATTGTATTAGATTGTATCTATAATTTAAATATAAGTAAATCATACTTAGAATCTCATCCAATTTTGCTCAGAAACACTGATCTCACACTAATGCTTTTTTTTAGAGTAACATGAAAATGACACAGACGTTTTTTGAGCCTGAGAAGAACACGGAGAATAGATTGCGACAATATGTTTGAAGAAACAAAAAATGGCTCTCGAGACTGAAAAACAATCCATAAAACCTACTTAAGAAAAAGTCAATTCTATGTTATATGCTGAAAATTTTAAACACTCACCAAGATTATATTATTTCATATTCTCTATGCTCTGCTCCTAACAGCATTTTAGTAGGCCCTAAACTTTACACACATGAACAAATGCAGCAACTTTGGTAGAGCTGCTCACACATGTGAAGCACATGAAGGATTAAAGTTTAAAAATTATTTTAAGTCCTGCCAAACACTACCTCAGTTGTTCCAACACCTCTGTAGCCTTGATTCACAGGAGCTAGTTTATACAACTGAAGAAAAAGTAGAAGTTTCAAATACATTGGATAGTATCTTAAATTACTTTTTAGATTATTTTCATTCTCTCTGCACCTTCAATCTGAACTCAAATCTGTGTAAACTGTATTTATTCATGCACTTATAAGCCAACTCCATTGCTTCAGTATGGTAGCTCTACTGTCTCAGGTTGATGCATTCTTGGAAGATGTGATTGCAAATTATTTTTTGTTGCTGTTTTTTTAAAATACAGAAAAACTGCAGCCAGTTGTATGCACTTTTATACATATCAGGGGGGAGGAGTACCTCATTTTCATTTAAAAAATACTATTTGGAGGGATTAAACTGTTTGAAGACCAGAATTTAATACTGTATCTATTCTCTGATTCCAGAGTGGTCCTGGAGTTGAATTCTCTTTGCTTTCTGTTTGCCTAAAAAAGTCAAACATGTTACTTGCAGTAAAATAAAACACTCCAGTGAAATAAAAATTTAAGAATATTTTTAAAAGAAAAATTTTATTTCTCAAAATTTAAATTATGTCAAAATGTGAAGTTTGGGTGGAAAACAAAATCACTTTAATTCTAGGGCATTAAGAATGTGGAAAAGTTCCTGAGGCCACAGAATTTTAGAGTATTTGAAATATACACAAAGTTTGAAATACATGTCAGAACTCCTTAATTTGTTTTTGACTCCTTCCAGAAAACAGCTGTGTAAGATAATTTTAAATCAATTGTAAGCATAAAAGTATTCACTATGCCTAAAGTTAAACATGTGCTTAAGCAATCCCTTTATATTTGGAATCATTGGATGTACAAATCCCACAACTTCTCAGAAAGTGTGAGCAAAAATGAATAAACTGAGAGTCTCACTTAATCTTTTGTCAATTAGACTTCAATAAGCAAACCATTCCTAGACCAAAAAGGTTTGTGCTTGATGTTTAACTACTACCAAGCATAAATTTGGCAAAGATACCTGGCTGAAAGATGAGGTCTGATGCACTTAGAAGTCTGTAACCCAGATTCCTAAAGTGCAAAACAAATATAACACTTATCTATAAATGCACATAGCACTGGACACATGCAAAAGGAGTTAGAAACCATTGTGCAGTTAGAAAACTATGACCTAATTGCTGTCACAGAAACATGGTGGGATGAGTTACATGACTGGAGCACTGCAGCTGGGGGCTTTTCAGAAGAGACAGGCTGTTTTTTTCAGACAGACAGGAGGGGTGGAGGTGTTGTACTTAATAATAAGGAGAAGTCAGATTGTGAAGAGCTTGATAACAGCCATGAACAGACTGAGACCCTGTGGATAAAAATCAAGAAGCAGATCAACATAGGACTCTTTGTGGTTGGGGGTCTACTACAGGCCACCTGACATGGAGAGTCTCTTGATAAGACCTATTGCTTTATTTAAAAAAACCCAAACCCCACCTCCACTGGAAACCTCAAACTTCACTGCAGTCCCTCCTCCAGGTTTTCTGGTATGGTGTCTAGCTGTTAGAATCATTCCAGCAGCTGCTTTGATGTTTCAGATGATGTATGACCAGTGTCATTCACCTAGCCTTCCTTAATGTCTTTGACGCTGTACTGCATGACATGTTATCTCCTAACTGGAGAGACACGGACCTGATGGATGGACTACTGAACGGAAAAGGAGTTTGCTGGATGTACACAGCCAGAGTGTTGTGGTCAATGATTCTGTGTTCAGGGGGAAGCCAGTGAGGAGTTGTTGCGACCTGCCTCAGGGAGACAAAGAGTTACATTGTCCCACCCCAAGCTCCTTGTGAGGGGCAGCCCAGGTGTTCTGATTGGGTTTGAGTCCCTGGGGGGGTTCTCCCTTGGTGTGTTCCTAGTGGTCCCTGACCCTGACCTCCACCCTCAAGGGTGGAGACCCTCGGGAGTTCTGTCCCTCAAAAACCCCTGCTCAGCCCCTATTCAGGGCTCTCTGTTCTGGACCTGAGTTTGTTCTCATGCTGAATAAATGGTTTCATGAACCAGGAGCCTGTCTCGTTGGTGTTCCATGCTGGTCCCCAGAACCCTGCGGCTTCCCTGGACAAGACCCTGAGGTTGCTGACTGCAACAAGGAGTGGGTTCCCCCAGGGGTCTGTCTTGGGACCTTCTTGGGACTGTCTTGGGACCAGTCAGTGCCCTTTAGTATCCTTATGAATGACATCAACAGTGACATTGAGTGCTCCCTCAGCAGGTCTGCAGATAATACAAAGCTGAGTAGCGCAACTGACACAACAGAAGGAAGGGATGCCACCCAGAGGGACCTGGACAAGCTTGAGCAGTGGATCTATGAGAATCTCATGAAGTTCAACAACTCCAAGCACAAAGTGCTGCACCTGGGTTAGGGAAATTCCAAACACAGGTACAAAGTGGGAAAATAAATCATTGAGAGCAGTCCTGCAGAGAAGGACTTGGGGGTTATAGGAAATGAAAAGGCATGACCCACAGACCAGAGAGACACATGTGTCCTGGGATGCATCCAGAAGAGTGTGGGCAGCAGGGCAAGGGAGGGGATTCTGCCCCTCTGCTCTGCTGAGACCCCACCTGCAGGGCTGCATCCAGCTCTCATGTTCTCAGTACCAGAAAGACATGGACCTGTTGGAGCAAGCCCAAGGTAGTGCCACAAAGATGATCAGAGGGATGGAAAACCTCTCCTGTGAGGACAGGCTGAGAGATTTGGGACAGTTCAGCATGGAGAAGGCTCAAAAGAGCCTTATAGCTGTCTTCTAGTATAAGGGAGCTTATAAAAAGAATTTCAAAACAGGCAAATAGGGTTATGATAAGGAGGAAGAGTTTTAAACTGAAGGAGAAGAGATTTAGATTAGATTTTAAGAAAAAATTCTTTATGGTTAGGGTGGTGAGGTACTTGAACAGGTTGCCCAGAGAAGCTGGGGATATCCCATCCCTGGAAGTGTTCAAGGCCAGGCTGGATGGGGCTCTGAGCAACCTCGTCTAGTGAAAGGTTTCCCTGACCATGACAGTAGGGTTGGAACAAGATGATCCTGAAGGTACTTTCTACCACAAACCATTCTGATTCTATAACACCTTGTATTTTGATAACTTTTGGTAAAGCATCTTGAAGAACTGAAGTCCTGCTTATATAATTACCTGTTATAATTCTGCTGCAATACAAATATTTAGACTTAATGGGTTTAGCATAAGTACACACTGATACCTCGGAAAGGTTTGAACTTGTTCTCCAGATCAAATTCTTGTCTTCCTAGGCGTGATAAATCAACTCTGAGATCAGGACAAATGGCATATTCCTCCAAGGTTTTGCTGATTTGATAGATTTTTTCTGAAACTATGTCTGGAGCAGGTCCTGTAACAGAAAATAGTGTGGTGGGTCATTTCTTTTAAACGAAGACTTCCTATTTTAAAAATGAGTGCTGCATTTTTCTGAATATATCTGAGTTACTACAGAATAAATAAAAGGACTGTGGTAAATAAGGTCTGTTCTTTCACTACAACACAGGTTTAAAATGTTCTTCAAAGAAATAAAAAATGGAAATACACTGCATTACTCACAACATTTTGATTCACATAGAGTATTTAAATCAATTATTATCCAGGAGCAGGACAGATGAGATAATCACAGTCATATTTTTTTGGGCTTTTTGGTCAAAGACTACCTTTTTTCAATTTGCATGGAATCTCAACACAGCTATTACAGGAAAGCCTGTTCTTCAGCAGCAGGTTCTGGTGTTTCATAGGACTTTCTGCAAATGTACACCTGTGAAGATCAGATAGCTTGGTGCTTCACATTATTTAATTAGAAAAAAATACCATTTTCAGAAATCTTGCCACATTGACAGTGGTGCTATATTGCAGCTTCCCTCCACCACCTGAATGAAATTTATTTTTCTTAGAATTCAAAACACTTTAATTGTTCAATAATTAGCAATTACGACCTTGATTGCTTATGTCATTCAGAAACAGAAAACACATCTTACTTAGCTTCATTGCTAAAGCCTGAAAAAGGACTTTATTTTCAAAGACTTACTGTCAACTAAATTAAAGTTGCAGGCCTGATGCGAAAATTACTGGATTAGCTACACCATAGGTGATGCAAAGGTTGAGTCTGAGTTGCAACTGAGTGTGAATTGCAGCAAGTCCTTTCTGGCTTATCCGACTCTGCACAGCTGATATTAAAGCTACACTTCTACCCTAAAAATTACTTTTTTTTATTCCCTTTGTTGTTCTCTCTCCTCATCCAAAATGTCTTTGAAGGCTTTGTCAGTGTGAACTGTCCATTCCTCTAGCAATTCTGCTATATGCAATGCACTGCCATGTAAGTTGGTGTCTTCCACCTCAGATGCAGTGTACCAGATGGTCCAAATCAATACAATAAAAAACAGCTACTTAACTCGTCATTCAGCCTTTAAAATGACTTCTTACTCATCTAATCCAAACCCATCCAAAGGGTGAGGATACCATTAGCTATAGATCTTTCTTGATACATGGATATGCTGTCTACTGACATTTCCAGCTAAGGAGATCCCACAGAGCCACCCTACAATCTCTTCTACAGCTACATAAACAAGCCACTTCAGCTTGATCTGGATCTGCAAAATAAACTGAGCAAGCATATAGAGTAACAATAACCTTCCCTAGGAAGGTTGGGGTGCCTAAACACTGTATTAGCTTAAGCACCTTGCCTAATACTTAACCCACATTTTCTCAGCTGGAACTTAAACCAGCTACTTTTCTTTATGGCCCAGCTGATTAACATAAATAATTAAACCTTGTGACCTGTGTTTGAGGAGTGTTTCATATATAAAGCTTAATGCCTTTCTGAATTATCATTAAAAGGGCAAAGCACGCTAGACAGACTGCACCACACCAACTGTTACCCATTTATCAAGCAGATTTTAGATGCATGTGGTGTTTTAAAGTTTATAGAGTGCTAATGCATCTAATGGTTTGGCTCTGATATATGTGTGCTGTGACCCTGGCTTTCTTACTAGCTGACCTAACACAATCCCTTTATTCTCTCTGGGATTCAAGCCTATTCTGTTTATAAAATCACACTCATTTAACCATGCCCACTTTTCAACTACACAAGAGAGAACAGAGAAAGCACCCCATCTCAAGTTCTCTCACCTTCAAAATGGGGAAGGAAACATTTTATGAGCACTCTCACTTCATTTTTTTCAGATGGAAAGCACTCTACATGTGTGAGGTATACAAGGTGTCAGCAACCATCACATAATGTTACATGAGCATACACAGATCTATAATGTAAAATATACAGAACCTATAACATACCTACACGTGTTAGCTGTCAATTTTGGAAAACAAGACTTTAGCTATATACAAAAATTCCCTTATTCAATGGTGGAATTGCAGTGGTAAAATGGTAAAACTCTCTACCTGGATAAGACCAGTTACTTCCTGGGTACACACAGGAAGTGCTTTCTTCCATGCAAGACAATAAGTTATACTGCTTACAGTTCTTCTGAAATTACATGCTTTAAAATAAATGCCAAGACAAGCAACACAGAAGTATGAGAAAAACACAGCTCCCTCATAGGCATCTTTATAAAAGGATCAGAACTGTTACGGTGATCTGGATGGCTACATAAAGAACTATAAAAATCGGATGGTAAGTCTGTTGTTTATAGAAATCCTACAGCTACCCCAAGGGCCTCAATGAACATTTAAAGCTTATTTTTCAGACCCATGAACACAAATACACTTATATTATTGAAAGAAAAAGAGATGCCTATGTTCTTCACAGTTTTAACAAAGCAAATGAAAAACAGATAGTTACAGACAGCTAATTATTCTCATAAACCATTTCCAGCATACCAAGATGCAATGTTGTAGTGTCTTTAAAAAAAAAAAATACCTCCATTGGCAACTTCAAACTTGACTCCAAATTCTCCTCCAGGTCCCCCAGGACTGTGGCTAGCTGTTAGAATAATTCCACCAGCAGCTTTGATCTTTCGGATGATACACGAAACAGCAGGTGTGGATAAGATCCCATTCTGCCCAATAACCAATCTGCCGATCTACATGGGAAAAACAAGCCAAAGTACTCTGAAGAGTACTAATTTTTGAAAATTAGTATATAAACAGGCATATATGTACAGGATAGAAATGGTGAAATCTTGGTATGAAAGATACTCTCTTGCAGAAAGCACTGACAAAAAACACTGTAACCTGGCACATTTAGCCCCAGCGGCTTGGGTATGACAGTAAAGCAAGAGCACAGCAATGACAAGCATTTTCAAAGCTCCCAAGCATAACACTAGGGTATCATCCTGCTACCAAAACTTGGCAGGTAACCCCACAAATCAGCAAATCCTCTCAGCTATTACCTATAGTTTAGGGTTGACTCTGGATGTATTTGCAGGGCTGGGGCTTTAACAGAAAGAGAGTAGAAAGAGAATTGACTTTCACAGAGCAGCCTTCCAGTGTAACCACAAGTATCACTCCACATTAGGGTTTGCAGTCTCTTATAGTTACACTTCCATTGCCAAGACAGCCTTGGATGTCCTGCCCCATAGAAAGCACTGCTCCTCCTTCAGCTACCAGTGACTACTTGGCTATTCCAAACCACAGGGTGTGTTTCCCAGGACACAGCTGAGCAGGGGAAGTTCCCACCATTCTTAAAATAAAAAAAAACCTTTCAGGCGGTGTTATTAAACACTGACTCAATGTGCTTGGTATTATGTGCAGTTCCACTGCAAGGTTCCAATTTCAAAACCATGCCTTCATCCCCTACGCAGATACTACAGTTTCATCTTAATATAAATAATCTAGGAGCCAACACGAAATGCATTTACAAAGAAATGCAAGAGAGTTCCAGTTTCTGAGGAACACAAAAGGAAGACGCAAAAAAACAAGGGGAGAAAAGGAGGTTATGTGTCACAGACGAGAACTGAGGCAGCTGCATATGAAGCTTAAAAAGACATCATCAAAGCCTGAAAATTCTTAAAACCGTCTATATTAAAAAAAAATAATAATAAAAAAAATCAAATAAACCCCCATCAGCACCACCGCTAGTGAGCAGTAGGGGAGGGGCAGGTCAGTTAGAGGAGGCAGAACACCAAATCCCTCTCACTTCTTATCTGAAAACAGCCTGGGAACTGAACTTTGATTTCATTCTCTAGTTTGAAGGAGATTTGATAGCTCCACAGTCTGTGTGGCAAAGCAATAGCACAGGAGGTGCCACTACCTGCCTCCTGTCCACAAAGAGCTGCTCCTTCATATATGTATGACCTTCTTCTCGGCTCTCACAAGAAGACCTTAATGGTTACTTAGAAGTGTGGGTCCAAATAATTTCAGAAGAGCAAAGGATTAGGAGATTATTTAATTAACCTGTTCTTGAACTATTGTGAACTACTTAAATTTTAAAAATTAAGATTACAAAGAAATTATCAACTTCTACCACAAGTTACTTTTTTGGTAATTCTCACCAATCACAAACTATGTCTAGCCATTTCTCTTTCACTAAGAAACACAGGATCTGCTTTTGAATTTTAAAAAATTTGAAGAAAATGCACTCTTCAATCTGAGATTCCACCTCAAGCTCTGAAGAAAGAATGATTGTTTGTCTACCTGCTTCTCTTTTCAGAGTTTTTGAAGATAATCTGAAGCCTATGGTATGTTGCTAGTAAACAGGAGAGCTAATAAGAAACAAACAAAAAATTATCATGGAAAGAAAAATATTATTAAAAACCCCTTGTAATTATTTGTTTTGTATATTGTCCCTCCCTTTTTTTAAACTATGAAGCATGCAAAAAGCTAGAACAATGACTCAATCTTCCAAATACAGCTGTCAGAAATGGGTGTCAGCTCTTAAAACAGTATTGTGTATGAGTAAACAAAAGGAGTATGACAGCGATAACATTTTACAAAATGCTCGAGAACAACCACTCTGAATCCATCTGGAGATACTCAAGTACAAATGTATTTACACTTGCATGCAGGTTTTCAGTATTTTCAGTATTCCTAAACCTAAAGTAGTGAGTTTTAAGTTTTTGTCTTCATGCACAACACTGTATTTTTTAAAGCTGGTAGAACACCTAAATTATTCAGAATTTACAAATTACTTAGGACTGTCTCTTCACCACATTTCATTTCTTCCCATTCAGCAGATGTTGCACAAACCAGTTTTCCTATTTTTCTGGATGCCAAGTGTTAATATAAATATGAGTAATTTGATTTACCTTAAGCACTTGTCATGAGGCTAGTATTTCTATACTACTTTATAGATATAAATAATATTATTTATAATAATTTTTGTACTATAGAAATATTGCAATATTTAGTATTCTAAATTAAGGACCCTACAAATCAAATTACATAAGTAATACATTGGTATTTTATTTGCAGTGACTACTAAAAAGTTTCATCTTATATTAAGGTCATCACTGCTTCTACAAAACTCCCTGAAGAAAGCGCCTGCCTTAGAGTTGTAACTATGCTATCCATCTTCCTTTGCTTTTTTTCATTTTGGTGGCAGGAATGCACAAGGATTGTCTTCTCTTGATTCAGAATCTCTCCATTTTGAATCAAACACTAAACTAGCATTTAATTATTTTTAAAATTAATTTAATTAATATCTGTTTTTACTGACTTCTCACAATCCGCACTAAAACAGTAAACAAACTGTACCCACATGCTGACTCACAATTAAAGTTTCAGTAATATCCTTCTGAAAATCTTGGGACAATTTCATAGCATGGAAAAATTATCCCTGGAATTCAAGAACTTGCATGGCTACAAGATCACAGGTATGTAACATCTCTTCTAACACTGTGTCTCTATGCCACGTTCTATTTTGTCACTGCACTTTTAGTAACAACAGCAGAAACAAAGATCCTCAGCAAACAGCCACAGCTGAAAGAATAAAGTACCCTGAAAAGTACTTTACAAGAACACTTTTATGCAGTATTACTGCTTGCAGCTGTGCTTTTTCAGAAAGACTATTCAGCTGATTACCATGGAGTCACTTAATGCTTTATAAAATTATTTTTCCCAGTAATCTCTCACATGCCTCAGTCAATTATACTTGAAAGAACATGAAGAAACCAGATTACATCCTTAACAACTTGGGGCTGTGCCTTCCTGTGTTTTACTATAGTACCCTAAAGATAATTGAACACCACACTCAGTGTAGAAGCAAATAAATATCACACAGACCCAGGGAGGGAGGGAAGATTTGTATGAAAGGCCATAGAAAATAAAACCAATATGGTATTACATATGAAACAACCAGAAGACTCAGCTCTCTGCCATCGCAAACTTCTACGGCATTACTAGCAATACTCTGCAGTCTCTCTAGCATGTTGTAGTAACTTTCCATATTCAGTGTAATCAGTGCCTTCTGATCTACCACCGAGATCCACAAATAACAGCTTCTCATTTAAACATATCCTAAACTTTCCGTCAAAAATGAGGCACCCCATCCAGTTGGTGGGTCTAACGGACTATTTGCATCTAATTCCTAGAGGAAATTTCTGTGAATCTGTGAATTCTGTGAATCTGTGAACCAGACATTAAGGTTCACAGACACTACTACTGGCATGACACAGGTGAAACTACCACTCCATTTTGTCAAACTGCTTGTTGCAACACAGAATGTTTCGGGACCTCTGTCTGGCCTTCCTCTCGCTCCCCCACCTTCCAATGACATGCAGCCCCTTACCCAAACATGTTTGCTACCATCCCAGCTGTGTGCCCCACTGAAGGGTAGCTCTGGTCAGCCACCTCAGCTCTCAACAGAAGGAGCTGGTGGAGCATGTGCTGCTTGCAGCTGCAGAGCATGGGCCAGCCTGTAGCTGCTGCCACCACGGGAAGGCTGTGCAGGCTGCAGCGGTAGTGCGTGTACCTGCAGCCCCGAGCTGGAGGACATGAGCCAGCAGCACCGAGGATGAGCAGAAGGCAGGCCAAGCACTGGCAGCTGACTGAGCAGGGGACCTCATCTCATTTCTTGTACTGCAGCCTATGCCA
Source organism: Poecile atricapillus (assembly GCF_030490865.1). NCBI lineage: Eukaryota > Metazoa > Chordata > Aves > Passeriformes > Paridae > Poecile > Poecile atricapillus. Next base: position 119,753,343 of record NC_081289.1, on the reverse strand, counting down.
ACCCTGCTAGGCTGTTAGCACAGGGGGAATGCGGGATGAGTCACCAAGTTAGAACAAGAGGAACCTAGCAACTCTAAAGGGCAATCCATTTACAGATGATAATAGAAAATCCCTTTTATTTTTGTACTCAGCCAGCACAACTAGCCATGACTCTCGGTATGTGTCTTCCAGGAAGGAGATTAAAGTTCAGTTTATCAGCACTGCTGGCACTCAGGGCAGCTGAACATTTTCAAGGCAACTTTCAAGCCTTCCCCACATTTCATCTGACCCAACCTACATCAGTTCACCTCTTTCCCTGTGATACCAGCTACATGCTTTCTCATGATATTAACCTCATCCAAAGGGACAGATCTTTGCTCTCGTGAGTCTCCTCCTCCTCTCTCCCTATCTACTTATCACAGCCCTAAGCAATACTATCAAGATGATTTAGATATTTTCCCAGAAGGTGTATTTTAATAGCCAAAAAAATAAACATACAAATAGTACTAAGTAAATGTGAAACTTATGCATTTATGTTGTGCTTGAAAGAAACAGAGGTGAGGGTGAGCATGGTGAAGATGTTTAAGAGAGGAAACAGAGCATTCTGTTTCCATGAACATAAAAAAGGGACGCCCTCTCAATAGCTCCCTACTAGCTGGGCTGCTGAATTTCTGAAGACTGTGTCATTAGCAAGACAATCATACATGAATTCAGGTATTTCTGAGAACTTTGAGCAGAAAACTTTGGGGGTTAGCTTCAGAAAGCACTAGGGAGAAACTGTGTTCCTAAGAAACCTGCAGTAACTTAAGAAAGGGGAAAGCATTATTACAGCAAGGAATCATCTCAAACTGGAAATCTCCTGAGGTCAGAAAGCTCTTCCAGCAAGATGCGGAATGTGACAGAAGCAGTAGGAAGGAGGCAGGCTGACAGGAGAAATTAGTCAGCATAAGCTGTCTGAGAAGCCCCTGATCCTCTAAATCCCAAATTTCTTCAGCCCCTCAGTTCTTGTGGTCCCTGTGCACTGTAACACCTTCTTGTAGCTCCTAACAGCATGCAAGGACCTCAGCCTCTGCAGAGCAGTTCTTGCTGCTGGTCTCTTGCTTTATCTGTTGCTTCACTTTATCCCACCTGGTAAACAGGTACAATTCCATCAGTGAGACTATCTCCACTGAGCTACAAGAGCAATGTGGCTAGGGAGCAGCACTCCTCCGTGTTCTGTCCCATCTTCCTTTCAACTTCCCACACACCAGCCCCCTTCCTCTGCCCTACACTCACTCCCTGCACACTCCCTTCCCTGCCACTGCAGATGGAACCACTGTGCTAGTCTCACCACTGCCCCCACTCTCACCAGTGTACCCCACAGAGCCCTCCCACACCTTGGGACACATAAACTCTGGCCTTTACCAAGTCCCTACATGAACAGTGATTTTGCACTAGGTAGACAGTATGTAACACGGTCTCTGAAATTTCAGGCATCACTCAGCATCTGCTTGATATTATCAGCATGTTGAGAACATGCTTCAGAAGTGAGTTTTAAATACTCATTATTCATACAAGACTGGCTGGTCTTGTATATGACAACCAATCAGCAGGGAAAATTTGAACACATATAGAGATTCATTTCAAAATTGAAAGATCTCTCAAAAGGACTGCCTTTAAAGTACTGAGCTTTTGAAAAAAAATTCCCTACAGGAAAAAACCCTTTGAAATTATATCACTGCTTTTGCCAAATAGAGAGGATCAGTCTAGGCATCATAACAAGAGATAGTAGTTTCAACTCTGCTTTGAAGTAGGAACTTCAAGGTGCATTATCTGGTGTTTCCAGCCTCCTGTACATACACATGAATGTGCATGAATCTAGAAAAAGACGTACTTTTCCTTCCTCAGTTCCTTCCTACATTCAAAACTGCACAAGAAAAATTTGTATCCCATCTGACCAGCGGTTGTTGCCACTGCTGTCTTCCTGCATTTTGCAATTTGTTTGCAAGTGACCCACAGAAAATAACTATTATTTTCCCTAAGGTGTGGGTAAAATTCTGAAGTCCTCCTCCTTCAACAGAACCATCTTCGTTTAATTATTTTAAAAATTATTTTAATTTAATTTTATTTTATTTAATAAGATTATTTATCTGAGCGGCAGATGCTTGTCTGATACCTTTGTTTCCTGTGTACTTATTTTTAACTCTGCTACATCTTCTCCTGCAAAGTGAGCGCTATATTTCAGCTCCCATGCCTTCCTCCTCCTAAAACAAGGTGTGAAAACAGCAGGGCACGGCTGGCAGTCTGCAGGGGTTGCCACCATCCCCGCCGTCACAGCCCGACGGAGCCAGCACCTCGCCAAGGCGCGGCGGCGCAGCCCAGGGGACGCAGGCAGGGGCACGTGCGGGGCTGGCTCGGGCACCTGGTGCGGACAGCGCCGAAACACAGCCGCACCCGGGTCCCTCCGGGCTCCCTCTGTGGCTTGAGCGCTGTCCGGGAGACGACTTTAGAAGGTTCTGCCCCGTGCTTCCCGCTGGAGCGGGCAGAGCGCGGGCGCTGCTGCCAGGGAGGGGAGCGGGGGCCGCCGAGGGAGGGCGGGAAGCCTGAGGGGACAGCTTACCCCGTTGGCCGCGGCCATCTGAACGACGATCTCGATGGCCGTCTTGCTGAAGTACCTGCCGTCGCTGCCCACCACCATGGTGCAGCCCTGCCGGTCGCGGAGGTCGACGGACGAGAGGAGGCTCTGCACGAAGTTGGGCAGGTAGTTGCGCTGGCTCTCGAAGAGCGCCGTGGGCCGCCGCAGGCCCCCTCCGCCCGTCGGGCGCTGGTCCTCGTAGGGCGCTGTCTGCACGGTGAGCACGGGGATGGGGGTCCGCTCCATGGCGGCTGCCGCCCGCCCGATGTGGCTCCGCTTGGGAGCAGCGGCCCTGGCGCAGGCTGCCGAGCCGGCCGTGGGGAGCCCAGAGGCGTTCCCCGGGCGGGGCCGGGCTGGCTCAGCCCCCGGCGGCCCCCGGCCGGCGCCGGGCATCGCGGGGGAGCCGGGGCGGGAGCGGGGTGCGCACCGCCCCTTCCCCGCCCGCCCCACCGGGGGCCCCGCCGGCGCCTCGCCGCCTCGCTGCCATCAGCATGCGGCGGCCCCGGCCAAAAATAACCCTGGAAAGCGAAGCCGAGAGCCGCTGGCTCCTGCCAGGGATGTAACTGGAGGCAGCGAGGAGCGGGCGAGCCAGCGCTGCACACTTGCTCGGGGGAATCACGGTCTGTCAGCGCCGGGGCCGACCCTCGCCAGGAGCCGGGTACCCTGGGCACGGCGGCAGCACCCTCCGGCCGAGGGCAGCGCTCGCACGGAGCGGAGTATCCAGGGTGGGGTGAGGCCGGGCAGTGGTACTGTCCCAGGCGAGGAAACGGGAGCAGGCTACTAAAGAACGAACAAAGAGAATCGATTTTTTTTTTTTCCTTACTCTATGGCTCAAAGCCAAGGTTTTGTATAGTAAGTAAACTTAAAGAAGGGCTCACTTACTGACTGTGGTGTTTATCTCCAGGCTCACTCTCTGTAAAGCCAACCGTGAAGGTGTCTTTCCCTGTGATAAACAAAGGCATTTCATACAGATGTAAGGTGAAGCTTAGTTCATGGACATTCTGCTCCATTCTTGTTCATCCAGCTTAAATGAAATGCAGAGGTGGTGGCGCTAACGACTGCGAAAGATTCCTGACATTTCCCAATATAAAGGCTGTGTTTATAGATGCCTGTGACTGTCAAACATAAGCTGAAATTTTCCATCCAAATGCCCTTTTCACACAGGGCCCACGCAGCATTTTTTTGCCAGGACAAACTCTCTTGGTAGGAGAGTGGGGAAAAATAGTCGTGTAACCTCGATGTGACTCTTGTCCTTAGGAGGCAGGCAAAAATAATTTTGTAAGGCATTTATCTCATTTCTATGAAAGAGTCTGCTCATACAGCAGAAGGCCAGTGAAGTGTTATGGTTCAACAAAGCAATGTGTTAACTGCAATGATAGGAGGTGGTCAGGCAAACGGGATAAAATCTTTTTGTCTTCTACAGAGTTCTAAGAGTTCATTCAGCTCATTCACTGAGAGTAGTAACAGCCAGTGAGAGTCACCTGCTGAATGGTTACCAAAGGAACTCAGTCATGGTCTTGAGCCCTATTTCTGCAGGCTTTTTAGTCATTCATAGGAGATAGAGTTTCTACAGATGCATTTATTTGGCAGGGATGACTGCCATCACAGTAAAACATTCTACATGCTATGGTAGGCAAGGCCCAACAGTTCAGTTTAAACAAAGTAATATGTTTAAGCAGATAAAAGACTTATGGCTCTGTTGGCAGAATACCTTTATAGTGGGCCATGTACTGCAGCAGATGGTCAGAGCATGTACAGGAAAACAGTAATCTCATCTCTTAGTTAGACCTCCTAGTCTGTAGTCATGATTGTGGCTTCCTGTACTGATTCAGAATGCATTTTAAACAGCAAAAGGGAAAAATCTGCCCTGTTGAAACACCAGTTCTCCTATCCCTAATATAAACAAGTTAAGCACAATTTAAATGAGGTAGCTGTGTCTTAAATAATTTTGGGCACTGCCAGCAATGAAACCATGACATTGCATAGTGTGCATTAGTGAGAGTTGAAATAAAATCAGGTAACTGCTATTTACCAGAGCAAGTACCCAACAAGGAAACAGCAACAAAGATGGAAAGCTTTAGAAAGAACAGATAAGATCCAAATAAAGGAAGACACATGACCAAAGTAAGAAGAAATGTGATAATCTTTGAAATAAAGAATTGACTGCATTTTTCATATGGATAGAGGAATTGCATTGAGCATTTGGAAGAAAAACATATCAATTTTAATCAATTTTTAAAACTCTGCAAACACTGACATTCTCAGAACGTATATTTTAAGAGCAACGATCAATGACAATTTTTCAGAACTGCTTGTCTCCACCTGTGTAATTAATGTATGGTAATGAAAAACTCTGTTTTACAGTTTTTCAAGCTTTGCCCTGACAAAGGCACTACCAGAAGTGTAATGAGTTGTACTGAGCACTGAAAATTTTTTAGTTCAAACTCAAGCTCTTCTTCAGGTAAGTCCATCCAAAAGTTTATGTAACCCCTCTTTCATTATGATTCTTGTAATCCTTTCCAAAACTGTGTCATAAAGTCATGCTATTTCAGGTTTTGTTTAAAAGACTAAAATACCAGGCTTCACAGGAGCAGTGCAGAGGATGAGGAAGTTAATGTATACAGCCTGAACATTTTAGTACAAAAGCTGAAGGAAAGGAACTTTTTTTTTTTTACTTTTTTAATTCAGTTCCTCAGTTTTCCAGCACCCAGATTAGCATTATGTTGATACATTTATTCATGGGTAAATGCTTCAATTTCTGTTTTATAGCAACACAAGTCCCATATAAGCAGTCCTGTTCTCAGCAGATGTCATTGAGAAGTGGAGATTTCTGTAAATGGCCATTACTGCAGTGCCTTAACTGCTGTGTATCTTCAACAAATGAATAATTATCAATTTGGGATGATATTAAAAGTCTGGAATGTCTTCTTGGGAAACAACAGCTAAATATATTCTTAGTATTACCAAACTGTGTTGTGAGTGAGTTTTTTAAAGGTTGTTAAAATAAAAACCAACTTAATGGAGTGACAGGATACATGTTAAATTCGTTCTGTTTCCAACTAAAACAATTAGCTTTCTGAAATGCCAATTTTAGAAACTTGGTTTGACATATGCAGTCTAGTTCAGGAACATTTTCACCCCCTACTTGGGTTCTTATTTGATTCTTAAAGCTTTTTAATTCCTGAGCCTTAAAATGTTTATCATAACTCATTTGTCTTGTGACAACATGGCAGTGTTAATTACTTCAAGAGCTGTATTTTTATGTTTGCCCATCTTTTTTTTTTTTTTTTTACCAGCATTGTACTGGTGCCTTTGTCCCTTTAGGTCCAATTTTCTTCATGCACTGAACTGGGAATGGGGTTGTTGCCTGTGTGGACTTGAAGGAAAGAAGTGTGTCCCATTGCAACAGAATTTTATAGCCCCACTGTTACTTCTAATTCTGTTGACCTGGTGACCTGAAGTGTCCCCTCTAGAAGATGTCAGAAAATACTAATGGCTTTTCTTGAAGGTAGATTATGGAAGCCCAGCCCAGTTCTGATTTGATGCCAACATACAGGAAATTGCTGTGCACATGACACTTCCTTTCTGTTAAGTATTTTGTATTGGCTTACAAATGTTGCAGAGGAATTGAACCAGTGCCATTAATTAAACAAGTTTTTGCCTTTAAGCTCACAATTCATCACTAGTATAATAACCTGAGTTTTAGATGGAAATACATTTTTACAGTTGTTTCATACAATACGTGTTCCAGATAGAAACGTAGTTCTCAAAATTAATTCAGCCATTCCCCATGGTGCCATGTTTTGAAGTTCAAATTCTCATCCTGCCAATGAGCTGGATACTCCAGTTCCTCTTATAGTGCAGTTACCATATGAAGAATAGCATGTACTTATTCTAAGTTGTTAACCTGAGCTATTGAAACAAAAAAACATTGTAAAAATAAAATTTTAATTTATTTAAACCACTCCAAAAAATACAATTCAATTAATGTATTGTTTTGCGTATAAGAACAAAACCACTTTTAAACCACAGTGTTTCCAAATGAGGTATTTTCTTCTTCTTAAACTTGCAATGATTTTGTTTGTTTTGAAATTAACTTCGGAGTTAAAAGACATTAAAAAGAAAATAAAATTGAAAAATTGGTGAACATTTTGACTGACTATATCTATCTTGTCTTTCTTAAGCATTTCTGATACGTTAGAAAAGACAGAGAAAATGTATTTTATATTTTTATAGGAAAGTTAGTTTCCTCATTGCAGAGTTTTATTGAGAAGTAGTATTTATGATCTCATGAATACCTGTCAAGTTCTTTTCTGGAAATTTTACTTAATCCCCAGAAAGGCTATATTTCGCTACAGCTGCAAGTCTGTAATTACTGTGAAACAGGGTGATTGTTTTAAGGAACATTTTCACGCAAGCTTACATGCAAATTGATTTACAAAGCCCAAACAGGAAAAAATCCCTGAAAACATATTTCTCATAATTTATAACTGATTTAGTGCTATGCCAGCAACTTATGATGTTGTGTAAGTCAAGTCTGACTTACGAAGTTGCCTGTTACTATCCATCTAAGCAGGAGAAACAAGAAGGAGGAAAAGGATTGAGAAAAGGAACCAGGACAATCATCAATCATTAACCTAAAAGAGAAAGCAACTCTTATAAAAGGAACATCCTTCAAAATGTCCAAAGGATGCAGAAGGTTTATTCAAATAGTTTTGCCCACTCTCAAGTGAGTGATACTCTCTTTCTAACTGAAAATAGGTTAGTTAATCTTACTTTATATAAAATTAAGTGTGCAGTCACCACTATCTTGCTAGACTGTATGACGGAGATAAATATGTTCTGCTTAACAAGCTGTTTGTACTGCCAAGTAAGCACCGTGTTGTCAGGGCCTAATTTAGCAGGAACTTATTTCATATACACTGTGGAAGTCTTACGCTTCCATTTATGGTTATTTACCAGTTATGTCACCAGTTAACAGTGGAAAATTTATCCATATGACTGTCATTTCAGCACATAATAAGCAAAGAATAAAACATAACTTTCAAACAGTTCCTACTGCTGCAGATCTGCACATTCCTGGTCTGATTTTCAGAGGTGCAAGAAATAGCTACTGCCACTGCATCCAATGAGAGTGACATATGACAAGGCCTTCCAGGCTGTAATGCTCAAATGACATCATGTTCTACAGTGTTACACATCTTGCAGATATAGGTAGCAAAGGTTGTAGAAATACTGCTGTTTTTCTTGCTGTACTAACAGATTAGTACATGAAAGAGACACTGAATTTATAGTAGAGATTTATTTTTCATCTATTTTAAAAGCCCATGGTTTTAAAAATTAAGTCAAAGCATATGAAAAGTTTAAAAACACAGAGAAAGAAGTGTTCCCACAACATATCTGAAGGAAGATATGCAGTCAGCATAATGGTTGCTACGGGGATTCCTTACCTCATGTATAGCCTTCTACAGCAATAAAGCAAGGTAATAAAAGCAAAATGCCATCACTCTGCTTTGAGTTGTAGCGTTCCTGACAAGAAGTCAAAGCTAACTACTCAGGAACACAACCACAAAAACATAAGCAAGCAAACAAATGAAAAAGGAAGAATAAAGCAGCATAGAAATACAGCTCCTTCAAATGGAGGAGGATTTTAATAGCAGCTTTTTTTCTGAGTTTTTGGGAAAGACAATATGTTTAAGTCTCAGTTCAACAAACAAATTCACTGGCCTTTTAAAAAGCACTTTGAGACTTAAGGATTAAAAAGCCCTGTTTTAAGGAAGAGTCCCAGGCAGAATTCCAGTGATTATTTAGTAAGTGTCAACATCATGGTATTGATCATTTTGCATTTCTTAATGGTTTGCTTTGCTATTTTTTTGCACACACTGAAAAATATAGTTAACTTCACCATGTCAGCTGTGTCTAACTCTGCCACTTAAGGGAATAATATTGGACAAAACACTTGAGCTTTTTCTCTTTTTAAGAATTCTCTCTCATGTTAAGGGTCAAGTAATTTTTCAGCATACATAGTCTAAATTCTACCTGACAAATTTATTTTGCCAGGGAACTCTTTTTATCTTCTGACAATAGCTGATGAAGAAAATTTTTCTCAGCAACATACCATGTCTGTTAAGCAAGCTTTCCATAGTCTAATGACTCTGATCGTTTCTTCTGAAAGATTAGACAGATGTAAGAACAATTCCTTAAAATTATAAAAATAGTCCAGAAGAAACCTTTGACTAAGGTCCAGGGAAAAATCATAGAAAACCAGTCAAAGGTGTAATTTCAGGATACCTCAAGGGATTTGGATCCAAGTCCGGGCTAGCAGCAGAGAACCTGCAGGTGCCACCGTGAGGTGTGGAAAGTGGTGGAGCAGCGCCTCCTTCTGTGGGCGTATCTGCTCTGTCAGCCTTTGTGGAGCTCTCTGCAGCCAAAGTCAGATTTATTTTTCTCTCTTGTAACATACCAAATCTTCTGGCTCATCTCTGAAGAGTTTGCTCTCACTTTTCACAACCTGCAAGCCAGGAAGGGTGGTTAGTTAGGGATATCGATTAGTATGTACACCTTTGGAAAATTGTTGTCAGACAAATTAGCCTTTCTGTTTTGGCATGTCTTCCATTCTTGGTTTTCCCTGGCCTTTCATCTGGTTCTGCAGCCTACCACTGCAAAAATGAATCTGTCATTGAACTAGTTTGAACAAGTCTGTCTTATTTAGACCGCAGAAGAAGTAACTTTTAGAGAAGTAACATGCTGACTTATTTATTCTGGAACTACCAGTGCTTTTTCCCAGGATGCTCCTTTTGCACAGAAGTGAAGGGCTATTTCTACCTACCTGTTTAACTGAGGGTGCTGGTTTGACTTGCTCTTTTTAACCTTTGTCTGTCAGGTTTTACTTTGGATCAGACTATGTCAATGATGCCAATTCCCACTCAGTCTTTCACAACTATATAATTAAGCAGCAACACTGATGCCTGTAGCATCAGGAATACTTAGGGGGTGGGGGGAGGTAAAAAAAATCCCCACCAAACTAAAAATATATCACGAAGACAACACTTTGTACTCTGACCACTCTTTTTGAATAACATGATTCAAGAGGAATAACATATTAAAGTTATTCCTCTTCCTATGGTGGTGGGGCAGGAAAGCTGTAACTTACCTTCTCAGGCACTTTGATATCATAATTCAGTCTTACAACTATGTCAGCAAAGTCCTCCATCAAAACCATGAAGTCAGTATTCTCTTGTTTTTAGAAGAAAGAGGAAAGAATTTGCAGGGGAGGAAAAATCTCACTCTGAGTTTTGACTGAACCATCACTCTAAAGGGATACAGATTTTTATTTTCCATAAAAAAAAATCTCTTTTATTATCTAGAAAAAAGTGTAAGGCCCCAAATCAGATAGAATTTCCTAGAAGACTACATCTGCATCGTTCAACAGCTGACAGAGTTGCTAAAACAAATGTTACCACTAGATGACACCAAACACTCGTTTAATGTGACATTTTCCTACCTGTGAGTAGATCAGCTACTCGAAGGCAAAAACAAAAAAATGGAGCAGCTAGGATTAATCTTCTTTTAGAACAAATTCGCTTTCCCGTGGAAACAACAGCAGAGTTCTTCACTGAGTAAAATTTGCTTACTTATTGGATAGTAAAGTCTTTATTTCAGCTCAAGGAATATGCTGCTTTACAGTCTTAACTTTGAGTTGTCCTCTGAGATATGACTTTCTGATATTCTTGTTTGCGAACCAGAACTCAACAACTGTGTCAGTTTTCATTTTTGTTCACCTTCCTCCAATTCCACTAAGGCAGGTGCAGATCCCACAGGCATGTTTTCAGAAACAAGTAGCAGAACATTTACAAAGAAACAAATAAAAACACTGTGATTTAAGAAGTTTTGTCTATTCAGGCTGTGATTTATAAGCAACTGATCTAGTTGAAAACGTCCCTGCTCAGTGCAGGGGTTGGAGTAGAGTCCAATCCAAACCACATATGAGTTTACAACTACCAGGCCCTTTCATCTTGTTATGACATTAGAATGGCATTATGTTGTTATATATTGTTAGCAGGTAATTGTAGTATATATGTAGGCGTTTTTAATAAACTTTCTCCATAAGATGAGATTCAATGCTGTGGTTCTGAACAACCTCTTGTGAATTAAAACAAAATTCTGCACTGGTCAAGACAGAAAAATCTAGCCTTGTCTGTTGCATTTAAGTGCAAGTATAAAAAAAATACTTATTTTAACAGTATAAGATCATTTTTAGCTGCTCATTCTGATTAAAAAGAAGCTTGAACACTTCAAGAACAGTACAGAGAAAGCAATAAAGAAACCAAATAACAAATTAGGTGTGCTTGTAAATTGAAATTATTAAACTGAAAGAGATGCAACAGATTTGAATCCTATTAAGAGAGCAATGTGAAATTAGTAGGTATTTCAGACTAGCTGAGTGAGGACAGTAAGATCACTGGAACTCTCCATTATGCTCAAAGTCTGGAAGCAATACAATAAAACCACACTTTAGACCAATATTTTAAAGGAAATGCAAGTTACAAGTGTTTTACTCATTTCTTAATAGGCAATACATATCCTAGACTGCTTGACAGTTGATCTGTTGCAGGTGCATTCTTTTCTGAAAATTTCTGTGGATGTTGGTGTTTGCAGGACAGAGGCTAAGGTGCACTGGAGCCCTGATGCTTTGAGCAGGTGTTTTTGTGAAGCTGCTGGCCACAGCCAGACCTGGATTTCCTCTATGTTCCCTTTGCCTGCATGTACATGGCTGGGAGAGCAAAAGACTATGTGTAGAGCATAAGGATGGGAACGTAGCCTTGCAGAATGCCACTGCCACTGCTAGTAACAGCCCACAAGCTGAGTGTGCAGCACCTCAGGCCTGAGGGTTGCCACACCTGGTCTGGCCAGTCTTTTCCTGACCTGGCTGAAGCTCTGACTTCTTCAATTTATTTGTGACAGCAGTTTCTCTAACTGGCCAGGTATAAACTGCTAATTTGCTTTGCTTTTTTATCCTTGGAAGTTGTATTTTTTACAGCTAGTAGTAACAAGCTGCCATTCTGTGTAGGATGAGATATTTATGGCTTTAGTGTAATGATGCAGCATAGGGAAACATGATGTATACAGTATCAGTGGCCTTGAGGAGTAGAGACAAGGATGTTTTGTAGAGGAGTACAGGCATAAGGGGTGATAAGAAATGCAGCACAGGCCTAACACTGGATTCCCACTGCTATAAACAATTCACCTGCAATCAGTTAAAACCATGCAGACCTGGACCTGTATGTAGTGTATATAATGTACATATAATTTATATAACAAATTTGGATCCAATGTGAGGCTGTAGAGCAGTGCAGGATGAGCAAAGCATGGTTGCAAACAAAAAAAGTTCATGTGGACTGATGGAGAAAAAAGGAACATGGACATTGTTTGGGAAAATGCTCCTGGTAGGAGAGGAAATGCCCCACAAGGAAAGGCAGATGCTGTTGCTGTGAGCTCTGCAGGACAGCTGATGTTAGCAGTAGAGAAACAGGGTGGCTCATTTAGGACAGCAGGTGGCTGGACCCCAACCCTACCCATCCTGTCCCCTCTGATCACATCCTGCCTACAGAAGTTGGGATGGAACATGGACAACAACCTGCTCCAGCAGGCAGGAGGTTATACATAAGGATTAAAAAGCAAGAACCTAGTAAAATACTACAAAAATTCAGAAATGCCTACATTCTAAAGGGCATAATAAATTAAATAATGATCATCCATTCATCTTCCTAGGTAATTTGAAAAGATTAAACCCAAGAGTTGATATAAACCAATGGCACAAGAGTGCAAGGATGAGTTTTGTTAGTTTCAAGTTTAATGGAGCTCATAAAAACATGTGGAAAGTAGAAAACTGTGGAGAAAAATGCTACTTTGTAAAGTCTATTTCTATAGATATTGGATATTCATGAAGGCACAGGAGTGATCAAATCATTGCAATTTACCTCCAGGACAGAAACTCCTCTGCCTCTGCTAGGGAACAAAATGTGCTCCTTAGGGGTTTGTTGACTAGATCACTTCCTACCTAGAGCTTTGTGTCTCTTGGTGGAGGGACTGAAGCACCATTACTGGGAGCTATCTGGCTGGGAAGAAACCCCAGGTCTAGATGGCCATCATTTCTTCAGAGGTGTGGCTGTGCTCTGTTGGTACCTGCATAGGGAGAACTGCTAATGGTTGTCTTCACCAGATCCCTCCCCACCCTAACCTGAGCACCCCTGGCTACTGCACGATCCACACTACAACCCCAAGACAGGACTAAGTGGTGTCTGCCACTCCCTTTCACCGTCCTGCACAACCCCACTTCAACCCAATTCCCGTTCCTTGGAGGCCATCCTTCACATGGACATAGCTCCCAGTAACACAAATATTACAGTAATTTCACAGCTTTTACAGAGCTGCCATTATCTTTCCTTCTTTTTTTGTTCTGGCATGACGCAAAGACAAGACGTAGCACTCCAGGTTGGGAACATAAGAACAGACCAGAAAGTCGGTTAAATAAATATCCAAGAAATGTAATCAGTGGTCTTCTTGGGGGATGAGGATAAAGATAAGGTCCCTGTCATGTTTCCAGTGTCATTAGGTGTGAACAGAATAGAGGACAAAGCACTAGGACATCCTGACAGCCAGCAAGTGTACAAGCTCCTACCCTGCTCAGGAGCTGCTTGCTCTCCATCCCAGGGGATGCCTTGAAACATGCAGGCAGTTTTCAAAAGACAACCAGAGACAAAGATGTGCATACTGACTAGAGTTTCTCTGACATTAGCACTGCAAGCAGTGCAGGGAAGGTCCTAGCAAGAACAGGTTAATATCAACATGAGCTATATAAATCCAGCTGCAGAGATGCCCCTCTACAGCAACAAAAAAAACCCACTATATTAACAGTCATCATGGAAATTTTAGAATGTGGTGGAGTGTATGGTGGCTGAGCAAATATTTAAAAATAAGCATCTAAAATATTACTCTGTGTAAGCTATCCATGGCTTTTTCCCTTATGACTCCTGGTTGAAACTCTGAACTTTTTTTTTTTAAATTGAAAGTTAGTAACACTTCTGAGATTAATAGCTCTAAATAGAACAGAGTTCATCCATTACGTGAGGCATTTAAAAGAGGTATTTTGATCACTTTTCCTGTGACAAACGGAAGCAAAACCAGCAAAAGCTATGTGTTATCCACAAATTTAAATTTACATGATTACTCAATGAAAAACAGTGATGGCAATAATTTTACAAATTTTCCTGTGTCATTTATGCAATCCAAACCAGTGTGAGAACATATACTAGTTTTAAAAATGAAAAGTTCTAATTGCTCAGGGAAACAGTCACAGCATCACTCAGCAATGCCAGTTCACTCAAATGTCACCAAGGTCTGCTAAACAGAAAGCAAAACTGTGTATGCAGATTGTTTTCTCTTTATACCTTGCTTTAGAGAAAAAATTAAGTCCTGAAAACTACTTCAAGCTATCTAAAACTACTTCTTATGTGAGAAATGAAGTCATGTTTTGGGAAGGTAGAATTAGAAAGAAATTATGACTCTTTAGCCAGAAAGGCTAAGGAAGAAATACAAATGAAAGCACGGTTTGAATAATTCAAAGAAACCCATCTGGTATGCCAGAACACATTCTTTCCCCCAATAAAACTAAGCTGAGACCCCTCTTCCAAGCCTTATAAGGAAAGGTCTGAAGGACCCCGAGATAACTAAAAATATGCAAAAGCAGCGATTTCTATAGGTTACACACAAATGTTACTGTATTAGTATACTTAGAAAGATTGGTTAGTAAAGGAATAGAATATTCAATGTATAGGTTATATAAGTAATTGTAAGAGTTCTCTCTCTTAGCTCTCTTAGCCCTCTTGCTATGCTCTCTTGACTCTCTCTTTTTCCCCAGCTCTCTCACTTCTGTTCCGTTACTCTCTTTCTTAGCAATCTTAAATCTTGAGCTCATGTATTCATATTTTACCCCCTTTTGTATTGTTCCCTCCGAGCCTGCTTTGAGCTCTATCTGCTGGCTCAGAGCAGGCTCTCTCTCTCCCCCACGCCCTGAAATAAACTACTAATATCTAACTCGACTATAGAGGTCTCTGACGTGTCTCAGACCGTCCGCCCCAAAGCGTCTCTTACAGTCATGCCTGCTGATGTATCTACTGGGAGATTGAAGAGCTCTATCTTAGGCTAAGATACATGACTTAAATATTTTAATCAACTGAGACACCAGCTCTAGGCAGTGAAAGATTAATAAATGTCTCCATCCTCAGTTCTTTTGAAAATAAATTCCAAACTCATATATTCCAGTAGAAGCAAAGTGAAAAAATTTAAGACTGTTGATATTGGTTGAGGGAGAGACTGAGGGAATGGCCCTCTTTCTTTTCTTTTTAATGTTAGGTGTGAGACAAGTAACACACTCCTAGTACTGAAATTTCTTCTTATTCAGACACATCATCAAGTATCCACAGCAAGCACTGTAGCTAAAAGTCCATCCTTCAGAACTGCATGTCCTAGAATTTTGTTTGCAAACATTTTTAATTCTACATTATCTTCTTGCATTGGCTCATTTTGCCTTCACACAGCTGTAGTCAAAATATCCCTCTAAAGCTAAGAGGTACTGGAAGATGTCCAGGGCAGGAAGTTCAACTCTAAATTGTAATGAGTAGAGGGACAGAAGCTTCAGACTAACTTTTCACAGCAGTGTCAGAACCCCATAATAAATCATACAGAACAGCCTGAACTCAGTGGGAATGTGCAGTCCCCAGTTCCCCAAATCCTGAACTGGCGAGGTCATGGCCTAGAAGATCGAAGGGTTCAGCTACATCTTACAAACTGCTGTCTATGTGGCCTAACACTGCATTCATAGCTTTAGCAGAGACAGCATTTACTGCTTGTGATCTTGCGCCTCTGCTACCTGTGTATTTTTAGTTTCATTATACAGCAGGTTTAGCAGAACCTGGGATGGGTGCATACCTGCAAAAAATCACAAAGCAAGTGGAAAGAGATGGAAGGCGGTTTAATAGTAAACACTAAACATTTTGTACTGTGATTACATCACTGACAATAATCTCTATTGCTTTATTCCCAGTGGAAGAGAGTTAGCAAGAGAAAGCACTAGGCTTCAAACATGTTTCCCATATCCCTACAGTAATGCTTCACGTAGAACATAACAGCCTTTTGCCTATCTGCATTTCTGCAGTTACATGATGTTGCTGACACAGCTTCAGCCAAATCCAAAATAGTGTTTGATTCTAAACTGTTAGAGCTAACCTTTAAGCAGTAGATCAGCTGGAATTTGGAAGACTTCAGGGTGTAACTATTGCATAAACTGCAAGAGGATACAGAAACTACTATAGTCCATGCCACTCGGTCTCTTCTGTCATAAAATCCTTGCAGGATTATAACAGACATATAATTTTTATAGCTTTATGTCAACTGTCTCCTTGTTCTTCTATCACAGTGGCTCTGAATACTTCTTTGATGATCTCCTTGTCCAAGTTCCTGCCTGTAAAGAAAAATAATATATCTAACTGAATTTTACAGTGCATTACAAAAAACCACACACAAGTAGCTTCTTCTAACCTAAGAAAATGTTTATTATATCAAGCAGTAGAGAATAGCAGTATTAAAATCAAGGCAACAACAGACTTCAAGCTGCAATAAGGGAAAGAGGAAAAAGTAGGTTATTTTTGGGAATAAAACACTTTGCAAAGCAAACAGAAATAAACAGAAAACAGAAACATAGAACCTCAGCACTGCAAGCTCTTCAGAAACAAAACTGATTTAAAACATTTTAAAGCTATAATAACCTTCCTTACAGTTACTAAGTATTTGATCAAACATGCAAACTATTCCCATCACCCAATTTATAATTACAGATTTTAAAAATGACATTAAATATGCCAACATAATTTATGAAAGTTTAGTATGTTATTGAATTAATTTGGTTTTATTTTCGTGGCACTAATAGGGATAGTGTACACTCCTCTCAACTGCAATTTTGAACATCAGGAGGTTTTGATGGGTAAACCTTTGAAAGGATTATGCTGAACATACTCATTGTACTTATTCTGGCCAGTTTAGCCTGATTGCTTTTCACTGGCCAAGTCAGAGGACTGTCTGTGAGAAAAACAGCTTCTTAAACTCAAACATGGAAATATGTAATTTCCTCTTACCAATTAGGACCAGCCTGTTCATTCTCTTTTCATCTTCTTTCCAGGCTACTGAAGTATCTTCTAAGTCATAGAGCTCATGGACACCTTGGACTATCACTTGATGAGATTTGCCTTGAATAGATACCAGTCCCTTATCAGAAAAATAACTGTTAGGGTATATAAACAAAACTTTAAAAATGAAATATGTAACAGGGAAAACAAAACTTTCAATCTAGTTCAAGCAAGGGATAGTATGTCTAGCAATTATGCACTTGTTAGTCAAAATAAACATCAACATATCTACCTATAACATCCATTTTCACATCTACTCATTTTGTTAAAGGCTAAGAATTACTTTTTACCATACTTTGCTTTCTGTTCCTCATCTGTCAGTACCTAGCCTGCTCAAGCAAATTAAATGTCATCACCTACTGTGTCTCTGGATACATAAATGGTGTTTGACATGGGGGTCCATGAAAGCCTACCTGCCAACAAAATTATGTAAAATGAACAAAAATGTTTGACTTCAGATTAGTCCAATTAAGCTCTTACGCTTAATATATTTACTTTTCTGAAACAGAATCTCTGAATATTGGAGAAAGAATAAATATTTGTAAATGAAGAAAAACAACTAGCAACAGACTTAGGAAGGATTACAGTCAGTGTGAGTCCATTACCCCAATTATCAAAAGCTTTGGAAAAACAGTTTTCATCACTTCATAGTAAAATGTTCTAAAATATTTTAGTGGAACACATTTTCTAAAACATGTCTTATACTTCCTGGAAGTTCCCCCAGAATTTTCCCTAAACCAGGACACTTCTCTAAAGAAAGAAAGAGTTCAAAATACTTCATAAAATAGGTCTACATTTGACCTATCGGAATTCTAGGACTATTATTGCCAAAAATGACTATGACTGAAGATAAAATATAAAGCAAAAAACTTTGGAGCCTGTTCTGTAATGAGTTGCCTGGAGTTCATTTGCTTTGCTGTATTTGTGATTGACGGACAGCACACATCACAGGCCTCACATCTCATAAAGGATTAGTTTGATTCCAGTGCTCAATATACCAAAAAACATACTCGTGCATGGCATTACTGCTTTTCAGGCAGCTTCAGATACGTGAGTGGCTACTTTCTTCTGTTTGTCAGGAAGGGAAAGACAAGGATACTCTAATTTTGTTGCCGAAAAAGCAAAAAGACAACTTTCTTTCCAATAAAACTAAAATAATTACATTGCTATCTACGATGCTCAAGTGTTCTCAGGAAACAAACCAGAGCTTTACTTTCTTACATTTCTTACACCTGCCAAATGACTGACTTGATCTTGTTTTTTCATTATTTACTCGACTGTTTGGTATAAGGCAAATGAAAATAGATCCTGAATTGTCACCTATACTCCTCTCAAAACCAGGCAACTGAAAAACATATGAAGTACCTCTGAAGATGAATACTTAAATGCATCTTTAAAATGCATCTTTAAAACTACAGCCTGACAATATTGTAAAAAGTTGTTAATTGTGGACCACAACTACTACTGCATTCCTGTGTTAGCCAAATTGAATTTCTGCATATTATGGCAACAATTTTAAGTACACCTAGCAATCTACAGGATCCAATCTATAGTATCCCAACCCTACATATATGAGATGGATGGTATCTTTCAAAGCAATGGAGGTGGAAAATGAAAAGTGATTTAACTATGGGTTGATTTTTAACCCTGCCACTGATGTCTGGGGACTGTACATCTGCCCTCCCCATTCAAAACAAGAAGGATCAATGTTTGCTCCTCTGCCAGCTCTTTCTGAGTCATTCATGGAATGACAACTTGCTACTCTTCCATTTCTTCTGCTCTGCTACAGTGATGCAGCAGCACCTTTGATAGGTCTGTTACTGACAGCATACTGCACTTTTTTAGGTGTAAAGACAAAAAGCACAAAACAAAGAAGCTGATAATTTCTAACTAACCTTCAGTCTTATGACATCCATGGTGCACCCAGTCCTATCTTTCACATTCTTCTCCCATAAAAGATTCTATGAAAATAAAAGTTGCTTACATAAATAAAGTGGCATGGGATGAATTTCTATAAAAAGCCACAATGATTTTTTTTGAGTTGAATTGAGTATTACTTACCTGAATAAAGAGATTTAAGTTTTCTTCTTTTATATTCCCTGGAACTTCAAATGTTACTGTAGTTATAGCCTGCAAACAGGAAGATACACTTATTATTAGCAACTGAATAAACATCTTGTTACAGTAATTTCAAAAAGTGTTCTTTATAACTTGGCCACATAAAAAGGCAAGTATATGACAACCTCAAATTAAAAAAAATAATCTTTATTTCTGTTCTGCTCTAATTTGCTAAATTGAGCTTTACTTTTTGTTTCTATTTTGGTATGCACTTATATGGCATACACAATGCTTTTAACAGAATAATGCCTTTAACTGCTATCATGTAGTTCTTTGCTGTAGAGACTACCATGATCAAGATTTCAAATATGGTAAAGAATTCTATTTTTTGGCATAAGATCTTCATGACAATTCTATCAGACAAAAAATAATCAACATAGTTTGATTATTTTTATAGTATTATTTTATATGAAAGATAACCTGCACTTGCCTCGTAAGAAAAACAGTTTATAAACAGACTATGTAGGAATAGATTCAGAAAATAAACATGTCTGAAGTTAAGTTTTGTTCCAAAGCAACCACCAGCTAACCCCTCAGGATCAATTAGCAAAAGAAAATTTGAAAATAAAACATAGTTTAAAATTAACAACTTACTTAAAGAAGATATGTTTTATTTTTGTCATTATAACTGCTCAATGGTGTGGAAGAACAAAGAAAGAATTATTTCCTATAATGCTTTCAAATGACAACCTTCAGATGACTAGTCTAACCAAAGGAAAAAAAATTAAAGCAACAAGCAGCAAATGTTTGTCTAATAACCAAGTAAACTTATCTAAACAACCAAGAGCTAACATTCTGAGTAGCTTCAAAACACAGCAGACAGAAGTTCACTGTGCTCCAGTGCAGTTTGTTTCTGTTGACCTTCAACATGAAGATAATAAGGACACTTTGTTGTATAAGGACTGCAGCCTACTGTGAGAAGTGTTCTGCCCTCGTTTATGCCTCAAGTGTCTCAACAATCATCTTAAATATGTGGGTGTTAAACTAAACAGAGATACTAACCATGAATTCTGTCAAATGGCTCTCCACTACAAAACTAAGAATAATCTCATTAATACTATAACTCATTTAGGAAGGCTTCTATTTAACATTTATATTTACTTTAGGGATCTATTAAGATTCTGTAACTGAGGATATTTAAGAATTTTGATTAAACTAAAACTATCAGCATTGTCATTGTAATTATAATTAAGCATGAACTGATTTTATATTTAATCTTTACTTCCAAAATTAGATTATAATTGCCCTTTCTTGTTTTCAAGACTAACAACTTCACAGTTAAAATATGCAGTTCAAAAAGATAAACATAGGCATTGCATGCATTGTATTTTAACCTGAAAATTAAATTTAATCATAGAAACTTTCTGAAGGAAGCTCACTTTTCTAAGATACCTTAAAAAGATAGAAGTTTGTAATTTTTGCAGCCACTAAGGGGACTTGTGGCCTATGGATGAACCCCACCCACCTAGAGACACCCCAAAGAGGACTGTGACCCACAATTCAACAAAAGAGATTTTGGTTTGGACAGAAAACCTATAGAATTATACAGACAGACTACAAATTCAGGACTTGTTTCTGCAAATATCTGAAAAAAATGTAGTTCTATCTGGTTCAGTAATACTCTCCATGTGAATCAACAAATAACATGACTGTCAGAAGCACCGGAAGCTTATAAGCTATTTTTGAAAGTGAGACTTCATTTAGAATCTATCTACAGCAAAACACATTCCTTTTGTGTAATCTAGGTAATCTTGCAAATACTTTAGAACACATTACTTCCTAATTGAAACCTTCTGAAATTGTAACAAAATTAGCACGCAATATTGAACAGCCCTGTTATTGCAAAAACATCAAAGCAGTATTTTTGGTAATTACCTTATCTAGATGCGCATGTGTTGTCTTTACATGCTCAAGCTTTTTCTGCAAACTGAAAATAAATAAAGTTAAACAGCACATTTGAATAGGGTGAGCAAAATGCCATTATTTCAAATTTAAAAAATGCCAGTATTGCAGAGCAAAACTGAAATATCAAACATAGACTATAAATTCAGAATAAACTTCAACAGTTAATTCAGTTTTAATCTCAAAATTGAAATGTTTAATTATATTTGTTTGATATAGTTAATTGTTTGTGTTAGAAAATTAGAGTTTTTCAAACAAAGATAATTATTGTCCTGATTTGCAGTATCTTCAGCATTAAAAACATTTATCCTTCAATGAACACAACACCCTTGATACTCCTTTGGGCAAAAAAAAGGCAAACTACATTAAAGCAAGCAAGAAAAAATAAACCACTAGAATTTATCAAGTTAATAGATGTTGGTTTTTCAAAAAAACTTTACAATTATTTGAAAATCAAGAAAAGAATGTACAAAGACTCTTGCTTGAGAAAATGAAATCTGTAACACTAATTAAAATACAGCTTCCACTTCTCAGCTGTAAAGCGCAATTCCACGCAGTGTGCCTGCTAACTTAAAACAGATACCCTCTACTCAATAAAGGAACTTGGGAACTTCTTCCATCTAATATTACCACTTTTATTATAATAATATTATCATATTAGTAATTCCATCTAATATTACCACTAATGAAGCAATGATTTTTTAAAATGTGACTGTCCTGGTCTAGACAGGACAGACTAAACTAGAATTTCTAACAGAAACTCAGAAGAACATTTGAGCCGGGACTTCAGTGTGTCTGTTTCATACACAGATATTTTTTCTAATAGAAGACAACAAAATTATCACCATACCTTACTCCAGATAAACTGTCAAAAGCATGCAGATCCAAGACATTAGAGAGATCAACTCTAAAGAGAGGGGAAAAAAGAAAGCTTTGTATTATTGATGTATTTAAATGTCAGGTTTTAAAGGTGTTCACTGAAGCTTATGTTTCTCTTCTAGTCTACCAGAATTAATACTTAGCCTTACTTTTGGATATCAGTGGTTGGTACTGTCTTCTACAAGGAAATGCTGTATTTATTTACACAATAATATGTAAGCACAGAAACAAAATTTTTAAAAATACAGAAAAATACAAGGTATTTCCAAAAATATGCGAAAATGCCTTTTACTGGATTCCTAAATAATATTTTCCCTAAATGGAAAAAGGAAACCTCTCAAGGCAGACACAAACTCCTGGAATATAGGAAGTGTATACTGACACGATGTTAGTACACAAAACTGAAACAACTTTATGAGGCAAGCACTACTATGAAGAATTTCAACTCTACAATTTGAAACAGACAAATGAAAAATATAATACAGAATAGGCAGTACTGATCATATCTCCTTACAAGAATGGCTACCTATAAACTTGCATAAGAAACTTTTCTTCACAAAGCAATACAGACTACAGATTTCACTGCTAAATAACAACTGATAGCTTTTCAGCCACAGTTAATGATATGTGGCTAAATAAAAAGAACATGAGAAGTGAAAAAACCCACCTCTGGAATACAACCAGAATCATTAAACTTCTACATTCAACAGTAGTTGTACCAACCAGTTTCCAAGATGAAAGACTTTCAATGGAGTACAGAAACAATTCCTGTGTAAAATTCATGACCAGCTGAGTTTCAGTTGTTCTCAGCAGTGTTCTAAAAAATCACATAGAACCCTGCCTTTTAAATGTGGGCTTTTGAAGGACTACCCCCATCTTGAAAAGGGTATGTCATCAAATAACATGCCAATAAATTAATTCTGTGCTTATTTCACACTTGGAATGTTTAATACCAGAAGAATATTTACGAATAACAAAGAGCTGTCATTGGCAACTGAATCTGAGGGCCACTTAATCTCTCATCCAAAACATAGTGCTAGCTGGCATCAGACACCATACAATATGCAAAGAGATCACATGTTGTATCTCCCCCTAATGGACATCTAAAACACAAATCATGTTGTTTAATATCTTCTTCAAAATTAGTCCTATCTGATCACCCAACAACTGCAAGTATTTTTCTCTACAATTTCCAACTATATTTGATAATACCTTTAAAAAGCCAAGTATACTTTATTAAGGTTATGAGTTACCTTCCCTTTAAATTTGCTTAAATCAAAAACCTGTACTTTACAAACATTGACCACAATAATCTAATAATTGATGTAAAAGTGCACAAATCAGTCCTAGCAGTTTGGAAGATACACTGCTCTCCTAAAGCTCCTGGGAATACAGT
This sequence comes from Poecile atricapillus, assembly GCF_030490865.1. Taxonomy (NCBI): domain Eukaryota; kingdom Metazoa; phylum Chordata; class Aves; order Passeriformes; family Paridae; genus Poecile; species Poecile atricapillus. Next base: position 119,730,212 of record NC_081289.1, on the reverse strand, counting down.
GTCCATTTAAGTCCTTATTAAGAAGAAATCTGAGTCAGAATTTCAATTAAAAACAGTGCAATGATTTTTCTTGTTCTTCTAACTTCCTTCCACTGCTTTCTAAGTCATTTTCCAGTAGTGACTTATTTGCAGCAGCAATGAGAGTAATATTTAAGGTGACACAGTAGAAGAAAAACACTGTAGTGCACATGACCAATTATTAGCTCAAAACCAACCAACCAACAAGCAGCTCTTCAGTCACAAGGTTGGTTAACAGTGAATCTTTGTGTCCAAGAAGGCCAAGGGTGTCCTGAGGGGCATTAGGAAGAGCACTGCCAGCAGTTCATGGATGGTGATCTTGCCCCTCCAGTCAGCTCTAGTGAGGCTATGCCTGGAGTGCTCTGGGCATTGCAGCACAGGGGAGACATGGAGCTCCTGAAGGGAGTCCAGGGGAGGACAACGAAGATGTTTAATGGACTGGACCACTTCGCTAATGAGGAAAGGCTGGGGGAGTTGTTCGGACTCAGATGACTGAGAACAGACTTCCCCAGTGAACAGAAGTATCTGAAGGGAGGGTGTCAGAGGATGGACCAGGCTCTCAATGCTGTCAAGCAATAGCACAAGAGGGAACAGACAGAAACTGACACACAGGAAGTTCTACCTGAACATGAGCAAGAACTACTTTACTGTGTGGGGACGAAGCACTGGAACAGATTGCCCAGAGAGGTTGTGGAGTCTCCCTCATGGGGGATATTCAAGAACCACCTGGACACAATCCTGCACCATGTGCTCTGGGATGACCCTGCTTGGCAAGAGGGTTGGACAAGATGACCCACTGCGCTCTCTTCCAACCTTCCAACCTCAATCCTCATTCTGGGATTCTGTGATATGAACACTAGCAAAGAAAAATGTAAATTAAAAATACACTTTTACTTCCTGAAAAAAAAAAAAATTCTAGATGCTTATTCTTAAAATAAATATTGGATTAAATATTTCTAATTCAGAAGTTTTTTCAGTTTAATAAAGCTGACTTAATAGAGCACTTCAAACTGACACAAAAGAAGCAGGATCTAGTACCTAGTAATAGTGGCCATTTAATACCTTGATCTTTGTGTCTCTAGAATTTTAACAAGTCCATTTATTGACCTAAAATAAAACAGAATTAGATGGATTAGAATTAGAATTAATTAGATGAAAATACAACTGTGATATATTGTTCAAATACATTAACCATGGATAGGATCATGTGAAATAGCACCCCAACTCTGTTACCAGCTTGTTAAATACGTATCAGATATGGACTGAGATACTTGATTTCCACTAACAGCTGGGAAACCTCACAAGTTCTGACAAGATACCACCAGTGAGAACAGCATTCTCCTATCCAAAGCTATTCATAATACACTCTGCTCAGCCTAAGCATTTTTATTTTCATATATCAAACAATTAATACAGTTGCAAGGTATTTAAAAATTTTTATGTTTAATTTGGTTTATCATGGTATCATGATAGAAAAGAGTAATGTCTTCAATCATTAATTTAATTCAGACCATTTGTTCTTCTGCTCCATGAAAACTGTTTGGGACTTCCTCCATACATCTTTGCATTTTCTAATGAACTCATATTTACTGAGTGAATTCGTATTTTTTTTTCTCCACTTCTGCTAAGTCTCAAGAATGGCAACAGCTGCTCAGAAATGCAAAAACATAAACACTTAAAACAAAGGCCTTTCCTTAGTAAGTAACATCAAATCTTACACAGACAGACAAAAGGCTAAGATTGTTTAAGCACATAGAAATACTAGAATACTTTTAGCAAGAGGCAGTCTCTTTTCCTTTATAAGCTTATCAATCTGTATCCATCTATTAGTGAGACATAATTTCTATTCTAACAGCAGTAAAGTAACTGTTTAAATTAATTTTTCAGGCAGTACAGTGTTACAGATATGCCAAAAGTTTCATACCTTACAGATGTTCTGACTTTATTCAATTCTTCCTCTGAAACCAAGTCTGTTTTATTGATGATTATAAGATCAGCTAATGCAACCTGCCTATATATTAAGAAAAAAAAAGAGAGAAAAAGACATCACTAACAAACAAATACTTTGTCTATAAGGCAGAAATCATCTCTCCCATGTCCCCTAAAGATAGTATGAGCACTGTTAGTACAGAAGGACAAGCATTAATCCAACTAGAACATCATGGAGAATGATTAAAGTACTATTAACTTCTCCTCAGTATCTTCTTCTTCGCCCTAACAGATCAAATGAAGGCTTGCTAGATTCTTTTATTTCAGGGTTGGTTTGTTTTGTCTGTTGGTGTCTTTTATGTCATCTAATCCAAAGTTCTTAGTGATGTAACAACTTTACAAATCCCTATTTGTCTTGCATGTGGTCCTTGTAATGTGATACTTGAAGTCTGCTTTATGAAGGCTTCGACTGTTACAACCACCCTTAATTATTGTGCCTCCACATTTATTAAAAAGTATTCCTCTATCCCCAGTTCTGCTTCAAGCATGATAGATCCCAACATGAAACTTTCAATTCCCGCAACACAGGTGCTTCTCATTCAATTAAATAAAATCCCATCACTATTAAAATAGAAGAGTCAGTTCTTGGCAAAGACCAAATGAAGCATGAAGCTACTTTTCCATATTTTACCTCATTACACCAATCTAACTCGGTTTAAGCAAAGCAGGAGAAAAAAGCCCTATAAAAGAACCCATTTCCAATGAACTTTTATACAGTGCAATTGCTAACTTGATTCTACAGCCATACCGAGATGCTTCGTTGATAAGGCCTTCTGGTTTCTCCTCTGTCAAGTGCTAAACAAAAATTAAAATAATTGGATTAATTCCAAAAATTAATTTAAATTATTTTGCAATTAAAGAAAGCCAAACTCAATTCAGTTGAGGTCTGTTTTTCAATAAAGCATTGACGAAGATGGCATCGAGAATCTTTCTGTTAAGTGATGGTGACAAAGTACATTTATACATTCACCATTATAGATTTATAATTACCTTGAAGAAAATCTTCTAATTAATTTTATTATTAGAATGCTAAAGAGTTGGAAAACTTCCCAATATTTATTTTAATTATTTTTCAGCTTTACAATGAAGTAAGAAAGTCACTATGACATACAGTAACAATGAAAAAATATATCTGGAAAAAAAATGAAAGCTCAGTAATTTTACAAATGAGTGTAAACTCAACTAACAAAACACAGGCTAGGCTTGTAATACATAATTTCATATATGTAACTTCACACTCTTTCTCTGGAAGACTGTACAAGACAAACTGTACTTTGACAGTAAAAATTGGTAACTTTTTCCAGGTTTTATGAATAAACCACTGCTCTTTGGCAAGCTGTCCAAAATCGGGAGCTACAGGACTCTGAGTATCATCTCCACTTATCTGCCCAAGCTAACGTGTTTACAGAAGAATTAGTGAAAGAAAAAAAAATACCTGCATCTCAAGCAGCAGCATGATGTTAGGAACTCAAAGCCTTACTTAACTTAGGCACATCAACAGACTACACTGAAGCAGCAAAGGTTATTTTCTACAAGTTATTTTCTGCCCACTCTGCTATGGAGGCAGCAATCTCTACGAGGGAAATGTCACAGACATCTGGAGGAAGTAAAACTTCAAATGATGCTGGCTGTAATATCAGTAAGAACTTGCCACTTATGATTACATCTCTAGGAAGGTTAGAGTCCTGTGCATTCCTTCATCAGCTCTAAATGTATCAGGAATATTACTTTAAAATTTCAGTTTCAAGTTACAGAAATACCAAATTAAAAGTTGAATCAATTGTCATGGGAAATTATATAGATTTCTAAAAACCTAGGAATTTTTTCTTCTTTATTGGAAACATCAGGCATCTAACAGCATTTTACTAGAATAACAAAAATAAGTTATTGCATACTGTAAGTCCATAATGTAAAAAGAAACAAAACTATTCCTGACTGTGCACAACCTAAACAGAACATAACAACAAGATGTCTGTTAGGAACCTCTCCTCTAACCTTTTCTTTGTAATCCCCTGTGTACCGATTCTATTCAATTTATGTTTAGGTTTCTTGCCCTCAAAAGAACAAATGTCAGTAGTCCAGGTGTGAGGTCCTGCAAGTTGAGGACTGCAACTTCAAGCTATCCAACTATTTCCACTCGATTAAACAAATAAGTACTTCAGATTGCTGTGTGACAAATCTGTTAGAGTGATAACCCATGGTATCAATTACCACTTCAGTTTCAATTTGGCTAACTGGTCATGGGGATGTTTGTCAGCTTTTCTTGTGAAAAGTTGGTTCACTGAAGCATAACATACTTAAATTGCTGCTCATTATCTCAATGTCATTAGTTGTATGGCTTTCAAAAGTCTTTGAATAATAAGCAGCTGTTGAGGTCAGGCTTTGCAACCAGACGAACTAAACAAGTTAGCAAGTCCTTTTATACAAAGCCAAAGTAATTTACTTAGTGCACAACTGAGGAAGTCTGAAGTTCCTACTATTCTGAGTAGATGTCAGTGTTTTACAGGTTTACTGATTAGATAATGTATGTTTTCATTGAGCTCCCAAAGGTAAGAGTAGATAGAAAATTTGAATGTTTCAAAACATTTCTGTGTTGTTTATGTTAAAGTCTAATATTTAAAAAAATTCATTTAAAATTTATTTATTTAAAATAAATAATTTTCAAACAGTAATAATTCAGTGCTGCTGTGTGCAACACAATTATATTTGATCTAAGACAATAATTCAGCACTGCATGAAGAACAACATTTTTGCAAGGAATAAACACATCTGAAGTAGTGTGAGGGAACTCAACTGAAAAGGGACTGTTCTAAAACATGATATGACTTCTTGCGATGGTTGAGCTAATTTAGAACACTGTTCCGGCTTAGAAGAGCAAATCAATCCCTTCCCCTCACTCTTCTACCAGCTCCTCCACAAAAATTCTTGCAGAACACAATGAATCTAACTTGCAAAACTGTATTGCTATGAGGTTAGGTTTGTTCTGTTCCAGTCCAACACAAATCAATGAGAGGACAGGACTACTACCCTTTTGGCAAATCAGCTATTAGGTAAGCACAAATGAAAGGAGAAACCCAAGTAATCCAAACAAAAAAAATTCTTGAACAGGAAGAATCACTCTCTTATTTTTAAACCACTGTTATTCAGTTCTCTGAGCCATCTGGAACCATTGTAAATGTGCAAGTATTGAAAACACTTCCACAGCATGGAATTTTTATATGATAAAGGCATTTTGTCTTATGGTCACTTTATTTTTGAATCCTTCAAAAATCAATACCCAATCAAAGCAGTAGTCTCCTAAGTTATTAAGTTGCAAATAGTTATATTTATACCCACCTATTACAAAAAAAAAAAAACAAAAAAAAAAACAACACAAAATACAAACAAACAAACAAACAAAAATAAAAAGCTGAACAATTTAATCACAATTTTTGCTGACCCAAGCTCACTGTTCTATATGTCTGCTCTTACATTATACCATTACACTTTATATACAGGTTACTCTAATAACTGCTCCTTTTGTCTGCTTCCATATAACATTTTAATGTGAAGCAGTACTAGGACACCTGTGCTTTCATTTCTCCTCACCACAGCTGCCATTACATTAGTACCCTTCCCAGTCGGAGCCCTAACTCAGTTGTTACCACACTGGTATAAAACATCTTGTTCTCTTCTTCCAAGTAACACAGACCAATAACCAGTTTCTCCATTGCTTTTACAGCAATCCAAATGCCTACTTGGATTAAAAGCAAGATTTCTGAGTAAAGAGATAGAATTAGAAAGAGCCACGTACTTTGCAGCCTGGCAACTCTTGTCAGGCATTTTGCTGTGCCTGCAAGACTCTGAATTCCTGCAAATATCAGTACTTCCTTGTGCCCATTCAAAACACAGTAATAATGAAATACATCCTCATTCAATGTAAAAATAACAGCTATTGTTCAAATTAATTAATCCACATGAACATTACTGCAATAGCTGTTCTAATGCTGGAGTTTTAAACCATCTAGTAACAAATCTGGTGGCTTATCTAGCAACTTACCTGCAATCCATGCTTTGCATCAACAACAGACACGATACCTAAAAGATAACATTAAAATGGAATAGAAATGAGCTGGAATCAGCTGACAGTTTAACAGCTTGCAAGCCTCCTGTACAAAGGTAAAAATATCAGCACATTTACAACTAGTTATAATAAACTGGAAGCATTGAAAATATCTGAACATTAAACTTGTTACCTAAATATTTTTTTTATTCACTGTCATATCTGTGGTAGTAAAATGTCTACTGAACCAGGTGAGAGATAAATTTCTGCAAGTAGATGCCTCATCTTCCACAAAAGGAAATTGGCTGAGGTATGCTTTGACAGAATATTGAAACAAATTAAGGGACTGACTGACATATGCAGCCATTCTGATGGTAAATGACCAGGAATTTGCAAGTCTCTGGCAGAAACTTAGGAAGCTCCTTCTTACCGAACTCAATGTTTCCTTTCTTGGCTATATGGATATTTCACAGACTGACCAAAACATTAGTAGGGCATTTTTTTAAGCCAAGAAGTAATTTTTTTTTTCCTACATTAAAAAAAAATCACATTTTAACTACATATAGTGATGATTTATCTTTCAGTAATCTCAGGTTTTTATTGGAACACAGCAAATATTAGACCCAACAAGTATAATAGGTGAAGAAAGCAGAAAACAAAAGGCAGAAAAATTCAGGTGTTGCAGGTGTTGACAAGTTATGAATTCAGAAAAATAGGAAACCCTTTAGGAAACACTGCATTGCAGGAGAAAGGGGGGAAGGAAGAAAGAGATAAAAAGCATGTTGTAATGTTAGGCCTAAATCAAGTTTTATAACATCTAGCTAAGGAGATTCCTCCCCCCCCCCCTTACATCACAATCAAGAGCTGTCCATATCTGATCCCTTAGAAAAGCATTGCACAACTTTTGTTGGATTTAGCAAGATTAAACATCTCACCAAGCACCAGAATAACGGATACCTCTGTCATCAAATCTGGCAGTGTGAAAACCAAGCTCATACACTTCTTAATATTTTCTGAATTTTACCTTAAAGCACCAAGAATACATTACTCTAAATCCAGATATGAAATGCCAGTGCACAGGAAAATAAGCTTGCACTTCTTACCATCAAGATAGATGTCACTTCCCAGCTCAGAATCAACCCAGAACATGGAGGCCACAGCTCCTAAGAAATGCAGTATATATACCATTGCAAAAATGAGATTTTTCCAGTAAACTACCAACACTGAGGTATTTCATAGAAAAACTGTATTTGTAGTGCTAACAATAAGATCAGTAACTAAAGCCATTTCAATACCTAAAACTGTCCACCTGAAATGATATAATGCAGTCCTTCAAACATCGCTCTGTATCAGACCCAAATACCTGACAGCTGTTCTAGTGCTTACTCGTGCAAGATATAGCAGGGACCACAACATGAAATCATTTTCTGGTATCTATTGATTTTTTTTCCAAAAAGCTTAATAGTTTTCCAATTTCACTCAAACAGAATTTGTGTGTAACAGAGGCCAAATCAATGTCCTGTCTTTCGAAGAAAATTACTTTATAATGACAACTATTTTGCAGCTTTGAGCTGGAAAGCACCAGTCTCCAAAAGGAGAAACAGTTGAATTTGTGATAAGAATTTCCTTCCCTCTCCATCTACAACAGATTTTTAATGTAGATGGTTTAGAGAAAACTGTTTTCAATAGCTATTCCTAACATGAGCTCAAGTTTAAACACCTTTTTATAATAAATATTACTAAAGAGTACAGTATGATTTTGTAAAATCTATTACTGCTCTTTATGAAGAATGTACTAGTCTGCTTCACAGTATATTTTATGACTTCACAAAATGTAAGGTCTATCACAATCAGTGCAAGAATACAACAGATGCTAACTATTTAGACTTTAAAAGGAGGAATGTAGAACATCGAAAGTTTACTGAAAACTGTAGTTTCATAGTATGTTTCTCTTTGCTAAGCCCACTGTCTTCTCCAAACGGAAATACATTTTAGCTGCATTTCTGCTAAGCTTTAGATTCAATTTAAAGCAAGTTCAACAAACAGAACCCAACCAAACACACAACCTCGTATTTGCACCTTAACCAATACATTAGAATCTATACAACTATCAAAGCATAGGTGCCTGACAACTCAAACCACTTTATTTTACAACTGTCAAAGTAAATTAACTGGTAAGCAAATAAGCAGTTCATAAAACCAGAATAATTATCATGGTTATGAAAATTGCAAAGTGAACTACCTGGATCTGCCAAACCAGTTGTTTCTAACAATATATAGTCAAATTTTCCTCTCCTTTGCATCAGGTTCTCAATTGCTTTCACACCATTGTCCCTGGAAGAAAAAACAATTAAACTTGAGAACAGAGAAAACAAACTAAAGTATGTATTTAAATGTATCTTCTGATGCAGAACACAGTGTCAGCATCATCAAAGAAGAAGTTCTGAAGCAAGACACTTGCAGACTTACAGTCTACAATGAAAATTTAGTTACCCACTGGTATAATATTAGGCAAATTTTAGTTTTCTGTTTCATTTTAGTCTGAAAATAGTATTTGCCTAATCTCACCAGGTGATTTAAAGATTTGTTTTCAAACAGTGAACAACCTGTAAAGGACAGTAGGGCTGTGTAGATATGTAACTATTCGGTTTGGCAGCTGATATTACAGAAATAAGGGGTGAGGTTAAGCATGTTGCCTTGCCTTTTTACCTCACCTACACCAAGATGAACATGTGCCATTTATTTAAATTAGAGCTCATGAAGTCAGCCCAAAGCAGAAATGTATAGCATTTATATGAGAAACCAATGTATATAAAACATAGTAGCAAGACAGCATTCCTTATACCCCAGAAAAACAATCCAGTAAGATCTTCTGTTTTCCACTTACTACCTATTACTATTTAAGATCAGTTCTCCCAAATTTTCAGGACAAACAGGCCATAACTCTTATTTACAAACATAGCACAAACAATTCAGCATTGAAACAAACAGGGTAAAAAACATGTCAAAGAAACAAATATTCTCATACTTTTTAACATGATCATCAGCTTATAGATTTGGATATTGTGTTTCATTAGGTCACAAAAGGTTTTTCCATTCACCCTTTTTGATGAATACAATACTGAAGTAGTAACCAATGTACAAGGAAAGAAGCAAAGTAAGTATTTTGTGAAGAAACAGTTTACCTGAATCTTCAGCTCCCTACATGGAAACATAAAGTACTAACAATAGAGGGACAGATCCCTACTCTATAATATCACAGTGGTGTATAACCTGGTATTTAGATTACTTTTCTGGAAGACACCAAGTCCAAATCCAGTAAGGCAGCAATAGGAAATAAATTTTTACCTCCGAAATTCCAATTGTTTCAACTGACAAAAGAAATCTCAATCAATTTTACCATCAGTTTCAGGAATCAAATCCTGGCTGCCTTCTCCCTTCCTCAATTCCCCACAATATCCACTGCTAAGAACTTGTACAATAGCCCTTACTTACTTTACTGAACAGCACAAGCAGCCATTTCTGAGCTCCAGCCATTCTTCATAGAGTTCTCCCCCTTGACTGATTGCCAGAGATTTCTCCAAGGCACTTCCTGAAAATACAAGTAGTGCTATATTTTTGTATATTTTGTATACATCTACAGTCTTGCATGACAATGCCTGTAGGAAAGAGATATGTGGATTACACTCTTCTCCTGAGACCATGTGTCTGACATGTTCTTAAGAAATCTGTATTTTCCATTTTGAGAAATTTAAAAGCCAAGACAAAGATGATTCCACAAAGATCAAACCTCACTGGATGATAGTACATCATAAATGCAACAAACTTTGCTAAAATAAAGGGACACCAGCCTGTGCCTCCATATCAAATAAAGGCTTTGTCTGTACATTTTATTTTAAGCTCTGTGACAAGAAAAGCAACAAGCATCTTTGTTGTTGAAAACAAACAAACAACCTCCCACCAACACAGTGTCAACTGTAAACGATGTAAGCTTCTGACTATGGTATGGATATGAAATTATAGCTAGAAATTATAGCTAAAAATCCTGAAAGCAAAGAGTTCAAAGAACCATAGTCAGCAAGCACACATCTCCCCATTTTCTTGGTCCAGGATAATTTATGAACTGCAAATGGCTGAGGGGAAGGAAATAAAAGAAAATATTACTTAGCATCATATTAATTTCCATTTGCTTGAAACTGAGTGGGACAAATGGAGCTATAGCACTTCCAGCAGGGTGATATATTTATTTTCTTTAATCTGAGGGCCCACATTTTTGTGCAAAACAAATTAATCCATGCCACTATTTTATGAAAACCAGCAAAAAGACTTTCTGCCCTTCTGAAGACTATGAGGTACATTAATAATTTCGGTCATAGGTTTAAAATTACAACAGTCTTGGTTTCCAGCAGTTTATTGTACTTGTCATTTTGTGGCAAAAAGAAAGGTTTCTGCATGTTTACATACCTTCTCCGAATTCATTCAGAATAACTGCAATTCTTTTATTATGCTGTTCTGTCAGTATGTAATTTAGAAGAGTTGTTTTTCCAGCTCCTAGAACACAGACCATATTTATATTAAAATGTAAAAACACCCCACATAAATTTTCAAATAAAAACTAAATACTGTTAGGCATGCACATGTACACTTCAAGCAAATCTCTTCTAAATAGGAGTTTTCATTCTAATACCCTATATTTTATAATAATGATGTAGAATTTGATTAGATTTGTAGATATATTTGACCCCATAGAACTATCAGGACATTAAATCTCAGCCTTAAATGACCAATAGTTTTTCCATTCAATGTCAGTACTTGATAAACTTACAAGTTCCCTACTAGCTGGGCAGTCTTTCCCTACAAAACTAACTTTTATGCTTCTCTTAACAAAAGGCACACTTAATCTTCTCCCTCGTACTGCCTTTTCTGACCAGTTCTGCCACCAGTAACCACGGATGTGCTACAACTGCCTCTAAATGGGGCACTGTTAAAAAACTTGTTCATAACCCTTGCAACACCACCTTAGGAGCAGTTTAATCCCATTCACACGATGACAGAATTGTCAAGGGTGGAAGAGATCTCTGGAGATCCTCTGGTCCCACACAGGTGACCACTACAACTAGGAAACTTTCCTTATTTGTCCTAATGCTTTTTTCTGCAACGGTGTGATGTATACAAAGTAACAACTTTCATAGCAGTGATGGCGATCCTAAATGTAACCAGATCCTTATTGTCCATAACAGCGTAGCACTGTAACTCTACTGGTCGAGGGGTACTGGAAAAACGCCGAATCTCACGGTTTTCTGACTGCACTGCAGTCTGCATTTAACTGAGCCAAATAGTCTGCACTATTCAGACGTTAAGTGGGCAAGAGCCGTTTATCAATCGTGACTTGAACGAAGCGGCCCCTGAAAGCAGCGTGGTAAAAACACCAACGGGTGCTTACACTGCTGCTCACACTGGCCCTGCAAAACCCACTGGAGCGGCCGGAGGGCCCCGCGCTGCTCACCCGGCCCGTGGGGTGCAGGCCCCCGGCCCGTGGGGTGCAGGCCCCCGGCCCGTGGGGTGCAGGCCCCCGGCCCGTGGGGTGCAGGCCCCCGGCCCGTGGGGTGCAGGCCCCTGCCCGTGGGGTGCAGGCCCCCGGCCCGTGGGGTGCAGGCCCCCGCCCGCAGCCCTGGCCGCGCGGCAGCCCGGCCGCCCGCCCGGGCCTTCCCTGTCCGCACGCAGCGCCTCCCGCGCGCTACTCCCGCTCCTCACCTAAGTACCCCGTGATGATCGTCACGGGGATCTTCCTGCTGGGGTTGCCATCGGTCTGCTCCGCGGCGTCGGCGCCTATCGGAACCAGGTCGGGACAGTCTTCGTCCTCCATAAGCGCGGACGGCCGCAACCGGCACCCCGCTGGCGTCACAATCCTGACGTCACCGGAGTGACGTCACCGGGTGGCGTCACATACCGCTGTGCCTCGTCCCCAAGGGCACCTCCCCCACACGGCGTTCTGCGCAGGCGCAGCTCGGGGAGGGCGGGGCGGGGCGGTCTCAATGAAGGAAATTTTGTTTCGGGAAGTCCCGGCATGTGTGGGGAGGGATCCCAGTGCCTCTGTACGCTGTAACAGGGCCGGCGCAGAGCACGTGGCACAGCAGTGTGTCAATCGGTTCTTGAATGTCTCCAGTGGGGGAGCTTCTACACCCTCTCGGGGCAATTGTTCCAGTGGTCAGTCACATGCGCGGTAAAAGTTCTTCCTCGTGTTCAGGTGGAGCGTCATCAGTTTCTGCTTGTTGCCTCTTGCCTGGCACTACTGACAGGAGCCTGGCTCCATCCTCTTGACACCCTCATTCAGACACGGGTAAGCAGTGATGAGGTGCACTCAAGGGGTCGTTTCTTCTTGAGTCTAAACAGGCCCAGCTCCCTCAGCCTTTCCTCCTAAGAGAAACACTCCTTTAATCACCTCTCTTGCTCTCTGTTGGACCTGCTCCAGGAGCTGCATGTGTCTCTTGTCCTGATGAACCCAGAAGTGGACACAGCACTCCAGGTGTGCCTCATCAGGGCTGAGTACAAGGGGAGGATCACCTTCTGTGACCTCCTGGCAATGCTCTTCCTAATGTCCCCCAGGATCCCGCTGGCCTTCTTGGCCACCAGGACACACTGCTGGCTCATGGACACCTTGTTGTCCACCAGGACCCCCAGGTCCTTCTCCAAGCTGCCCCCAGCAGGTCAGCCCCAAGCCTGGTTCAGACACACAGGATTACTGAAGGAGTCCCAGCGTGAATAACAAACACAGTGCAGGGGGTGTGTATATCATTATCTATCCATAATCAAATAATCAGCAAGGTGAATGCTGGCTTTCTCTGCTCTCCATTAGGGACTGTGAGGGGGCACATATGATGTGTAAGATACAAATATGGTTAATTTTAACAGTGTTATGTGTTCCCCACATTTTGGTGGGCCATAGGTTTTGCAAATGGGTAACACATGTTCCCATTCCACCATGTCAGACGGTGTAAATGTAAAAGCATTGGGAAGGCACAGAGAAGAGATTGGCCTGATGCACGCTGATATATGCACACCCAAAACCCAGGTGGGTTTCTCTCCTCTCAAAATAAGGTTAAGTAGCACTGGTTTGGGTACTGTTATGGTAAAGTATGCTGGGCTTTGTCTTGTCTGTCCATCTGTTATTGCCTTGTATGGCAATAAATGTACTTGGTATTTGTTCTTGACTCTTCCTATACTTGTGTAGGTCAAAATATTTCATACTGATCATATGATGATATTCCACTCTAAATAGTTGTCTTCTCCTTTAGTCATTCTCATTTAGTCATTTAACAAGCATGTGAAAGTCTGGTTTAATAAACTATAAAATAATTTACTTAATCTATTGATTCAGCTTATCCTTGGAGATACAACCATATTTATTCCAACAGAAATACCCACAGTGTACAGGCTATTGATTTCTAGATTTTTAGGACCAATACATTATAAAATGAATCTTTTTGCATTCTTATTTCAGTGACTCAGATCACCGTCTTGTATGATACATCCTATTTTAGAGGAAAAGTCTAATCAGCTTTTCAAAGCTGTATCTGCTACAACCCTGCCTGATGCTAGATGTTTTTGCTGTCTTGGAACTGCGCAGCTTTATAAAATTTTGTTATTAAGGTATTGGTTAAAAAAAAGTACAAGATTGTGTAAAAGAGGAAAAAGTCAGAAAGGCATTGGGAATGAGCAGTTTTACATTGCAGTGCATATTAAGAAATGGGTGTAAGTTGTCTTTCAAAGTGAGAATTATTTGTAATACTGAAATTTCAGTTATATGTCAGTGAGACATCTGGTATTGGGAAAGACAGGTGATTAAACCACTGTCACGGTTCCTTACGTGGTTCTGCTTTTCATCAGCTCACATAGCACTGCTTATTACTTTTTTCTTTTGAACAAAATTAGCTAAAACAAATACTATGGTTTCTGGGTTTTCTTTTGGTTTCTTTAAAGTTTATATTTAAATACTAGAATTTTGCTGTAAGTGTTAGCTGTCCTTTCATTTCTGCTCAACCATGTAATAAAGTCTGCTTTGTAAAGATAGATGTAAAACCTGCATATTTTAGTGTGGTGGCAGCCAAATGAGCATAGCAAACTTAAATCTGGGTGGCACAGTTGAAGCGTTTTATTCTAAGATATTTGTAGACAAGACATACAACATCAGAAAGCAGTAAAGTGTTGCTGGGTAGCAGGAAGTTGTATTTAATTATTACTTTAGTTGGCTGCACTTTAAATAACTTACTCCCTTCCCTAATACTGAAGATCTCAGTGCAAGCAAAGCTTTTTTAATGATGTACTAAAATGTTTAAGGCTTTAGAGGTGAATTATGGAAGAAGTCTATAACAAGAAAATGAGGAAGAGCATTACAACGGGCTAATTCCTGATACAATAGCAAGGGGAGCATGATCTAAACAAAACAGCAGAAGAAAATCATTGGCATTTCAAGAGTATGTTGAATATGAGTCTTAAAGCACCATAGGCCTGTGAGGTGGAGGTTCCTGTATGATACTGCAAGTCAGTATAGTACAATATAGTTCAGCAGCTCAGAGAAAGGGATTGCAAATTCATATAATACCAGTTAACCTGCAAAACAATAAGGACACGGATACTAAATTCAATTGTGTAATCTGAAAATATAAGCTGGTAGGCAGATGCATAGCTTCAGTCAGTATGATTTGCCTGTTCCCCAGGGTACATTGACTTGTTTCTTCTCTTTTATCTGTTTAACTATTCCTGTATTAAGTTATTTTTATTTTCTTATCTATACTTGCACTGACAGTTTCTCTCTAACAAGACGACCTTCTTTTTCTTTGAAGCATGCAGGTTATTCACATGCCATTAGATCTTATTTCAGCCAGTGCACCTGCTTTTTAATACTGCTACTTTTTTTATGGCTTATGTTCTCAATATACTGTTATAATGTGAAACTTAGTGAAACAAGGAACATTAGAAAAAAGGTATGGTTTATGGTCAGAATTTAAATATCAGACCTCATCTAGCAAGTTGCCTTGTTGTATATAAGAAAATTATGTCAGTAAGGGAAAATTTTATAAGTGTTGTCTCTGCTAGAGTTCTGTTCACTGTGAAGGTGAGCAAAGGAACATTTCTGTCTGAGAAACTCTGATGTGAATCTGGCCAGTAGCATTTGTATTCCTCCAGAAGAATTTGCACAGACAAATGGAAAAAGAAGATATGCTTTCACATAGACTGGTTTTCTTCTTTTAGACTCAAGTGTTTTACAAAAAAAAAAAAAGGCTCCAAAGTGATGTAAGTTCCCTTTCTTCTGTTTCACCAACACAAAAATTAAACTTAAACCTAGGAGTGACTTTATTTTTTTTTAAGAGAGTTCAGTATTTAATTGCAAATCTATTTAAAACATTAATAGGAATAATGGAAAATTGCACTCATTTTTCTGAAGTTTAGCCTACTAAATTTCATATACCATTTTTTGTTTAAAGCACTTCTGACTAAATTTCTTGTATTTTACTGAATAAAGTTGAGATCTGTGCCAGAAAAACACTAAACTTGATGGCATGCCAACTTCCTTTAAGGAGCTAGTGTCTAGCTGCACTGGCTACATTCCACTCTTCCAATGTGGTAGGAATATTAATTTTAATATTAATATTAGTGAATATTAACATTTTGTGTTTCTGGCAGGTATTGCAAACTGATATAATCTCAGTTTTCTCTTGGTGTGAGCCTCCAGATATTCTTACAGGGTATTCAAATCACATTTATTCATTAATGAAGTTATATACCACTGGTGTGTTTTGCCAAGGATGCAAACTTAACATTATAAAAGATATTGAGAAAACTCACACAGATCTAACTCAACTGCTGGTTAATCAGCAAAGGTACATCCTCTACAAATAAGCAGGTGACACTTAAGCAGGGCTTTGTTGGGATACAGGCCATAATTGTGGTGGGATATGAAATTGTGTTTAACAGTGTTCATGGTGCCTTGATACTCAGTCATGCAGTAGAATTCCTCACAGGGATACCACTGCCAGTGAAGCAGAAAAAAATTTTTTTAAAATGTGTGCCTTAAATGCCGATATGCCAGTCACTGTTTCTTCCAGTGTTTCTTTAATCCCAGCCTGCAAACACCTTCAAAACAATTTGCAGCGTATCCATTCTGCCCAGGCACCCATACAGAACCTGTGCTGACATTACCACCACTCAGCTGTTCATTGTGGCTGGGCCTGCATCTCCTCAGCCTGCCCAGGTACAGCATCAAGCCAGCCGTGGACCCAACACCTCCCAGTCAGGTGCAGAAGCAAGACCAAGTAATGGTGAGAGCATTTGACACACAAGAAAAATTATAGGGAAGCATAGCTTATGACTGATTCTACAGCTGAGGTGGTGAAGCAATGATTAGGACTATCATTAGGGATGCATGAGTGTGAGACAGGAGGATGGGGATAAGGAATGGGGAATGCAAGCATGGTTTCCACTGTATCTAATAGAAAACCTAATTGCATCTGCTGACCCCAAGCGAGCTAGGTTTGGAAAACAACAGTTTGTTCTGAATTGCACTGTTTTCTTTAATTTTAATTTTTTTGATGCCTTCACTGGAACATGGTTTGATGTAACTTTTTTAACCCTCTGACTGGAAAGATCTTGCTGTACTTTTTGTTATAAAGGAGTGTTTAGATATCATTACCTTGTATTGGTAGGTTGGTTTGTTGCAGGAGTTCAAATAATAGTGTTTGTTTAGCAAAAAACTGGAGCACTCATACTGACAATACTGAATTGGATAATAGAATTTAAAACAATTACTTCACCAGCTTCTCATCTGATAGTGCTCCAATGAGTGAAAGCTGTGCAAACAGTCTTAATAAAAATCTATTTTTTTTTCTTTCTTTTTTCCTTCAAAAATGGCAATGCAACTGCTGACATAATAGATGAAAGGAGTTGCTGCTTCTATGCCAAAGTAGGGTTCTGATAATACAGTTCATCCAAAAAGTGGACACCTAAGTGTTTGTTCTGTATCTGCTGGATATATGTGCTGGTTTTGGCTGGTTTGGCTGGTTTTGGAAGAATAAATTTTCTTCATGGTAGTTGGTAGCTGTGTTTTAGATTTGTGCTGGAAGAAGTATTGATAGCACAGGGATGTTCTTGCTGAGCTGCATTTGCATAGCATCAAGGCCTTTTCTGTCTCTTACCCCAAACCACCAGTGAGGAGGCTGGGGGGGGGGGGGGCACATGGAGTCGTGAGGGGACACAGCCAGGACAGCTGACCCCAGCTGAACACTGGAATATCCCAGACCACGTGGCATCATGCTCAGAAAACTGAAAGAAATATAAAAATATATAAATATACTTTTATATATATTTAAATGTGTAAATATATAGAAATATATAAAAATTATGTGTATTATAATACACATAAATATATATATTAATATATATTTATAGAGATAGGAAGCTGTGAGGAAGAACAAAAAAAGGGGAGTCTTTCAGACTGATGATATTTGTCTTCCCAAGTCATATTACCCATGCTGGAACTCTGTTTTCCTGGGCTCCTGCCTGTGGAAAGCAGTGACTGAATTCCTTGTTTTGCTTTGCTTGTGTGCGCAGCCTTTGTTTTCCCTATTAAACCGGCTTTTTCTCGACCTGCAAGTTTTCTCACTTTTATCCTTACAATTCTCTTTTCTCTATCCCACTGGATCAGAGTGTGGGACATAGTTGCCAGGTGGGTTTAAACCATGAGAGCACCCTCTCTCTGTGTGTATATATGCTAGCCAAAACTTTAAAGTTTTGAAAACTTAAATTTTGTGTGTCTCCTCAGAGATTTTTTTCCTGCACTTGGCAAAACATTTCTGAGCAATCCTTTGTCCATGCTTATGAAGAATATATGAAGCTGTAAAATAAGCAGTTGTAAAATTAATAAATGGATGTATTTGTGCACGTTAGTTTGTTACATGCATTTCTGCTAGCTCTGTTTCTATAGCAAGATTTAGCAATCAAGGAAGGTCCTTATTTCATGCCACATGAGCTATTAAAATGAAGCCTGGACTCTTTTTTGTAGCTTCAAAGAGGTAGTGTCTTGCCAGACCCACTATCTATGGCAATAATTTTTTCTTGTCACTAATACTTGCTGGACCACAGCTACTATCAGTAATTTGTAACTAAGTGATATTTAAGTTCAAGTTACATGTAGGTAGGTGGCTTTAGCTTTATCTTGGTGAGGTAAAGACAGGATGGGTGTGGTGGGTAAGTTCCATGCAATAAAGTGCCCAATTTATTCTTCCCAAAGCAAATATTTGTTAGGTAGCAACATCCTATTAATAGTAGATTTTAATATTTTCTCTCATAAGTTTCTCTGAACTATTTCAGGTCTTGTTCTGCTGAAGATCCTTGTAGGCTTTTTTCCAAAAACATACCCATATTTGTTTCAACTTTTTAATTTTTATTTTAGTCTGTTTTCTTTTTCTTTGGCATCAACATCTCCCCAGGGGCTCTTAGCCAGAGGTTAACCAAGAGGTTAACATTTATATTTGAGACCACACAGTACTCTAAAGAATGGTGAATCCTACAGAGAAAAATATAATTGTTGGTAGAACAATTTTAGGCCCTCACTGTTTGACAGTTGTCTATTCCTTGCCTCATATCCCACTGTTTTCTTCTAGATTCCCTCCAGGTTACTGGGAATGGAGAGATAAGCTATGACTCTCTTTCACTGGGTGAATCCTAATGTTGTTGCCATCAAAGCACAGATTTAGTAAAAACAAGACAACCTAAAACGGAATTGCCTCTGCTACCTCAGAATTCATCTGTAGAAACCATGTTTGGGTTTTGTTTCCCCTTTCAAATGAAAGGTGAGTTCTCCTTATCTGCAGAAGCAGTGAAAACTGCATCAAGGCAAGAAAGAAAAAATACCAGTCAGGAAACATAATTTTGTAACACAACCACAAGATAATTAATTAAAATAGCCTTTTTAAAGAGCTGAGCAGTAAGTGCTGGTGAATAGAACAGCAGTGCCAAGCTTTGTGCCAAGCTGAGCTGGTATCTGGTGTTGGTACCTGTGAGTTTTTCTTACACAGTTTAGATGTAAGAGAAACATAGATCCTGGGTGCACAGGTGTACTGGCAAAATACCTCAGGTAAAGAGCTGACATGTATTCACCTCTCGCAACTTGCTGTCCCTACTTTCCCGACCAGCTCCATCCACGCGCTAGTGGGGCCGAAGGAAGGTCCCTGGCTATCTCTGATGCCTGTGGGCAGTGGGTGCGGTTCTGCCCTGCTCCAAGCAGCCCTACTCAGGTCTGCCCCGCCCGATCCTGCCTGGCCCGGCCCGGCGGCCCCGCCTGCTCCGCCTGGCAGGACGGGCTGGATCCTGGGCACCCGGGGCTAGCCCGGCGACGGCGGTGGCCAGCAGTGCGCGGTGGTGTCCGTTGCTTCCTCGCCCGCCCCCGCAGAGCAGCGTTTGACCCCCGGCGGGTGTGTATATGTGTGTGGGGTGTGGTGGGGCGGAGGCAGAGGAGTCTGAGACTCGCACTGCCTTGTCCAAAAGAAAAAGGGTTGTGAGGGATGCTCATGGATTCCCGCAACTATGCTCGATCAAATGTACACGGTGCGTTCTCTTCCTGTCTGTGCCTAAGCGCTTGCCTTCTCCGCTGCTTCTCTCCAAAATGCCCCCAGGGCGGCTCGGGGTTCGCCTCCGTAAAGAGGGAGGGTAAGTTGCTGCTCTCCCGCCGTGCCCGTGGGCTCCCCGGCCGGGGCGGACAGCTGGTGGAAGCCTCCAGGAAGGCGCAGGACGCCCGGCACACCGGGCTGGGCGCTGCTGGCGGTGGGGCAGACGAGGCAGGGGGAGCAGTGCGCTGTGCACTAGGGCAGATCCCTCCCACTCCGGCCAATTTCGGTGAGGAAGGTGAAATGCGGAAGTTGCCACCCAGAACTGTCAGTGGATCAGTCGGGTTTTTAGCCCGGAGCACGCAATTAAGAAAAATAAATAAATGAAATAAATCCGCCCTTGGTGCGTACAACCAATCTCGGTCCTCGTCGGCAGCCGATACCCACGGCTGCTCGCCCGTATGGCGACGTTACCTGCCGCAGACAGGAGGGCGTTCGCCCTGAAGATCAACAGGTAAGCGGCTTTCCTCGCACCCGGCACCTATCTCTCGCCAGTCTCAGCCTGGCCAAGACAAGCGGCCGGGGCTGGGCGGGACGGCTCCTCCCCTGGAGACCCCCGGGGCGGGGAGCCATCTGACAGCTCCAGATAGCCCGGCTGGCCGACCTTCGGCCGGCACCGCTCCGCGCCGCCCGCTGCTCCTGCGGCAGCTGCTGACCCGGGCTGCGCTTCTTCTGTAAGGTTTGCTTGATGAAAGGTCCTCTCAGACGAAGCCGCCTGTGGGTCCGTGTCCTCTGGCAGGGACGTCAAGTCTCACCCCAGGACCCCTGTTCTAATCCCCATCTGTTCTGTCCGAAGAAATTCCGAGTTCTTTGGAGGGGCTGCTCGCTGGCGACGGGGCGGGGAACGGGGCTCCTCTTCACAAGAAGTGGCAAAATTGCCTCATCCCTCTAAATTAGCACTCCTGACAAACTAGGAGTTTAGGGCGTCAATACTGCAATTATGTACATTCCTGGGATTTTTTTTTTTTTCATTCTTTCCTCTTTGAAAAGGAAAAGTCCCCCAGTGACTGAAAATATACCTACCTCCTACATTCCCTGCCTAAACCGAATAAATTAGAGTTCAGCTGTTGGAACACCATACTCAGGAGACTAAACTTGCTGTCTGATGGACTATGGTGTTTTTTCCCAGGGAAGTGCTGACTCTCAGTTTGTCTGTACTCTGGGGTGGCAGTAAGAAACCAAGACAATTATTTTCATATTGTTAGGTTGAAGGAAAAAAACAGGCCTTCTTTTCAAGAGTCTTGTCATCTGAGACAAAAACTGTGTTTCCAGGGTGTTGATGTAAGTGCCAGGTAGCTGAGTTTGCTGACACATAAAAGAACAAATAGCATAATGGTAATATAAACTGAGGATAAGTCTGTATGCCAGAGAGAAAAGTATACAGAGAAACTCCACCTCCTCAGCAATTTGTTGGAAGACATGGGGTTTGCAGTCAGGGAGGATAAAATTAGCTCCTCTGTGATGTGCCTTTCTCATGGCAGAATATGCATCAATGTACCTTTCTGTACCCTTTGGGAATTAATTTCAAATTTATGGTGGATTACTCCTAAGAGTGAGATGCCGTATTTGGAAACCATCAGATGAGTAGTTCATGAGAGGATCATGCCACAATTCCTGATCATTTGGAGACTTGCTTGAACAGAAATCATAACTAGCTGATGTTTACAGAGTTTGAGTTATTTTCTTTCTTCCTATTTTTAGTGTCAGATTTTTTGGCAGCTTTCCCTAGCTTTGGTGATGGTCACTGTTCATCTCTATGACAAAAGCCTTACAAAGTAGTAGAGTCATTACAATTAGTTCAGCTTCATTTCACAAAGATTCACAGAAGTTTTGCTAGTAAGAACTGTTGTGAAATTAAATTACTGTTATAAGTTTTTTTAATTTCTTTTTGTTTTGAATCAATAGTGAAATAGGTCATTATTTTTCATAGCAAGTTAAATGTTGAAATATATTATCAAAATATTCTGAATATTATTCTGATCTAAGAGTGTGCCCTTTTATTTTGTGAGCATGGATATTTTCTTTTACACTTACACTTTACTCTCTTTTATCAGTATAGTAGATATTTTCTAGAAGGAAATTTTGTTTCCCTTTCTTGAAAAGGAGCAGGACATCTTTACGTGCCTTCAGTGCAATTTGTACTGGTGACAGAAGAGCGATAGATCTTTGCAAGAAGCATTTTTAATGTGGTAGTTTGGATTTTTTCTAAAGTAATTTTCAAAATCAGAGGAATAATAGGTCAGCGTGTTTAGTTTATTGTACACAAAAGACTAATTTACAGCTGTAAAATTTTGTTTCTTTCTCTTCAGAGTTTCTGACTTCAAAATGCAACTTGTAGTAAAAGTTGAACATTACTGACAAGGCAACATTTTCAGGACATATAGTACAATTATATAGTACAATATACTGTATTGCCTCTATAATTACTTTGCATTCACTACAAATCTGCATGCAAAACTCTGCCCTTTTTTATTCACTCTTTCTCTTGCCAGTGCTTTATGTAAGCTGTATATTGTTTTTATGAGGACAAGCAGAATTTTAGGCTCTGTTCTGCCTGAACATCAAGCATGTTCCTGCTACTGACACAAGGTGACCCTGTTGTGTTTGGTGAGCCATGACAGATATTTGACCAACCTGTGAACTCTGTTCTTTAAAAAAGTAGCAATAACATTATATGATACAAAATGTCTTAGTGGTCTCATTATGATTTCAATTTCGTGGGAGTTCATGAGCACTGGAGTTGCAGATGTTTCAGGAACAGCTAGTATATGACAAGCAACACATTTGCTTAGAGCTAGGTCAAATTTTAAAAACAGGCCTTCAAATGCCTTCAAACTCTTGTATGCAACCTGCCCACGTAACCGTGTTTTCCTATCACTTTATTCTTCCTTCCACCCATCTGGTGTCTGTTGCCCCAACCTGTTGCTTCCTGCCTTTTTTAATCCTGCAAAGACTTGCACATATTTTTAATGCATGTATGTGAGTAGTTCCTTCTTCTTTAATAGGATAGGTTTTATGAATATTGATATTCATTTCCTATGTAGAAGTAAAGGAACAAATTTTTAGTGTCCCTCAAGTCAGGCAGCTAGAAGTCAGCATGAGACACATAAAGCCACTTCCTCCATGCTGAGTTTAATTCAAGATAGTAATTAGAAGATATCTGGATTGTGCGATGTAAGTGTGTCTACTTTCCAATTACAGTATTTATATCCCAGAATCAAGGAAGTTAAAAATAATTTTGTAAACCACTGAGAAGAAAACAACTCACTATTGCTAGAAATGTGAGGTTTAATATGTACCAGCTATGTTTGAGAGACCAGAAAAACTGAATTTTAATCAGTTTGTCTCAGCAGTTAGGATAAACATGTGTTAGGATAAACACAACATTAACAGAAAAGATATTCTATTTCTATTATTTTTGGTTAGCTAGTGCAATATACTGTCTTACCTTTTACATAGGTCTTGCAGTAGTAATTGTTTTGACTTCAAGTGAAGAAAATTGTTCTTCAAGCACCTAGCTGGGGCCATTGTCACCAATGTTCTACTTTCAAAACATTTCAACACACAAATTACAAAACAGAAGGTTATCAAGAACAGCAATAACAAAAACAGGTCCCTAACATATCACTTAACTTTCAGTCATGTGAGTCTTGCAATTAAAAATCCTCCCAACAGGCATACTCCTCAACTGCCTCTACAGACAACTGTTGTCTGAATTTCACAAGTATTACAAAATAAATTTTCAACATTCATTTCTGTAATTTCATTTCCTCGTCCCTGAAATTGCCCAGTTGTGAAACAAACTTAGCTTTTCCTGTTCTAGTTTTAAGATATGCACTTAAGGGATGAGTTTATGGGGATAGACTTATGTTAAAGAATAACAAACTCACACTACCAATATTAAAGGAAACATTTAGCTAAAGACTTCAGTTTTTAAAAAGTTTACATTACGAGTCATACTCCTATGAAATTCTCCAGTTGTATCAGGAATTTCATTTTACATTAATGATGAAAATACATTTAAATTTTTTTTTAACCTGGAATGGAAAAGTCAGCTTAAATCATATACTGTACAGAGTGTCAGGTCTGAAGATTCATGAGAATTGAGAGCCTAAATGCTAAAGGCTGTTGTGGAATAGTCAAGCACAAAAGCTCTCTTAATTTCCTATATACTGATAGTAGATTTCTGCTCAGTGCAACCCCTTTATGGGGCTGAGGGTATCATCTTTGGATTGAATTTCAATAAAACCCTTATTATATGGATATAATAAGATTTTTTAAAAAATATATAAATTTAATTTTATATAAATATAAATTTAAAGTTTTATAAATTTTTAATTACTTAAAAGCATTGACCAGACTCCATTGTATACACCAAGCTATTTATTTCCACTATTTTTTCTTTTCAAACATTAAATATATAAAAGAAGCCTCAGAGAGGACCTCAGTATTTTGTATGTACATTAGGTTTATGTAGTAAATATAAAAATCTAGCGTATACGAGCATATATGTGTGAAATGGTAGTGGTTTTGTATTTATATAGTATTCTGTAATACAGAATATTAAATGTACCAGATTAAAGAGAAAAAAGTAATATGTATGTATTTCATATGTTAGGTATAGCAATGTTAGATAACAGTTCATAGCAAATGGGTATATTTTTCTAAGACTTCCGCAGAAATAAAAGAGATTATTCTTTTCAATCCTTGGGACAATTACACGGAGTTTGCATGCATGGGGCATAAAGATTGGGTTTGCATCTTAGGTCCCTAAAAAGGCTTGCATTGTAAGGTACCTTCAATGATCATGTAGTTCCAAACCCCATGTTATTGGCAGAGATATCTTTCACCAAATCAGGTTTTTCAGAGCCCCAGCAGACCTGGCTTTGAACATTTCCAGTGATGGAGCAGCCACAGCTTCTCTGGGCAACCTGTTCCATGTGTCACCACCTCCACAGCAAAGAATTTCTTCTTAGTATCTAGTCTCAACCTATCCTCTTTCACCTTAAAGTGAGACGATTCACTTTCTCCCTTGTCCTGTCACTACAGGCTCTTTTAAAAAGTCCCTCCCCATATTTCCTGCAGGTCCCCTTTAGGTACTGGAAGATACTGGGTCTTCCAGTGCCTTCTATTCTCCAGGCTGAACAAGTCCAACTCTCAGTCCATCTTCACAGGAGAGGTGCTTCAACTCTCCTCTGGACTCGCTCCAAGGGTTCTGTTTCCTTCCTGTGCTGGGACCCCAGAGCTGATGCAGCACTGCAGTGGGGTCTCAGCAGAGCAGAGCAGAGGGGCAGAATCCCCTCCCTGGCCCTGCTGCCCACGCTGCTCTGGATGCAGCCCAGGACACGTTTGGCTCTTTGGGCTGGGAGTCCCGTGGCTGGGTCATGTCCAGCTTTCTGTTCATCAGTACCCTCAATTCCTTCTCTGGAAAACTGTTCTCGATTCATTCATCTCTCAGTCTTGGTGGTCGCCCTGAACATATTCAATGTCTTGCACTTGGTCCTGTTGAATTTCATCAGATGCATATGAGCCCACTTCTCAAATCTGTCAGGGTCCCTTTCATGAAGCTAATCAAGTGAAGCATTCAGCTTGATGGTGCACTCAGCCCCACCATGTGTATCATTAAATGAAGTTATTAAGTAGTATTGCTCCCTCTACTAACCCTTGAGGAGCAGTTCTAATTATTTATTTCCGTTTTGGATATTGCACATTCACTGCAGATCAAGCAAGGAAACTATCAAACCAGTTCCAGCTAAGAGTTCACCTGTTAAGTACATGTCTCTCCAGTTTAGGGACAAGAAAGCTGTGGAGCACCATACAGAAATTCAGGTGTGTAACACCAAGTGCTCTTCCCACATCCATTGATGCAGTCACTCCATTGTAGAAGGCATCTGGATGAGTCCAGCACAATCTGCCCTAGCTGAAGTCACGTTGGCTGTCTTTAATCACCTATCTGTATTCCATGTGCTTCATTATAAGCATTATAAGCATTATAAAGTTATGAAACTTTCAGGAGAATATGTTGCATGATCTTACCCAGCACTGAGGTAAGGCTGACTAGCACTGCTCCTGGATACTGGTTTTGTTTCCAAAGTGTTCAATCTGGCTATAGGAAATAAATACTGGAGTATACAGGAATATCACTATACTTTTTTTCTTCTTTCATTCCATTTTTTCCATTTTTCAGTTGACTACAACATGTGTTTCTTCCTAGTTGTCCGCAGCATTTATCTCGCATTTCTGGTTTACAGGGATTGATTAAACTGATTAATGTATCTGCTCAGTCCTTTCACAGAATCACACAACAGTTGAGGTTGGAAAGGTCTGGAGGTTATCTTGGTCAACCCTTCTGCTCAAGGAGGGCCATTTAGACCCAGCTGCCTGTGATCTCGTCCAGTTGGATTTTGAAGGCCTCCCAGGAGGCAAACTCCACAATTTCTTTGAGCAACCTGTGCCAGGGCTCAGTCACCCTCATGGGAAAAAGATGTTTCACATGGAATCTCCCAAGTTTCAGGTCATGCCCATTGCCTCTAGTCCTGTCACTGAGAACTGCTAAAAAAAGCCTGGTTCTTCTTTACTCTGTCCCTTCAGATATTTGGATAAACGGATAAGATCTCCCTGAGCCTTCCTTTCTCCAGGCTGAACAGTCCCAGCTGCCTCAGTCTTTTCCCCACTGGAGTGACACTCTGGTCATTCCTTCATCATCACCTTAGTCACCCTTGGCTGGACTATCTCTGTGTCTCTCTTGCACTGAGAAGCCTAAACTTGGGCAGAGAAGTGAGGCATGTCTCACCAGCACTGAGCAGATGGCAAGGATCAGGTGATTCAACCAGCTGGCAGTACTCTGCCCAACACACCCTGGCATAACATCTGGCTTTTTTGCAACCAGGACATATTGCTGGCTCATGTTCAACTTAGTGGAAGTTATAGTCTCCTAGAACCAGTGTAGTCATGGTCCTTTAGGACCTCTGTGCTTTCCTGCAAAGCTGTTTCCAAGCTAAGTGCCTTCCAGCACATATGGGTGCATGGAGATGGTCCAGGTGCAGGGCTTTGCAGTTGTTGAACTTCACAAGGTATCCATCAGTCCATTTCTGCAGCCCATTGTGTTCCCTCTGAATGGCAACATGAGCCTCTGGTGCATCAAGAAGGTCATGCTGTACTCTCCTCCTATTTCTGTGTCATCAGTAAACTTGCTGAGGGTACACTCTCCCCTGTCATCCAGATCATTAATGAAGATGTTAATCAGGATTGGATCCAGTATTGACCCCTGACTTTTACTGCTAGTTCATATTCTCCAGCTAGACTTCCTGCCATTGATAATCACCAACTGTTCAGGAAATTTTCAGTCCAACTCACTGCTCATCCAGATCATACTTCACCAGCTATAGACATTATTCCTTTAGACAGATGAAGAACCCCATTTCTTTACTCCAAGCTACTTTTTTCGAGCTTGTGGCATCATTGTCTTGATGTCTTCTGCATTTTTATTCAGCATAAGGAATAGATTGTACATGGTTCTAAAGCAGGTGGAGAGAAGGCAAAGACAGGGTGCTCTGCAACTTCATATGCTACTCATAAAGACCAGTTCTCTACACACAGATGCTTTACCTTCCATCTGCCCACAGTTTGAAATCAAGGCAGTTTGAGGGAGCAGAAGAGATAAAAAGGACTTGATACCATGGTTTCATTCCTGCTCTATCAGTTATAAGTGCTCACAGCATGTGAACAACTAAATAGTTATTAAAAGCCTCAGATGGCTCTTTCCCTAGGTATATTGACCTGTGTGCCATATTCTGGGACATTTTTATAGGTACTCCTCCACTATAAGGAAGAGATGTAAACTAGCAGAAGTGGCTTACAAGAGTAAGCTGAAGAAGAAAGTAACATCATATATCTAGATTGTGTCATAGGGTAATAATTGATATTTTTGTTTAAAATTCCCATAATTTTATCTCCTCATTTTTCAAAGGTAAGATTATTCAGGATGATGCCTTTACTACATTTGGCATCATAGTATCTATAACAAAGACTAAAAGCCCTTTCCTCTGGCATACTCTGCAAAAAATTGCAACATTTCATGCCTAAAATATATGTAACTTTTAGGAAGTGGAGAAGAAATAGCAAGAAAATGCCCTTGTAACTACTTTTCAGAGGGTTCTGGTGCCTTTGGTTATTTGCAGTGACTTACTTTTGGTTTTTATTGGTTACCCTTTCTGGAGTTGTCTGCCATACAACCAAGGTGATAGTAGCCACTTAAGTAGGAGGTTGATGAAAAACACAGGCCCACCCAGCCATATATCTGTGAAAAATTACAAGTGAGGAAAGATAGGCACCATAATACAAATGTATACACTTTATCAGCTCGTAGGCAGCTGTAGAAACTGTGTCTTTAGTGAACTGTCATTGGTCATGCAAGCAGAATACTGTTGTTTCAGTTGAGACAGATGTTACTGACAGCTAGGGAGATCTCTAACTGCAGTCTTCATACTCAAATAGGGTTTAAACCCTCTGTTTTCTGTTACAGTTGTGTAAGTGTAGTATTATACAGCACTCACATACCTGTGCAATCACAGACCTCAGGTGTAATAATCCCTGTTACATAATTAGAGCAATAGGATTTTTGCTTTTTCTCTAGGAGATGACTGCTGAGCTTGAAAAGAGACTGAGCAGAAAAGCTCAGAAAAGCATTTTAACATAATTTTTTAAGATCTTATGTTCCTCCAGACTTCAAATATGTATGTGCATGGTGAAACCTAGCCTGCCATTTATGATGAAGTTCTTTTCTTTTATATAGTCAAGGAAATCCTAAGCTTAGCAAAAGAAAATTTAAATGCAAATAAGAAACATTTTTATGTCCACCAAGTCCTGTGTATGAGTATTTCTTATTCATTGCTCCAAGCAGCTGTCATTTTCACATGAAGTGAAAACCAGCAAGAAATAAATATTTAATGTTGTATTTTACATCTTCTATCATTTTCAGGTTTTATGATCATTAAAAATTACAGTTAATGAGAATGAGTCTATATAGTTGTTATTTTTCTCAGTTCTGACTTGACTATTTTTTAAAATTCGATTTGAGAAACCCAAACCAGACCTTACCATTGTCTGTAGCAATAGTCAAAAGGGTAGTCAATGAATTTGCTTATTTGATATCACAATTGCAGTAAAAGCTTGCCATCATGAATGAAGTTACAGAAAAATAGGCCCAGGCCTAATCAGCTCTTGGGCCAAGTTCATACAAAAAATCCCTAATACCTTTCCTCATGGGTTTTGTAGAATTGTACTTGCACATAATGAATTGCAGTTTTCTGAGCTTTGGTAATAATGGAGATCTTTTATAAGGGAGTCAGCACACCTGGAGTCTGTATTTTTCCCCAAAGTCAAGAAAACTGGGTTAGATAACAGAATGTATTATTTCAGTTTTCACATGATCAGAGCCTTACAAAGGTAATAGTATCAAGACCTCATGTTTGGAACATTGAGTAAAATGTAACATTTCTCCAAGCTTGAAATTTTCCAGATATTTCAGTTTGTGATTTATGATATAAAATGTCTTGCATAATCCACCTGTGTTTGTAAGAGTGTGTGATAATGAAATTTGTATATGGGAAGATAACCAGAAATACAAAAATACATTATTTTTAATAATAGTTTTTAATATATGCCAAATTCTGTGAACATTCTTATTTTTAAGACTGTGACCAAAAGATCCAGCTTTTAAACATATCTTAGATACTGCTTTGGCTCCTGCTGAAGTCAAATCAAAATTCCCTGTTCTAGAAATAGCAGTACCTCTTCATGTGCTTGAAAGTGGGCCAATTTTATTTTTCAGGCATATTGTCCTAGTAATTTGTCCTACTTTTTCTAGTTCAACTTAGCTCTAAAGAAAAAAAAAACTTGTTCTAAGAAGTGTCTGGAAAAAAAAATCCTTATGTTTTTCCTTATCAGGAAAGTCACACTGAAGCCCCACAAATCTGTGTTCTTAGGAAATTGCATCCCAAAATATTAACACAAATTATTTTTTCCAGTTCTG
The DNA here is from genome assembly GCF_030490865.1 of Poecile atricapillus. Taxonomy (NCBI): domain Eukaryota; kingdom Metazoa; phylum Chordata; class Aves; order Passeriformes; family Paridae; genus Poecile; species Poecile atricapillus. Next base: position 119,700,469 of record NC_081289.1, on the reverse strand, counting down.
TCCCATTTGCCTTATTTCTTCCTCTGGCCTTTCATGTAGTCAGTATTAAAGACCTTTTTATGAATATCTTATGAATTTATTTGAAATTGACAGGCACATTTTTTGCTGATTGATAAAAATATCAATTTTGACCTTGATTAAAAAAAAAAAAAAGCAATCCTACAGGAGCAAAAAGAAAAATTTCCCTTGAATAACATGTACATAGTCTTTAATTTAATATTACTTATTATTGTTGTTAATGTCTGACTTTTCCCACTTAGTATCAATAATTGTTTCTTAGTAAAAAAGTGAAAACAAAGCACAAGAACTATTAAACTTGGTACAGGTTTTACAAAATTATCAATATTATAGCAGCATTTTCTTAGTGAAGCCTTTTGGATGCTCAGATAATACACATTAGCTGGAATATAAGTCTTTGCACTTATTTCATAATCACTTTGTTTTGAATTGGTGGAACAGTGCAGCAAAAACAAAAATCTAGAAGAGTAAACTAACATTATTCTATTACTTTCAAATCACAGTATAAAGAGAGAGTGGCACATACAATTATTACTGACCTTGAAATTGCCATTATCATTGTTATTGTAAAGAATGTAAGCTTTTGGAAGATTTTGTAACAGTTTAGGAAAAAAAAATTAAAAAGCTATGCCCCAACTACAGTTTTGCAATGGAATATAGACCTGCGTCGTAAAAACAAAAAATATTTCTTCAGTCATCTCAGTCAACAGAAAATAATATGGCAGCAATGTGATCTTTAGTACTTCAAGCAGAGAGTGTTCTGAGCCAAACACAAAAAATTGTCCATAGATAAGCTGAGGTTAATCCATTCAGAATGAAAGCTTTGTGTACATATTGATGTGTCCTGGTAGATATTAAGGCAATGGGGATGACAGAAGAATTCTGGTGTTTAGACATGTATTTTTCTTCTGTTAGCATCATTAATTAGCATCAAATGAGATATTAATTACAAATTTTCTGTTGCATATATAAACTATCATGACCAGTCTAAGTCTATAATAGGATGACAGATGACATTGACTTAAACTTTCTGCTTTCCTGGAGGTACCACCAAATTAAATCTTACACCTAAAACCACTTCATTGCAAGAGCCAACCAGTCAAAAATGCACACACATTATCTTCTCAAATGTTATATCATAGCTATTCCTATTATCCATACAGAGATTAAGAAATTAATAAAAACATTATTTCATCAGGACCAAATCGGAGGTTTTTGGTTTCTTTGCATGGCCAGGATTAGAAAATTATTTTCATCAGTGCCCATGTCTCTTCCCGAGGGAGAAACAGCAAAACAGAAAGGCAGAGAAAAACCTTCACTGAATAAATATCACACATGACCTCGGAAAGAAATAAAAATTGAGGTCTTTCCCATTTTACTTTGTAACAAGCAATGTTATGTGAAAAAAATTTTGTGACAGTATAATGAAGTCAACAGTTTCCTCTTCTAGATTTTTTTCTTTCTTCCCACACCATCCCTTGTAAGAAGATTGTTGTTAAATTTCAACCATCTTGAATAAGATCTTTATTGCTTTAGTTGATATAGAGTCTTAATGTGGTAGACCCCAAAGTGGGTGTGTGCCAGAGGGTGTACAGTCTACCTGAGCCAACACAGGAACAGCTGCAGTTCAAATCGACCCTGCTGTAAGCTGTGGCTAGCAAAGTGGAGCTCTGGTGCCTTAAGGACTAATTAGAAACTTAGAAGAAAAACAGGCAGTTCCACTAGCAGTAAGAACACGAGATCTAAGTGAGATTCCCATATTTGCTAGTTAAAGATCTGGATCATTGCCCAAAGCTTTGTGTGTGTTTGCGTGTGGGAGTGAAAGAGAGTGGTAGGTAATTGTTACATTTTTCTCTTCTAGAGCTTTTTAGTTGCTTGTTTTCTGTTGTAACAAGAGAAGTTTCATCTCAGCTTCATAAAAACTAGTTCTGAATTTTCTTTGTCAGTGTCAGACGAAAGGGATTACTCTTCAGGGTAACCAAGAGTGAATATTTTACCAGTTAAGTAGAAGTTTTCACTATTTTTTTTTATTATTTTTTTTTAATGATTCTGCTATCCATTTACATTTAAGTGTCAATGTTTCTGTCTTTGGGGATAGTTCTTGCGCTATTTATTTGTTTATTTCTTTTCATATTTCCATGCTGTCTAATTGCATATGCAGCATGTCTTGCAGAAGACAACTTCAGTCTTCTGGAAGGGCTTGTAAGGTTGTTAAGGATTACGCTTTCTGCCTCCCCTCTAACAGTAAGTAACTTTGGAGAACCTCATCCAGTAGGCATGTGAAGCATATTTTTAAAATTAGTTTTTTTCTTATGAAGATTCTGATTTTAATAGGTGTTCAGTTAAAGCTGTTCACTCTCTCTTCTATTTTGAAATTGTTTGCCACAGTTTAAATTTTCATATTATGTGCATACTAACAAAATACCCATTGTGCCTGCTTTTAAATTACATATTTCAAAGACATATGTCATTGAGCAGAATTTACAGTGAAACTGCAGAACCTGCTTTATGCGTTATAAGGGTTCATATAATTTTAATTATACACCAGCAATGTTTGGCCATAGATCTAACATATGTTAAAGGAAGAAAACAAATGGCTGTTTTATCTTCCTTTCCTGATACCTCATCTCTGGGCCCAACTAATAACCCAAATCTCCAAGCTCACAATCCCTCAATGAGCTCTGTCCTGAGAAACATTCCTGAATTTGACCTACAAGATGAATTTCATATTAAGAACCTCCAGGTGTAGTCTGTTACTTTGGTTACACAGTTAATATATTATGCAAACTGTATGCTTTGCATTGGAGAGTATTTGTGAAATACAAACTATGTCTCAGCTGTTTGTTAGCAATTGCTGGAGGTTTATTTCTACCTGTGGGACAGACACTGGTGAAATTGAGATTGAGAAGCACCAGTTTGGGCTTTGGGGTTTGTTTTGGTTGGTTGTTTTTATTTGGCTGCCCTCCAGTCCTGTCTGGGTGGATCAGGAAGTCTGGTGAGTTCCAGCTTTTTCAAGAATTGCACCAGAGAAGTATGTCATTATCATCCAGGGGCCAAGACATCACAGACTGGAAAAACTAATTCCAATTTGTGTTATTTTGCTCTGACACTGTGGTTCAGCCAAGGACCTAAAGTCCTGAAAATCCTTAGTATGCTGTCATCTGCCATCCTTCTACAGGTTTACACTCTTTCTGCATGCCAAGTGAATGTTGACAAACTGTGAATTCAGCATTGATCTTTGTGGAAAAGTCTCCACCGAATCTACATTTTTTTTCAGCTAGTGAAAAGGAAGAGCTATCAATATAAGTGATCAGTAGAGCTATTAACACTGCTGAGTCACATTGGTCTTTGAAAGGGTTGCAGTTGCCCAGATGCTGTTTTCCAGGTAGTTCAGGGACATTGCAAATGGGCTTTTGTCACTATGCAATCACGAGATAGCTGCTTAGAATCACAGAATGGTTTAGGCCAGAAAGTGCCTTAAAGGTCATCTAGATCCAACCATCCTCTTCATGGGCAGGGACACCTTTCAATAGGCCAGGTTGCCCAAAGCTGCATCCAACAAGTCCTGGAACACTTCCAAGGTCAGGACATCTACAACTTCTCTGAGTGACCTGTTCCAGTACTTCATCACCCTCTGTGTAAAGAATTTCTTCCTAACATCTAATCTAAATCTCTCCTCCATAAGCTTAGAACTATTGCCCCTTTGTCCTATGACTATTTGCCTGTAGAAAAAGTCACATCCCCTCTTTTTGGAATGTTCCATTTAGGAAGTAAAAGACTGTGATGAGGTCTCCCCAGAGACTTCTCCAGGTTGAGCAACTCCAGGTCACTCTGCCTTTGTAGGAGAGATGCTGCAGAGTCCTGTGATCATCTTCAGGACTCTCCTTTGGACCTGCTACATCAGGTGCATGTGCTGAGGACCCCAGACCTGGACTCAGTAACCTGGGCAGGTTGCGGTAGAGCAGAGAGGAAAAATCCCCTTCCCTCAGTCTAATGGCAACAGTTCTTTGGATGGAGCCCAGTATGCTGTTGACTTCATATGCTGTGAGCACACACTGCTCACAGCTCACTGGGTCGTGTCCAGCTTTTCATCCAGGAGAACCCCCAGGCCCTTCTCCACAGGGCTGCTCTCAATGAGTTCTTCTCCCAGTCTGTACTCATAACTGGGACAGCCCTGACCCAGGGGCAGCACACTTGGACTTGTTGAACCTCATGAGATTCCCATGGGCCTACTACTTAAGTTTGTCTGGGTCCCTCTGGAAGGCATCCCTTCCTTCTGTTGTGTTAACTGTACTGCTCAGCTTTGTGTCATCTGCAAGCCTGCTGAGGGAGCACTGTTTCATGCCATGGTGAAGATACAGAAGAGCACAGACCCCAGACAGAGCCCTGAGGAACACCATTCCTCACCAGCCTCTTCCTGGAGGGTCCACAAGAGCCATTGACAGCAACTCACTGGCTGTATCCATCCAGCAAATTCCTTACTCGCTGAATAGTCTATCCATCATTGCCATCTCTCTCCAATTTGGAGATAAACTGTCACATGAGATGATGTCACAGAAACCTAGGTTCATGACATCAGTAAGTCTTTTAATTTTGACCATTGCAGACATTGTCCTGCTGCTGTTGCAATGGGAAATTTCTTCCTAATACTTTACTAGAGCTTTCTTGCTTCAATTTAAGCATGCTGCTTATTCTTCTTCCCTCTAGGGACACAAACTGTTCACCATTTTCTTTATCTATTGCTATCTTTTACACAGTCAAGGACAACTGCTGTCTCCTGTCAGTGTTCCTTTTTGTGAAACAACTGGCTTTTTCAGTCTTTCCTCCTGGGTCATCCTTGCCAAAATTTTTAGCCTTCTGACTGCTATCTTTTGAAGCCTTTTGTCCTGGTGTGACTAAAATTGATTGCATCTTATTCTACATTGTTACAAGTGTGTACATTAGCCCAAGTATATCTCATTGACTTATATTAACAGAAATAGCATCAGTTTCTCCTCACCTGTGGTAGTTTTACTACTAAGTGTTCCAGTATACTCTCCCAGTGTCTTTTCTGTGTCATGGCTGTTTCTTTTGACAGTTAATTTCACTTTTTGTATTTCTGCAGTTGTTTTTTTTTTTTTTTCTTCCTAAGTTTAGAGGTTTACATTTATTTTTACTGAATCTAGCTGTGGTGATTTCAGACTGTTTCTAAAATACTCACAATTCCTCCTGGGCTGTGATCCCCAGATTTTAGTCCTATGTTATCTATATCATCATCCATGTTATAAAATAAAGTAGGGACTGGAATTAGATTGAGGAAAAATTTCTTCTTGTAGTAAAATTTCCTTGCAATCTTCTTTTGAACTAATGAGGATCATGCCTTGAATATGTTTTATTTACCAGCTGTGAGCTCTTTTGGAGCCAGCTGTGATGATTCCATGTAGCTGCTCTCTCTGCTTATAGGACTGTCATGAGGGACAGTATCAAAAGCCTCACTAAGCCAGTTAAACTATCACAGAAAAACATTAGATTGGTTTTATGTGACTGCCCTTAGATAAAGCCATATTGTCTGTTCATCATCTCCTAATAATTGCCAATAATATACCAATAATTGCAAAACTTTTTGGAACAGAATTTACTGCAGTCTGCATTTTCTAGTTGCCCACCATATACTTCATCATCAGACTATTAATAAACAGGCATATCTAAGGTGATGTACATTTTAATGTTAAATGCAATGTCATTGTCTCCTTGTTTCAACTGAATGGAAACCACAGAACTCTTTCTCAGATTTTTCAGTGACTGCTTTGCATTTATCCTTAACCACTTGCCTTCTTTCCTTGTTTTTAGCACATGGGTAGACTATTGTTGCAGTCAAGTACCACTGAAAATCTTTCCTCAGAATTAGACAGGCCTGTTGTACACACAAGGAGGGTAAAAGTATAGCCAGGCATAGATGGACTGTAGCCTCCACAAAAGCTATGACATGACACGCACTAAATGACTGTGAACTACCATTTTCCTGAGGGTAACATCAATAGTGCCCAAGGCAGCTCTTTGATCAGAAAATGGGCAAGTCACAGACAACAGCCATTCTGACATTATGAAAGAGCCATCTAGTAGCACCTCTGTTTCTATCTTAGTTCCCAAGGTTTCCAAAGTTTCCAAGCAGATCTCTGACTTTTACATCCACCTTCACTCCATGTTGGTGTGATTAGCTTGTGCCTTTGGTTCTTTTAGCAGTTGGGACTTTATCTAATGCTAACAAATCTAAGCAATAATTTCTGAGTTGGTTCAAACAAATTTTGCTGTCTTCTGTTATCCGTACTGTACTTTCTTCCTTTAGTCATTGCAAAACTTTGAAGTCAGTCAAGTGAACTATTCTTATCTGAAAGTCGCCATTTCAGGTTACAAGGTTTGTCATCCATTGGACTGATTTAGTTTGCAAGTTCTTTCTATTGATGAGACATTGGAACAGATGTCACCATCTCAAGAACTGATGCTCTTGAGAACTGTAGCTGCTCTCAATTAGCTACATTTGCTCAGGCTTTTACCAGACAGCAAATTTGGCCCTTCATACGTATATGTGCTTCCTCTTGTATTGAACATTCTTATAATTTCCTCTTTGAAGCAGCTGATAACCCTATATTGGATGTAATTTAAAGATACATCACTGTTTACACCAGCAACTTCTGCAATAGACCACAGCATAGTTTTTACATCTGCTGCTTACCTCTACTATTTCCATCAGTAACAGATGCTTCTGCACAGGGTAGAAGTAAAATAATAATTTTGAATAATTTGAGTTTTGTACATGCATTCATTATCAGACATTATTTGCAGTGGGAAATTGAGTAACAATAACCCTGATACATAAGCAGCTTTTCTTTCTAAAATAGGTTAAAATAATCTACAGAATGCACAGACTACATCACTTTCCTTACATGGTTTCTTGCTTATGAAATCATTTAATAGCCTTTAAAATATCTCAGTTTTGATTTTTGGAATACCACTGATGAGTAGGAAATCCTCCTCCAAATGGATCTCTTTACTTTCTCTATAATTCTGACTTTGTTCTGTCTGTGATTGCTGCTGCCTTCAGATTGGAGCAACATCAAATTCACACCTGGCATGGCCTTTTGACCTAAAAGCAACTACTCTCATCCATGAGATTTATTTTCTATATCAGGCCTAATATCTCTAATATTTTCAATACCTTCTGTCAGGTGCCTGGTGCTTCACATGAACAGAAACGTATTAAGTGAAATTCAGGGTTTTGTCATGCTCAAAAAAGCAGTAGTATGTGTCACAGAATAGGTAAAGTAGTCATAAGGAACCAAGAGACCACAAAGCAGAAAAGGTGCAGGCAAAACTGTCCTGTGGCATCTGGTAATTCTAAGATGCCTATTAATGCTTGCTGGAGTTGAAAGTTGAAATGTGGAAGGGAGTATCTTTTTACCTCTGTATTTTCCTTTTTCCATTTGACTGCCCTGGTGGGCTGCAGGCTATTATTTTTTCTTGGAATCTGCTTAACTGCATCTTGTTTTAAAAGTCTTGTCCTGAACCCTTATGGTGAAATATAGTGTAGGTGTTTTGTTACCATTTCATGGCTGATAATTCTTAAATTGATTATTCTAAATCATATTAAACATTAATTGATTAGTTTCCATGAAAAATGACCATGCTATTCTGCTGTATTTTTAGACTGCATATATTATTATCACCCTGGGATTTCTGAAGAATTAAATTCTGGGACCTCTCTACTTCCATAACAATCAGTTAATTAGCACTTAAGAAGTTTTTTCCTCAAATGTTTAGCTGATATAGTAGGCAGATTTTTTAATTCCTTCTTTGGTTTGCCTTAGGCTTTTTACAGCAAACTGCATTAGTAGTGTAAGTCTGGGCTGATACTGTTCTGTGAGTGATCTCATCTTGTTTTTATCCCTTGATCAATTAAAATATTTGCTTACGTGATTTTCATTTTTCTTTCTCTGCTTTATTATTGTATTTTTGCTTTGTAGAAGTGAATCTGCAAGTGTTTCTATGAAGGTTGCTGTCACACTTTACTTAAGGCTGAAGTTATTCTTTCTTGCATAGCATTTCCCTGTTGTGAGAGCTGAAATATAATGATAAAAATCCATTACAAGAGAGACAGAATCTTAGTTATATAGGACTGCAAATGTTTTATGAGATTTGCATCAGCTACAAAGCAAGAGGAGTTAGACCATTATCAAAATGTATTTCTAAACACTGGGACAGGAGAGTAAATTGGTTAAATGCTGGCATTTGGAATTTATACAGGGATAATTGTAATTATAAGGATTTTTCTCTGCTTAATTAAAGGCACTCCTCTGCAGAAATAAGAAAGCAATTTACTCTCCAACCAGGCTTTGCACAGTTCTGCCAACGAAGCCTAAGTACCCCTGGCTTTTCTACATTTCATCTGGTAAGTTCTGAGTTTATCTTCTATACAGAGGTTTGGCATGTACATTGCTTAATGGTTTTAGGGTAAATTAAATGATCTTCTAAATTGTCTTGCTTTCCACTGGCTTCTACCTGAAATTGTTAAAAAATACTCTCTGGTGAGCTGAGGAAATGATTCCTTTGAGAAACATGAGAATGTTCCTTGGAGCCTGGAATAGACAGTCCCTCTACATATTACTATGAATCAAAGTTAATTAGTAAGTGTTGGAGTATATTACATTCTTTCCCTGATGGGAACTTCTTCAAGTAAATGCTTTGTGTGGTAGCCAGTCTTCTTACCCCAGTTTCATATACTGAGCATGATTCCATGTGGTCTGAAATATCCTGTGGTCAGCTGGGGTCAATTGTCCTGGCTATGTCCTCTCGCAGCTTCTTGTGCATCTCTTTTTGCTGGTGATGTGGTATGAGGAGCAGAAAAGGCCTTGGCTCCTTGTAAGCACTGCTCAGCAATAACGAAAACAAATTTTATTATCAACACTGTTTCCAACGCAAATCAAAAACATAGCCCCATAATATTTACTACGAAGAAAAATCAACTGTATCCATGCCAAAACCAGCACAAATCAATGAATAAAGAGAAAAAAAAGAAAGTTAGAGGCTCAACAAGCTTGACTTAATACAGTTTCCAGAGCTAGCAGTACAGGCAACATGCTGAGTGTTTTTCGGAGCTGCAGAATGTGCATGTTACATGATAAATGCTGAAGTGTGTCCCACTTGGCATAGATATAATTGAGTCAACTGTTAACGTGTCTCCAAATCATCTTCAGCCTTCCACGTGTAATTACCCCCTAAAGAAATCAGATCATATGACAGTGCCCTTATGACAAAGGGAAAAAATGTCAGATGCTTTTATTGCCTTTCAGGAGGATGAGTATTCTGCAAACATATGCCATAAATGAAACTGACTATGATTTTGGCACTGTCCCTGTCCCTACCCTTTTAATTTTTGATTCTTTTTGTGAGGCCTGATATGTAGAAGCAGGAAGAGTCTTTGTGCACCAGTGATTGTGAAAATCTAGATGCAAGTGGTTGCTTCCTGTGTCAGGGCCTCCCGCCACTACTCACTTCCTTAATCTGAAGCGCTGTGATCTTTAACTTGTTCCTGGTGGTTACTCAGCCTGACGAGGCCAGGTCCCTTCTTCTGCACGCCAACAACCGCTTGTTCTACCAAAAAACTTGGTAGCATTTCATTTACCAAGTGTTACGCCGTAGCTGCCATTTTGTGTGTGCTGTCACAATCTACATGCCTCTAATTCATCATCCTTAAAAAGGTATGTTTGCAGTGATGTTTTGTGGCATTTTCTGTAGAAAACTGTTTTGCACAATTTTATGATATGTGAAAAGGAGTGCTGTCTTCTTATTTAAGCCATTTTCTGTGTTTCCTTTCAAAAGTTGCACCAGCTGTTAGGGAGATCATTTCCCTCCACCCGCATTTACTTTTTATACTATCTCTTTTTCATTTGTGTCTAATTTACAATATTCAAAAGCTCATTTTTCTAGTGGTTAAAGGTTATTGTTAACACTCGAACTAGCAAAAGAGGACACAATGAAATCCAATAGACTTGACCTGTCAGAATGGAGAAGTGTGACTTCTGAGAGGAAGTGCAATGGTTAATCAAAAATTTGATTGTATTAAGTAAAACTATTTTGCATGTAAAACATTGTATCTTCAGCAACTGAAAAGACATTGTATTTCTTTTATACTTTAAGCTATGTTTTACTTTAATCTTCTGTGAATTGCTTTTTGTTAGTAGATCTAATTATATGCTATATATATTTATATTTATTCTATATTATTTATTTTTTACATACATATAAATATATATATTTAGATCTGAAAATCTCTGTGTATACCTATTTATGTATCTATATACTAACATGCTATGCTTTACCCACTGACAGTGCAGTAAGTGAGTTTCAAACACATTCTAATTAATAAAAAAATGTTTACTCATAACTGTTGATCCGACATGTTCAGCACTACACTGTGTGCAAACAAAAGACTGTGCCTCATAATATGATGGTCATTCTGGTAATGTTAAGTTTTCCCTTTGGCTAAAAGGAGCAAAAAAAGGGAAAGATTTTTCCCAGAGGCATTTTTGATAATTCAGTCAATGGCTTAAACGTACAATGAGCTCAGAGACTGTGTTTAGGCAGAAGCCAATACAGTCTCCCTATAAAAGGGGAACCTGGGGTAAGGAGTCACACTTGGTCGGGTTCAAAGGTCTCTACTAAAATATTAGCAGGCGTGTTTACCACATCTGGGTTTTTTTCAGAACTTTAAATTGGCTTGCTTCTCCTAGATGTTTTCAGCACATTTCTTCCAAATATGCTTCATTTTCTCCAAGATATTTCTGGATTTTTTGTTATCTGAAAAACTTCCTCAAATGTATTTCCAGAACATTAACTAGGTCCAAAGCTTGTATTTACTATTAATTGTTTTTAACACATTTTCTTGTCTCCTGTGGCTGATGTTGCATATTAAGTATGAGCCATTTTAGTTCAGAATTATTGGAGCTTTGTCATTGTTGAGCCTCTATGCATGTTTCAGAAATTGAGAAATTTCTTATTGTCCCAATCAGCTACAATTCCTGATATTGTAGATATAATAATGGTATGAACTGGTGTCACTTCATGCTCTGGTGAAATTCCTGTTGTCTTCCATGAAAGCCTTGCATGAGCAGGCCTCAGTATTAATGAGGGAAGACTTGTTGATTTTGACCCACAGATTTTTTCTGTGCAGAAGAACACTGGAGTATAAGGAGGATAGCTGAAGAACATTGGATGAGACAATAGGCAGAATAACATTGAAATAAAAGCGTGTTGATACCAGGGACATTGGGTTACTTCTTTTCTCCACAAGACATCAACAGCACCGCAGATGTATTTTTTGCCGGCAGCTTCAGAAGACAGCCTTGTGAAAGATACTTGGGCTAATCATTGCAATGCAATCCTCACCCTTTACAGAAAGGAGGATTTATTAGCTGGTTTTTGCTAGAATTCTTCTCACAGTAAATGAGTTATTCCAGTGCTCTTATTCTAATGCAACTAGTTTTCTTCACTCTTACAACAATGAGATATCATAATTCAGCACTACACTGAATATAAAATAAACTATAGATTTTCTAAAGCTGTAGTGTTTAGATCTACTTTTTACTTGTCAAGAAAATTAATGATAAGAGATTCTAGTTTCTGTACTCAACTGGACAAATATTGTATTCCTAAAGATATACAGGGTATTTTTATTTGCTACCTAGCAAGTAAAATGATTTTCAGTTTTGTCTGCACATACACTTTTAATATGTGAAATCACATTCATTTGTATCTAGAACATCTCTAGGTACCAAATCAAATAAGAGTTTCAGCCTCTGCTTTTGACACTAAACAGATAAAAAGCAGCCAGTTTAACGACGTGCCTGAGTCATGGAGCATGTACTTGTTTAACTTTGTTCTGAGTGGACCTTCTGTTTAAGAATGGCTAATTAAATGTAATGAGATACAATTGCTGTCTATCAAGGTGCAATCCTATGCATGGTAGAAATGGGAAATATCTAAGGTGTGCAGTAATAACTTTAGTAGTTCCATGTATTGCAAAATCATTGTACAAACCCTTGAGAAATATGACAAATTAACTCCAATAGTACAAAACCCAGTAACATTCAGAGATGAAAAATAGTATTTTTTTCTAATTTTGAGTATGTAGTGTCCTCAACTTTGTTTGCAGTAGAAAGCACAGAGCATTTCTAGTTGTGTCTTTAAGGCACAGCGCCTCAAATGACTGCATCTTCATGATGACAGCAGCCACGATGCTTACAGTTGGTCCTTAGCTGTGTAACTTGGAGTAACTTCCAAGACTTGGCCTTGTTACTCCTAGTGTGTTTTGTCTGCTGTCTCCTGCCCATTGGCATTCATTGCCTGTCACTGCCATTTTGGTCACCTCCCTTATATCCTTTCTTGGTTTTGGGTTAGAAGTTTAGATGTTTGTTTCTGATGTGCAATAAGTAATGGGATAAGTATAATAGTTTAATAAATAAACCTGAATTACACCATCAAGAACCTTCTGTTGCTAAAATACATGCTTCTTTATTTCTCATTAGCCTTCCTTTTATGATGCAGTAGACCCAGTTGATTTTGAAGGCTTCCTGATGACGCAGCTGAACAACTTGGACTTAGATCTAGCACAAGAACTTGGGGACTTTCCTGAAGATGATCTGGATGTTGTCTTTACACCCAAAGAGTGCAGGACTTTGCAACCCTCTGTGCCAGAAGATGGGTAAGGAGAGTTTCCGTCCCTCCAAAATGCTGCAAAAATATTTAGTTTTGAATAGTTAAAAATAGTTTTGAAGATGTTGATCCAACATCACTGTGCCACCCATCCAGCCATTTTACAGCTCCTGAACTTTAAATGTTTGAACTTTGCCACTAGCTCTGTTAGGCTTGTTTGCACACTTAAAATTATTCAAGTACTTATACAACTTCCTAAGCTTGGTAGCAGCAGAAGTGAGGTAGGTATCAACTAGGAAGAAGAGTGAAGAGGGACAGGAGAATGGTATGAAAAACAATTTTTGCCTCTGTGATGCCAGAGATGAAAGTTGATTCTGATTGTTTAATGAGCACATTATTGAGGTTTGGGGTGGGGGGGAGGGGCGGTTTGGGTTTTTTGCTGCAGCTGTGTGTTACATGGCATTGATCAGATCACTAAGAATCTCTTTCTCAGTACCTGTCTTGCTTAAATGGGAGGAAATGGTTCATTCTTCACAAGTTTTAGGAAGGGGGTGAGTGTTAATTTCTAGTGTAGAAGTCACACGTGGTTTTAGGCTGACAATGATGAAATAATTACCCTGTTTTCAACAGCTTAAATTAAATAGGAAGCATGACACTGGTGCTCAGTGGTCCTGCAAATATTTAAGCTGGTTTGAAAAACAGACATGCAATGAGCAAAAGGATTTTTAAGAATGAGAAAGTTCATTGGAGAGTTTTCCGATGTGGTATTAGAAAGTCTGTGCGTTGCATACTAAATACTCTCCAGGGATTGTTTCACTGAAAATGGTACCTTTCAGTAAATCTCCAAAGGCCTGTTGAGTTTTGCAAGACTCAGTAACAGTGAGATAAATGTGAAGTCAGCCCCATTTAGCCCCAAACTGCTACATTTGCAGAGATGGCTAACTATACAATGTGCTTGGGATGGGGCACTGGCTCCTTACAGTGTTTCCAGGGAATGAACAGCACAGCTATATTCAGTGCTGTGCTGAACCTCCGTGCTGAGGGACAAATGAGCTTAGTTATGGGGTCTTGGCTTACAGGGTAGACCTGCATCCCTCCCTGTGTCCCTGCAAAAGTTGCTACAGGCTGCTCTAATTTTTACCAGCCAGCTGTTCAAACTAGAGCCCTATGAAACAGCAGTATTTGTTCGGAGTTTTCTGTCCGACGTACCAAATGCAATGAGGCTAAGCAGGAAGCACACTTTGTGTGATTTTTGCCAGATGTAGACTAGCTGAGAACCCTCTTGCTAAGCAAGTTTTCAGTGTGCAAGTTTCTTCTTGGCCCAGTGCTTCTCTCAAATAGTTCAAGAGAACAAATACAGTAGAGATGAGATGCCATGCTAGGTTACCTGAGAACTCTTTGAATCACACAGCTTCTAAGGAATTTTCTAATATTTGGACAAAAGGTGATTTTCACTTGAAGTTACTTATAGAAAAAGTCCCAATCTTTCCAAGGTATTCTTGTTTTTATGTGGATTTGAGAGAGAGAGTTGATGTGGAAGACAATGAATGGTTTGTTTGTTTTTTTTTCTTGAAGTAATCTTTTATTTAAATGATGGACAAAAATATTGAAATAATCATTCAACTTTTGAAATTACATCTAAAATGAGGCTATTTCTTACCTATTTCCAAGGTTACTTCCCACTATGCCTGGTGTTTAAAACAGCAGTTACCTATTTGTTTATCCAGTAGGAGACCATGCAGGCTCATGCTGTACAATCAGTTTTAAGCCTGATTTGCACCACAAAGTTATTAAGTGTTTTATAAGGAGTCTGTGGCAAAGCTCAAATAGTGGATACCAACAAATATGCTTTCATCAGATTTTTTTAGGCATCAGCTGGCCACTTAGCCATTCACATTGCTATCATTGATAGCGTTTTTACAGAAAATCCTGGTCACGGATGCCAGGATGTGTTAGGGAGGATGAGAACACAGGAGGGGCATGCACCAAGGATTGGCCTGCAGGCAATGCTGTCTTTGATGTCTCTGCGCACTGACAGCAGGAAACAGGTACCACTGACCAAACTGGGTTAATGTACTGCCTGCCAGCAGACACACCTCCCACCTGAACCAGAGGCAGGAACCACCAGAGGCAGGGGCACGCAACAGCCTGGCATCAGCCAAGGCTCTGTCCCACCATGCACACATGAACCCAAATCAGCTCTTAGCCAGCCCTGGTAACCAGTTGCAAATCTCTTAAGAGTTCTATGTGGAAAGTGCTAAAAATTATCATACCTTTCACCTGTTCCTGTATTGAATGTGTATCCTACTTACTCTTTTACTCACTTGGATTGGAGGATGTTACAAATTATTTTGGAAAAGGTCACTAAAAAAATTAAGAACAGGGATAGGGGAATTATGCCACAGCATCATAATATGAAATTCATGGACATTGTCCATGGCTGAAAGGCTGCAGTTCCAAATAGTACCCAATCTATCAAGGAACATTCACGTCCCCCTTCATTAAAGCGGACTTATTTGAAAAACAGGAAATTAAATTATAATATATTCTTAGAACTTAAAGCTTTGGTATGCTATCTGATCAAAATCTTAGGGTCCCTTTTTTAGATTTCTCTTTGCTTTTGTAAGAAAGGTAAAACTTCACATGTATAAAAAGTAGCTATTTGCAAGAGTCCAGGAGCTGAGACCTCTAAAATGATATTTCTGTATCTTGAGACTTACTATCAAGTTTTGAAAATCACAAGATTGGTTATGTTGTATAATTTATTTCATTTTACTATATTTTATTGCAACATCACTCTTATATTTCTGAATAGACAGTATGGCAAGAGGTTACCTCTGTTAAATGTATGTTTGTATGTTTATCAGCACAGTACCAAAAACCTGCATTAGGGAATTCATGCAGTACGGAGAATTTTTTTGAACCTCAAACAATAGTTTAGCAGCAAAATAAATACACAGGAGAGGACTAACAGAGAGGCCTTTATATGACTAGCATGTTTAGATAAATTTGTTGTCCTGAAAGTGTGACTTAGTAGCTGAAATATGTTGCTTTTTCCACAGGGTTGAACTGGACTCACATGTCAAAGATTGTGTTCAGACTTACATCCGTGAGTGGCTGATTGTTAACCGAAAGTAAGTGATATAAAACTAAATAAAATTAAAATACATTGCATTTCACTTATCAGAGAGGAGATGTTTGCTGTTATAAGTAATCCTAAATTATAATTTTTTTAGTCAGAGATTGAAGATAAGAACTGACTTTTAAGTAGTATAAATAAATACATGGTTTTGTTTGAGATGGTGTGCATTGCCAAACACTGTTGCATCTGCTTCTTAATTATCAGGCACTCTGGGAATGGATGGGAAGTTGATAGGAAGAAATTCACAGCAACCCTCTGTAACGATGATTTATCTTAATCAGGAAAACTAGTACTGTTTGATCCCACTAAAAGGAAAGATAACAGGAATAAAAATTATATTTGCATGCTTTTCTCTATTCATGCCCTGAAAATTCAGCATGATTTGATTTCCAAATGTGTCTGAAAACTCAAGGATTATGGACTTTCCCAGCAGTGATTGAGTGTATTCATGGGATTATCAGTGTTATACCCAAATTTACTATTTTACATCAGTAAATGATTTCTGCATGTGAGGTCAGTGTAATTCAACACACAGAGTTGGGCCTGTAGTCATTATAAGTGATTAATTTCCTCTGATTTATTTCTATTCTATTCTATTCTATTCTATTCTATTCTATTCTATTCTATTCTATTCTATTCTATTCTATTCTATTCTATTCTATTCTATTCTATTCTATTCTATTCTATTCTATTCTATTCTATTCTATTCTATTCTATTCTATTCTATTCTATTCTATTCTATTCTATTCTATTCTATTCTATTCTATTCTATTCTATTCTATTCTATTCTATTCTATTCTATTCTATTCTATTCTATTTCTTATGTAAAATGTGAAGGGAACACTCAGTCAGTGCTCTCTGTTACAGGGATGTCTGTTCCCAGACTCTTAGGGAAGTCTGTGAGATGTCTTGCCTCCTTCCCCATCACCTCATTCTGTTCTTCAAAAAGAGGTTTTTGGAACTCTGTTTTTTCTGTAGCACTTCCTCTTCATGCACTCCTGCACTCAGGCCCAGCTTTTGAAAAGCAGAAGAAGCAGCTGGTGGTTGAGTGCTGACACATTTGCTGCCACTTTGCTGTGCCCCTTCACTCGTCCTTGTTACTCTGTGTTTTTCTGACACGACATGCATAAGCCACCAGTGCCTCATGGGTTTACAGTGGTGATTGTAGAGGAACTTGCACTGCTTAACTGTGCAGCTTGTGCTCCTCAATGGAGCAGATGCTGGGAGTTACTAAGAGACTTCCTCCAGGAGTGCTGATGAAACTGAATTCTCAGAACTGCTCTGCAGTGAGTCACTAAAAGCAGGCTAGTGGGTTTTGTGGGCTCTCCTCCTGCACCACTCAGAGCAGAGGCTCTAGCTTTTGCACACAGTGCTATCTGAGCATGCTGTAAAGAGAGAGCATGCAGCTTTGTGCACAGGAGAAGGGAGTGAGCAGTAAAGTAGGTGAGGTGAAAAATAGAACATAGCTATCTTTACATTTATGTGTGCTGGTAGAAATGTGAATGGAGCCATAGAAATACACGTATGTGGAAAGTTTTCCTATTTTACTATTTCATTCATTCAGGTGAGATAAATTTGTATTCAAAATCTTTATTGAGCAGTTGACTCTGTGGTAAACATGATCATGGACTCTGCCAGAGAGCTGAGCTTTGGTATCTGTGGCTAACAATGCAAGCAAGTTATTAAAAATTGCAAAGAACAAAACACTACCATATAAACTGCAGTTTCACATAAACCACTGATAGATTGTTATTGAGAATCTTATGTTATGCGTGGATAGGTTTTTTTTTTCCAAAACAGGCATGGGAGGAAGAAAAGATATTAAGAGAGAAGTGAGAAAAAAGTAATTGTAGAAGGCTTTATGTTGTTTTGAGAAAGGCTGGAAAAACTGTAGTTTCCTATTTAACAGATGTTATAGAACAGGTTGCTGAATATATTGTCTGGTGAGCTATGGGTGAGATATGCGTGTGAGTGATCTATTTGATCTATTCGTGAGTGTGAAGGTTCCAAACAGGAGATTGAGGACTCTCCAGTGGGTGGCACGAGCAGATGTCATTCTTGGGCCCCAGGGTAGAGAGGTATGTGGCAGAAAAGCTGGGCACAGCTGGAGTCCATGTGGCCTTTCAGGAGACCAAATGGGAAGCTTGTCCTGTGCCTGTTCCTCCTTTCAGTTGTCCTTTGTTCTTTTTCCTCATCTAATTTTTCTAATTCAGTGTGTGCTCATTAAATTGACATGTGTATTAAGACCATGGTTTGCCATTTGGTGAGTTGTAGTTGCTATAATGCTTTTAAAAATAAATAAACAATGTAAATAAATTTTCCAGGAGTGCTTTAGGGGAAAGACATCTCTAGTGTAGCTTTCACACCACAGAGAAAATGTGAACTTAGGTACATAAATTTCTCCATTAATCATTTGTTTGCCACCAGAGGTAGTAAAAAAAAATCTGTACAACCTCTTTTGGATTCTTAAATGTCTTAAAGTTGTACAGAATTTCTGCCTTCCATTCTGGATGATTACAGTGGTTCCAAAACAAGGTCACATCCAAGGAGAGCTGGGATTGTCTTTTTATGACCAGTTTTCATTGCAGTGAACTGGCAAACTATTAAAATACAAACAATTAAAATTAAAACACATCAGAGCATATAATTCAGTTACTCCCAAAATGAATGTAATAAAAAGGTGTCTCCCTGATCAATAATTGCTTACTGTGTCTTCTCTATGAAAGTACTCAGATGTTCAGTCATTTCTTTGTGAGTGTCACAGAAAGAAAAATGGATGAAGCAGGATGTTGTAAAAGAAGGAGATTGATTGCAAAAGGACAGTCACAGGATTTAGAAAATTGCATGCTAAAGTGAAAGAAACAGAGCTCTGGATGCATCTAACACCTTTTCTTCAGGGTACCTGCTGGTTTTTTTTCTATCTGCCTCAAAAACATAACTTGAAATTTCAGGAGAATTTTTCAAAGCTGCCAGCCTGAAGGGTTGAATTGTGGCATAGAAATAGCCAGCATTTTTTTAGAAGATGTAGTTTGTTGTATGTATTGTTATCTGTATTAACTTGGGATACTAGCTAGGTCCAGGATAAGAGCAGTAAGAGCTTTGATGTATATGACTGAAGAGGCCAGACAAGAGATAAGTGATCCTGATCCATTTTCTTAAGGTTGCTGAAATAATCACCGTGATGAGGAAGAAGATCAGAGCACATTTTGTACCTAGGTCAGGTTTTCCTGCTGTCTCAGGCTTATACTCTATAGAAAAATAATCTGAATTACTTTTTTTTCCTTTTAAACTGTTTTTAATATACATTATAAAGTTGCAACGGTGCTTTAAAACGCATTAAAGTTGTGAAATGTCACATTTTTGTATAAAAGCTGTGCTACACTGCTTTTTGCAGAGCAATCTTTCCAATTTTTAAATAATTTTTAATTTGTCTTTTCCATTTTATTTTCCTTTAACTCCTCCTCATGTTATCCTGACTTGGGCTTCTCCAAAAAAGAAACCAAGGGAATTCAGATACTTGGAGCCTGAAAAACAAGGGATCCCGAAAAGATTTTCACAAAACACTTCAAAAACAAACATTTGAATCAGAAACATTGGATTCTGGCAATGCAACTTTTCAGGTACATTTTCTTCACTTTGGGAAACGTGATCAAATACAGCAGCTTCCCTCAAAAGAAGCATCTGGTGTGACGTCCTCTTGAATGTTGTGTGTAGTTTTGGTCACTACAATATAAGAGAGATATAAAGCTATTGGGCAGCATCCAAAGGAGGGACACAAAGATGGCGAAGGACCTTGTGGTAAAGCTTTATGAGAAGTGCCTGAGGTCACTTGGTCTATTCAGCCTGAAGGAGAGAACACTGAGGGGGACAACTCATTGCAGTCTATGTTTTCCTTGTTAGGCAAAGAGCATGGGCAGGCACTGATCTCTTCTCTGTGGTGAAGAGTGACAGGACCTGAGGACTTGTGTAAGGGAGGTTTCAGCTGGATATTTGAGAAAAGTTCTTCACACAGAGGGTGTTTGGGCACTGGAACAGGCTCCCCACGGAAGTGGTCACAGTCCCAAGCCTGACAGAGCTCAAGGAATGTTTGGACAATGCTCCCAGGCACATGGTGTGATTCTTGTGGTGTCCTGTGCAGGGCCAGGAGCTGGACTCCGTGATCCTAGTGGGTCCCTTCCAGCTCAGCGTGTTCTGTGATTCTGTGATCCATGATAGCATCAAGCAGAGCACCATGCTCGCCATCAGGCTTCATGGCAGTGGAGGCATTAAGATCCCCTCTGCAGATCACCAAGAGCCATTCTGTGGCACCCTGTTGACCAAGCCACAGCTCAACATTTTCTTGTTTTCCAACAGGTGGGGCCCCAGCACGTGCACGCTGTCCCGGAGGAGGCCTCGAGGACTCCGGCCTGCTCCGACCTGGAGCTGCGCAGCCTGCAGCCGGACCCCCGGCTGGAGCACCTGCTGCGGCATGTCAGCGCAGAGGAGTTTGAGAGGCTGAATGAGGAGGCACGCCGCACAAACAGGCACCCCGAGCTCCTCGCCCTCTACCCCTCTGTGGATGAGGTGAGAGGGAAGCCAGCTGTCCTGCTAGTCTTTCCCAGCTGGCTGTCCCAACACGCCTGAGGTTAAAGCTGCACCTCAGTAGATAAACACTACGCTGCCCTCAATGTGGGCCAAGGCACATGCTGGTGATATGGCTATGTCACGGTGTCACCTTCCATAGTAGCTTGTTCTTGGAGCCCATAACTGTAAATATTTGGTGTAAATGCCAGATAGGGGTCAGGAATGTAAATGTTCAGAAATAATAAATCTATTTTATTTCATTTCTGGAGACATTAACTGCCCACTGAGTGAGGGAAGATGCTAGTCTGTAGCAGCGGCTTGGCTACTGTCATGTAAATGTTTTAATCGAGTGTGTAAATTTACAGTTCTTTTAATTGACTATGACTGTTTAATGACAGGAAGATGCAGTGGAGATACGGCCAGTGCCAGATTGCCCAAAAGAACATTTGGGCAACAGGATTTTGGTGAAGCTGCAGACCCTGAAGTAAGTAATCCTTCACAAACATTGCTCACCTTTTCTGAGTTCACAACAGTGTAGTGCTGCACACCTTGTTAAACCACTGCAGGTGTCCTGTACAGCACCATTCACTGGTCAGGTGTTCTTTCTTAGTGTAGCAGAAAATTATTTCTATCCATCTTTACAGAAGTCTTTAATTTGCCTGGATGAAAAGGAGTAGGGAGTGAACCCAGATTATATATATTAAAATAAAATAAAATAAAATTTAAAAATAAAAGGAAAAAAAAAAAAAAAGAAAAAAAGGCGACTGATGTTCTGTCAAGTCCTACACTCCTGGACTTTCATTGTGGTTTAACCCCAAACAGCAGCTAAGCCCCATACAGCCATTTACTCACTCCTCCACCAACAGGGTGGGGGAGAGAATCAGAAAAGTAAATCTGGAGAGCTCATGGGTTGAGACAGACTTTTTAATAGGGAAAGCAAGTGGCACAAGTGGCACAAGACAAGCAAAAGAAAGCAAGGAATTAACTCACAGGTTCCCAAGGGCAGGTAGGTGTTCATCCATCTCCAGGAGCACAAGTCCACACATGATGTGGCTTGGGAAGACAAACACCATCACTCCAGATTTCCCCGCCTTGCTCCTTTTGCCCCCCATTTATATTCCAAGCACGGTGCCACATGATCTGGAATATCCCTTTGGTCATTTGAGGTCACCTGTCCTGTCTGTGTCTCCTCCCAGTCTCCCACACTACCCAGTCTCCTCACCAGTGGGAGGAGTACCAATAGCAGAAAAGTCCTTAGTTTTGGGTAAGCCCTGCTCAGCAACAGCAAAAACATCTTTATATTGTCAGCCCTGTGTTCAGCACAAATTCAGAACCCTAGCCCCACTCTGAAGAAAATTAATTCTCCCCCAGCCAAAGCCAGAACAACTTTATAAATAGAAAAAAAAAGCAACATAAGTTTTAACTGATCTCTGAGACCACCTTCCTGTCCAATTTAGAAAATACATTGTGTGCACTTTACTACCCTTCTTTTCCTCTTGAAATCATCTCATATAATGCACTAATAAAAAAAAAAATCCTTAAGACTTTGAGAGAACTGAGGTCTGGAGCTAAGTATTTCGCTGCATTTTTTAATGAAAGTGCCAGTCTTCCATTTTTTTTATTATACATAGCCATAGAAGCACAGTATCAATCAGTGTCTTGTGTGTCTTTCCCCAACAGGTTTGATATAGAGATAGAACCTTTGTTTGCATGCATAGCTCTCTATGACATAAAGGAAAGAAAAAAGGTAAGTGTGTATTACAATATTTTTGTTCAGCTGGTCTGGGTTTTTATCTCAGGAGTAATAAATTAGGAAAATTTACAAAAAACTACTGTTTTACATACGCAGTCTGATCCAGGCTTCTTGTTATGCAATCAGTCACGTGCTTCCAGTTGTTTACTTTATAGTTGTAGTTACAACTTTTGACTTGTTTTAAAATAAAACTTGAAGCATTTTTGCTTTGCAATGTATTTTAATCCCTTCTTTCTTTTCAAGATCTCAGAAAATTTTCATTGCGACCTCAATTCTGACTCATTAAGAGGATTCTTGCGTTCTCATACACCCTCCATTGACATGTCTACTCAGGCGAGATCAGCAGTATTTTCTGTCACTTATCCCTCATCAGATATATACCTGGTAATAAAGGTATGTTACAGTGCTGCTTTGACACCATTCTGCCTGTTCCCAGCTGTTCCTTTTGCCTGAGTTCACAGAACTGACAAACATGGCTTTTGTCTAGATGAGATAAATTATGATAGTTTTTAATAGCAGTATGTGAGCAGGTGTCCAGTGGTATATCTCATTCTCAGCTAAGAAGTTATATTAGTATCTTGTGTACAGTTCTACTAAGTACATAGAATTTCTTATCTCTGCCTAAGGGAAATTAAAAATATAGTGAAATAAAGCACTTTTAAAAATTTTATTTACATTCTGTGGAGGTATTTTGGCATTGGTTTAGTGCTCTTTGCATAATTTTGTTTGCTTAATTCTGAAACTGAGTTAGTCTGAACCACTTCTTTTGGAATGTGTTAATTATCATGATTTCAGTGAAAATGCAGTAGCAAGTGATTTACGTATATATTTTCTGCTTTCTAACGGATGGAAGGTTTAGTATCAGTTACTTCATAAAAACAGTTTTAAGACATTATATACAACTGTATATCTAGGCGAGTTCTTTCAAATTGCTAGAGAAACAACATGTTGCTATTTGGATGACGTTTTTTCTTTAATTGTCTTATTTTACTTCTTTTTGTAGATAGAAAAAGTACTTCAGCAAGGAGAAATTGGAGATTGTGCAGAACCATACATGGTTCTTAAAGAAAGTGAGGCTGGCAAGGTAAGTAAATAACTGTAAAGAATATTTAGATTTAAAAATGCGTGATAAAAACAAACAAACAACAAAGAAAGAGCAGACCCTTTGAAACAGGATGGAATGCCAAAAATACTGGAGGGTAAGCCAGTTAAATCATCCATGGTGCAAGCAGTTTGATGTCTGTGACTGACAGAAAGAAATTAGGAGAAGACAAGGTGTATTCTTGTTACTGACCCCTTTGGAAATCAATACTGACAGAGTCTTGAGTCATGAAGCAGACAGGGGTGAGAAAAGGAGATAACTGAAAGGTAGAGTTAACAGAAATACTTGTACCTCAGAGACATACTATTGATTTGGATGGGCAGACAGCCTATTGTAGTGTGCAGCTGTCCAGTTCAGTACTGTTGTCCATAGATAATGTGAGTTCTGTTCAAGGAATTCATGATCATTTACCTCCCTGGAACAGACTGAGAGTGTTTGCTGGGCTTCCACATGTCTCACCTTCAGAATATTGCTTTCAATAATTTATTTTATTTTCTGTATCTGATGAAAGAAGTAGAACCTGCTAACGGCTCATGATGATTATTATTCCGGATCTGACGATTACTACAAAAAGATTTTCTGCATTTCTATAATGCAAATGAACTCATTGAAGGGAAATTGAAGTGAATGTACAAATCAAAACATCTACAGTCCTGTCAGTGATGTAGCAAGAAAATATGAGAGATACCAATGCAAATTATTTACTGAACTGTAAATACGTAACTTACATTTGTGTCTACGGTAGCATTGCAATAACTGATTACTTTTGAAACAGAGATTATTTTCTTTGTCTCAGACAAAAGAAAAGATTGAAAAACTGAAAGCACAAGCTGAATCCTTTTGTCAGAGGTTGGGGAAATACAGAATGCCATTTGCCTGGATTCCTATAAGCCTAACTAATTTCTTCAACCTTTCAACGCTTGAACGAGAAATACAAGAAGCTGAAGGTTTAAACGGTACTTGTCTAACTTTTCTAAGTAAGGCAAAATTACTCTTCAGTAGAACTGGATATATGGAAACAATGTTATTCACTCTGGCATCGAAACTGAATCACAGATTCAAAGTCATGTCTTGTCACTTTTCCTTTTCAGTCCTACAAACGCTTACAAATTAATTGTGCCCACTGTGTTGTCTCTGCACATTTATTTTTATGTCTCTTTTGTCTCTTTTAAGACCATATTCTTTCATGGTTTAGGTCCAATTTTCATTGAACACTGGCTTTGTTGAAGTAAAATTCCCTTTGCTCCATGGATTTAGCAAGCAATACTGAGCAGTCAAGCAGTCAAGATACCAAACATCTCAGTTTGGTAGGCAGGACCATTGTTCAATGTGCTTTATAACCCATGAACTAAAAATTTAAATAAACTTCTGCTCTGCAGCAGAAATAAGGGAACTTCAATAGTTGTATCCTAGTATTCCAATATTTCACATAGTCTGAAATAAAAGCAGAATGTTTTCGGTACTCTATCCTCTGATGTTGGTGAGATGTTTCTGTGGTTTTCTAGTGTATTCTGAGAAACTTTTTAGTGCAGCAAAAAGCAAAAAACAAGATGCAAATGCATTTATTTTCCCTTTGAAGGGAAAGGATCTGGTAGTGACAAGAAGGCAACATTGCTGCAGGGAAGAAGGCTTTCTGAGAGAAGTTTCAGCTCAGAGGACAGCTATCCAGCATCAAACTTCAAAACAATCTCTCTGACCCTTGGCACCTTCTTTAAACAGGTACTCTTTAGAACAGGATTCTCTTTAGTTCTGATTTCATAAGACATTTTTTAACTATGTAATATGAATTGTGCTGGGAAAAGCTACCAGTTATATTTGTGTGGGGACAGAGGATAACTGCAGTCACGTAAATGGTAGCCCACTTGCTTTGGATGCCTCAAGGACATGGTTCACTGATGAACCTTTTCTCCGTGTTATGGAGTACTGCTGAAAGGTACTGATTTTTGTCTCTCTCGGTAGGAAGGAGACAGGCTCAGTGATGAAGATCTGTTTAAATTTTTAGCGGATTTCAAAAGATCATCTTCCTTGCAAAGAAGAATTAAGACTTTACCAGGTACGTACTTAATTTTGGATGGAAGGTCTTATGTGTATTTTTCTCCCCTAAACTGTTCTGTAAATTCCAACCCGAAAATATATTTTACTTGAGTTTAAAGCTTATAATATGTGGCATTGTGGAACTTCCTGGGTTTCTGGTATCTACCTGAACACAGATGCTTTTGAATTTATTTTTTTTTCTGCAGGAATAAGTATGGAGATTTAGATTTAGCTTGATATTTTTTTAATTATTTGCTTTTCTCCCTAATTTACAGAGTGCCTACTGGATATCTTTTGTTATTATTCAAACTGTTTGAAGCCAGTTTTTCAAAGCAAATTTGTAGGATCCTTGCTACTTCCCTGCAATGCTTTGAAATGGTACATATTTTATAGAGAGAAATTAAAACGTGTACACATTTCATCTTAGCTTGACATTGGGGTCAGCATTAGTTAACAAAGTAGAGAAGTACATGCAGTGTTTAGCTACTGTCAAACAACTGACCAGCTTAATTTTTCTTTTTTACGTAAATTACAGTTCAACCTCTTCTTCATTGTGGAGGAACCTTAAAAAATATGAACTGAGGGCAAAACTGTTCTTCATTTCTAGCTGAGTGCCAGAAATTACAAGTGTGAGTTCCACAAACAGTTTTAACTTATCACAGCAGAGAATTTAAATTGAAAGTCTGTTTATCCTGGGGTAAATGTTATCAGTATTAGCTGTGTAACTGCTCACCACAGAAAGCATAGCTTTCCTGGTGGGTGGTGCCTACTTTGGCAGAGATTAATCTGAGCAGAATCTGAGGGGGAGGTGGAGTAAGAGAAAACTGTATGAGACAGCACACCTTTTGTTTGTCTCCCAGACAAATTTGTTACTTGTGTGTGAAAGACACTAGAACACCTGACAGCATATAATATTCCTTCTTTCTTTCTATTTCCTTTGAAACATTACAGGGTAGACATAAGGAGCTATGTGTTTCCCTGACTGTGAAGGGATGTGTGTAGGCTACTTCCTCTGTATCATTCTGTACCTAAGCTTTCCTTCTCATCCAGCCCAAGAACCAGTTGTTTTTTTCTGCACTGTTGCTGTGTAACCTTACATATTGTTTTAATTTTTCTTTTATTTTGCACTCACCATTTTTAATATTTTTGCTACGATTTTGTGATTTAATTGTAAAGGAACACTTAAGGTGGAGATTTCCCCAGCTCCAGAAAACATTGGTTATTGTCTGACACCGGAACTACTCCCAGTGAAGTCATTTTCAGAAAACCGTAACCGCCCTCACAAAGAGGTTTTGGAATTCCCGATTAGAGAAGTGTATGTTCCCCACACCATTTATAGGTAAGAAATAACATATATTTTTAACATTTCTTTAAAAAATGTGATTCAAATTTTTTTTTTCAGAAATAGAAGCTAAACTAACTATTCTAAAAATATAAAATATTTTTTAAAAAAGGCTAAAGACAATGTGTTGGGCTGATGATTTAATATTCCTAGCCATTACAAGATAAGATACCTGCAGGATATTCCATAATGTGTTTGCTAATCTAATTGTGTTGTCTTTTGAAAAGTTTTCTGTAACATAAAAAAAAAACAACTTTAACAACTGTCATTGACTTGGCATCTATCTATCTATCTATCTATCTATCTATCTATCTATCTATCTATCTATCTATCTATCTACCTACCTACCTACTTATCCTTTTTTTTGGTGTTTGTTTGGTTTTGGGGTTCTTTTTCCAGTAGATTTCATTTTCATTTTTAACACTTCTGGTAAATGTTTATGCTCAGTTGTTGCTATTGTTAATTTGGAGTTACTCCTGGGCTCTGCCACAATTTGGTGGTATTCAATCTCCTGAGGGCAGCTCACAGCACCAGTACACTAAAATGCAGAGTTATGGTACTTCTGTCTTCTCTGTGTATCAAAGATAGAATTAGATGGTGGTAGAACTTTAGTGCAAACATTCCTATAGGGAAAGTACTTTTTATAGAATTGAAAGTGGAAATGTGAATGAACGTGTGTGAAGATGCCTTTTTTTAGTTTAATGAAAAAAATAGGACAGGATTTTAACTTTCCTACTTGTTGTCTGGCCCCAGTAAGTGTCAATTCCACTGTGCAGTCTTGCCCTGTCTAAAGGCGTGCTTCTGACCAAAACCCATTAGCAACTGCTGTGTTTCTGAGCTGCAGCAACAGTTGAGTCTGCATAGAATATTCTCTCTTAAAATCTTATCAGGTTCTCACTTCTGCAGCCAGACATAGCAAATATCAAAGCCACCATGCCGAAAATTAATTTGTGCTTCTCCTAAAGCAAATTTGAGTGTCTCCATATTATCCTTCTGTTGCCACGGTGTCTGTATTGAATATGTACATCCACATTAGAGGAAATACTCGCTGTCACTCAACAGTCACGGTCTTCAGCAAGAGTTCACACCTTACATGCTTAACCCTTTCTTTAGTCTCTGTTTTGATTTTCACCCTAAGTTAAAGTCATGGCAACAAAATGTAGGACAAAATAAAGTAGGATTTGTTCAGCCTAACTTCTAATAATGAAGACAACATCTATAAAGAATAGTTGCCTTCATTAATCTATACCTGAATTAGTGAATCAATGGTATGATATGCATAGTTAGGTGATGTATGCCAATGAACATCAAGTCCAGCTGTAGTATGGCACTGACAAGTCCACCACTAAACCATGTCCCTAGCAGTACATCTACATGTGACTTCATGACTTCCCTGGATAGCCTGCCAATATTTGACAACCCTTTGATGAAGAAATATTTCTTAATATCCAATTTTAACCTCCCCTGGAGCAACATGAGACTGTTTCCTTTTGTTCTATTGCTTGCTGCTTGGGAGAAGAGGCCAACCCTCATCTAGCTACACCGTCCTTGCAGGCAGTTGTAGAGAGTGATAAAGGCCCCCTGAGCCTCCTTTTATCCAGGGTAAACAGCCCCAACTCCCTTAGCTGCTCCTCACAGGGCTTGTGCCCCAGACCCTTCCCCAGCTCTGTTGCCTTCTCTGGACACACTCCAGCACCTCAATGTCCTTTCTTGGAGTGAGGGGTTCAGAAATGCACACACAGTTCAAGGTGCAGCCTCCCCAGTGCTGAGTACAGGCGACAATCCCTGCCCTGCTCCTGCTGGCCACACCATTGCTGGCACAGGCCAGGATGCCACTGGCCTCCTTGGCCACCTGGGCACTGCTGGCTCATGTTCAGCTGCTGTCACCAGCACCCCCAGGTCCTTTTCCTCTGGGCAGCTTTCCAGCCACTCTGCCCCAGCCTGTGGCACTGCCTGGGGCTCTTGTGACCCAAGGGCAGGACCCAGCTCTGGGCCTTGTTGAACCTCACAGCACGGCCTTGGCCCATGATCCAGCCTGTCCAGATCCCTCAATGGAGCCCAATGATCCTTTACTTAATTTAACTGTCATGCAGTTCTTGTTGCTCAGTTCTCCACATAGTGACTACTATTTTAAGTCTGAGATTAACCCATGAAGAGTAACTCTGAATTTTAATAGAGAAAAAATGTTTCGTATTATTTTATTTCCTTTCTTCTAATCTGAATAGTAGAATCATCTTATTTTATTTGAGCAGTTTGATAACATTTAGTCATGGCTTGCTAGCACCTTCAAGGTGATGTAATATTTTCTAATTTTCAGATAAAAGTCTGCAAACCATTTTTTTTTTTTACCACTGCTATACATACAGACACTGGGACAGAAGGTTGTCAAAGGTATTTCAGAGGGATGAAATTAATTTTTTTCTTTTTTTTTTGGGGTAATGGCTTTTTCCTTTGTGATAGGAAAAGTGGAGCCTTCTGTTATAGTCTTTGAACTCAGGTCTTGCAAGCTTTTTTTTAACTGGTGTAATGCCATTATTTTAAATGATGCTATTTTTGATTTATGCCAGTGAGATCAGCCAGCCCACTTTCTTTGTGCACTGTGAAATTGAGCACTTCTTTTTGTTGTGTACTTACATTTCTTTAATAAAAATATTTCCCTGAAAATGTCAAAACATTCCAAGATTTATTTCTTTCATACCCCTCTATTTTTAATAGGAAAAATAATATAATTTAAAGTTTGTTTGTCATTTTATTTTCTCATTAAATGTAAACGAAAATGATGCTGTTTACTGCCACTATGAAATGTTGGTGCTGAAGAAGACGGATTTGTCACATCACTTCAGCAGTAACTCAGCTTAACCAGGCACAGGAAATCCTGTCTGTGATAGGGGTAGTACCTAACGTTTAGGGGGTTTTTGGAGGAAGGGGAAAAAACCCTTTTCTTTGTGGTTTCTTTTCATTTAATTACAAACCACTTAGCAATGTTCTCAGACTTGCTGTGTTCTGCAGTGTGAGCTGGAGGCCTGTGCTTTGGTGGTAATCATTCCACCCCCTCCTTGACTAGCTCTGGGTGAGGAAAAGTTACTGATGAATAACGGTGTCTCACTCCTGTTATTGCTCTCGCAGCGTTATTTACTCCTCTTTGCCTCTCTGCTTGTGGAATCCAGAGAGAGCATTTCTACTATATGTGTGTTCTATGGGCCCTTGGTCTAGTTTTAGATCTGTCCACCAACTCTTGAGCTAATTCAAAATTTTAGCAACAGGAGAAAAATCATTCCAATTATTTCCCAAATTATCCATCCTAAAATATGGAACATATGACTCATACACATCCTCTTAAATGTGGCATGTTGAACTTCTGTCACTATGCCATTTTCCTAGTCAATGGCTGACTGGAATGGGCTTCCATGTTTGGTTAAGTATTTGTGATGTGCTTTTTAGTTTTTAATCATTTTTTTCCCAAGGGTTCTCCACCAAAACTGTGAAAGAATCAACAAATATTAAAACATATAACTAATGGATACATCAGCTTTTGTTTCTGATTTTTAAAACATAAGTTTTAAATGTCAGTGTTAACTTATTTCTCCTCACCTACCGAACTGATTCCTGGTTTGTATCAGTAGGGACTGCTTGCACATATGTTGAGTTTTGCTGTGTATGGAATTTTCATCACAGTCATCAATGAAGATGCCTAATATTCATAAAAACTTTGAGATGCACTTGTTGACACCGTACACAAGGTGTAATCTAGCAAAGACAAGGATTATTTTATGTACACATATGCACAAACAGTATTAACAAACACAAAATAAGAACGGTCACAGACTTGAAACTCTGAATAGATTTTATTTTGGCAGAGGATAGGTTGTGTTGCTTTGCCCATGGGAAGTGATTAAATCACTGCTAAGCCCCATGAAAGTGTAGGAAGTCTCAAATTTGCATGAGAATTGCCACATGGTGTCCTGTGCCAGGCTAGGGGGACCCTTAGCTTTCCCAGCAGGTAACTGATTCCAAAATAGTCTCATCACTTTTCTGGGTCATTCTCTGACCCACAGTGGCTGTTGGCATCTGTGCCTCACCCAGGATTCTGCTGGCCTTTGCGACTGCATTCTCAGTAGCATTGTGTGTTTTCTGCCATGGCTTTTGTAGACTCAATGCTGTCCCTTGAACAGCTCTTTGGTTTTTTAAGCACATCTGACTGTATCTGGAGGTAGAGTCCTGCACTTTCTGCAGGGCACACTGACCAGAAGTATTTGCTGTGACATGTTGCTATAGTAATTCTGCTCAGTGCAGAACCTTGGGGTAGATGCAATGCCTTCTGAAGCCCACCACATCCTTATGGACATCCCAGCTGTCTCACCCATGTCATCTTCCTGCTTTAGATGTCAGCTGTCACTTTCATTTCTGCAGGATATCTAGAGTCAGCATTTGCCTCTGTTCTTCCTCAGTGCTGATGGTTTTAATACACATGTGAGCAAGATCCCTAAAACTGCTTCAGCATAAATGGCACAAGCTTTAGCTTTTCAGTTCAGTACTTGCTGGAATAATACTTCCTTGGTTGTGTAGTCAGCAGAGAGCTCTCTGTGTTTTTGCATATCTTTCATCTCAAGTCATATCTAGAAATAAAATCCAGTGCTCAGGTACATTATATAGATTTGTGACATCTTGTCCTAGGCTTCAGATTAATGAAGCAATGACTGTATTATTCAGCCTTCCTTACATGTATTTCTTCACTTCTGGCAGATGTAGTATTGACAATATCCTTCATTTAATATGTCAGACCCCCAAGTATAATTCAGTAGAGGTTACCTATATATTCCACTCTTTCACTTAGCTTTTCTTAACATCATCTGTGAGAGAATTTGGCAAAGCAAAACTTGGACATAAGGTAGTAAGGAAGAGAATGCGTGACAGGCAGAAGTACCATTCTGAATGAAGGGAAAGGCAAGTCACAAGCTATTTATTTTACTAAGGCATGCCATGTGCCATGTAGCACATGTTGGTTGAAAAGAGTAGCTTGGACTGTGTAATTGAACAGTACTGTCATGTTGTGACACATGGAAATCAGGAGAATAAACCAGTTTTCCAGGTCTTGGGATATAATAAGTGGAAGATGGAAGATGTCTGACTTAATGACAATATTCTCCAAGGCTGCTTGACTTTTTCAGCTAACAGTGGTACTGAGGAGATACCTGTGATAAGGACAGTGCAATTCTGTGTGCAGCTTCTGCTACAGATGAGAAGAAATAATGAAAGTCCATGAGTAGTCATCATTGTTTCTCACTGAATGCCAGAAGGTTTTCTCCAACATTTGTCTTATTCCTTACACCCAGAGGATAAACAGTGAGAATCCTGTAGCAGACTGAGAAAACAAGACAGTAAATAGACATAATCATGATTCCAGAATCTGTGTATAATCCAGGTCTACCTGAAATCTCAGACTTGCCATATACTTCTCCAGTATATGGAGAATATCTGCAAACTGCCACAATATTTGGAGTATATTTGCCATATACTTCTCCAGACAAAAATACTTCTGTTAATATTATGACTCTTCTATTGGAATTATGCATCAGAAGACTACCTATGCTGCCAAATTTCCCATAGAAATTAAAGGTGCTCTTTATATTTAGTTATATGTTCATCTGCAGAAGCTAGTAAACAGCAAAGTATTCTATATTTCAAAGCATTATTCATATTCATTAGTTATAAAAGGTAGCTTATAGAATTATTGTTTCAAATTTTCTTATTTGTATTTACTCAGATTCATTGATACTGTCTTTTGGTTTGTATAACCTAGAAATATATGCCCTTTTTTTTGCTATAAACTATGAATGTATGAACTTCAGTTGCTGATTTCCTTGTTTTTATCACCTCCAAGTGATTCTTTCCCTCTTCCAAAATCTGATTATTCACATCTGAGAAAGGACCTACTTTCTTGAGAGATTCTTGCTTTTCATTACATCAAACAAAGATAATAGTTTGTAATAGAACATAGTGTAGGTGAAACCTTAAACATAGGATGTTCTATGTGTCACAGCAAGAAATTACCTTTTCATTGTGGACTTCTGAAACTGAGTTATGACAAATCTTTCACTGTGTAGGTGTGAAGGACAGGGAGAGGAATGAACAAGATGCTAATTTGTGACCTTGATTTTCAAACAGGAATGTTTGCTATTTACTCATTTTATTCTTCCTTATCTTTCTTCCAGAAATCTCCTCTATGTTTACCCTCAGAGGCTGAATTTTGCTAACCGACTGGCTTCTGCAAGGAACATTACCATTAAGATCCAATTTATGTGTGGTGAAGACCCGTCCTGTGCAATGCCGGTAATACATGCTGAGATTTCTTAGCAGGCTTTTGTATACATGCATACCTGAGAAATCTGTGGAAAGAGAAGTCATTATTTACTTCCCATCACGACAGTTTTTAGTGGGGCCTTAGGAAGCCTAACACAGAGAGCTTGAGAAGCTTTCATTCTCATCCTAAGGCAGGGCCATACTCCTTGCCCACAGCAAAAAAAGACTTGTGATTCTAGTGGAACCAGAGGCATATTGCTCTCTCTTACCTAAATTTTCCTACCTTCTTTTCAGAAGAATGACATAATATTACATCAGCATGCTGTTGGAGTTTCTAAGGGTAAAATTCACAGAGCTTCAGAGACCTTTTAAGAATGATGTAGTCTGTTTTCCAGGATAACTCCTCTGCATGCACTGTGTTTACACAAGTGCTCAGGTATTATACTGGAAGGTGAAAGCTGGGATCTTCATTGCCTGAACATGAATAGATGCCAAATCATGCAGTAGGTAGCGCTTTCCATGTTTGAAACACACTGTGTATTAGGGCATATGAGTACACTACTAGCAGAGCAGACAGTCCTATCTATGTTTAAGTTATTCAATATCTCTCACTCTAAGATCCTCTATTCAGCTTTACCAAGCTTTAGAGATTTGGTTTGAAGTGTTCTAACCCAGATGTCTGCTTCAGCCCAAATGTTTCTAAATATTTTTCAAGACAGTGTTGTTGGCTACTTTAGAATGACATAGAGACACCTTCTGTGATTTTATGTGTTGGAGAAGGAAAACAATGAATGGAAGTATTACTTTGAGGAAACATTGGTCCAGAAATCTGCTGGACCAAGGACTATCACCCAACCATCCATTATCAGTGTGCTGACATTGTTTAGTATATACTTCACAGCCTTGCTTCACATAACCTATGGACCTAAAATCAGAGCATCGGCAGTGTTTTCCGAGCCACATTTCTTCCAGAGCTAGAGCTGTGCCATGTGAATGTACCACCTTCTTTTACACAATACTGCACTGTTGGTTTCCTTAAACTCTGCCTGTGTTATGATTAGGTTTTGACAAATGATAAAGACAGACACATTTTGTCTGTCTTTCCACTGTAAGTGACCTTCCTCTCAATGCATATATATAAACTTGCACAGTGCAGAGATTCTTGTGTAAGCTCATCTCCCAGGCCTCCCTTTAAATTATTTGATTTCAAGACCTTACCAGGGACCTATGTCTTAGGAAAGCCTATCTAGCATGAGAAATGCCTATTTCTCTTCACTGACTTTAGAGGAACTTTGGACCTCTAAGGTAAGGTGAGATATATCTCACCCTGAATGAGCAGGCTACAACTGAAAAACAAAACTTCTAAAAATACTTTTTATTTAATGTTTTAGTGCTTAGATAAAGACGGAGTGACAACATGTAACTGGTTTACCATTACTTTTTTCCTATGATTTCTAGGTTTTTAGCTCATGACTAAAGAATGCGATGTGAGGTAGTCAGTGACTCTAGAAATAACTCTGCTCCATTTTCCTGGTGTTTTACCCTGAATGGAGTGTGGGAAGGTGCTTAGTAATATGACATTTATGCCAACAAGCTAAGATAAAATTGAAGAGTCATTTTAAGTCTTCAGATACTATCTTAAAATTTATAAAGGATGACAACAAGTAAATGCTGTAGTCCTGATTGAAGTTACTTTTCTTTTTAATGTAGGTAATTTTCGGGAAATCTTCAGGTCCAGAATTTGTCCAAGAAATGTACACAGCTATCACATATCATAATAAGTAAGTGTTGTTACTATTCATACAACTTGAGAAGTATTAATCATGACCTCTTTACATAATTGTTACCCTATATAGTTCATCAAGGAATGTAATTTTAAATATTTATCTTTTGTGCAATTTATCATATCTAATTGGGATTGCTACATTCGTTTGCATAAGTGACTGTTGTATAAGCGACCGTTGCTTTCTTGTTCGAAGCTTTATAGTAGTTAAGAATATTCCTACTATGAAGATTAAGGAGCAGGAGCTGGAAGCAGCACAACTTTTAAAATAATTCACTTCAATGAATTTGTAGATCCAAAAGAGCTGAAGGCACATTCTCATTCTCATGAATGAGAATTTGAGATTCAGGATTTGCAGATTACTTACACAAGAATCCAAAACAGAGACTGAAGCCTAGAGACAGGTGAAAGCTGAAACTGTCCAGCTGATACTGTCTGTTTTCTTCTGATTCAAAACTGTAGATTGTTCATAAATATAACTTCCAGGTTCATAAATCATAAAAATATTTCAAATTTACAAAAATGTGTTTGTATATATATGTATGCTTTGTTTAACTCAGCTCTGTTTTCAGGATTTATCTGGTTTTATAACCATAGCATCTAAAATCCAAATTTGTCTCTTGCTCAGTCCTATACTTACATTGGGAGTGTGCTTGGCATGTTTTTTAAACAGATCCCCTGACTTTTATGAAGAAGTGAAAATTAAGCTACCAGCAAAACTCACAGAGAAACACCATCTACTATTCACATTCTATCACATCAGCTGCCAACCAAAGCAAGGAGCATCTGTTGAAACCCTCCTAGGGTATTCAGTAAGTTCCATGTGATGCATAAGAGTGGGTGTGTGTGGGTGCGTGTTTGTGTGTGTCTGTGTGTGTCCCATGCAAACAGACTCTGCTTGTCAAGAATT
This sequence comes from Poecile atricapillus, assembly GCF_030490865.1. Taxonomy (NCBI): domain Eukaryota; kingdom Metazoa; phylum Chordata; class Aves; order Passeriformes; family Paridae; genus Poecile; species Poecile atricapillus. The sequence continues at coordinate 119,664,835 of NC_081289.1, read as the reverse complement.
TTGTCATATATTCCCTTTCTGGTTATGGCAATACAGCAAAGCCAGTGGAAGGTCTTAGTGTGAATTCATAGAAACTAGATGCCACCTGAGGTGTGTTACATCCTCATCCTATAATTTAATGTTAACTGTCTTTGAACTTAATGAATTCACCTGATTCAACTGAAATATGCACCTAAATATCTGCAACAATTCTTTATAGCACATAATCTCATTCTGCTAGATTATATTTATTGCAAAAAAAACCCCTAAGACATATGTAATTACAATTATTACTGTTACCATGTTCATACATGAGGTAACAGTTAATGTAATATTTTAAATTTGCATTTAAATATTTGTATTTTAATTAATTAATTAACACATAAATATTTAAATTAGCATTAGCATTTTATTTTAAAATGGTACTTAATTTCTGTTCTAAATTGTCTTTTATCCACATAAAAATTTAAAAAACAGAAAGAGTCTAACAGCTAAAATGTGATTCTCTTGCCTTCTTTATCCTCATGTTGAAACCAGCATGTCTTAAGTTAAGAAACACATGTTGTAGCATAGTCTCACTGACCTTTTTCTTTATCAAACAGTATTTTTAACTGGAGAGATTTTAATATAAAAGGAAAGAATTGAAGATGATGGTGCTTCAGATTTGAAAATATCCTAGAGGTGTGGTCAGCAATTGAGCTGTGGAGTTAGACAAGTGCTTTCCATGTGTTCTTGCTGTGAAGTTTGGGAGGCCGTTGTGTTTGTGTATTTTTGCTTGTTTGCTTTCTTTGTTGGCTTTTGGGGTTTTTAAACCACAATACAGGGAATCATTTCAAATGCGCTTTCTTTTATGGACAGTTATAGTCCCACCAATGTCAGTGGAATTGTAAATAAATTAATTAGCTCAGGACCAAGATTTGACATAGGTGAGGACTTAATTTACAGTTACTGTTCACCTAAATACAAAATGTTTCTGTGATATTCAAATGCCCAACCTCTTTCAGAGTTGAATAAAAAGTTTAATGTGTCCAAATATCAATGCAGGGATATGACAAGTCAGTCTGGCATGGTGACCACAAGGAAGATTTTGAATTTAATCCCAGCAAAACTTTAGCTGTTGATTTGCTTCAATACCAAGAATCAGTGTTTTCAAGATACATAAATTTTTAAATAAAAACATGTATTCCACTAAATCCTTCTGATAGGATTTATTAGAAAAATGTGTGTCACACATGAGAAGCTCTGTGTTTGTTTTCTTCAAAAGAGATGGTTTGTAAAGCAGTCTTGTACGTTTTTCTACAGTAGCTATCAGCTATCTTTGAATTTAAAATACAAAGAAATTACTGTTGAATGGGTTAGAGCAGAGAAGCTTGGGTCAATATCTCATTTGTTGTTTGTTGACTGTATCTAACAAATTAAATAAATAGGCCTAATCATATATCATCAGGAATATTGCTGTGTTTTCTCTTCATTTGTTTCAGTGGCTGCCAATTCTATTAAACGATCGCCTTCAAACTGGACATTATAGTCTTCCTGTTGCATTGGATAAACTGCCTTTACATTATTCAATTCACTCTCCTGAGGTAACAAACAAAATTATTAAAAGACGGTATTTTCCTAATGTAGGAGAACAGCATAAGTGTTTCACAAACTGACATTGCTGTCTGCTAGTAGGAAGTGCCTCCTTTTTGTTCTTTAAAAGTGGAAAATCTGGAGAAAAATGTCATAGTTGTTGTGGTTGTTGTTATTATTGTCACTGGTATTATTATTTTATATCATTGTACTGTTTTCTTAGAAGTTAGCTATGCAAGCAAATTCTTGTAAATTGTCTAATCAGGGATACATTTGTTTAGAGAGTGTCAAGGCAATAATTCGATTTCTTGCATAGGATAATTTGTTCTTTTTTTGTGGCTTTGTGGGAGAGGGAATAGAAATGGAATCAGGTGGTATTACTGGAGCAGAAAACCCTGCCCTCTCAATAAATACAGCATGTAGGAAACTTGTCCAGAGGGTTTAAACTTTACCACAAAGGCACGAAATGCCTTTGGCAATGCTTTGATCAGGAAATTATTTATCCCATCAGAAGATGTATATTTACATGGTCTGAAATTCTCTAAATTTCACTATTCAGTGCATCAGCTTCTGTCCCAATGTCTATGAGAACAAGGCAATGCATAGTTGTCATCCTCTGTGTGGCACTGAATTTGGTCTAAAATTAAGTGTATAGTGGGAATATTCTGTAGACTCTCATGTAAATAGACTTTCTGTTTGAGCATTAAAAGGAAGATGATTACCGTATTTTTTTTCTGTCACAGAAAATTCCATCTCAGACACCACCTATAAAGTGGGTTGAAGGACACAAGGGCGTTTTCATTGTTGAAGTTCAGGCTGTGTCATCTGTTCACACCCAGGTAATGCATCAGAAGTAACACACAGCTGTAGTTTCATTTCAAGAAACATTCAGATGTCCAGGATAATTTAGCAGGTTTATGAAACGGAGGTGTTTAAACCCACATAGTTCAAAAAAACCCAAAAACTTAGGAGCTATGGAAATAAGCTACTATGTTCTGTGAATGAAATCGTTTGGTGAAATTAAATCTATTGGTAGAAGTGAACAAATGAGCACTCTTGGCAGCAAATCACATCGGGCTATAGGGAGCCTGGTGTCCTCTCAGTTCAGCAGGCTGCGGTTGAAAGTTGCTGGAAGAGCACAGGGCCTGTTTCTGCAGTCTGCATTTTCTGTTCTTCAAGGCTAGTTCAGACAATGTGTCCGATTCTCCAAAGACATAGCACCTCCCTGCCTCCATGGACAGGTTATACACCGTCTGTGTTAAGCAGCTCACTTGTCAATGCCATGTGCTTTGTGGACACAAGCTTAGTGCTGAGAGACCTCAGTTATTCTGGTTATTTAAATGCCATAGGAAATTGGATCTTTGCCCATCTTGCTAAGATGCTGGTTTGAGGCAGATTGGTTTTGTTAGGTTTCTGTTGCTTTTCAGTGGCTCTTACCCCTTATCCCATTCTAATGGTAAGTATAATCCTGGTAAATATATCCTAACACCTGAAGGCCCTGTGTTTGAAGCACGTCTATTACCCCTTTGCAGCATGTTTTTTAAACACAAGTAGGGCATACTCATATGGCACATAACTTGTATGTAGCTGGAACTCAGGTGTGAGTAGCAGTGGACTATAGATCTATGATGTGACAGAGTTTTATCAGATAGAAGGAAAAGTCTTTTCATTTAATGAAGCAATCAGTTTAGTGAGGGGAATAGCAGTCTGAATTTGAGCGAGATGAATAGGAGCAAACAAAACACTGTGATAGCTGCTTTACAAGTTGATCACTCAGAGCACCCACTACTGAAAGCCAGGAGGGTAAAAATCTTTTCTTTCATCCCAAGGTGCTTTTCCTAGCTAGCAGCAGCCTGAAATATATTGACTTTGTTAACTGTGCACTGTATTTGCAGGACAACCACCTGGAGAAGTTCTTTACCTTATGCCATTCTCTGGAAAGTCAAGTGACATTCCCCATTCGAGTGATGGATCAGAAGATTACAGAAGCTTCACTGGAGCATGAATTGAAACTCAGCATTATCTGTTTGAATTCTTCACGCCTTGAACCTCTTGTCTTATTTTTGCATTTGGTCCTAGATAAACTTTTCCAGCTGGCTGTACAGCCTATGGTGATAGCTGGCCAGACAGGTACTTACTGGTTCATGGTCTTTAAGAGGCTTTGCAAGCAACCTAGAAATGTGGGGGAAATGGCTGCTAAAATATTCAGGCTTGTATTTAGTATTTAGGGCAGCACACTTCAGAAGGAGTTGTGCTGCTTTAAGACAGAGTTTCACAGCACAATTTAATCAGGTTTAACTGACTTGATGTTTTTTTTCTCCTTTCCCCCTACATAAAGACTCTTAGTCTCTGGTTGGGAAGTACATTAAATTGTAGTAATTTACTTATCTGAAAATATAGGTCAGAAAGTGGGTTGTGGTTCAACTTCGTTTGGAATTGAGTTGTTTTGTGAGTAAAACACCAGCAAAATCTTTACCCTACAACTGACACTGCTGTCTGCACCATATCCTCTGCCCAAACATCTTTAGACAGAGTTGGGTGAGCAGAAAAACAGAGAATATAATACTAAAGACTGATTTTTGTTTTGCTGAGGTGCCAGTTGCCTGTAACATATGTTAAGCTCAGAAGAATGGCATGCTTGAAGACAGTGGTATAGTTAGTTTCCTATCTCGTTCAGATAATCAACACTTGTCATTCATTACAATATCTGTGCTAAAGCCTGCTAGTTTGTATTTGTCTGTTGCTGGAGAGTAATGAGTCTTAGTATTCTGTGAGAAGATATTTTGTGTGAAGGCTGCTAGAAATGTAATTAACAGTTACAGTCTGCATTTATGTAGCACACAGTGACAGAATAACAGTGATTAGGTTGAAAGTCAGTAGGCCTGCTGAAGAGTGTTGTTTGGTCTATGTAGACTTTGGGTCTGGTCAGGCATAGCAATTACTGTCTGAAACTCTGAATTTGTTCAGGACTGAATGGAACCTGGTAAGATTGGTTGTTGATACAAAGAATGTCCTTACTAAATTATGTTATAGCCTTCAGTACTGACTCTAATTCTTGCCTTTGTTTCACAGCCAACTTCTCACAGTTTGCCTTTGAGTCTGTGGTTGCAATAGTGAATAGTCTCCACAACAGCAAAGAGCTGAGCAAGGATCAGCATGGGAGGAACTGCCTTCTGGCATCTTATGTGTACTATGTATTTCGTCTGCCAGACGCACAAAAAGAAGTGGTCAAACCAGGTACTGTTGGTGCAAGGGTTGCAAAAGTATTTTTTTTCTATACCTGCTGTTCAGCATGGCAATTTTGAGAGGAGTTCAGGCACTGACCTGTAAGATAGCGAACTTCTCAGACCCAGACTGCATACCATTTAAGCACTACACTGTTCTGATATACCATTTTTCTCAGAGGTCGGTCAGGAATATCAGCGCTGCAAAGAGCAATATGGACTTGCTCCCCATAATCTTAATCCCTCAGTTGTTAATTTAAGATGAAGGGTTGAGGTGAGAGGTTTCCACAGCTACAGGCAATGTTGCAGCTTTGTGAAGAATTGGAAGAATTTAGTTTGTGAGTTAAAATGGCCTTAAGACACCAATTTTTTACTGACCTGTACATCAGTAAATTACTTTCCATGTGAAGTAACCTACTGCCAAGTGGTATAGGGCCAACCTCACCCAGTATCTCCCTTGCATTAAGGATGTCATTGGAGGATAAAATGTTGTAGGACCAACAGGTTTAGACAGGTGATCCTTCTCCTCTTCTCAACCCTGGTGAGGGCATACCTGGAGTGCTGTGTCGAGCTCTAAACTCCACAGTACAAGAGAGACATGAACATGCTGGACAGAGATGAGCCAAGGGCCACAGAAATGATAAAGGGTCTGGAATGTCTCTTCAGCAAAGAGGCTGAGATAGCTGGGTTCTTCAGCCTGGAGAAAAGAAGCCTCAGGAAGGATCTTCAGTGCACAAAGAGCTGAATGGAGAGTGCGAAGAAGACAGAGCCTGGCTGTTTCCTGTGGCATCCAGTGATTAGATCAGAGGCAATGGGCACACACTGAAACAGAACATAAGAAAACACTTCTTCTGAGTGTGACTGAGGACTGGTACAGGTTGGCCAGAGAGGTTGCCCAAGCCTGTCACCTTGGTGATAGTAGAAAGCCACCTGGTTGTTGTCCCAGGCAGCTGACTCAAGGTGACCCTGCTTGAGCAGCGGGGTTGGACTAGACGGCCTTCAGTGGGTCCTTCCAACCTCAACCATTCTGACATTCTGTTGTAATCATTATCCTAAAGGCTATAGGATTAATTTGTTTAATTGGTGTATGTTAAATTACCAGAAACAGATGTTCCGTGAGAGCTAAAGGTACGTAAAGCCTTTTTCTCCTTTGAATATTAATTTAAATCCCCCTTGAGGGACATTTAAACTGATGTTGGGATATTCTAAAATCTGTGAACTCACATACACTTGGGAATTCTTTGTCCTGGAAAACTAAGATCTGTGGTGAAACTGAAAACTAGATATTGCTTAGTGAAAATCCTGATGGCAGTGTTCCCTGCTTCCTTGGATACTTCAAACATAGTTTTAAATCATATGTGTTGAAAGTGGGATTTTGTGTTTAGGCCTGTGAATATTTTCTTAATCTACAGCAAATTAAAAAGACCTGATGGGAAGAAAGAGCTATTGTAATAGTGCTGCTACTTTGTTAGCCCTATTAATCTTTCGGTGCTGCTTGTTCAACCACCCTGATTGATCTATTGACTGGGGTAATATCTGTAACTTGTCATTCCATGCCTGTGTAGATTGTTAATGAAGCAGTTGGCAGTGGGTTTTTCAGGAGCTTTATTCTTTTCAAAATGCTGGTGTTATAACACCACTGAGCAAAACTGGTTTGAATCTCATGTTTGTCTCATATATATGTCCTTTAGTCTTAAAACATCTCACTGTGGCAGGTGGAGGCAGCAGTGCCGTTTCGACAGAATCTCGTTATTACACCTTTGGGCGCACTTCTGCAGTGTCTGTTGGAAGTAAACTCCTGCAGAGCCGAGTGATAAGCTGCAGCAATCCTGACATCACTGTTACACAAACTGCTACTGATGAGGAGGTCAAAAGCATCATGTCATCCAAGGTAAGAGAACAAAGTCAAATATCTGAAGAATGATATGGCTCAAAACCTAATAATCTAGATTTTGTCTTTGAGGGTTGGATTTGCTTCTTGTAAATGCTCTGTATCACCAGAAGCATTTTCTGTTTGTCTGATTTGGTATAGATACCTGCTAAATCCCACTGCTAAATTCTGATGTTTCTTACCAATGAAGAGCAAGAGGTGAGAACTATACCTCTTGTTTGTGGCTTAGACACTCAACTGAAGCATTTGCTTTTTTTGACGTGCCTCACTCTCCTGTGATTCCAGATATTTAAGTTCTGTTCACAGCTGGTGACCTGGTCTGGTCCAAGTCAAAAAGTCAGTGCAGTGCAGACCTTTCTTCCTTATTTTGCTTGTTGTTAAATAGTTTGCTATTTAAAAAAAGAAGAAGAAGAAAAAAAAAAGTAGTTAATCATGTGACAGCAGCCCCATAGCTTTATATCAGCCACAATGCAGATGCCATGTGCATAATTTGCACCTGGGTCTTTCCAAATACTTAATTCAACCACAGTGTGAAATACAAGCTTCTTAATTCTCATCCACTGCTGCATATACCACCAATGGCTTGCAGGACAGAAAGGTCAACAACATCCAAGAGGAAGGATTTTGCTTCCCTGATTGGCACCAGGTGCTTGCTGGTCTACAGCATTCCAGCCCATCTCAGAGCTTTATGAGCAAGGTTGTGTGCAGCTTTGGTGAAACGAAAACCTTGAGTTCACCACTCAGCTGGAGCTGGGAAGCTATGCCTCTGGCAAAAGCAGGACTTTTTCCCTGTGCAAGGTGCCTGCTGCTAGTTGCAGCCCTGGCAGAGCTCTACAGCAGTACATCTGTTGAGGTCCCGTGTTCACCCCTCACTTTTCTTTGAGTGTTATATATGTAAAATATTGCTTCTCAAGTAGGTTATTTTCAGAAATACTTTGAAGTCTTTTCTCTATTGAATGAGCATGTGCTTCTCCATTTAAAATGAATATGTACTGGTCTTCAGCTAATTAAACCAGAACTAGTAAGATAGGTTTTGACAATTTATTTGATTTGTTCATGGGCATATATATCCATCCATAGCAATTTTTAATAATGTAGATTTGAATTTTATGACTTTCACTCTAATGTACTGTGTCGTAGGGGAAAAAAAAACAACAAACCAGAGTTCAAGGCATTTTTCCAAATTAATACAAAATTAAAATGTTTGATATTACAGCTTCATCACATTGGTAAATATAGCAATTTACAATTAGTTACTGCCGTTTTCACTGCCTCTTAAATCGGCATAACTTTTAATGGAAAGAAGACTTCAAGGGGCTAATTACTTTCGGTGCAGAGCCAGGGATAAACTTAGGTCTTTTGAAGGGTGAATCGTATCCTCCGAAGTACAGCTGCACTGCTGCCACTGGGCACGTGATGGCAGTGCGGGCATTTGCACCCTGCTGCTGCTGCTGCTGCTCTCAGGGGGTCTTCGGCCTTGAGTGGGCAGGGGGATGGGGAAAAAGGAAAGAGAACTGTTTAGATCATTGTCTGTGCATACCTTGAAAGAAACCCAAACAAACCCCCTGCTGCAGGTGATTTCTTCTATGTTGATTAGATTAAGTTACTTTTGAATTTACTGCTATGTATTTCTTCCATCTGTGTCCCCCAGCCTACGGATCACAGCTCCAGTCGGATGTCTTACTACGTTGAAGGAACAAATGACATGTCAGGCCTTTGTGCAAGCACAAGACCATCCAATAAAAAGGTAGACTATGGCTGAGCATGAGGGAGCTCCTTACAGAACCTGGAGTGTCCTGAGGTAGTGCTGGCAATTAGCGCTTCTAAATGTGGAGAGGGAAGCAACAGAACAAAATATCAACCAGTTTTATCAAACAAGGAATTAGTGATGAGATATTGAATCAGTGGATAAACATTACTCAAACTTTCTTGCTTCTGCTTCAGAGTGTTTAGATTCTTTATTCAGAACAGATTTAGGCAAGTAGCAGCCTGTCTGGATCCTCCCTTTGCTCTCGTTCTTGAAGTCTTAGAGCCTCCGTCCTTTTCCACTGCTATTTACCCTTGGATACATGTCTTTACATGTTACAGTAAACTCCATTCAAAAATATTTGCCTTCTCTTTCTTCTGCAAATAATTATTTTCTTTGTTCCTTTTGGTAGCTTTTAGAACCAAGCTTTTTATAGTCCATTTTTGAACTTCCAGAAGTTTAGATAATTGGGGTTGTATGTCTTGTGTTCAGATCTCACCCTAAAAGGTACCATCTCCAACTACAAATGTCTGTACAAGGTCTGCTGTGATTATTGCTCTGTCCTTCTCTTCTACCACAGAGTCAAACTTACTTCTACCTTCTCTCAGAATAACGTGGTGGATGTGCTAAACAGAAACGCTTAGCAGGTAGCGGGAAACATGACTGCTCCCTATAGTGCATGCAGACAAATGACCTGAGAATGGTCCAAAGGCATTTCCCTTTTCAGTTGTCTATGGCTCTGGATCCACAGAAAAATGGGTCTCAAAGTCTGTTTGCCAACAGCATTCTTTAGATGTCATTTTGGTCAAATCTGCCTTCTGATCTTCCAAAAATGCCCCGACATCCCCATCCTCCAGTATGGGGAAGTTTCCCACAGGGAAGATGTTGAAAATGAAAGATGAGTTGATTGAAAAGCTGTTTGCCAACAGTCTTTGTTTATTATGTAGCATTTCCATGAAGAACTGGCATTGCAGATGGTGGTCAGCACGGGCATGGTGAGAGAATCAGTCTTCAAGTATGCCTGGTTCTTCTTTGAGCTCCTGGTAAGACTCAACAGTGATATTTTGCCCTGCCAGTGGTATTTTATTTAATTAGTTAATGGTGGCATGTAGTAGGTGCTCCAGGCACAGATTCAGTTGGGTGGTGACTTCTTTAGTTATTCAGCCCTGTGTAAAGGAGAGATCTCAAATAATGAAAGTACAACTAAAGAATTATTTGTATTCACCCTCCTTCCTCACTATGGCAGTGATGGCAAAGTTCTGTATGGACTACATGAGCAGTAGTCCACAGCTTGCAAAAGACTGAGAGACGCTCAACAACCAAGCCCTTCTTTTTCGGTGAATATCTGTTCCTGTCGTTTCAATTTTGTTAATAACATGGGAGCAGTGACAAAATTCCACAAACTCACAGTTCTACAGCGCTCTGTGGTGATGCATGTCAGTGGAAAAAATATCCTGATTTCCACTGTCACCATGTAAGTAATGCAACCTTAGGTCAAGAAATAAGAATTCCACAAGTGTCACTCCCTGTCTGTCATCATGAAGGGCAAAAGTTGCAAGCAGTAGCATTTCAGAACTGCAGATGCAAGGGGTTGAAGGAGGGTGATTCTCATTTCAGGTACTGAGAGTAGCCAACTGCATGATTATGAACAAGAATCAATGTCTGTCTGTATTTGAGTCTTATACCCTCTGTTGCCATTGCCATGTAGGATTTATCATACCATTTCTGAGAAAATGGGTGGTTAAATTCAGGGAAAAAGAAGTAGGAAATCTTATTCTTACAAACAAACTTAAAGCATATTTTCCCTCCAGTCTGGGCATTATTTTAGTATTCTTTTTTCTGCTTTGCAGATAAAGAGTATGGCTCAGTATGTTCACAACATGGAGAAGCAAGATAACTCACGAAGAAGCCGGTTCTCCGATCGTTTCAAAGATGATATTACCACTATAGTTAGTGTGATTACGTCAGAGATTGCTGCACTTGTAGTCAAACCACCCAAAGTAAGTAGATGAAATAAGCACTATGGATCCTTGCTACTCATCTTATGTTACACTGAGCTGCACTTAATCTCATTTCCATATCAGCAGTGTTGCTAGAATTAGTCTAATATTCTCACATGGACCTTAAGCAAGAGTTGTGGCAGTGTAAAGGGCAGCCTTGTGCTCTCTTAGCAGACTGTTTTTGTTCATCTCAGTTCCTCAGCCCGCTTCTCAATGTGGCTGCAGTGTGCAAGAACAGAATTCCCTTTCCTATTGACAGGAAAGGCTGGACATCCATTTTCAGTTCTGTTAATGCTTTATGCCATGTTAGCCAGCACATCAGGCTGCAGCCCCAGCAGGACTTCTTCCTTTTATCCCCCTTTGCACTTACCCTCTATCCTACTGCATTGTGTTTAATTCCTCATTTGACTTCTCTGTAGCAGTGCGATATGCCATAGGAGGGTAGTGCTCCTCACATGAGTGTTGCAAAAGCCAGCCACATGTGATTTAACCCTTGATCTCTTTAAAGAGAAGAAAAGCCATTTGAAAATTGAAGGCAAGAAATAAGCCCTAAGTCCCATGAAATTCTTTCTACTTTTAACAAATTGCACTGATAGAACAGATTATAAAGTTGAAAGGATCACAAATAATAATTTATGTTTTAACATTGCTAATGTCACCCTATATCGTTGATGCCCCTTTGCACTGGCCACTGGAAAAAGCTAAGCGCTGAGTGACTGTTGTTGTTCAGTTGTTGTAACTAACTTGTTTCCATGCCCCAAAGCTGCCAAATGCACTGTGCTAGTCCCGCAGAGTGCTCTGCAGCAGGGCAGGGCAGAGCAGCCAGGAGAGCTGGCCTGCCAGGTCACTTTTCAACAAGCTCGGTTTCCCACTTCTCGAAGTGCTGTTGAGGATCAGAAACTGGGAAAGGGCAAGACCAGACAAACTGGGGCAGAGAATGACAGAAGAGATTGTCACTGTTCACCAGAAGTTTGTTCTTGAAGCTTTACGTTGAAGCTCAATCCATTGGCGTGCTTCTGTTTTAGCCACGTGCAGAAAAATAATTTCCACAGAAATGCTTACCTAAGCCATCAGTGACTTTTTGTTTTTAAATACATTATGAAATAAAAATTTGTTACATCAAAAATGCTTCAACAGAATTGTAGGCTTTTCAAATAAATTAGTGTTTATAGCTTCTTCACAAGAAATACACAGATTTTTGTGGGTTGTTAATTTAATTCTCATTTTGATAGAATGAGTGTATAGAACCAGATTGGGTGTGAAAATTCCACTGTTGTGTTTTTGGAATTAGGGCCATTGGTTAGGTGTACAGAATAGTACAGGCAATGTCTGCCTGATTTTTAAATCCAAGAAGTGATAATTGATGTTTCAATACATGGCTGAGCATGTCAGATTGCCCTGGATTTTTGCAGATATGTCTGGCATATGCTTGCCTGCCCTATAAGGTAAGCTTATTCTTCACCGTAGAAAAATGTTTTCCAGTGCAAATTCCAGATTGTAGGCAATATATATATTTCTGAACAGCAGCAAAAAGCTTGAAAAATGACAAACTGAATTGTAGCCACCCTGAGGTGCTGCACACCTGTTCTCACTAGTCAGAGTTGTCAGTACAGGCAATATTTTTCTCAGTCATCTCCTGTCAATTTTGAGCATTAAATGTGCAGATCCCTCAGGCATCTTCACAAATTCCTCTTGGTGAACTACATAGGCTACTGGGAGTTTGTGATTTAAATTGGTATGTTTGAAGCAACTGTAGCCTCATTTTAGAGGGCACATGAAGTTCTTTGTGATTCTTACTGGAGGCTGTGCATCTCTGGTTATCAGGCCAATTCCAAGCTTAGCTGCTGGATGGTGAACTCCACAGATTTATCTTACCAGTATTTTGTTACTATCAGTTTTCCACTTAAAATTCCATCATCCATCAGCATTCCATCAGCAAAGCTGGTGCAGGTTTTTCTTAATATTTTATGTGTTTTAAGTTCCTAAACCAGTATTCTCTGATGTTCAATAGGAAAAAAAGTCATACGCAGTAGTGCAGCCAATAGGCAATTCAAAACAGGTCTCAAATTCCATTTCTATGTTGTCAGCCCAAAGGAGTGCACAAATGAACTGTTCATCCATGCCATGACATTTCTCTATGAAACAGTTGAAATAATTTACAGATGTGATTCTGTGCAATTTTAACAGGATCATGTGAACTTGAGAACTGAAACAATCTTGTCCTGTATTTTCCCTGAGATAGTTCTGGGAGCTGACACCTGCACTATTTCTCATGATTCTAAAAAGTCTCCCACCTTTATGTGAGGTTTATACATCATAACTGGTGTTTTTGCTTTTTTAAAGGAAAGTGAACAAGCAGAAAAAATTAATATCAGCCTGGCATTTTTCTTGTATGATCTTCTTTCTTTAATGGATCGAGGATTTGTGTTTAATCTCATCAAACATTACTGTAATCAGGTAGGCACTGTGCATGATTTGGATTCCATTTGGCTTATGTGTTTTGTTCTGTTTGATTAGTTTATCCATCAAGATCCTTCAAGTTGTGTTAAAGGTCCAGGTAAATCTCCTATTTCCTATTGCATATGCAATGATTTTAAAACCTCTTTTGATTTGTTGTCTGCAGGAAAAAAAATTAATGGAGGTAAAGACTCTTTCAGAAATGTCATAGCTTGCTCTGCTGCAAAACATCCATGGAACCACTTTTCTTCCCTTGCTTTTTTATTTCCCTTTGCAGTAGGGTCTGCAGATAGTACAAATGAACTTTCTGACTCTTCCTGTTGAGTGCTGTGAGGACAATATTTGTATTTCAGGGAGCCACTCAAAATAATACATCTGTCTTCTTGCTTTACAAGTCTGAAAATGAAAAATAAATGGTGATGCAGGATGTTGTTATGAAATAATTTTATGTATTTGATGGTGAGCATTTTCCACCTGTTTTGTGACCTGTATGTGTAAAGGTACATCAGGTATCTCCACAAATTTCTTCACCTATGTCATTGTTGGTAAGGGAAATAACAAGACCACTGATGTCCTGTGTTGCTTAGCAGGACATTTTATGAGTTTGCCACAGACTCAGAAAAGTTCAGTTTGTTTTTAATTTTTGTCTTATGCAAAAGACAAAAATACTGTATATTTTTGTTTTGGGAGAAAAGAAAGAAATAATTTGTTATCTCTTGGGAAGTTGGTAAGTCAGCTGGGGAGCAGGGAGAGAGACACCATCACTGTCAGACAAAGAGCAGCTAATGTATGGAAACTAGTTAGGTACAGTGAGCATTTTAATGCACACAGGGCTAGTGTTTATGTCCTTTTCAGAGAGCAGGATATTTCACTACATGGTAATTTAAATAATACTAGCCCATCACTTGACACGTTTTTGTTTGTCTTTCCTAGCTTTCAAACAAGCTGAATTCACTCTCCACACTGATTTCCATGAGACTTGAGTTCCTGAGAATTCTCTGCAGCCATGAGCATTACCTCAATCTGAACCTCTTCTTCATGACATCCGCATCTGCTCCAGCATCTCCCTCTCCCTCCTTGTCCTCCCAGGTGATTGTTCATTAGATAAGTACTGCATAAATGTCACATGAGGCACATGGAGAAAAATAACTTATATTGCTCTGTATTCAAATACTTTAGTTAGAGTCAGCCACTGTTGGATCAGGAAGAAAAATTTCCTGCTTGGGAAAAAGGGACAGAAGAAGAAAGGCTGCAGGGGTACTACTGCAAAACTGCATCTACAGGAGTTAAAGCTGACCGTGACACAGACACGTGCTCCCCTGGAAACACACACACTGAAAATGACTGTTGAGGTAGATGCACGAAGTCTAAAAGGAACACAGCTCTGAAGGCCAGTTTACAGGCACACCCTTATCCCATCCACATACAACTGCAAATACATGTTTCAATATCTGCTTTGGAGAATTATGTCACGCAGCAGTGCATGTTTTCTGTGTATTTGCCTTCTAATGGAATATCTTACTTCCCAGGTGGAAGTAGATGGCACCACTAAGTTAGTGACTAATACACAGCAATTTTCAATAGCCTGGAATAGTGAATTTTTGTTGACCCTTCATGTTGCTTAAAATAGGATTATTGTGCTTTCTTTTTCCAATAGCAGGGTTCTTTCTTCAGGGTTTCTCCCCACCACAGTAGTACAGATCATGTTATATCTTTGTCCATGATTTCTCTGCGGCTTTTTGAACAATGGTCTCCTTTTTATTTGAATTTCATTGTTTTCTGTGTGGAAACACTAAGGTATCCTGAGTAGACCATGCAATCTTCACCATATCTCATTTCTCCAGAAATTTTTCCAAACATGGTCTGATATCAACACAGCTCTAGACTTCTTTAATGTCAGGACCTCCCATGATCTTCCTGACCACCGAATTCACAAACACATCAAAAAAAATAAATTGTTGACTGGCACACAGCACACTATTTTTCCAGTCTTGTGCTCTTCTCCTCTACATTCTCTGTAGATGGTTTCTTGTTCTTCTACAATGGGGCAAACCTATTGAAGGCTGCTCACATGTCTGTTTTCCACCTCAGTGTCTTGAAGAGGTCAGGACTGGGTTGAAGCATTTCAGTGCAATGCTCCATAATTGCTGTAATGCTTGGAGGCAAGGGGATGGAATTGAAAGTAAAAATGATGGGAGGTACAAAAACAGTCTGAGTAATGGACCAGTTCAAGTTCATGGTTTCTTTTTTGAGTATCATTGCCAAGGAATTGGTTGGATGCTAATATCTGCTACATCTCATAACCTAATTAGGATTGACACAGTAATAGTAATAGTAAATAATATTTTCTAGAGGTTTTTCCTGGTCCTAAAATCAAAGCATCAAAGTTTTAGAGTCAGATGTCACAATACATTTGGTTAATACTAATCCTGGATGCCAAAGAGCCAGAAATATGACTCTTCTACTTATGGGGATAAAAAATATCAGCATAGCTCTTGTAACTAGTTTTAGCAAGTCAGAGCTTCGCTGACACCAGTTTAATTAATTTTTACTTCAAGCAATATCATCAACTCTTTTCTCCTTTAGGAGTAATCTACAATGTGCAACATGTGCAAATCAATAAGGCTTTTGTGGCCTTTGCATGATTTAATGTATGAGCTGTCCACCCTTGCAGTAATTTTGATCTGTCTGCAGGAGTGCTGCCCAGCTTGAGTTACACTTGCAGTAGAAATATGGGCTTGTGAATAAATCTTTTGAAATTTTTTGGGAGAAGCCAAGCTCACTTAACTGGATGCTCTTTGCTTTGACATTATTTCACACAAACTTAGTACAGCCAGTGCCTGGTTTTTTGAGGTTGAATGGGAGTGGGCAAAAGCATATGCATCCCAAATATGGGGCTGCTAAGAGACATGAGGTTCATTTGACCCAATATAATTGAAGATAGCTGCCACTGTGTGGTATACTGTGTTTGGGCTCTGGGACTATTCCCAGGTGACTGACAGAAATATTGAAAGGAATACTGAAGAATATAGATTAAAAGCAAAATTTTATGAGTGTTCATAAAACCCAGTAGCTGCAGTGGGGAGTAGAGTCTAAGACTTATGCTCACCTGAGCAAGGGACTAAAACATTCCAGGTGACCTGTGGCACATACCTATGATTGGAGAAGCTGGGAAGCTCACAGCACATAAACAGGAGCAACTTTCCATTCTTGAGCTGGCTGTATATCAGTCACAGCCATAAGTTAGAGCGGTTTGAAGGCTGGTCTAAATTATGCCAGCTGCCAGCAAGCTCAGACAAGGTTTTCCAGGCCAAAAGGAAACACTGTTCACATGCCTTTCCTGACCTTATTTCCATACTAGACATCATGGATGCTGAAGAGCTCTCAGTGAACAACTTTCTGACACCAATGTCCCTCTTAATGTAGAGGTACTTTATTGCTCTGTGATAGCTAATGGCGGCTCTGCAACAATCGGAACAAGAATGGAGAAAATTCTGACTTTGTGTCCTGTCCAAACTAATGAATACAGGGTAGGAATTTTATATCTCCAAAAGTGTAAAATTAGTTGCTCGCACAGAATTGAAAGGATGAGATTGCATCCTAGCAAGCAACTAATTTGAAATATGATGCTTTTCATTTCACATACAAATGTCTTCCTCCAAAATGTCCAACCTTCTTTCAAAGTCTGTGGTGTTCCTCTGGTAGAGATTTTCTGTTAGACTTTGACTGTGATCTCTTTAAGAAACATTGGTTTCAGTGATCATTCTTTAACATTTCTAATACATTTCTGCAGAACTCCAGCTCCTGCTCTAGTTTCCAGGACCAGAAAATCACTAGTATGTTTGACCTCTCAGCCGAATACCGTCAGCAGCACTTCCTGACTGGCTTACTTTTCACTGAATTGGCAGCAGCACTGGACGCAGACAGTGAGGGGTGCGTAACCTAATTTGTGGATTTTAGAATGGGATCAGGTCACACTGTTACTCTTGGCAAGGCCATAGTTTGACTCGAGGACAGTCCTGCTTCCCCCAGTCTTTTCAGTGAGTCACTCTATAACATAGCAATGACCCAGTCATGGTTTTAGCTGCAGTAGGTTTCTCCCAGTGAATAAAAATATAGTATTTGTGGTGGTAGTGTTGGCTGAATACACAAATGGAATTTCAGTTGCTCTTCCCTTTAAAATGTCTCTGTCTTTGTGTTTAGCTGTCTTTGTGTTAAACTTAAGTGTTTAGCTAAACTTTGACCAGAGTTTGATGCTTTTCCTTAAGCATCTCTCTTTACTACAATGATTTTTTTATGGGAAGTTTGAATTATTTGGGTGCTCTTTGATTGTGGTAAAGTGGATTCAAGATTTAAGCAAGAAACATGAATCTCTGCTCAGAATCAAAGAGATTATCTATCAAGTGCATATCGGTGTTTATTATTTGTTTCTTTCACCTCCTTTCTATTTATTAAATCCTTGATTTATAAGTGATTTGTGCATGATCCATGAATGGAACTCATGGATGGTTTCTTTGTTAACAGGATTAGCAAGGTGCAAAGAAAAGCTGTCAGTGCTATCCTTAGCCTGCTGAGTTCCCATGACCTAGACCCACGTTGCTCCAAAAAGGAGGTGAAGATTAAAATTGCAGCTCTTTACCTCCCCTTGGTTGGTATAATTTTGGATTCAGTACCGCAACTCCATGATTTTACAAGTAAGACTTCTTGCCTTTGAATTTTTCAACATCTAAGAGGGACTTGTCTAAATAATTTATCAAACATAAGAGATTAGTCTAGTAAGGCTGAATATTCTTTACTTTAAATTAAGCTGGATTTTTACAGACAGGAAAAACTTCAGTGTCCTCACTTCATGAGGAAGTGGTAGACCAGAGATATATCTCTAAGTACTCCTGCATATCTCTTAGTGTAAGTTTTATGACCTTCCAAATTAAGCCTGCAAGGTCTGCAAAAAATATTTAGTTCTAGATACACTTAATAGTAGTGAAAATACTGATAGTGATACTGACATGATGTTACACCACAATTATAGAAATTTGATTGTATTCTCTTTTTCTATTGATTTTTTACTTCTATTAACATGATATCAATTAATTAAAGGTATAAACTTTGAAGAGTATATTTTTGTCACTGGTTCTGAAAATATTTCACATTTAAATGTCTTAACAAAAAACTTATTAATATGAAAGTGTTATTTATCTCTTTCAATTGGGTACAGTGAAAGCATTTACTTTACACTGGCTAATTAGATCTCACACCATTCTTTTAATCTAAATATTATTCTTATACCATAGACAGAAAGAATTATTATGAAGAAGCCCAGGTGTACAAATATGCCTAGGTTTTAGAGTGTCTTCCATTGAGAATCTGTCACAAGAAGTTGTGATTCCATTCTGAACACATGGAATCCAGCTGATCACTCAGATTCTCTGAAAAACAGACCTTGCAAAACACAAAATGGATGCTCAGAATCAGACAAGAGTTTTACAAAACTTAGGTATAAATAACTTCATTTGCTGAAAGTGATGTCAAGAACCAGAAGGGAATAGAAGCAGTTAGGTGTCTGAAATAAAATTTGTCTTTAAGTCAGCAGGCAATACTGGATTTGTCAGCTCTTAGCAGCCTTACATACTTTGTTGAATATTACCAAATCCATGTCTCATTTCTGTGCTTATCCTCTTGACTGAAATGAACTAGAACTGGGTGGTTCCAAGTCTTAGAAAGGACTGGCTTGGCTTTGAACTTCAGACATAATCTCATGTTTGCTAGCAACTTTTATGTATTTTATGTATCTGAATAATTTGGCAGTCTTTGCAGATGGCTGCAATTTCTCTCGCTAGTGCTGTGCCTCCTTCACTGCTTGGTACATCAACCAGACAAACAATCCCAGGGATGGAGGTGCCAATTGTTTTGCTAGGTTACAGACTGATGGAAAACTGTGACATGTGAGCAGAAGCAACTGGATTGCTCCTGACGGTCCAATGAGATATTTCAAATTTAGTTTCAGATATCCGGAGCGGAAAGGGACGTACAGGAAACCCAGAAGAAGAACAAGAATCCTCAGGTGCAATCAACCAAAATGTGGCCCTTGCCATTGCAGGGAATCAATTCAACATCAGGAACTCTGGAATATCTCTGGCGTCACTGGTGTGTTCACTGCTATGCCAATCTCCTTGCTTCTATCTGTTTCCATCTTCCCTTTTTTCTCCTTTTATCCATCCTTGCCACTAATAGCTACAGTCATGATAAATTGCATTTTGTTTCCTTCATCCCCAACAGAACCCTCATAGTCCTTCTGTCACCTTCTCCTACTCTCTTTTAGATATTTAATTGCTATATTACCATACATTGTTCACATTTTTCTCCCACATGCCTATCTCCATTTCCACACCAAACCTAGACTCATTTCCAGATCAGTAAATGCCACTGTGTCAGCCCAACAGTTCCAGTCTCACCTGAATCCATGGATCCAGGATTCAGATGCTTCTTTTTCTCTATGTGTGATCTTTCCTCATATGGTGCTTTTTTACCTTCTATGCAATTTGGCTGACACAACTGCATGGCAGGAGGGAAGCAAATAGTAGAAACTTTTTCTACATTTTAATAAGGATGTTATTATACAAGATGTAGCAAACTGATGCTTCTCTTAGTCTTTCACTTGCATTCAACTGATCCCTTCACTAATTACACATATAATCAAAATTACAATAACTATCACCTGGATGAGGTCAAATTTACTGAAGTCCAGTCCTGAAATTTAAATAAGATTACTTCACCCAAATTACCTTCCTCTCCTTTTTTTTTTTTCTTTCAATTGACATTTACTTTATATGTTCCTAGCCCTACAGACAGAGTGCCACATTAGGTCCTGATACTACTCGCAACCTTTTGATCTGTTTCCTCTGGATCATGAAAAATGCTGATCAGAACCTTATACAGAAATGGGTTGCAGACCTTCCATCCATACAGCTGAACAGGATTTTAGACCTCCTCTTCATTTGTGTTTCATGCTTTGAATATAAGGTAAGTGGAACAAGGCATTGTTTTGTTGTCCTGGTTTGGACCAAAGTTTTTACTTAAATTCCAGCTGTACAGGGGAAATTTGTTATTAACAATTGTTAAATTAGCACTTTTCTTATCTAGACAAATTAGTTCAGATAAAATAACTGACAATAGTCTTCAAGCAAAATGACACCAAAACTTTCAGGAATTCCTATGAAGGTGTCCTAAGTAGTTTAATTTTTTTCTTTTACCTTGGTATTTGAAGGAATTATACCAACAGCTCCTGTAAGTACTGGACAGGACACTAAGGATGACTCTTTATTTAAGAGCAGGGACTTGATGTCAGCACTCTTCTCTCCAAGATGGTCTATCTTAAATGGACTAAATAACCTTCTCTCTGAACTTCAATTTCTTTCTCTGTAGTACTGAACTACATCTTTGTTTCTATTAGCACTACATATTGTACCTCTTTCCTCATTTGCAACATTTATACACTTTATGTATTAGTCATATTCATTGCTTTCTGCCCCTTCTACAGGTCTCTCCTGTTGTATCTCATTCTGGAGGTATAATTTGATCCCACAATCAAAAATGGAGTCATTGGTGTTGATTGTTTTAACTTTACTTTCAGGGCAAGCAAAGCTCAGATAAAGTTAGCACCCAAGCCCTCCAGAAATCACGAGATGTGAAAGCTCGATTAGAAGAGGCTTTACTGAGAGGAGAAGGAGCCAGAGGAGAAATGATGAAGCGCTGCAGAATACCAGCTGGTACTTCATACCCTTGTGCCCCCATGCCTTTTGAGAGGAGCTCAAGTGGCTGTAAACATAAATGAGTTTGTTAGCTTTGTGCACACTATCCATTTTCATCCTTGTCCATTTCGCTCCCTTTTCATCCACAGTCCATTCCTTTGCAGACCATTCTTGGTTTTGCATGGATGAAAATATCATTAGGTTTCAACTATCCCAGGTGTAGCTAGGACTGAGCTCTTCTCATGTGAGTAATACAAAGCCGAGAAAGAAATTTCAAGATGTTCTAAAAAGTTCTGTTAGGGTCTAATCAAGAGCCAAGGAATAGTACCAAAACAATAGTTAAAAACAAATTGTTCATAGCAAAAAAATTTGCTTCATTTAATAAATGGAAAATATGTGGGCTGGTTTTTGTAAGGCTGTGTAGAGATTGAGCTAGTTAATGCTCTAAAAATCCTCATTAAAAAAAAAATGTGAGTCTTTTTACCAGAACCCTCAACCTGTAAGTTGAATGGTTTTAGTTCTGACAGACTGCTACAGAAATATATCTCCTTCTTTTGGTGAGCTATTAGACTTCAGGTGTCCCCTTTTGTTTTAATCTCTCTGACATATGCTGCACTCTTAGGGAATGATAGATCAGCAGGGGTAAATGAAAATTTGCGCTGGAGAAAGGAGCAGACACAGTGGCGGCAGGCAAATGAGAGACAAGATAAGTAAGTAATTTAATTAATGCATATTGCTTTTATTAGAACCAAGCTGATTGGGGTTTTTATGTTTTGTTCTTGCTCCTAGGATATTTTATCCTAGAATCAGTAGTTTCAATCCTTTCCCTCTTCTGTCAAAGAGAAAGAAAAAGAAAATGTTAATGGAGCAGAAATATCCAACTGTTGCTATGACACAACAAATACTAGAAGGAGAATTTTAAATAGCTATCTACACAATTTTTCTTCTTATTAATAGTGTGGAAAACATTAGTTAGTGGTAGGGTCGTATCAAATACACCACAGAGTCTTGCTACCTTTATTTTGGTGTTGCTCTTGGCTCCTGAGTATATACAGTGGTATATGTTTTGCCACATTAAATCAGCTAAGCTAGGTTTGACATGCTGTGTTAATACAGAGAAGCTTGTTAGCTGGAAGTCAGGGAAGATAATGCTTTGGGGTTTTGCAACAGTTATATGTTTCATGCTAGAGAAGATCCAGTCAGCATGGTTAATGTACAGAGCTCAGTGGTTGCTGGAAATGGTCCAAACACCTGTAAAGTTCATTAAATTTTTACAGCTCTTACTCTTATTGGGATTTCTGCCCTTATTATAGCACTGAGGTTTTTGTCCCTTCTGGCTTTTGTTGCTTTGAGTCATTGTAGTTAATAACCATGACTTCCCTGATTTCCTTTCTTAGCCCTCCTCAGAATTATCTGTTTGTGCACTAAAGGATGGCTCTTTGCTCCTCTGGTTTTATTTTTGGGTAAATGAATGTTGCAGAGCAGCTACATGAAGCCACTCAGAAGCATGATTGTAAGGGTGTTGCTCCAGCCACAGAAGTGCAGCTTAGGAACTTTGGCTGAGGTCACAGGATCTTTAATCTCAAGCTCTAGAAAGCAGCCTCTAGCCAGGAAACAGCACCTTTTTGGGCAGCTTTGGAAAAAGAAAAATGACTCTTTGTGTTTCTGGCATAGACGGGATGTGTGAAAATGCAATTTTGTAGTAGCTGCTCCTATGCTTATTCAGCTGCAGAGGAACTGAGTTCCAGAATTTGCTCTTAGGTCTCAGTTAAGAAGGTATTATGTGTTGCCTTACCACTATCTCCTGCCTTTTATCAATATTTCAGTTCTCTCTTAGACAGCCTGGGATACTGCTGTATGGACCTGCTGTCTTCTGTTGTCAACAGTCTCAGGAATCAACATTTTAAATTGCCTACATTAAACAGTGCTTCTGTAGCACTGAAGCAATTTCCATTTTGGTCTAGTTTATACTTTTACTTTTTTTTTAATGGAATTGTCAGATCAATTATCCATTATTCCATTTTGGGGTTTTGTGTCCTGCTACAGGCAATGCATTCAGATATTACAGCATAGTTTATTGAACATGATATTAAGTAGCCATATGACTATTAAGGAAGAAAAGCATCTATCCAAACTGTCTAGAGGCCTAGTTTTCAAAAGTCCCTTTTTTGACTGCTCTTCTATGATAGCAGCTTTCCTAATTTAAATCCATAGTTTTTAAGAAGCACTTCTGAACACTGTTGTCATTGTTTGCTCTTGTGGGATCATTCAGAATGGTATGCATTTATATTCTGCCTCTGTTTAAACAGTAGGTCATCTAACACTTGGGATACCCTCTGCTTGCTTTAATTAGAACTCCTCTTTGCAGAACAAAAGCTGAGCTAGACCAAGAAGCTCTGATCAATGGAAACCTAGCAACTGAAGCTAACCTGATCATTCTTGATATGCAAGAGAACATCATTCAGGTAAGAAATAGTAGAGGTAGCTTAGTACCAATCCCTGTTCCCTCAGAAACTAGTGGAAGCAAGATTATTTTTTCCTTTTGTTTCTTAGACAATGCAAAATATTTTGAGATCTTCTGTAAACTTTTTTATAGCCTTGAATAGAAAAAAATTCATAGGTAATGAGGAGAAAACTTCATGGTTGAAAACCTTTTAGTAGAAAAGCATTTATCTGCTAGAATTTTGTTGTACTGGACATTATTTTCCCATGACATCACTCATAGCATCTAGTCTTCCCACTGCTTTGGTTGTGGGTTTGATCAGAACATACCAGTATGCCTGTTTAGCCTAGATGCTCAGGATATCAAGAATGCAAGGGAAAGGATGGCGCTTGCCCACCACAGGATCAGTTCCTAACCCAAATTATACATGAAGGATTGGAAAAAGCAGAAATGGAGCTTCAAAAATCACTGCAGAAGCTGACTGAGGATTGGATGCTGAGAGTCTTGGGAACTTGGAAAATGTTTGGGACATTTCCCCCTCTGTCTTCTTGGTCACTACAAAACTGCCTTGAAACTTCTCTTAAGCCAATGTTAAAAATGAGGAAACTCTAAACTCCTGAATGTCTTATGGGCAGGGGAACAGAATTTCAATTCTTGTGTGTCAATTCATTGCTGAATTACCTCATAGAGTTATTGTTTTTCTCCTTCCTATGTAGGCGAGCTTTGCAGCAGAATGCAGAGATAATCTCTTGGGAGGAGTTTTGAAGGTCCTGGTAAATTCTCTTGGCTATGATCAGAGCACCACTTACCTGACTCATTGCTTTGCCACACTCAGAGCACTTATTGCCAAGGTATGCTCTTGATATACTTTTATTTTCATGCTTCCAGTCAAATTAATAGAACAGCATTTCTACAGCAGAGCTGTGTTCATTCACTTACCACTCTTCTGTGACATTTATTAAATATATTTTTCATTTGTAAATACAAAAACCCCTATACTATCTGTAGGGTTGTTGCAGGATTTCAATGTTTGCATCAGTTGTAAGGTTATTTCACTGGCCACACAAGATGGAATAATTAAACCTGAATAATCTTGTGGGTTTAGCAGTCTACTCTTAAACATATAAGATTTACTAATAAAAGGTGGACAATTCCACACAATTTATTTCAAATACATTCTGATTTTAATTAGGAATCTTAATGCCAAGAACTGCACAAGAATTCCATAATATCAAATTTAAATTTTTATATCAGCAAGACTAGTTTCCAATCAGATGGGCTGCAGAGAAATAAAAACTCATGAGTCATTGAGGCCATCATTCTGAGTTTCTAAGATAGGTTTCAAAATTCTAAGGAGATTCTAAAACCTTGACACTTTTCATCTTTGTTCTGCCTGAAAACTAAGCCAAATCTCTCTTCCACTTCTGTGTCACCAGTAAAAAAACTCCAGATCAGAAAAAACAAGAGCAACAACAAAAAAACAAAACAAAACACTACCAAAGAAACCCTAGCAAAACAAAAAACCCCACAAACTGCAAAACTTATATGAGAACAGAAATTGACCCAAAGTATTTTTTTATAATAGAGGTCACAATGGGTTGGGTGCTTTCTAAGGACTCTAAAATCTTTTTAAGATTCATTCTCTTGCAAAGAAAAGCTACTCCAATAAGGAAGAATCCATGAAATGTTTATTTTCCCTAAACTATTCTAAAATACAAATAAGAAACAGGATACTCCTGTCCAGTTACAGCCTGTCTGCTCTTAAATGCAAGTTCACTGACAAAGCCTAATTACAGGGTAGGTATCTGAATAGTTATGAAACTAATAATTATGTTTTCATTTTACTTTATCTTTAAAAGCTAACTTTCAATTACAGTAATGAATTTTGTTAAGCAATTGTTATTCTCATTGAAATAGGTCCTATAGTTAAGCTGACTTGGTTCTGTAATTCATTAAGCAATCATTCCAATTATTTCTATTACACTGTAGGCATATAGATATTATTTTCCAAATGAAAGTGATATAACCCTGTGCCAGCAGGCTTTTAATATAAATTAAACACAAAACAGTGAGATCATAGACTGAGGAAAAGCTGAGAACTGGGAAATGGGTCTGCAAATTGGATAGACTATCTTGTGTTCACTCACACACCTTAATCAGCCCTGTGTATCTACATATGGTACTGGTACATCTGTGCTGTCTCTGCTGGAAGTTTCTGTGGACAGATGTTCTGCCCCCTGAGTTTATTGCCTACTATGTGCATTGTGAAGACACTGTAAAGGAGGATATGGCCCGAAAGCTTGGCAGTGGAAGTTTTGTGACACACCACAGGAGGAAGAACATGTTGGAGGCCTGCAGAAGGCTAGGGCGTCAATGCAAAGAACTAAAAATTGCTCCGTATACTTAAGGAAGTATCTGCATACTTCATCAGTCATTATGTATTCTAAAAATAGCAAATATTCATGTTTCTAAGAATTTTGCAGTATTTGATGTTTTCAAAAACTCCTGGAGCCATCATACTCTGTGTCTATTCTATATCTTTCTCTTTTTTTCAGAACACAAAGACTATTTTCAATCCCTTCTTTCCTGTAGAAAATCTTAAAAATGGAATCTACAGCATTACAGAAATCAGAAGTCTGAATAAAAAGAAGTATAAAATGTAGTTTTTTTAAAACTTTAGCCTTTCTCTAAGCCTTGTGATTTTTGTGCAGCAAGATAATGATGTGTTAATGGCTCAAAATGACAGTAATAAATGTTTTCTTCTCTTTCCCTTAGTTTGGAGATTTGCTGTTTGAAGAGGAGGTTGAACAGTGTGCTGACCTGTGTCAAAGAGTTCTCCATCACTGCAGCAGCAGCATAGACATTACACGGACTCAAGCTTGTGCCACTCTTTATCTCCTCATGAGATACAGCTTCAGCTCTACCAGTGTAAGATTTTGAGAGCAGCAGTATATTTTGTGCCACCTTTTTTCGTGATCAATTGAAACAAAGACTGAAGTTGCAACAGCAGGTGGAATGCATCTGCAGTCACCTGGTCTGCTTCAGAAAAATGTTTCACACATTTGAGCCAAGAGAAGTGCTAAAAGTGTAGGGGGAAAGTAGCTTTAATTGTTGTTCATTGCTTTGATTCAGGAAATGTGACTTGTCCTGCAATATCTGTAAATGCAGCTTCAGACAGAACAGCATTAAGCCTCTGACAGCAAAGACTATATAATGCATAAGCAATACTCTTCATGTTGTCTTTTTTCATTCATTACTGTGTCAGAACTACTCAGTCTAGTTCCATTCTAATGCAATTGCAACCTCAGTAAAATTCCTGTATGCTCATATTGATAGGAATTCCTCACCATCTCCTTGGTCTCTCTTAGGAATAGACTGATTTTTATCACACATGTGGAGTAAAATACATACATTATGCATATAGATTAATAATGTTCTAGCACAAAAAGATATGCATTAACATTTTGGATAGCATCTGATCTTGTACAGAATTTCCTTCACTACTTAATCCTTTAAAAGCCGAGGGTATGTAAAAAGTGTAAGCTCTGCAGAAGGAAAATGTACTGCAGACACACCATCATTATCAGGGTGTAGTGCATCACTACTTGAATTTCCCAGAGGCCTTTTGCTTCCCAGATTTGTTTCCAGAATGTTATTCCAGTCATTCTTCCTCATCTATTCTTGTATGTGGTCTGATCCACACACCCACTGGCCTGTGCAAAGGGGGAAAAGGGGTGCTTCTGGCTTTCTCCTGTCTCAAGTAAGCATGCATATTCCCAGGAACATTCTAGCATCAAAGTACAGACATGTCAGAATTAGGGATCTTTGGCTTAAGTAAGTAAAACGTGATTTGGTAAAACATGTTTTTGCTAAAACATGATTAGGTTGGATGCACCAGAGGCCAGTTATGTGAGCAGTGAGTCTGGGCAGGAGAAAGTGGGTTTGCTTCGTAGAGGAGAGAAATATGTGAACTGCAGTGCAGCCATCATCCTTTCATGTTTTTGTTTTTTTCTTCTGGAAGAATTTTTCACGAGTGAAGATGCAGGTGACCATGTCGCTAGCTTCTCTGGTTGGAAAATCACCTGAGTTTAATGAGGAATTCCTTCGACGATCCTTGAGAACCATCCTGGCCTACGCAGAGGAAGATACAGATATGCAGGCAACGCCATTTCCCATTCAGGTTAAATCTTTTGTGGCATCTGTGGCTTTTATCAGGAGCTTTCGCATAGGATCATGCTTGAAGCGAGTTCTAGATCTTGATTTTCCAAAGTAATGAAAATAAGGATGAATAGGTTATTGCATAAGTTTACATCTAGCACAAAAGAAGTGAGGAAGAAGTAGATATTATGCCATAAAATAAACTCTTAAGAACTTCCCATGAAATTACATTACAGGAGAATCATCTCTTGGTTTTGAGTGCAGCTTTCTCTTAGACCCCAGCAGGAACTATGGCCTCTAAGAGTTTTTCAAAATGGAATTTGATTCATGTTTTCAGACAAGTACCATCCAGGAAGTTTCTCTCTCTTTGCCAACTTGTAAGGTGTCAGCAGCAATAATGAAAAACATTTCAGACAACTGCCAAATACTTTGTTAAAATTCTAAGAGTAACTCAGGTTGTGCTGAAGACTTACAAAAAAGTCTGGTTTCAGATCAAAGATCAACTAAAAATGAACTCCATTAGCACATTTGATTTTTTTCATTCAAAAATAAATAGATCAAAGGATTTCAGCTAGTTTTGTTTAATTAAATGTGTGTGTATAAGATTTGCTATGTCAGCTGTCTTTGATGAATTACATAGAGTTGGAGAAAACACCCTGACATTTCCTTGGGTAAAAGAGGCTTAAAGAGAGTAACATCATCTGGTGCAGATGCTGTTGTTTTTCCAGAAGGAGAAAATAAACACCTGAGAATTGCACATTGATCTTTGCATTACTTCAGGTAGAGGAGCTACTGTGTAATCTGAACAGCATCCTGTCAGATACAGTGAAAATGAGGGAATTTCAGGAAGATCCGGAGATGCTGATGGACCTCATGTACAGGTGAATCCATTTAGAATTGCTACTGAGAAAATTCTGCAGTGAGGTGAGCTGAACTATGCATTTTAGGGACAACCTGTGACAAACTCTCTCTCTATTTGTTCTGTTGGTGCACATTCCCTCTTCAGCAGAGCTGGTCTGTCTCGGGGGCCCCAGGCTGCAGTAGTGAGCACATTGCAGCGCAGCCTCTGGAAGGACATAGATTTGGGCAAGGATGAGAGTCAGGAACATTGAAGAGTCTTGGATACAGCAGTTTTACTTTCCTCATAGTCCCTCTGTCTCCTGCCCAGCACTGCCTAACCATTTATTTTGCTTTCTGTTTAATGAATCATGCAGAATAAAGACAGAGATGTCTTCTTCCATTCAACCCAGGGGACAGATTATAAAGATATTTTTGTTATTTGAGAAGTGGTCATTCACTGCTGCTTTCTGGCCTGTGTTTTCAGAATTGCAAAAGGATACCAGACATCACCGGACTTGAGGCTGACTTGGCTGCAGAACATGGCAGAGAAGCACACCAAGAGGAAGTGCTACACAGAAGCAGCCATGTGCCTGGTCCATGCTGCGGCGCTGGTGGCAGAGTACCTGAGCATGCTTGAGGATCGGAACTATCTCCCTGTGGGCAGTGTCACTTTTCAGGTAAAAGGCTTTGACCTGGCATGAGGCAATTCTGGTGTTTGTGTTCTGCTAAGCAAAGAAGAGGGGCATGTATGGGGCGGTTGATACAATGGCAGTCTCCAGCTTCTATTTCCAGCAGTTTGATACTGTAATCTCTTATTTCCTAAGTAGAACCCCTCTATTATGGCAGGCTTTTCCTAGGGCTGTTACTTATCGACTGTGACAGATGCATCTTTCAAACTTCTTTCTAATAATCTAGATAATTGGAGCTGCTCAGTTCTTTCAGGCATGTTCTCCAATCCTTTGACTGCCCTCAAGTTACTAACGAAATCCTTTATCTGACAGCACAATTTTGAATTTCAGTTTGCTCAAGTAATAGTAATTAACTATACTAACCCTTTACATTTTTACATAGGCTTTCAAGAAAAGGTTTTCTATTCTTTACAACAGGTTTGTGTTTGGTAGCACTTGTGAAGATCTTATTCAGATGACCTTGTTAAAAGAGGGAAACGCTATGCAGACTGGCTTGGCTTTGCCTGTAGTTACAGGTCTCACTTATTGACTCTTTCTGTGATCATTTATTCATTTGGCTCAGATGTGAGATCAACTAATATTGGTGATATGCATTTAGTTGTGGAATTGAGGGTGATAATAATGTGAATAAAAATATTATTCGGGATGAGTGGAAGTATTATCTCCTTTTTACAGATGAGTAAAATGAGTCAGCAAAGGATCAAATCAGTTCTGATTTTGATCTTCTGCAGTGAGTCTGTTAGCATCCAGAATACTGACAGTAGAGTAATACTTTTCCTTATGTTGTACCAGACAAAATGCTTCCCTCTATTCAATCAAAACCACCCCTTAAAATCAGTGTGGGGTCACTTTCAGTGGAATTCCCTTTGAGCTTAATTCATGTTCACACTAAATCCCCTTCACAAGCAGTAAAGCAAAGTTACTGAGAGAATGAAGTGCATAGGGACTGACTTTAAAGCCCTTTTGTGTTAATGCAGACAAGAACTTAGTGTGTGTGTGTCTACCTGCTGAGGTACATTGCTCAGCAGCAGCCTAATTTGCCTGGGCTATTTTCAGGCTATGCTGGCCTTATTTAACATGGTGATAAGGATCACAGAGGTTCTTAAGTTTACAGAAATATTTATTTTCCTTAGTGAAAACGGGGCCTGTGAAATTCAATATATATCCTATATATAAAATACATGGTGATTTACGTATTGTCTTTAATATACAGGGGATATGTAAAATTCTGCAATATGAAGGGTAGATCAAGGCTGAAGTTGGGTGAGGCATGACCACTTTGCAAAAGATCGTGCAAGCCCCAGGAGTATGTCAGGCTCTCTCCTCTCAGAGTGCACAGACTGCAAAACATGGAAATACATTCCTGACTTTAGTTATTAGAGGATTAAAGATGAAAAAGGGGTAATTGGTGTCCATGGCTTTCTCATTATTTTTGTATGTAAATCAGTTCTCTAGACTCTCTTTTCTTTGCTACAAAAGGAAAATAAAATTAAAAAAAATAAAATTAAACAAAATTTAAAAAAAAAAAATTTAAAAAAAACAAAAGAAAACAGTCCTTAATGGATACTGTTACAGAAATGGCTGTTACAGAAAAGGAAAACCAGAAATTAATCTGCATGGCTTGTGAGTTTCTGCAGGTATGTGCCAGTGAACATAAGTCTGGTTGAAGTCACTCTCTTCAATGAGACTGGTTGGTAAAAAGTGGCATAGGTGTGCTAAATGTGCTGTAGTTCTTCCTCTGGCCAAAATTCAGATATATTCTTAACTCCTGTGAATGCTGTTCTGAGGCTGTGCTCACCCTTCCAGTGGTGCTGACGTGATGCGCAGACTAGGCAGTGTGATGGCAGCATGGTTGGAGTAAATTTCACCCATGGAGAAATAAATAAATCCATAAAACCCAGGGGGGAAAGCCCAATCCTGCTAGTGGTGTGCAGTGCCAATTCTTTATCTGAAATCTGATCACTAGTAACAGCCCTCAGTGTCTCTGATATTTTATAAAGACGCCTTTAAGGACTCAGCTAGCTAGCCAGCTGGCATCCATCCCACATGCAGACAGATTGTCATTGCCAGTTTCTGCTGAAGTGAGATACTATTAATTTAACTCCTTTTAATTAATAGAAAATTGAAGCTTAGACTTTCTGCTGCCATTGAAAGTTACATATGCCAGTCCCATACTATATGTACACATATTTCGCTGTTATTTTGCGCATGTTTCTGTATATTATAAAATTTTTTATGTTGATGCCACCCAGTGTCATTTATTCAAAGTCCTGAAGAATTGTAGACATGTTATTTCATGGTCTAGAATCTCAAAATCTTCACCTAGTTTTATTTAAATGCACAATGAAATCCATACCATTGACAAGAAACTGAGTAAATTCTGCAGGATTAAAGTGTAGTATGGCAGAGGATGAACCAAGAAGAAGCAATCAATTATTGTGGTTTTTGGAGAGATATTGTCTGTGTCCTACTTCTCCTCTGCTTGGAAAAGGTGAATAAAAAACTGAAAGTTCAATTTATTCAAGCAGGTGGCAGAAGGTCTGGAGTGCAGTTTGGAATTTCCCAGCTTTTTGAGTGGGAAGCTTTTTGCGAGCGCTAGGAAGGGCACATTGCTTGTGACCCTAGTAGTATTGAGAATTGAGCTCACTGCAGCTCCATGGAAATCCAGCCACCAGAGAAGAGCTAATTTGACACCTAGAGGAGTCTGCATTTTAAACCTGGGGCTAGAAAGAAAATTCGTGATTCTTGCAGTGAAACTCCTGATCTGCCATCTATGGAGATTTATGATGTTACTCTTAACTTCTAAAAAAGAATGTAACTGTGTCCCCTGGTTGTACCTGGAAAAAACTCATTCCTCTTCCCATCATGTAAATATGTTGAAACAATGTCTTCCTCAATCTTTGTGATGTACTGTTGATTTAGGTTTTTTATTTCTGTGCTCTGATGTATTTTAGAACATTTCATCCAATGTGCTGGAGGAATCTGCTGTTTCAGATGATGTTTTGTCTCCAGATGAAGATGGCATATGTTCTGGGAGGTATTTCTCAGAAAGTGGACTGGTAGGGCTCCTGGAACAAGCTGCAGAGCTCTTCAGCACGGTGAGGACCAGAATCACCAAGAGGGAATGGATAGTGGGCCACCTAAGCCAGATCCACAGCTTCATTTCCTGTGCATCAGGAAGCAATGTGGTACTGCTAAACCAGACATCACAGACCTGCCACACTCCAAATAACAAGAGGACACATTTTTGGCTGTCCAAGTACTGCCTCAGTCAGATTGATTAATTTTTTCAGCCTAGCTCAGCCACATACACACTTCTACTGTGCCGACCATAGGCAATATCAACAGAAAGTTACTGTCTCAGGAGGATCCAAGACTTTCAGCTGGTATTATCATGGGATAGTACATTTAAGAAAAAGATCTTGCATAAAGTATATATTTTAGGAGGTATGTGAGAGTTACTTCCATACTTCTACACAGCATACAACCATGAACCTCATAATCTACACGCACTAAGCAAGGACTTGTACATCTCTAAAGATACCACTTGGGTCCCTTTGCCCAGACACAGCTGTGATTGCCCTGAACTGTACATGACAAACAAAT
Source organism: Poecile atricapillus (assembly GCF_030490865.1). NCBI lineage: Eukaryota > Metazoa > Chordata > Aves > Passeriformes > Paridae > Poecile > Poecile atricapillus. Next base: position 119,632,481 of record NC_081289.1, on the reverse strand, counting down.
CCATTTCCTGCTGCTAACCTGCATTTCTAGTTCTTGTGGCCCTGAGGCAGAAACCATGGCTTTACACAGGAATTTAGGCTTGAGAGCCCAACAGATCAACAGATCAGAGATCCAAATTACATCAAGTTTATTGTTTGCTGTTCAGAACTTCCCATTTACTATTGCTAGTTTTCAGAACACCTAAGCAAGCAACATAGCAGATTAACAGATTAGTCCCATAAATCCCCTTTACAGCCAAGCCATTGATGGAGATACAGTTTCTTTTCAGAGTGCATAAAGACTTTTCTTTTTCTTTTCTTCCTCTTTTTTTTTTTTTTTTTTTAAATATTCAAAGGGAGGTTTGTATGAAACTGTGAATGAAGTGTACAAAATTGTCATCCCCATACTGGAAGCACATCGAGACTTCAGGAAGCTTACCTTGACACACAGCAAGCTGCAGAAGGCCTTTGACAGCATTATTAATAAGGTACTTAGGAGGCAAGGCACTCCTAGCAAGACACATTGCAGGGTTGTACTATTTGTTTAAGACTGATGTTCATAAAACTATTGATGTGTGTATTTGGTTTGTGTGGCCAGTGTGATAGTGGAGGGTGAGGGTTAAAAGGGTGATGTCAATGAGAAACTGCTACAAACTCTATCCATGTCCAACAGAGCCAATGCCAGCTGCTGGCCAAGGCTGGGCCCATGGGATCATCCCAGTGGCTGCACCTCTGGGATTATATGTTTAAACAGGGGAAAAAAGTTACTGGCCAGATGTAATTGTGCTCTGAGGAGAGACAAGTGGAAAGTATGTGAGAGCAACAGCTCTGCAGACACCAAGGTCAATGGAGAAGGAGGAGCCAGAGGTCGAGGTGCCAGAGCAGAGATTCCCCTGCAGACCATGGTGAGACAGTTGTGGCCCTGCAGCTCATGGAGACCCACTCCTCTCCCTGAGCATCTGGAGAAACATATGATGAAATTACCATATCCCCCGTTTCCCATCTCTGCACCACTGGAAGAGAAGATGCAGAGCTCTCTCTAGGAGAAAGGGGGAAAGATGTTTTTAAAATTTGTTTTACTTCTAGTTATCTTGTTCTGAGTTTGATTGGTAATAAATTCAGTCGGCTTCCCCAAGTCCAGTGTGTTTTGCCCATGATGGTAACCAATTTGTGATCACTCTCTATCCTTATGTCAGCTCATGAACCATTCACTGTCTCTCTCCTGTCCAGTTGCAGGGTGGGATAATACAGTGGCTTTGGTGGGTACCTGGCATCCTGCCATGATCAACTCACCGTAATTTGAAATAGCTCCATTTCCTTTTTCAAACAAAAGCTCCCATCTGCTTTGGTGTACCTACATAGCATACAGTGTAAAAAGGCTCTCCATACAAAAAAGCAAGGATGAATGTAAAATGGGTTTAGCTGAACATGTCTGTGTCCACCTGGCCACATCTGTTTAACAAAAATAATTTTATTGTCAATTCACTAGTGTTTTTGATTATAAACAGAAGAAATATGAAAACCCGTCAAAATTCTCAGCACTCCTACTTTCCCTTTTTTTCTTCAGAAGAGCCTTATTGCTGAGCCTAGTCAGTTTCAAATTTGTATAAATTTTCATTGCAAAATTTTAATTTTGTTTCATGTATTCAAATGAATTAAAAAATAATAAGGTATTTTGTTTTGTAGAACCTCCTTCATAGTCAGCTTAAATTTTAAACTAGATTGCAGTCAAATGTCCCCTTAGTTTGTATGCTTTCTGTCCTGTGCTTCTAATCCATCAGCACTGATGATATATGGAAGTGGCTTTGAAATGGGGAAAATGTAGGACTAGTGGATTTTCTTATTACATTAGTTAGGGGAAAAAAAAGGCATCCAAATACTACAATGGCCATATAAAGCAATTGTAAATTTCCTCTTCTTTTTATCTATTAGGGTCAAAAGCGAATGTTTGGAACTTACTTCCGTGTTGGTTTCTATGGATCCAAATTTGGGGACTTGGATGAACAGGAATTTGTTTATAAGGAGCCTGCAATTACAAAACTCCCTGAGATTTCTCATAGATTAGAGGTAAGAAAAAACAATATGTTAATGTGATCTCAAATGGTATATTATACTTTTCAATGAACCCACACACTCCCAATATTATTATTGCTACCTAAAAAATCAGTAACATGCTAATTTGTACCATAGATTATTTCCTTAGTGCGTATAATTTCCACACTATCACTTTTTAAGGCATAATGATTAAGTGATCTATTCTTTCAAGTCTATGTCTCTAACAAGCAGGCCTGTAATACATTGAGTGATTTTGAGCATGTCAGATATTTGCTTTGGTATCTTTTCAGCTTTTTTAAATAGAATTGTTATGTTCCCTTCTGATTGTTTTACCTCAGCTTCTGTGATTTTCTGAGCAACTCACAGTGATCTTTGTCAGAAGACGCCTTACCCTGGATAGCTGTGGTTTGTGGAGCAGTATACTGACCATACAAAGCCCAGAAATCATCATGGTTGTCAATCCTTTCTCCTAGAATTGCATTAGCATTGCATTAAGGACTAAAATTTTGGGATAATTCTGTTTCCTTTCTAGGGATTTTATGGCCAGTGTTTTGGGGAGGATGCTGTGGAAGTGATTAAAGATTCTGCTCCTGTAGACAAAAGAAAGCTGGATCCCAATAAGGTGGGGAAGAGTATTACTGAGAGGGTTGAGTGCTTTGTCACACAAGAGAAATGAGGAGAGAAGGTCCCTGTTGCAACTTTTTTTTTTCATTAAGGCAATGAAAGAAACTACCCAACTTGCTATCTCTGTGCCCAGTGGTATTAAAGCCCTGTGACAGGCTTAGCATGGTAGCTTGTCACAGAGTATAGAAATTAAAAGTCCTGATCTCTGGTCCTTGCCCTGGTTCTGATCCCCAGAGTTAAGCTCTGCTCTCCTAGATGCAAGTTTTGTTAGGTCTGAATAAGAAAATTACCCCTGAAGGATTTTCATCTGTGTGCTTTTCCACACCGTCCTTAGACAATGTGTACTGTGGGATACTTCACATGTGACATTCCTTTTACATTCCTTGGGTTGTAAAGTGCTGTGATGATTCTTCCCTCTTTTTTTAGGCATACATACAGATTACTTTTGTGGAGCCCTATTTTGATGAGTATGAGATGAAGGACAGAGTTACCTACTTTGAGAAGAACTTCAACATCTGTCGGTTCATGTACACTACACCTTTCACCATGGATGGGCGTCCCAGAGGAGAACTTAGTGAGCAATACAAGAGGAACACCATCTTAACCACAATGCATGCTTTTCCCTACATCAAAACAAGAATCAGTGTCATCCAAAGAGAAGAGGTAATTGGGTTTTGAAGACAGATCTGATCTAATTTCTCAAAGACTGAAGGAGTCTCTGGGTGGGAAGATTTCCAAATTTATGCTTGGCAGAAAAAAAAAGAAAGCTGAGTTTCTCGGACATTGCTCTTGTAAATAGGAGTATCACAGAAGGGGTAGACAGGGCAAGGTAGAGATTTACTATGGAGAAGAGATGATAGCCAGGTTCTTTTGACCTCCTAGCTTTAATGCTGTGTAGGAGCATATGTGGAGCTGTTTGAAGCTATACTTCTAGCTGATAAAGCAGAAGTAGCATAGGAGTACAATCAGAGAGCTAGATTGGCTTAGGGCTGGTTTAGAGACAAGGAAGCTTTATACTGTAAAAAGTGCAACACTGTTTCAGGCATGAAGTAACTTAGAATAAGAATGAATTTATGAACAGGAGGTCTGATTCACATCCTATTCTTGCAAATGACAAGATGTCTAAGAGCTTTGCATCAGATGCGCCGTCTACCAAGATGACCATCTTCCAAGTTAGATTGAACAGTGTTCCTGGGTTTCACAGCCAGTGCTTTTGAAACAGGAGAATGATAGTGATATTGGATTTAGAACAGGTCAGTTGCATGCATCATTCGGGTAATGAACCATCTTTTCTTCCCTGTCCCTTAGTTTATTTTAACCCCAATTGAAGTTGCTATTGAAGATATGCGTAAAAAAACACAGGAACTAACTGCAGCCACTAACCAAGAGCCACCAGATGCCAAAATGCTCCAGATGGTTTTGCAGGGCTCAGTTGGAGCCACTGTAAATCAGGTAAGGGATTCAAATAAGCCAGATGAAGCATATTTTTCTCACTGCATTCTTTTCTGCACTCGTATTTCTTACACTAAAGGAACTACATCTACTCAAACACATTTAGTCACTTTGTGTATTTAAACTTCATGCCTTGATATTTAGTTACCATATGCTGTTCATTAGCTATGCTTTTGGTGAAAGTGTTCCTGGGACGCACTGTCCCGGCTGTAGGTGCAGAAACTCACAGGAGCCTTGTGAATGCATCCAAGGATTTTTAATTCATAACATGCTAGCCATCTCAGCCATTTTGTTCATTCCAGATGCATCCTTGGGGAATAGGATTAATAATAACAATTCTCCTGTGGAACCACCACAAACTCAATTTCATGGAAGTTAAGTCAATACATGAAGTCAAGACCTGAGTTCCCCAAAATAAAGCTGAGATGCCATAGGTATAACATAAACATACACACTAACAACAACAACAAAAAAAACCCTCAGGCAATTAAAGAAAATTAAAGCGGAATGATGAATACATGGCTGAGCAAAAACTTGGTGTTATGCACAATTTCACAGAGCTCAGGTGTTTTTGCTGAAAGCCTAAATACTCTCAGTTTCTCCAGATTCATCTCCAACCAGAGCATCTATTATGAAATCATGTATTGTTGTAAGCTTTGCAAAGATTGATCTTTTTCAGCACTGGGCTTATTGCCTGAAGGTCATGTAACACACACACAGGAGCTGTGTTTCTCTAATATAACCAGGTTTGTCACTAGGGCTGTACCAGCTCCTCTCTGCTGAGCAGAATTTGTTCCCTTTGTCGTGGGACTGGAGGAGGAATAATAACAGGAGAGGATGAGATATGATGGGCAAAAAATTCTGCTTGCCAAAGGAAGTATTGTGGGGGAAAGGGAGCTAAAATCCATCCTGTTATGGTAACGGTGCATAGTTTTATTTTCTTTCATAACTGAAGTCATTGAATAGCAAACAGCTTTAAACAAATATGTGTTGTTTTCAGTCTAAGCAGGTGGGTTTGACATTTTTCTGTGTTATTTCTATAAGGGACCACTAGAGGTAGCGCAAGTGTTCCTGGCTGAAATTCCAGCAGACCCCAAACTTTATCGACATCACAACAAGCTGAGGCTGTGCTTCAAGGAGTTTATAATGAGGTCAGTAAAACAAAATTGAAATGCTGAATTGCATCAATACATTCAATATTAGCAATAATGCAACGATAATATAACTGAGTAATTACCTATGCAAGTTAGCATCACGAATCCTGGCATCTCACACTTCAAATACTTGGACCACACTTGTTGTTTCTGCTTCACATGAATGCCTAGGTAGGCATTGCATTCTCAAAGGGAAGAAATGTTAACACTCTAAACTAATAATGTATAAATTAAGATCTTTAATTTGTTTTATCTTTTGACATCTTGTAGAAATCAAACATTTCAGACTATTGCCTTGATTTAATTTTTAATAAAATTACATTCTTATGTTGAAAGCTGTTCTTAAGAAAACCACATCTGTCAAGCAGACACAGTGGTAGTGGCAGACACAAGTCCTTTGCTTTAGATACGTTTGTAAATCTCAACAAGCATGTTCACATATGAAGATACTCATCTCCTTAGTCCAGACTATCCTCCTTGCTGAAGGGTAAGTTTGACTTAAATAAAAACAAGTCTTATGCAGAGGATACAGATTCTCAGATACAGAGGATACAGAGGTTTACAGATAACAGGTAAGTATTGCTATTGCAAATTTATCTGTTTAAACAGTAAGTAGGCAGCTAGCTCAGTATTCTGCAGTCATTAAATTTGCTTTTTATTAGTGCATGGTTTCCTAATATCTAAAAAAAAAAAAATAAAATCTCAATTTATGTACTTGGAAAAAACAGAGCTTTCTTATTAGCTCATTATCACTTTAGTCTTGACAAGTTACCAGAGGAATGCCTAGACTAAAGGAACTGGCTCTTGTCCATTTAAATTACCTGAGACAAAATGAGGGAGTTAAACATAAGTATTTTATATATATCATGTCTATTTTTCTTTCCTTTTGCCTAGGTGTGGTGAAGCAGTGGAGAAAAACAAGCACCTTATTACTGCTGACCAGCGGGAATATCATCAGGAGCTCAAAAGAAACTACATCAAACTGAAGGAGAACCTTAGACCCATGATTGAGAGGAAGATCCCAGAGCTGTACAAACCTGTAGTGAAAGTCCACAGCGTAAGGTATAGTTAGGGCAGGGTAATCTCTTGTGACTATGCAAAAATATGCCATTTTTTATAAGGGAGAAAGGGAGTTTTACTGGCAGTGAAAACCAAGCCAGAATATGCATTGCCAACTCCATTACTGATGAAAGAAGTCTGCTGACTTCCACTGGAGATGATTGTAGTGTTAGCTGTAGTGGTTCTCAAGCTCTGTATTCCGGGGGTAGAGGATTTATGTAATTTTATTGCATTGTTAGATAAGATTTCCCCCTCACCCTAACAAAGTTGCTGGAAACATCTTGTGATTTTTCAACCTTTTAAGCCAGAAAGGAGATAGAACAAGCTATCTTCAGCTGAGCTCCTTTTCATAAGATTAGGTATTTCTTTGGTTGTTTTTCATTTGCCAACTCTATTTATGAATCTGTTTCATTGCAGGGAATCTTTTCGTAACCACAGTTTTAGGAAATATGATGTTCAGACTTCTTCCCAAAGCACCTAAGAGCTAGCTGCTTTGGCCAAGGAAGATCTTCATGCTGCAAGAAGTGATGGAGTATTTATTCCACATCTATGAAATCGGAAATCTCTCACAAGACAGTATGTGCACTTTCTGCACAGCATGCAGAAAAGCATTTACTCAAGATCACTGAATGAAAACTAGGGGATAAATCCAAATCAAGCACATATCACGAGGGCTTGGAAAGGAAGGGGATGCTTTTTAGATACTTTTGTATATATTGTGCAATAATGGCCTAATGCAGAGGGGTGGGCCTTAGAGTGGTCAGTGGCATGAAGTCAGTCATGTAAGACATGGAACTTTGTGTGGTTTGATTGAGGTGAGTCCAAACAACATGTCCAAGAAATAATAACAAATTATATGTGTTTATGGTCCTCTTCCAAGACAGCACTTATCCATGTGGTTTTGGCAATGAAGCGCTTTCTGCAAGTTAATCACATGCTTAAATTTTGTCTTAATGAGGTTAGCATGGTTACCTGCTCAGTGTTTGCTGAGCTGGCACTCTAGGGAAGGATAATTTCCTCAGTCAGTTTCTGAACAGATTCTCTGTCATGGTCCTTAACTGCAGGGAGTTCTGCACAAGTTTTCTCAACCAAAGCATGAAAATCAAGAAGTAGTAATAAATAGTTCTTATAAATCTTCTAAACATTTTTCTACATATAGGGACATGCAGTATAATGACTTGACATGCAGTTAGTAATGACATATTCAGCACAGCAAACAAGTAATGGTTTAAAAAGAAGATGCTAAGCTATGAGTGATTCTTTATTACATAAAGCTCTTATGTAGATAACCTTATCCAAAATTAACTATGGAAGCTCACAATGGGGATTTCCTGCAAATCACTTGACTCAGGCTTTACTGCAGCTTAAGAGAAATTAGCACATAATTTATAATACCTAGTGCTTAGTGTTTTTTGAGTCCTTAGAAAATAGCTTACTGAATAATCTTTACACCACTTCTGAAGTATGGAAATGTTATTACAATTTTGCAGATGAGGACGCAAAGAGAAGAGAGAAATTAGGACTTTGGAACTCATTTAGGACTTTTGGAATTCCTTTAGGGAGGCAGTGGAAGAGCTACAATTTTTATTGAGACTATGCTTGCCATGTAATGTTTGTGTTTTGAAACAAAGATCTATGAACGTGTCCTAAATATTACTTCCTCTCCTGCACCTCTTCAATGTTTTGGAAATGATACTTTAATGCTGATTAAAGAAACCAATTCCATTTGCCAAGCACAAAATTTAATGTTAATATTCAAGGAAATGGTTGGGTTTTTTCCCTTTAATACTTCATTTTAGAAAATTACAGTGCTTTCTGTACTACAGAAACATTCTCAGAGCTGATGCCGTATGTTTCTAAAGGCAAGTCCTCTTTAATCCAAAAGTGTAAGGGAGATTGAGGCAGTTGCTTTTAGTGGAAACATTTTGATTTTTTACAGTCACCTGCAGCCTTGGCATTTGATAATACTGAATACATATTGAATATTCCAAGCACTTAATTGACATTTGTGTCATATTTTGAATGTGCTTTTTAGAAGATTCACACAGATGATCAAACAAGATATGGAAATAGGTGAAATAAACCCTGTAGTTACACAACACTTACAGTGTAAGAAAACAATTTCCCTCCTCATTCATAGTATTGTTAAATGAAATAATCAGGAATAAGTGCTCCCTAACTTTGAAGTGAGCATATCCAAAGCACATAAGCAAATGGTATAAAAAAGTTTTGAAGTTTTGAGATCTCAGCCTATCAGAACCTAGCCCTTTATCTATTGTTTTTAACTGCCAGTTGAGGAGAAATGTCAGAATACTGTCATCTATCAAACCCACAATTCAGCATCACTGTTTACAAGATACTTATCCTTTAGAGCCTAACTAACAGAAACCTCAGGTAAATAAAACCCCTAACAGGTGTACAATATACTACATTAAAGTAATGAAGTGGTTCCTTGAACTGAAATAATACTCAGGATAATATGAATGCTGACAGACTCTTCACTCCCATTTTACAATCTGAGCACCTCGCACCTCAGATGGCCAGTCTTGCCCTCAGTTTGCATTTCACATTGTCCCTTCTACAAATGGAACATGGCTTGTACATTTCTTTCAAGAGCTGAACTATGTGAAAGAAATTTTCTATCTTACAATATTCATTTTGCAATAAAGCGACTGTTACACAGCATGTTTATAAGTGCCTTTGTGTTGCATCTTATACCTCAATAGAAGGCAGCTGGAAAGAAACTTTCAGTAGGAAGAACATTTGCTTGTAGAAGCATCATTTAGCAAAAAATTACATTTATTTGGGCAGAAGATGTGTTGGTCTGTCTTTAGGATAAATTGTGCCTATTGCAGGGATTACAAGCAACAAATTGCTTCCCAGCTTCTGTTTTTCATTCAGTGTATGTGAAAAATGATAGTGGTGCTCTCCTTTCTTCCTCTGGTCTGTAGCTGTAGAGCAGAAATATACCTGATTCCTGAATTCAGCATCTGGGTGATTCAAGACTAGGGAGAGTTTTGTGTGTCCAAACTAGGTAGATCCAGAGCTAAACTGCTGGGGCTGCCAAAGGGGAAGCAGATAAGCACTACACCATCCTAGACATTTAGCTGGGAGTTCACCAGAGCTCACTCACCCCTTGCATTTACCACTAGCAAGCACCAGCTCGAAGGAGCAGACTGCTGAATTTGGCACAGGAATCCTGTAGCTCAGCACGAGCATCTCTCTGTTGTCACGTCAGCCATGCCCCATCCTGTGGCAGCACACAGGTGGCAAGGTGGTGACCAGCAGCCTCAGGTCTGTGCACAGGAGAGCTCACCTGGTCCAGACCAGGTGTCAGCACATGCTTGCACATGTGACAGACATAAGGAGTCTGTGCTGGCTATGAGAAGGCCAGCAATAATGCTCGGACATGTAAATGTCAGTGCATTTTGAAAGCATTTGAACAGTCAAGGTCACTGCTTTTGGTCAGCACTATGGATCTCACATGGGCGGCCCTAACACTGGATTTCCTGGTTTTCAGAACGGCATCTATACAGGGAGCACACCTTTCATGCTACATGAATGAAACCACAACATCAGGAGGTGATGGACTCAACAGGCATGACCATGAGTAGGAGTAACCAACTTTGTGCTGGGTACAGGGAAAAGCAGTGTTGTCACTTAAAATTGGCAGGTTATTTGACCTCTTCTGGGAAGCTGAATGCTTTCTCGTTATGTTTCCCAACAATTTTGAGGGCTTGGAAAAGCGAAGGCAAACATTCAGACTCCTTTTTGTTGTTTTTCTTTTTGGCTGTTGGATGTATCATTGTCTCAAATATTTCAGAAAGAGCAATTAAAGCTTAGCACAGAGACAGCTAGGACTCTTTTAAGTGTTTTAATCTCTGAAAGCAATGCTTGTTATGAAAACGAAGCGCACAATAACAGTGTTTTACTGGGATTTACTGTATTACACTGCTGATCTCTTCTGATAGAGAGGAGCACACACAAGGAGTGCTCATTTGGTGTTGTTATTGGTGCTGAATTTAGGAGTAGAGTACTTTGAGGAGTTGCTGGCTGACTATGTTATAACCATCTTTTAAACTGGTTAAAATAAGTGATTAAAAAATAATCAACAGGTCTTGAATAAGTTGTCTCAGGCTGGGTAATACTCCAATCTAATCAATGCAGTGAAAGGAGAAGAGTCCCTGTGGGAAAAGTCCCCTTTGATAATGCGAGTAAAGAAAATGCATTCTCACAGTAAAACTCAGTTTGTGTTCTGGAAAGCTACAGTAAATTTTGGCATTCATTGAGCACTTCACATAGTAATATGCTTCTGTAACTCTTTATGTCCTTACTGAGGGGTTAGTTTAAATTACTCATTTTCATTCAAAACCAGACTGTTTTACAACTGTTCAAGAATTAAAAAACTAACTTTAAAGATTTTTGAATGCAATGTTATCAATCAATATTGGTCAGTAAAAGATCCTGAAAACATCGAAGTGTTTAGCTGATCAAACCAAGCAAACTAAGCCCCAGAAGATGCTCAATAATAACTTTTATAAGAATACTTTAGAAAGTCTTGAAAGTTGTAACATTTTGTTCAGCTTATCTGTTCTAAGCAATTTGATGCTTTGCACCCTTCAAACAAAATTTTCTCTTTAGAAAAAAAAAGTTGCATTTTACTTTTTTTTATAAGTTTCTCTTCATGAATTTAAAAGATACCTAAATCATTACACACCCTTTTTTCTTTGTTCTTTTTATGTTCTATGTCTTGTTACAGAAATAAAGTTTTTCACTATCAGCCTTTATTCATGGAATATTTCTAAATATGCAACTACTGGTAGGATGCAAATTACAAAAGAAAACTAAATAATCAAAGGGACAAGGTATTTCAGCTGGATGGCAAGAGGACTACATCTTGTGCATTTAATAACACGTGTAAAACAACTGGAAGGGAAGATTTCCTATCACATATTTCTGACTTGCCCAAATGTGAATGAAATCTGTGCGAATCTCTTTTCCCCAAGAAGAGCTCAGTGGAAACAAACAAACAAAAAACCAAACAAAAGCAAGCTTAGCACTGTTGTTACATTTAGAATTTGAAAGTGCCACAAAACCATCTTAAAACCTTAAGAACCTCAAGCAAACAAGTGTTTCTGGACTTAATATATAGTGAAGAAAAGAAGTATGCCCAAAAGCCCTATCCCTTCCTTTATTTGCAGGTCAGCTTTTGAGAGATGGACAGTCCCTTCTCAAGTATCAAAAAAAGGTTGGAAGTGCTCCAAGGAGGGTGTTCCTTTTTGTGTTAAGGCATAAAAGTAAAAAAAAAATAAATCATAAAATTCAAAATTCAAGGGCTCAAATCTAAACCCTTAAGGAGACATTTTTCCCAGAGGAAGAAAGGAGAGAGGAAGGTTTTGTGAGCAAGATCAACTTTACAAAAATTTAAGTTGATAGCGCTTGCCTCAGAGACTGGAGATTTGTTAGCAGCCTGGAAGGATGGCATCTTTGCTGTACTTCATACCACCAACTTTTAACATCAGGAAAATAATATTAAATCAATAATGTCTAAAATATTTCAAAGAGGTTGGTTTATGTAAGAAGCCTCAACCATTGATTAAACTCAGAAGAGCAAAACTTTTGTAATCTGTGGCAGATTAAGGAGCATATATGATGTGTGAAAAGGTTTGCTCAACTCAGATTGTAAGGAAACCCTACAATCCTTTGCCCCCAAGGCCCACTGTAGTTTAGGACAAATGCTTCAGCTGAGCAAAAGAAATCCATCCATTAACAAGCAATCAGAGAGGAAAAGATCAGAACACCAACACTGCTGGGAACAAAGGAAGCAGTATTTTAATAGGGCAGAGTAAATTGCCCTATTGCTTCTCACTTTCTAGACCATGTGGGGCACTCAGTACCAAACTGAGGACTGTTGGGCACTATTGGCAGCTGTCAGGAAAAAAGAAATCAAAATATTTAAACAAATAAATAAAATATAGAAAAATCTATTTTTTTCCCTAATAAAAACATTCTTATTTTTTGTGGGGCTTTTGTGGATTTGGTGGGCTGGGTTTGTTTGTTGATTATATAGGTTTTGTTTTGTTTCATTTTGTTTTGATTTTTTTTTAATACTGACTTCCTGGATTTTGCTAGTTTACGCCAAGAGGTGGGAAACAGCAAAAGCAACTACAAAAGGCACACTGCTTTCACATCACTCCTTTGAAGGAGGCAGAATAAACTTGGGATTGCTGCTTCCAGGGGAGGAGTCAGGCTGTTTAGGAGAAGTACCACAGCCCTGCACATCTCCTGCAGTAATGGGCGCCAAGAGCGACCACTGGTTCCACATCCTATGCACAAAAGGGGTGCTGTGGATGGAATTACATAGCTTGAAAATAAAGTCACAGACAGGTACAGCCTGAGGAAAGAGAAGGCATTGCACCATGTCCTATTATTTCAAGTACTTTTGGTTCACTGGTAATTTTCTGTACTGCTGATTGGTGGAGGATGCACCCAAATGTACCTCCCAGTGGCTTTGCAGTTCTGGGGCCCTGCTCACAAGGCAGGCACCATCACTGGGGTACTGGCCCTGCAGCACCAGCTGCTGTGAGAGCATTCAGTGTTTCCATGGAGAAGAAAATCCTCCTAGACAGGCTACGCGAGCCTTCCTACAATGCTGATCATTCCCACAGCCTGGTAAGGAAAGGCATTTAACATAAGGTACTTGTGGTTGCAAAACTGGAATTTGCTTAATCCTCCATTTAACTTCAGCAGTTTCATTTCAAACTCCCATCCCTGCTCTCCCTGACACTGCTGTAAGTCACCCCCTGCCTAAGATCCCTTTACCTGACTACTGTAAACCTATGTGTGGTTTGAGTTGGACAATCCAGTGTGCAAGGGAGTGTCCACAAAAGAAAGCAGAAAGCTGCCCAAACTCAACAAGTCATTTGGGGATTAACTTATATTTTTGAATCCTCAGCAGTGCTCTGCATTAATAAGGTACCAAAGTTCATTCCCTGCATCCAGGGAGAACTGCATTGAACTGTATTGAAAACTGTGACTCTTCATGTGTTGCAGGGTTGTCTGAGACAGTGAGAGGATACCTGTATCCATAAAACAACTGCCAGGTCCCAGATGAAGCATCTGGCTACCAAAATAAAGCAATGGTTTAGTTTAATGGATGAATCTCTACTTACTGTCTGTACCTGGTTGTGTTGGCAGTAGGTACATCTGAAGGCTGAAGGCTTACACTGCTAGTCATGAGCTCATTGAAACACAAATACAGTGTTGGGACACCAGGCATGTTGTACCCCTGCTGGTGCAACAGCCACTACTGGATGCTTCAGGATGAAAAATCTTTGTGATTATGAGAGAGGATCTACACCCACAACCATTGCTATAAAGGACAGATGAATCAGCATTTGCATAACATGCACTTGAAGAACAGATAAACTGTCCCCAGCCTCTGCAAAGCAGCTTCACACTGATATCTTCTAAATAGGAGCAAAAGACCCTTTGTCTTCTTCAGCTTTATCTCTAGTCAAGATGAGACCTTTAGTGTTGAGAGCCACCATTAAACGGCCACGAGATGGGCCCTTATTTGTTAAGTCAGTCAGCAGGTGAGAAAAATAGAAGATGGGTCCACCACCCTTCTCAACAAAATGCCCAAGTACATCAAGTTTTTTCTTGCATTTTTACAGTTAAGGCCCTCAATATCCTAACCACGCTTCTTACAAAAAAAAAAGATACCATGCCTCTAAGTTAAAATCCACTTGTGAATTTGAAACTAGAACGAAGGTTGAGAAACCCCATTCTAAGAGGACAGTTGTCTAATGATTTTGATGAAATCAAATCCTCACTTGTACAAAGTAAACAAATTTGTCCATGCAGAAGAGAATGCTACATCCTACCTATCTCCTACCTATCTCCACAATTAAGGAGAAACTCCTCCAGTGACCCATGTATGAGGGAAACAAATGGGGTCATTAGTTTCTTCATTCTGTCATTGTTTGGCATGAACATGCACAAATTTAGGATTGCATCAAATTAGTCCAACTCTGGGAGTTGATTTTATAAATTTCTTTTTCCAGCAAGAAATTGCCGATTGTTTTTCTGTCCTGCTTTCTTCCTTCAGTTCTTGTTTTGCCTTTTACTATAGGTCACAAGTTTGCTTCTGGGGTGCTGCAAAATATTTTCTCCCTGCCCTGGCAGGTACCCTGTGAATATTCAGCCTCATTCAGGCCAGCTCTGCCTCTCATTAGCTGTCATGCAGATGTGCTCATCTGCCCCAGCACAGACATCCAAATAGCCCTTCGGTGATAATTTTAGGTTTCAGCAAGATTCTCCAATGTAGTTCAAAACCCCAGTTGCTGTATGCACATATCCATTAGGGAAATTATTTTATTAATCTCTCAGATGAGTCATCACAGCCTTTTGCAGGGATTGAGCTTGGTTGTACAACTTCATTATACTGAAGATACAACTACACTAAACTGCAGTGGCCTCCTCGTCCTGCTCAAAAATAAGGGCCTGGGAGGTCTGGGGAATCAAGCATTCTTTAAAATATCTCAGGGATAAAAGTTTGGTGGCAACTTTTTCCTCTGTTGTATTAGAGTTGCTCAAACCTCAGGGAACATATTTTGACACTGCTTCTCCAAAGATAAGGGGAAAGGCAAGTGCTACATTTCATCTAGTGAATGATTTCTGGAGTTGCATTCTTGTGCATTCATGCACAAATCAAGAACTCTGTTCTGCCTCAAATATCCATAGACCTAATGGTGAGATCCAAGACAACGTGTGGCAAACAGCAGCACGTACCCTCCAGCACTGAAAACTCTGATGATGGAAAATCAGGTGCACAGCTGCATTTTTTCATTTCACTATGGACTCTTAGGCAAGCATACGGGATTTTTTCCATGCTACCACTGATGTGACCCCTGAACCAGGGTGGAAAAAATGCCCTGCCCTCTTTTGTGTTTGTGTGACATCCCTCCTTTGCAGATGGGGCTCTGCAGAAACCAGCCATGCAGTGTGAATTGCCAGTGGTGTCCTGTGCTGAGAAAAGAGACAGAATGTGCATCTACTGAAACTGCTTCATGCCTAAAAGCAAGTCAGGAGAGCAGATGCACATGAGAGAAAAAGTTGGGCCCTGGCAGCTCTCTTACTCTGCCTCTCAGCTGCCATGCCCACTGTATGGGGTCATTCACACCAGTGCAATGGTGTGTGCATTTATTTATTCATCCACAAAATTACCCACAGCTTTTCACTGCGGTGTGCCGAATACTCATGAGCAAATGTTCAGTATTTTTTAAACAGGGTTTTATTTAATTCCCTAGCCTTCTATCCAGCTTTGTCATTGGCAGCTGCTTGGCAGTAAGCAGCACTTGGAAGTGTCCTTCAGAGGCAGAGGTGCACCAGAAGTCTTTGATGGGGGATACTCCAGCAGCACAGTCCTGCCCTGCCTAGCCCCTCTCTGACTCCTCAAAGGCAGGGAAGAATTGGGGGCAGGGGTGGGAGGTTCTGGTGGGTCTGTTCTGGTCATGCTTAGGTGGGTGCTTGAACACCACTTCCTACTTGCCAAATCTTCCTTTTGGATAAAAAACAAATACGTGTTTTTTTCAGGTAAGTGTTATTTCTAGATGGACAAAATAAGGCATGGGAAAACATTACCATTTCCTGTGGAAAGAACATTCCAACTTTTTGTTTTGCTTGGCAATACCAGAATTATTATTTTTTTTAAATTTTCATAGGATTGTTTTTTATACGTCAGGGCTGTTTCCACTATCTCTACAAATCAAATTAAGTTTGCTGTGGCTTAAGGGGCTTCTCTGGAGCTGTGAGTCTTGTGGAACTGACAGCATCCTATTCTATGAGGTTGGAAAAAGCTGGGAGAAGGGAAATTATGCAATTTATGAGTTAGGGTGCCGAGGAGCTGCTTGGCAGCTAGATGTACACTGAGGCATAGATGTACACTGCAATCTGAGGAAGACATAAGGCAACTCATCTGAGATAACTGTGGCCTCTACAGTGGCAGCAAAGCAAAAAACTGCTGCCAAATACAACAGCAGAGGGAATGTCTGATCCCCCTGCTTTCCACACTTTCACAAAAGCCATGGGCCACTGCTGGGAACAGAGTTGATGCAACTTGCCTCTAAGTTTAGCCCGTAGATCACTTGCACTCAGGTGCACTTGCAGCACAGAGGATGCTGATGTGACTGACCCAATGTCTCCTGAGTAAGCTGTGTGAGATATCCAATACAAAAGAGGTTTCAGGCATGGGAAGTGATATATTCCAGAAGGATGGCAAATCCATGAGAGCTCACTCTGCCTGAGCCTCTGCTCAACCCACTGTGGAAGGGAAGGATGATTTCTCTTAAGTCCTTCTTGTTTTTAACCCTATGCTCTATGTGCATTGGGTTTATCTGTATTGTAAGCAATCTGAAATGTCTGTCAAAGCATACCACAATATTTATCTGGACCAGATAATGGAAAAATACAATGAGTTCTCTCTCTTCAAAGTATTACTTTTACTTACTTTCAGACATGCCACTTACTATTTCCTACTCACAGACATGGGGCATCTGCCTTTTTGAAGGAAATAGGTGGGTTTGGGCTTCTTTTTTTTTTTTTTGGGTGGTATGGGCTTTTTGTCAAAATATTTAATAGTCCAGTCTTCCTTCCTGGCAGAGCAGATCCCAGATAAAAAAACACTCCAGGCAGCTAGAAAAGCTCTGCAAAAGCACCTGTTCCCAGCTCAATGTCACTTGCTGGTGCTTAGGCTGAGCAAGGCAACACTCCCACAGCCCCAGGTGGGAGCAGGCATCTCTGATGGTGACAAAGCCAGCACCAGTGCCCAGCTGGGAAGGAGGAGCCTGCTCCTCATGGCTCACTGCTGTGGAAAAGTAGCAACACACTCACACCTTCATCCTCTTTTCTCCCAGAGCCTTTGGTTGGGTTAATTTAGACAGAGACAAGTTTCTCTCTTTGGTGCTCGACAGGGTGGGGTCTATGTCCCCTCTCCCAGGCTTCCCTATATGGATGTGCAGGGCAGACGGAGCAGATTGGCAGGGGCTTACTGGCCCTCCTCACTTGGTGCCCACCTATGCACCCCTCTGCCCCATCTGGCAGATTCCCCAGGCTCCCAGTTAGTGCACTCTGGAAGCCCTCTACAGGGTCAGACAAGCCCCAAGGAGCTGAAGGGTGAACCAAGACCTACTGGTTTTAATTGCACCATCAGAGGAAAAAGCCCCATCCAGTGCATGACCACACTGAAAGACTTCTGCCATTCCTTCGTAGGTGATACAACAATTGACTTCTTTATTTAATTTCACTTGTTTTAACTGTCAAGAGCTGGCAGCTCTTGAAAGAAAGGATTAAGTGGGAGAAGTGGAAAGAGTCCTATCTGCCTGCTCTGTACACTGCTGTAGTCTGAGTGCTTTCATTCTGTTTGTACAGTTTCTGGTACAACATGGTCCTGACCCAACTATTCGGATGAATAAGCTGATGGTAAGAAGCTGTTTGCTAGTCTGAATATACTTTCTTTTTGGTTGATAATATAAAAAATGGTAAGTGGTGCTCACTGTTATCTTGATTACTTCTTTCATCAGTACCCCCTTTTTTTTAGAGTTGGTAATTCAGCCATAAAAAAAATAGCCTCTGCACGGGAAGTTAGCAGTCAGGATTAATAACTATTAACATCTTAAAGAGCTACAGGGCCTGTTTGCAAATTTGGACTGCCAATATTTCCAAAAACATGTGAGTTTGAATTAAAATGTAGAAAAAATGCATTTCTTTTAATAAAAGCTCTGTGGTTTGAGAGGTGGTTTACACCAACGTCATAGCAGCTTTACTTAGAAAAATACTTGATGTGATTTAATCTCTGAAATGTTTTAATGGCTTCAGAGATTTCAGAAGAAATACTGGAAATGATTTAGATGGAAATGTCACTGAGCCTATTAGCTTTTTATAGAATGAGAAAACCCTAAGATTTTTTTGTCCATCATTACTTGAGTGTGGTGCACAGGGGAAAAAAAAAGAAAAAAAAAAGAAAAAAAAAAAGAGATATTTTCAAATTTCCTTAATCTCCTTTTTGGGCCATTCTGCAACCAATATTCATTGAGAGAAATTCTGGTGGTCTCCATCAATGAACTACAGGTATCATATCTGGGGAAAAAAAAAAAAAAGCTGGAAATATGCAGAGCTTTGGGAGAATTAACCAGGGAAAGGCAGAAGAAAAGCAGAGGAATAACACAGAAAGAAGGAAATGAGAACGGATCAGAAGATGCCAGCATATGATAGCACACTACACATAAAACCAGAAAAAGCAAGGAGTGATGCACCACAGCTGCATCCTTTTGCTCTGTGAAGTAACTCATAATAATCACCTTGCAGGGCCCTATATCCAGAGCTGGAAAAGAAACCCAGGCATTGTTTTCTGTACAGTCCTGAATGCTGAGTCTCCTGCATCATCCTTACTCCTGGGCTGTGGATTCTGATTTGTATTTGGGAGGGACTGTCCTGTGAAACCCTTCCTAGCATCATCACAAAGCTTCTGAATCATTTGCTCCTGGAGACATTGGAGCCCTGGGGCAATGGAGATAGCGCTTGAGATAAGAATGGGAGGAGTGAAAGAAACCACTCATCAATCCATTCCGAATATTCAAACCCTTGAGCGAAAAAAATTCAAGGCGCACAAAAACAGGGACTACTGTATCCTTTCACAGATGAAAAGGCTTTAGAGATGGCCTGTTATGGCCATCTGGCGAGTAAAAATCCAGCCACAAGTCTAAAAACTTTGCTTCTAAGCTGAGGTTCACAAAACAATGCAGAGGGAGCTGATGTCCGCTTTGCTCTTTGAAAGCCTTTCCGAGGATCCCATCCAACCCAGAGCAGCCGGAGGGCACATTCTGCGAGGCTCCAACATGAAAAAACCGATTCACATGAGAGCCTCCACTGGGGAATCCCAATCCCTTGGCACCGGACTGTGCACCGGCCTTAGACAGGTATCGGATCTGCCCCCATTTATCGGACGTGGTGAGGCCAACACTTCTTTTGTGGGCTTCGAACCAGTCCCTCCAACCTGCGCACATCGCGGACTCCGCTTGGGTTAGCCCCCTGCAGATTTTCCCAAGGACGCTGAATTTCCAGGCGCAGCCTCGCCGGTAACTCTACTCTCCCTGACAAACTGCTGCCGCATCCCGGGGAGCCACCGAGGCGGGCTCTTAAACGGGGAGCGAGAAAACTCCAGCGCCCCCCGAGCCCGGCCCACCCTGCCCCGTCCCGGGCAGGATCGGAGGGTGCGGGGGCGGGCAGAGGGGCAGGATGGCAGGATGCGGAGCTCGGCAGAGGGGTAGGATGGCAGGATTCGGGAGCAGGAGCCAGAGGGGCAGGATGGCAGGACGCGGGGCCGGGCAGAGGGGCAGGATGAAGGGGCAGGAGCCCGCCGGGCCGGGCCGGGCCGGGGCGGGCGGGGGGCCGGAGCCGTGCTGGTTTTGGGCAGCGCGCAGCCGCAGTGCGGCCGCCGCCGGCTACAAAGCGCGGCCGGAGCGCTCCTCGGAGTCGCGGAGCGGCGGGAGGGAGGGAAGGAAATAGGGGGGCTGAAGTTTTGCGGGGTCACGGGAGCCCGCCCCATTTCCTCGCCGGGACGCGGAGCCCGGAGGTGAGCGACGGCGGATGCGGTGGGATGGGACGGGGCTGGACGTGGGGGCTCGGGAGAGAGGCAAGCGTAGCGGCGCTGAGGCTGCTGCAGCCCCTCTCGTGGAGAGGAGCAGCGCAGTTCCCCCGGCCCCGGGGAGCTCCTGGGTCTGTCGGGAGCGGACGGCCGGCCACGGCGCACCGGTGTGTGAGCGTGTCGCGAAGAGTTGTTGATATCTCCCGTTCTGAGGAAAAAGGCTTGATTATGCCAAACGGGGCGCGTATTCCGTGCATCGCCGCATGCCGCCCGCTCTCGGAGCAGCGGAGACGTCGCTGCCCTGCGCCCCGCGGCCGGGGTGACCCCGCCGGGCCCGGGAAGCGCTGCCAGCCGCGGGGGAAAGCACCTGGGCAGGAGAGAGGAGAGGGTGGAATGGGTCACATGTGCCAACTGTGTTCCCCGTTGCTTTGTTTAAGTGGACCGTCACTAAGTTGTGAGCCGGCACTTCAAAAGAGGAGAGAATTTTTTTGGGTAGGGGGATGGGATAAGGGGAAGGTCTTGGGCTTTGATGATCAGTACATGAAAGTGCCTTTGGCTGCTCTTCACGAATCTCAAAAAAAAGAATAAAAAAATCCAACTCACAAACTCTTAAAAGATATCCTGAAGTGTTTGAAAGCAGTCTTAATTTTTTGAACCGACGTTGTGGGACCCAATAGCTTGATACATATTTACGTGTAGAAACTCATTCAGACATAATTGCAAGCCTCGGTAATAGTGACTTTCTTGTGACTGCTTTGTCCCCGAGTTGCACAAAAGGCCAAGCTGTTTAACTTTTCTTGCACCAATGTTTTAAGGTCAGGCATAGTGTGTTTTTCGTTAAATCAAATCTCTCAAACATTTAAGTAGCAGCAAAGCCCGTTTGGCAGTTCAGTAGCATAGTTGCCAACCTTGTATCTTGGCAAGCCATAAAAGATACCATGACAATTTGCTGATTAAACACATCAGCTGTATCTTACCCTTTTATTTCACCCCTCTGTCAGAGTGACTGGGTCTTATTAAAGATTATGTGGGTGTCTGTTGTGAAGGAAGGAAAATATGAGAAAAATGAGAGGAGGCTGATTGGGTTAATATGAATTTTAGAAAGGCCAAACTAATTTAGTAAGGGTTCGTGATGTTCAGAGAAAGGCCTGACATTTTTGTTCAGGTAGTGTTTCAAGTCCTTAGAAGTGCTGCTTGGATCTTCAAGTCCAGAGTCAGCTTTCCAAAGGGAGTGGGTGCCAGCCGGGCTCAGTGGTGCTGCCTGGCAGGAGTAGGGCTGCACCCAATCCATGCTGCAAGCAGTATCTTTGAAGTCTTGTCTCTCTTCTGTCTGGGAACATCTGCCAGATATTAATGACTAGGTGAAATGGGATTCCACCCCAAAACTGCCTCCTCAACAGGAGCTATTGTCGTGTGACGGGGACAGCCTGTGTCCTTCCTCCCTTGGTTTTGTGTGAGACAGGTTGCAGCTCTGGTGCATGAAGGTGTGGGGAGATGGGGTGTGGAAACTTTCTTTCCACGTGGTGCTGAGTGTGGGTCACACCAGCACCAGGGGCAGCAGCACAACCCCAGGTTATGGCAGAGTGCAGCTTGGGCTGAAGGATAGCTGGATACAGGCTCTTAAGTGCCTCAAAAGTCTGTGGCTTTGCTGACCACGTGTTTAATGGAATTTGATGTTACATTTGACTCTGTTTCATTTGTCTAACATCACAGTGTGGTTTGTCCCTTTGTATTGCTAGTGATCTAACTAGAAGGACATTCAGATTGTAAAGTGTATTTTAGTGACAAATTCTGTAGCACTCTAGCCCATATGGGAGTGCCTAATGTCTTAGTTTTTAAACTTGTGCACACCTGCTTTCTTTTAAGATTGGGCTTTACTTTAACATTTCACTGGGGAAAGCTTTGTCTTTTGATTGAAAACTGAATGTGAACTGGTTTTATATGTCAGCTTACTGTGTCTTTAAAAATCCCACCTCCTTGGGAGAACCAGCAGCGGAGGTATTTCTCATAGCACAAATGACTTCAATTTGAGGTGAATTGGTGCAGTAGCCCCCCCTCAGTATCTGTTTGCCTTTTCTCACTGGCAGTTCTCTCAGGTTTGTACGGTTCTGGTACAGCTTGTCTCAATTTCTGCAGTGCTCTTCATGTCTAAATAATAGATGTTGAAAGTGAAATGAAAACGTCCAGATGAAGTGTCAATTTCGCAAATGATGCAGAGCTACTGCAAAGAACTGTCAGGAGTGGGCATCTGATCGTGCTTTTAGTTGCTAAAACATTAGTTGTTTACTGAGGAGTGTTGCAGATTTTCTTGTGTTGTCAGCACCTGTTGAAGTGGTAGGTCATGGAGAAGAAGGGCTTTTTTCCTAGTCATTTAGCTAATGGAATTGACTAATGGGCCAAAGGAGGGTGTTTCAGGCGTCACTGCTTGTACTGTTTATCCATCTAAATTATCCTCTGCACTTTAAAAAGGAAAGAAACATTGTACTTGGAAAGTGGTTTGAAAGCTTGTGTGTGTGCACGAGTATGAATTTTATCTAAAATTTTTGTGGGTTGTGTCAAGATGACAGGTGTTAAGCTGATGACTAGGTTTTCATGTTGTAATGATGAGGAGGAGTTCATGTGGAATTGCAACAAGAAGTAGCAATGAACTACTTCCAAAAAATCATGATTCACATAACTTCTTAAGGATGGAGTAAATGTAGTTTACAGATGACTTGAAATGCCAGCTGTAATTTTTTACAGAATTTATTTGAGAAGTCTTTTGTTTGAGCTATATAAAAAATACCTAAAAATCACATTGTATTTTTATGAACCTTATGTATATAACTATATTTCACAAGCTTTTATGAAATAAAAATATTCATGAACATTATTAAATAAGTTCATCTTGACTAGAGATTGAGATTTATGGTAAGGTTTATAATGTATCTGGATCTAGTGGGAAATGATTAATTTTAAGTATCTTAATAGTATCTGCTTGCATAGTTGAATAATTGGTAGTGCTGTAAAAAGGCATTTAGGCATCTCAAGGGAAACTATTTAGGCTTGTCAACTCTGACACTCCACTGTTGTCTCTTGCTCCCATCATAAAGGCTATATATTGAGGGGAAATAACATGAAAATTAGATGACTGTTCCCAGCTATCAGAAGACTGGTACCTGAAAAGAAATAAATACGTGTCAGGAATGAACAATTGGCATAATTTTTTTTTTTTTTTTTTTTTTTGTTCAGTTTATGTATTTTCCTAGCAGTGTTGTATTGTGAATTATACTTGTAAGGTCTGTCTAGTGCGTTCTCTAATTCTGAATTCTACCCATGTATTTTACTTTGGGTAACTGTATCTGTGGTCATGACAGTGGTGTTGAGACTTGTGGTTAAATCTGAATAGTGATTCAGGCCATATTTATATTTTTACTTCACCAAAAGTATTGCCAAAAAGTTCCCTGGCAAACTCCAGATAGCAGAAAGATCTATGTGTGATAGTCACTTTTTCACATTTAAGGGTGTAGTTGCCCATGGTGAGGAGAAAATGAAATAGCTTGCAATGTGCCATAGTGAATATGGGAAATGCTTTCTGAGTTTTGATAGTAATGAAAAAAAAAAAATTGTCATTTAGGAGGGGTGGTAAGAGCATCTGATCTCTCAGGCTGCCACAGACTCTGGGGCTCTTAACCCTGTATTAAGCCAAATGACTAGTTTGGTTAATGCATAACTTAGCAGTTATGCATCCTGTTGGACTTAAAGCACTCCCACAGGCTTCCCTTGTCAGTTAATGCCAATTTTGTGTCTTTCTGAGCTCAAAAATGTGTTCCTGATTTTTAATTAGAGATGTTCTGGTGAAGGACAGCTCACAATTAAACATGAGTCATGAATGCATGTTTTCGATGTCCCTTTAATTCTTTAGAGAAGTGAGTAGACTGAAGACAGAGGAGTCTGACAAGATCAGTTGGAACTTAATTGTGGATAAGCATTGTCAAACTGAGTCTGGTCTTTTCAAAAGCCAAACTGCTGTGCACATACTTTTCTGGTGTATGGACTCCTTATTGCACACAGGAGCCAAAAGCAGACCCAGGTATCTGCCCTGACAGGTTGGAGGTTATAACCACCTTTCCCTAAAACAAGGCATTTGCAGAAAATATTCTGCTGAAGGTGATGATGGGAGGATGGGCACTGGGGATGTCCCAGCCTGCTTTGGGGCTTAGGGATGGTGCCTGTGTCCCATTCCTCACACAGGAGCTGTCCTGGAGCACTGGAATGTTGCTGTGTGACACACAGAGCTCAAGCCAAAGCAGTATCAGTGAGAGAAGTCTCCTACATGCATATGTCTGTTTTTCCATCTTCTCTGCAGCTGTGTATGCAGTGAGCTGCAGATAGCTTTTTGTGGTGTTTGGAGGTAGTTGGTGCCCAGGGCGGCAGTGGAAGCACCTCACTGTTTCTTGGACAAAGGTTTGTGACACCACATTTATGGGATAGATTTGTGGTCTGTGCTGGCCTGGTGATATATTAGGCCTGTTTCAGCATGTGCTAGTGCTCTGAAGTAGAGGATGTTCACCCTGCCTGTAGATGCCCTAAGCTGCTGGTTGCAGAAATCCCAAAGGATTTACTGATGGCTTCTTGGCTATCTATGCCTTTCCTCATCCTGAGGATCTTACTTTTTCTTACTGGTCTGCCATCTGCTGGGTCCAGAGTCCAGTGAATTTACATGAAACAGTAGTGCCCTGGCAGGAGTGGGTTGTGCTGCTGCTGAGGTTTCCAAGGAGATGCAGACAGTCAAAATGTTGGTTATTGGACAAGGCAGTAGCCTTAATAAGGATGCTTTGGGTTGAGAAGTTCTGTACCTGAGGTTTTTATCAAATGTGAGTCCCCATACATCTATTAAGACTGATCAAGGCTAATCAGTCCTGTATGTCTTGTATGGGTCAGTAATTAGTTAAAATTAACTTTTAAACCCTAAGTCCATGGATTTTTTTTCCTACTTTTTTACTATGTCCAGTAGTATTCCTAAGTTTAGCTCCAGATAGGGCTGTTACCCACACAAATGATCAGTCCTTCTCTTGGTCTCACTGAGCTGATAGCCTTTACAGCTGCTGTGCACTGGCAATGAGTTCTGTAGCATGTGTGCACACATTTCAGCCTCCTAACTGTATGGCTTGATCAACACTTCTTGACTTTATAAGGATAAACACTGATTTAGCTTTTATGCATCATTCATTATTTTACATAACCCACCAGCCCTTTCCAAATAATGTAGTTTGGTCTGTTAAACATTGAGCTGTCTTTTTGAAGCCTCTTTCATGATTTACAAGTACTTCCAATCCCTTCCCAGTTCTGCAGTGTCATTATTAAGGGGGAGGATGCTGTCCAGATTGACTCAAGTAATTTTGCACCACGGATTGCAGAGTGGTACCAGAAATGTTTCCATTTTATTCAGCACCCATACCGATCTCCGCACCTCCTGGCTGTTTCCTGTTGACACTGCCTGTGCCACAGGGGCTTTACAAGGGCTGTAGGTAGGCAGTAAAACGTGTGCCTGGCTGAAAGCAGCGAGCTCTTCCCTTGCACTTATGCTGCCACCTTCTTTCTGTTGGTGCTAATATTAATGTGGCTGTGAGACAAAACAGATTGGAACACTGATCTGGCTGGAAACAGACGTGCTAGAATACCTCCCTCCCCTCACCCCCGGCTATTTGATGTGTGCACAGTGTTCCACGGGCTGTGCCAACATAGCATGAGAGGGTGGGAAGCCTCAGCAGTAGGACAGGGATGTGTCAGAAATTAATAGGCATGAAATCATGGTGCTGTGATTGCCTCCCGAGCCTGTGAGCAGCTGGAAATCCATGTGATGTGTTTTAAACTTTGGTCTATTAGAACCCTTCAGTAGATGATGATCGGAAGCACTGATCATCAAAGCCCTGCTTTGTGGGTCAGACTGGGAGACCTCCTTGCCTTGTGTTTTCTACAAATGACGCCACCAGCCTGCAACCTGTTAGTCTCAAAGATGAGGAATTTTGTTTAAAACAATTATCTCCCCCGAGCTATTCTGATCCTCTATTTATTTATTTTTTATTTATTTTTGCCACAACTGTTTTCCCATTTAACGGCTGGAAATCTTCCCTGAAGTGAGCCAGTGTCAGAGGTTGAATGTGTTTGTTTAGGTGCATAAACATGGCTGTGCATGGTGGGGCTTCCATCAGTGTTTTCATTCACTTCATGAGCTGTTAAATGAGAAAAGGATGGTGCTAATTCCTGAGCTGTTTGGGAACAGCTGTGTCAAAAAGCCCCTCTGCGAATGATGCACTTTCCATCTCTGTCTCAGCATATTGCGATGCACAGGATCTCTGAGAGCTATACCAAACTAAACTAGCTTGGATAGCAGAAGAAAGATACATACATGAGTGTTTTATCTGGCTCTTCAGTGTTTCTCCAGAGGGAATTTGCCAAGAAGTGCAGTGACTGGGGAAAGAAATATTAGGATTCAGACAAGGGAGATTCTCTCTATTTATGTAGACACTTCTGAGTGTTTTATAATTAGAATATGAAAAATAAAAGAGGACAGTCAAGATGCTGACCGTGAGACAAGAGCTGGGGCACTTATGCATATTTATTAAATGAAACAATCTTGCAGAATTTTTCTCCCAATTTCCAGACTTCCAACAGAAGAGAAATTGGAATGAATGAGTTGATAGCTCTTCTCAGTTTTGCAGCTTGGCAAACACAATTTAAAGTTGTGAATATTTTCTGACCAGTGCTTTGGTATTACCCCACCTGTTAGTAGACAGGTTGTTCTGTTTCAATTCTTTGGAAACCTTTGGAGTGTTAGTAGACTGATACATTAAGATATAATCTACTTCCCACTGAAGTTCAGTTTTTGGAGGGCTGCACTAGAGCAGAGCCTTGCTCTTTTTTTCCCCAGGGTGTATCTACCTCAATAGATATAACAAAATGCCTGCTATGAGAATATGTTTAGTTTAGCTGACTCTTTCTTCAGAGTAGAAAGTGGTGTTTCTATCAGGGGCTAATCTTACTGTGGGGGGGGTTGGTTTGTTTGTTTGTTTTGTTTTGTTTTTAGGGAGAGTGCTTTAGTGGGTAATGACTCATACGTTGGAATCTGACTTTTCATTCCAATTAGCCACAGATACACCCAGATGTATCTGCCTTTCTGCAGTAGATAACTTCAGTGTGCGTTGTTTACATTTCAGATACCAAACCAGTGTGAAAATCAGGCTGTTCATTCATTGCGACCTGTCATGTAGCTGAGTGTTGAGTGCACATCCCTTCAGGCTCCATTAGCATGAGTTAACTTTGTAATTGGGTTTCTGGGGCAAACAGGGACAGGAAGCAGAAGTAATTTGGCAGGCCAGGCTTAGCTTTTTTGTTCTGTGTGGTGTAAGTGCACAAGAGAGCAGAAGTAAAAGATGGATGCAGAATGACTGGAGTAATCCTAACAAAGCAGAGGACAGTTGTGAAAACTTGATCTGGATGTTACGGAGTATTGTGCAGCTTAACCAAGGTGGGACTTTACATCTATATTGAAGCAGAATTTCTATAGCCTCCTGTGATTTTTAGAGCCCTTCTCTTGCTGCTCTGTATTTTTCAGCTGTCTGTCTGGCAGTAGCACTTTGTCTTGTAGAGTCTAGCAAGAGAAAATGGGCATACTGCATGAAAAGCAGCTGTCACTATTCAGTTTTGAAACTACTTCAAAATGAAGTTAATAGAAATGTAAGTTTTGAAGGTGCTCTAAACTCTGTTCATAATATGTGGTTTTGCACAAACAAACCAAAAGAAAGTGGGGGGGGAGAGGAATCCAAACCAAACTGTAAAATGTTAGGGTTCCTGAGCAGGGGAGACAGGTTTTGGGCTTTTTCTTCCATTTTTTAAGGCATTGAAAGTCATCTGGCTCTTTTCAGGTGTTCAATCTGGATTTACAGGAACGTGATTAGAATTAAGCTGCTTTATGGTATTTTTTTTAAAAACAGACTTCACATTTTACAAATAATAACTTCATTTTAAAACAATAGTCTTTTCCCCAGACTAATCATAAGACTTGGAAAATGCAATACAAGAAGAGATTTTTAGCTTAAGTTCCGTTCCTTCCTGATATGGGGGGCTGAACTTGTTCTTAAATCTTGAAGTTGCTGCTTTTCTTCCCCATGATGATAAGCTCTTGAAGGGTTTTCTTTCCTCAGATGAATGCTAGTCTTATTCTGGCATCACTGACCATTCTCTCAACTTACATTTTACCAGCAGGCTGCTCAGGCAGCTTTCTGTGCAATAACAAGTCAGTAACATTTGAAATGAGATAGAATCACCTGCAAGACCAAGGTGAAATGTCTCTGAAACAAAGAGCTGCTGGAAATGATGTAGGCATGATAGCTGCAGTTTATGCATCTTGTCAGCATAAATGAACCAGGCTGACAAACTTGCTGTATGCTTCTTACATGGGCTGCTTTAGGCATGGGTTTGTTTTGAGTAGACAAGGGTTCTGATGTGGAAGTTGCCTTGGTCCTGATCCCATCTGTGATTTAGCACTGAGTCTTTGTCTCCTTTGTGCTTTTCTTGCAGTTTCTCATCCCATCACTACTGCTGCTTGTGCCCACTGTCGTGTTTTTAAGCAATGTTGCAGGATCACATCAACGAAGTGGCTGCCTGGAGTCCTCTCACTGAGGAAATTTAAGGAAAACAAGCCCCTCTTTGTATCTGTGCACACATCATGACTGTCACGGGTTATGCGGTAGGCGTGCTAAGGAGTGCAGTCAGTGCTCACTCCGGCGGGCTGGCAGTGGGAGGTACACCTCCTGGGAGGCTGCTGCTCCAGCCAGATAGCCACTGCTCAGTCACTTAGTGGTTGGACTGGGATGTGGGAATCAAGAAAATGTGGTTGAAATCTATGGAGTTCTTCAAGAATCTTATAAATAAGCAGTTGACAGAATCTTGTTCACACTGTAAGGGGTTGTTGGTTTTGGCTGAAGCAGACTTGAGAGGGTTTCACGGCTGTTACCTGTAGCAATTCCATCTTTTGTTAGCCTGGGGGAAAGAAGGTTTGTGCATGTACAGCTGAATACTAAATCTCTGGCTCAGGAAGTATTAAGTGCATGGATTTATTAGTCTTCACACTGGTATATTTTTTGTGCCAGCAGCTAGCCAAAAAACCAGGAGGGCCTGGGGTTTGTTTTAGCTGGTAGAGATATATGACAGTTTTATTGCAAGCTACATTTGAAAGTTTGTTTCCACAAGCACGGGGTGACTGGGACAGGAAGGGACCTTTGTTGTTTTGCAGCCTGCAGTTGAGCCTTTTGACCCCTCCAGAGACCGCACCCCCCCACCCAGAAGGGAGCCCTACAACTCCTCAGCAACCCCAGCTGCCTCTTGGTCTTCTTGTGTTGTTCCCCTGTACCCCCTCCCATCCCTCTCTCCCAGGCAGCAAAGCCCCCTGGCCCCCACTCCGCATTGCTCACATTCCCAAGCTCTACGTGCGCACAGTGGGATGAGGGAGGTGGCTAAGCTGGTCCTCTGCTCTGCTGAGGAAGCCACTGTTGTGAAAGCAGCCTGCCTGCTCCTCTCTTCCCTTTATATCCATCAGAGCCCCCCTGCCCACATAGCTCACATTCCTGAGCCGGATTTCATTTGAGAGGGTGATTTGCTTTGGAGGGTGTTCCTGCTTAGTAAAAAAGTTTCCTTGTGGCTTCCATCTTCATGGAAGAGTAGCGGTTTATGTCCCCCGGTTTAACATGCTTGGTGGCTGTTCTGGGTGGTTCAAGGTCTCTGGTGACTGCAAGTGGGTGAGATGGCAGGTGAATGCAGCGGTGAGAAGATTGTGTAGTCAGGAGCCAGAGGTTTGACTGTGCATGGGCTGAAGGAGAGTGTTGGGGTCCTGGAGTAGACACCACTAGAGCTGGTGTCTGATTATTGTGTAGGGAGGAAGTTTCATTGCAATTTCAGTTAAAAGACTGTTCCTCCCCACCTCTTCCTTCAAGCAACTTGCTAATTTGCATCAGAAAAGTGAGCCAGGGTTGTCTCCTTACTGTGTTTCAGAAAATAACAATTGTCTCCAACTCTGAGTGAAAATGAGACGATTTATGGGTTGCTTTATGCATACAACTGTTAATTCAACTGCCCAATACTCTTTTACCACAATGTCCATCTAGTCTTTCATCAGTGCTGAGAGAGTCTCATTGCAAGGAGGAGGACTGTCTGGCCTGTGATACTGGTGTTGCCCTGTGGAAGAACCAGCTGGATTTGTAAGGCACTTTCCCACACAAATCCTGTCTTTACAAACAGTAGGCTGTTTCCCCTGTCTTACTACTGCTAAGCCAGAGATTCTTTGAGGAAATGAAAAATCGCGATAATGTATTTACACACAGATAGGAGCACTAACAAATTTTCTGTCGGCCAACAGCAATTTTGTATGTATGTTAAAGTTTAGACAAATTTGCCTGTTGGAGGTGGAGCATCTCATCACTTCAATTTGATGCAGAAACCACATGGCTGCCCTGACATTCCTGTATAAAGTTACTGTAAATAGATGTGTGACCAATGTATATGTACCATAGGTCAAAAGCAGTAGTTACTCCATATGTGCTTTTTCTCCCTCCTTTCTGGACCTTTGTCTAAAACCCAGAGTATTACAGAGACTGCAGGAGAGGCCGGAGCAAGGGATAGAGTCTGTATTCTGTACTGCCTCAAGATTCATGTCTATGCTGCTGTGTTGCAAAATCATCCTGTTTAATGCTCTTGCTCTGAATGGAAAAGCCTCTTGTGGCTGGCTAAACTGTGGAAAAGCATTAGGCCCAAGGAGGAAGGTTTACCTTCCGTTGTCAAGTAAAATCTTCCCTTGGACCGATGCTTGAACAGTTAGGTTGGGCTGTGTTTGGCCTGTCAGAATCCAGCTATTTTTTTGCCAAAACTGAGGTAAGCTCCAGATAGAACTTAACATGTGTTCTCTCTCAATGAATTACATAAAAGCGCTTGCTAAACCATGTCTAGACTGCAAAGACCTGGATTTGGCTGAATCTAATTAAAGCAGTGGTGGCTTTCAGGTACGGATTTAACTGCAGTATGTTATCCTGGCTTTTGCTAGAAAGAGGCTGACCATGGCTGAGGTGGTTTTGGCTTGAATACAGAGGTAAATTCAAGTCAGGTACCTGAAACTTCTGCCTGTTTCGCCTGCCACGCAGAGAACGTCGCGTGCCCAGAGCAGAACAGCCAAGCAGCCCATGGCGATATGGGTTTCAGCACAGTCTTCTCAGAAAAATTGAAATCAACTTCCTGCTGGTTTTGAAGAATTAGGTGAATAATTCTGAGAGTTACCAGAAAGTTTCTGACTGCATTGCAGAGATACGAAGAGGCTGAAAATATCCCTGCTAGAAATACTAGTTTTGATACTGGAGGTTAAACATGTTCAGTGCACAGCTCTAACTAGTCTGCGCTGGCCAGCCATCCTCAGGACTAAGCTTGTGAGTTCATTGCCCATCTGTGCCCATTGCCTCATCTTAACTCAGGTTGATTACCAGTTGCTTATTGATTAAGAGGGATTAGGGGAGTCCTGGATGTCTTACACAGCTGGTTTCTCCCATCTCTGAGTAAGTCACTGAGTGGAAGTTGTGGTGTTGCCCATGGGTCTCTCTCTGGAGATGTTCAGGGTAGGTTTTACTGGAGTACAAAGAAGCATAATGTAACTCCTGGCTTCTGGTAGTTTTACCTCGTGGCCTTGAATGTTTGCCCAGACATGTCTGTGAAGCATCTTGGCTGTTCTCATGCTTTTGCTATTCCTCTGTCTCAGCTCTCCAGACTCCTTTTATTTCCTGTAACTTTTCTTTCTAGTGCACACTTTGTTCAGTGCCCATCAAGTCATGCCTGCTCCTCCTCTTTCAACCTGCCCCTGAATGCTTGCTCTGTTCAATCAAAGTCTCTAAGACAATACAGAAAAGGGGAGGTCACCAAGAAGAAAATGGAAGAAATAAAAGGGAGAAGTGAAAGAGCTGTCTCTGACAGAATTCAGGCTCCTCTGTCTAATCTGACAAGTATAACTTTTTCTTGAGATATTGTCCTTTGCTTCACATTTTCAGCCTGTCATCAAATTTCTGCTAGTTTTAAACTCTGTCTCATGGGGCTGTTGCAGGAACAGGGGTAATGAGCCAGTAGTGCACTTCCTTTTCTTGTCACTGGAAGTGGCGGGGGGGGGAAAAAAGGGCACAAGCTGCCTCTCGCTGTAACACAGCAGCAGTGGGTGACTGCCATGACTTTTTAGGCTGTTTCAGTCTTACAAAATGTTCTAGTTTGGAAATGAAAAGATGATATACTGGGCTATTCTTGGTACCAAGTTCAAGGCTCAGCTTTGCAAAGAAAGTTTGTGTAGCTAATAAAAGGTATACATACTATTTCTTGGCAGAGAGAACTTTTTCTGGCAAGGAATGTTGGCGTGACCTTGTCTTGTCCCTTAGTGTCTGAGAACTCCCATTTTTCTTGTCTTCTCAGCAGAATACAACCTGGGATAAACCACATAGTGGCTAGAGGTCACAGCACAAATTATTAAAGTGCCACACTTGCTTAAGTGAGTACTCTTGTTTGCAGCTGGGCAGTGGGGGCTGTGGATTAGCCCCCTCACTGGGGGCTCCTCTGGCCCCTCCTCTGGCCATGGGCTGTGACCAGCTGTGCCTGTGGCACAAAGCATGTGCTTGCTCTTGTAAGCTCTTCCTGCTTGCTGCAGGAATCTGGTCTTTTCTTAGCTGTGAACACTCTTCTAGGCTGATTTATGTTTGATTTTTTTGTATTTTATTTTTTTTTTTAAACAGATCTCTTGATTTCCTTTCACTGTTAACGTGTTAATTCACAGCTGGCTGTTACAGGACTGCATACACCCTGGGACAGGAATAGCCCCAGTCTGTGTTGGGACTATTCCTGTATGAATTTTATTTTCTGCTGTGGAAAGAAGGCTGTTGTGCTGCATGATTAATTTGCAATTCATCTTGGATGGCCCAGCCAGGACTCAAGTTGGATGGTGCTGATGGATGAGGTGATTAGTGCTGATCTTGAAGATGGAGTTACAGGCAAAGAGGTTCCTAGCTTCATGGCTTCTTACCATGAAAAAAGAGGAAATACTTGTCTTCCTATGCTAACATGCTGAGCTTCTCTCTGATCTAGGAATTCTCCATTAGATCCATCCATTTCCTTAATTCCTTCTTGAAAACTTCATTTGTATTCTGTAAGGCCCTGGCATTTATCAGCCCTTGTTCACGATGGAAGTTGCAGGTCATTGGGATATTTTAACTCCTGACCTAATAGCATGTGAGCCCGGTTTGCTCAATTCCCTGTTTGGTCAGCAGCTGGGGAGCTGCTGGAGCTTGGCTGGCCTTGGCTCCAGGTCTCACACAGAGCTGGCTGGTTGCTGGCATTAGCCTCGTCTGCCGGCCAATGTGACCGGCGGGCAGGGACAGGAGGCTGCAAAGTGGGAATGCTGTCAGTGCTCTCGGCCCACGGGCAGGGCTGGGTGGCACAGTCTGCCCAGCTTATGGGAGGAGAAGGGAGATGTGAGTGCTCAGCTCAGGCTGTGAAAACCAAGCCGGCTGAGCCTGCGGTGGAAACTGCTGGCTGCGGAGCTCGTACCTGTTTCCTTGTGTTTGCTGAAGTGTAATTGTAAACAGCT
The DNA here is from genome assembly GCF_030490865.1 of Poecile atricapillus. Taxonomy (NCBI): domain Eukaryota; kingdom Metazoa; phylum Chordata; class Aves; order Passeriformes; family Paridae; genus Poecile; species Poecile atricapillus. The sequence continues at coordinate 119,598,872 of NC_081289.1, read as the reverse complement.
GTTTCCCACTCTCTTTGTAGGGCTTTCCTTGGTGTTCCTTTTAACCCAGATTTTTCCTTCTGCTTGCCAGTTACTTATAACTCCTAATTCCGGTTTAATGACTTTTTTGTGTCTGAGGATTGTACTCTATTTGCATCACAACAGAGCCCTGTGAAAGGCTTGCAGTAATGTCAGCCCTGGATCTAGTGTTAGGCAGTTCAGAGTGCCAGGAATGAGTTTTATCAAGTTGGTCCCTTTGTGCTGCAAGTTTGAAGATACTGATCTCTTTGGAAGTAGGCAGGTGGCAGGTCAAGCAGCACATCTGAGAGTTGCCTGCCCAGAAAACTTGTTTTAATGAGAAAGAATAGAAAAGTAACAAGTCTGTCACTAGGACAGATTTCAGGAGTTCAGTTTTATGACATCTCTGGTAAAAGTAAGTTAATAAGCACCAAGATACCAAGAACATCTCAAGGCAGTCTCTTTTATTTTATGTATTATGTCCTATTGATTAAATGAGGTTGTAGAACAAATTTCTCAAAACCTGGTAATAAAACACATCGGTTAAAATGAGACTGAAGTTTGGAAGAAATTATTTGTTTTGTGGACTGTTTCTTTCAACACCCTGGATTAATAATGTTTGGGTTTTTTTGGGTTTTTTTTTTTTCAATTAAGAGTTCATCATACCAGAACTATGTAGCAAAATATGCTTCTAATCTGCATCCCCCCAAGCTGCATTTCTTTTTAATTGCAAAGTGTTCTATTTGCCAGTAGAAGCACAGGAAAATATTAATAACTGAGAGACTATCTGATAAAGAATGTTGAAAGAAGTCTGCTAGTATCAGGACTTTTTTTTTTATGGTTACAAGAAACTGTGAATGCTTCATTTTAGTAGTAAAAAGGAGATGACTGCAAAACCTCAGCTCTGCCTTCACTTTTCCCAGCTGCTGTCTCAGATCTTTGTTAAGCTCATTTTTTTTTTCCTCTCACTCAGCTCAGGCCCAAAGGTTTTGAGTGGGTCACTGCATTTGGAAATTTTTCTAAACAACCTTTGGAGAACAAAATGAAAATAAAAAAAAAAACCCAAACAAAAAAACTCCTCTAACACGCAACACCCCCAGCTGTAGTACATCCAACAAGTTTTGCAATATGTCGGTACTGCCAAAGTGTCCTGCAGCTGCTGCTTGCTTTCCTTTTGGTGAGTTTTGATGGATCCCTATTCTGTTAGCTTGCTTCAGATAGGTAGCATGAGAAGGAATCGCCATTCCAGAAGGAACTTGCATGCTGTGAATGCAAATAGTCTGTTTGCTCCCCTCCCACCACCTAAGTCTTTCCTCCCAGGCTTTGTGGGATTTAGTTCGAGCTCACAACACAAGTGTGACAGCTGGTTGGTGTCCAAAGTCCTTTTTGTTGTTTCAGCTTTAATCAGGAAATGATTTGTCAGAGGATCAAAGCGCTCTTGGGTGAATTAACTTTTTTTTGCCAAACTGTGGGTTTGATGCATATGTAAATATTGTCTGATATTTATTGGGACGGAGTGGTCCTTGCACAGGAATGATTTTTGGCTATAAACCAAATAGAGCTGGGGTTGACACTGCTAATTTTACAGAGCAGCCTGCATGGACTGTTAGAGATCACATTTGGAAGTTAGATCAGGTATGCCAGAAAGTTGCACGCACATGGCAGAAGATCTCTTAGCTCATCTCCTGATACAATTCCGAAAGCAGCAAGCAAGCTTCCGGTATTGACAGTGACTTCTCCTTTTGCCTCCTCTGTTTCTGAAAGGCAGTTGCATGTCACTTTGCACTGCATTGGCCTTTGGAGGCTTTGTGACACTGTGGAGATGTGACTTCACTGCTCTCAGGGCTTCTGGGAGCATCAGGGTTTTTGGATGCTCATCGTGCCATGCAAAAATGCAGTGATGTAAGACCCCCTGGGCAGGAACTGTTCACAGCTTGTGTGTCTGTGTTTGCAAGTATTTTATTGGAAATGCCATGCTGTGGGAGAAGAGTGAGATAAGGGGTGAGATCCTGTGCCTGGGATCCCTTTGTTCCCTGGAACATAGGTAGGGTGCTGCTCCTGGGACAGGTGTGTACCTGTCTGTGCTGGTGGGAGAAGCATGAGCATCAGGCACAGGTGGAGGTGGTCTTCAGCTAGTGAATGTGTTCTGTGAGGAAATGAAGCTAAGTAAGGTTGTGTTGATGCCTGAGAAGGTGGGTGGGGGGGAGGTCAGGGTGAAAGGCAGTGAGGTAGTGACTGGGTAACATCACTTTTTAGAAGCTGTTAAATAAAGCTTCTTTTGGGTGGGGGTGCTGAGTCCTTTGTCCATGGAAACACACAGCTCTAGATGACTATTTGAGACAGCAGTCCCATTATGAAGGATGGACACGTTCTCTTCAATATTTAGGAACAGGTTGGGTTTTTTTCTATAAAAGTTGTATCTGGGTGAAACATACCCAAAACTGAAGTACATGTTTTTTTCCCTGCTCTCTGATTTGAAGTGCCATGTTTCTCAGTCACCCTAAAGTAATTCCCCGCCTGATAAATGTGCACATACCATCCCTGGGCAGGAAGGCCAGGCCCTGCTCTCCAGAAACAAATGGATGATGCATTGCATGGTGGCTCAGCTGCTAGTGTCTCTCATGTGTCTGGAGATACCTGAACTGACACCTCTTCTTGACTCTGAATGGAAGGAAAGGAAAGTATGGAAATCTGGGGTGGCAAACCCTGTTCTGCTGCCTGCAGTGCCTTTGGGGATGTGAAAGGCTTGTGCTGCAGCCTGTGTAGCTTGAAGGAGGGGGGGTTGTGCTCTGGAGGGGGGAGAAGAAACTTGGTGGTACATGGTGAACTCTGGGCTCTTGGGTTTGTGTTTGTCTGGTACACCTGAGGGCAAAATGGAAAGAAATGCATGGTGTCAGAATACCTGATGGATGTGAGAAGAGTTGGACTGAGGCACACAGAAAAGACATAAAGTGAGATGTTAATCAGTAACAAGCTGAGTCATCTTGCAGCAGCTTGCAATGCCAAGTAGAGATGTACACAGCTTGAAAGGGAGGAATGTGCACAAGTGTGTTTATTCCAAGTACAGAAGGACTCGCCCTCATTCTCACACACAAAAATGGGGTATTTTATTGCTTTTGAGAAGAAGTAACGTTGTAGTGGAAAATGTGTCCCTACGCTTTTGTTCTTTATAATGCTTTTCAGATGGAATAGCCTTGGTGTGAAATGCTTGGTACTCAACCAGAGAGCAGCTGCTTACCCAGCCTGCCTTCTGAACATCAGCCTTCTTGATCCTGCTGCATCTTCAGGGTCTTTTAAATTACCTCTTCCTGATTTCTTGTCAAAAGAAAGACTTCAAGCCAGTCAGTTTGTCGGAGAGCAGCTTGAAGAGAGGACTCATTAACCTAGAATGGTGTATCTTACAATGAAGGTCTCTGCTTTAAAGGGAAACAAAACAAAACAAATAGTATTCCTATTGTTTGCCCAGCACAAAGTCTGGTTTGTTTTGAGGTACTCTCTGGTTCTTGACATTTTCATTTTCTTACTGTTGGCTCTGAATTGCTCACCTGAGACTGAGCTACAGGTGTCTTCAAGTTAAAACGAAGTAGAACGTTCTTGCTTCTCAGATTTCAGTGCAATTTGTGTGCTGTAGGACCAGAAACTATAATTTTATTTTTTTTTCCCCCCAGGGGAAAATAGGTGGCTGAAAATTGCTGTGTGGGTGGGTAAAAAGAAAAGGATGGGGACAAAGGGATGAAAAATTTGTGTGAGAAAACACAGCTGGCTAGGCTGCACATCTCCAATGCATTGAGCTCTGTGTATCTAGAGGGTGATAACACACACACACACACACACACAAAAAAAGATGGTTTCCATTGCCTGTGTTTGTCCAGTTGGCCCAGTTGTACACATGCAGTTGTGAAGACCTGGTCTTGGTGCTCCTGCTTCACTCTGGGTAAAGCAAGGATGAAGAGAAGTAGTGCTGGGAGTTACTAATGTAACTGGAAAAGGGCAGTAAGATTAGAGCTACTTTGGGTGTGGCACAAGTTTATAGTTCACCCTTCCTCATTAAAAAAAAAACAACAACCTAAAACCACAAAATATTGATTTAAATAACTCCATGGTTTTTGTCCTAGCTAAAATGAGGGACATCTCAATCAAATGGAAGGAAAAGGAAAAACGTATGTTGGACTATTGAGTCTTTGTTCAGGCAGGTGGATGTTTTCTTTATGGTTTTAATGATTGTGTCCCTTTGCCACTACCATATGCTACAGATGAGTGCAGAGAATACTTGACATCCAGATGTATCTGCCTAATGACAGCCCGGACTTTTGACTTTTGCTATTGGAACTTCTGTTGTGATAGTACTAACAGAGCAGTCTTCACAGAATGCCTGGGATCCATAGTGTGAAAAGTGTGCTGAACTCTTTTCTGTAGAGTGTTTTTCTGTTGTTTCTTCTGTGTGACTTATCTTTTGTTTTAGTGCTATATCCAAGCAGGTTTTTTTTAGCCTTTTATTCAAGATAACTGACACTTAAGAGTCTTGCTTCCTTGGTTTTAAAGTGTGTTTGCTACCCATGTCTTAAACTGGCATGTCACTGGCAACTGCACTGTGGTCCTGCCTTGCAGCAAGGCATCTCTACCCTGTTGCAACTTGTTCAGAAATTGTTTATTTCAGGGAAAGTTCTTCAACTAAGAGATATGAGATCTCATTATACGTTTGGAAGCATCTATGCCTTGGGCATGCTGACCTCCCACCAAACTCAGTGTGCAGGGTAAGTTGGTGCCCTGAAAATTAGGCAGGAGCATGGTGCTTTACTGACACATTTTTCTTGCTGCTGATAGAGAAAATCTTGAATTATTACGTCTTTTTAATTGCATTTTTTAAAACAAATGAAGTCCGTTCTTAAAATGCGATCAGTTGCTTATTCCTAGATGAGCAGGTGCCTTGCAGCTAGAAGCTTTGCGATGCCTGGGTGAGGAGGAATTAATTAGCAGCCTTCTTGCTAGGTGGTGGTGTCCTCTTTCACTGTTCTCAGATTGCAAAGGGTAAGAATGAGAAAAAAAACTGATTATCTCTTTTCATGATTTGATGCTGGTCCCCCCAGACGGCTTATGCCAAGCATTCTGGGCAGAGTTCAGTTAAAGTTTCCACCAGACAGGGCCTTTGCAGAGCTGGGTGTTGCCATTCCCACCTCACACACTTTGCCTGTCTACTGTTCTTCGGCTGGTGCGGTCCTTGTCGGTCACTGCTGGGAGGTGCTGGGGACAAGGGGCAGGATTGCTGCAGTATGAAGGGTGAGAATCAGCACTGCCACTGCGGGCTGCAGCTTTTCCTTGCGCCCATGACGTTTCACCAGGGAGTTACTGTGGCTCAAGGGTTTAAAATTTTGGCTTTCTCCAAACCCTCCCTCTCTCTATGTGGAACTTCACTGTTACAGCAAGAAGTCGCCTTTCCCTTGGCTTCATTTTGTTCACTAAACATTGCTCTAAGAAAGCAAGTCTTTAATTACTGTTTTGGTAAGCATAGATGTTTGTTGAGAATAAAACATTATAGTTGTGGTAGAAGCTGTTTCGTGGCAGTGTACCTTTGAGTGTATCTACATATCTCCCCCTTTCCGAACTCCCTGAAACTTGTTAGTACTATTGTTGCAGGAGGTTTTTTTGTTTACAGTACAGCAATATTAGCACTGTAGCAGGTACAGGCTACTACTCTTGACCCCTGGAGTTTCTGTGGAGGTCACAATGGAGGAGCTGGAATTCCTGCCTTAATTACATTGCAGCAGAATATCCATGCTGGCTTTCCCAAAAGATTAACAGAATGATACTGCACTGCTTTGAAATGTGATCTCAGAGCATCTAGCTCTCAGGACAGCTTCTTTCATGTTTAACACATGCATGGATTTTGTGTATTTTTAAATGACTAATTACTATGCCTTGGAGTAAAATGTGAATGATAGTTTATCACACTGGTTGTTTGCTATTGCTTTTGTCTTTCTTACCAGAAGCTTTCAGTGCTCTCCTGTGGAGTAGCAGTGAAGAGAGAAAGCCTTTGTTTCCCTGGTAATATTTTGAGGTAGCTAAACTGCACCTATTATGCAGTTGCTGTAATGTATGGTGAGGTACAGCTCTACAGATTTGAAAAATAAACACACAGAAAATTGTTCAGTATTTAGGCTTGATAGACTGCAAAGGTGCCTGCAGAATTGCAGTAAAACTGAAGGCACAGATCTTGGTGTCCTAGGACTTTGGGGAAAGCATACTAGAGAGCTCTTTGTGTCTTTCCCTCCTTATATACAGCTTGGCTCCAGGAGTAAGCGCCTTCTTGGCTCCAGTCCAGCTATGCTGTGAAATGTGGTACCAAAGTATCTGCTCTGTTATGCGCTACTGGTTTATTGGTCATGGGCCCTGGCATGGTCTACAGAGCAGGGACGTTTTGTAGGTGCCCCTGTTTCATACAGTATCTGTGGTTTTCTCTGTGCTCTTGGCCTGGGGTGGTGCCAGAGTACCTCAGGATGATTTGTCTTTGTCTTAACTTCTGTATGCTAAGAGCACTTCCAAACCAGACTGCACCTCTGGGGAAAAATGTGAACATAATCTGTTTTCACTGCTGTTTCCCCCCAAAGCAGTTTAGTCTCCAGTCATTCTGGAAATAGTCTCTCTTTTAATAATGATACAAGACTCTTTTTTTCCTTCTTTCTCTCAGAACTTAAGTACTGAGAAGGGAGACTGAAACACTTGTTTATGCACCTGAATTACCCCTCCTCCTTCTTACCCCAAATCCTCATGTGCATACCGACAGGCTATATATGACAACATTTTTTTGGATGGAAGCCCACAATAATACTGTTTTCTCTCTGTCACTGCTGATGAAAGTGTCAAGAAGACACTTGCTGCAGGGCAGAGCAGGGAGGTGTTCATGTTTCTAGTTCGTACTCCAGATGTTTATGCAATGTGCCTAAGCTTGCTGTGGAATACAAAATATTTGTGAAAGGCCCCCAGGTCTATCCATAGATAAGCTAATTGTCCAGGTTTTCTGAACAAAGCAGGAGAGAGAGCTTAACTGACAAGCTCTAATTAGCTCTGTTCTCTAGCAACTCTTTCCCAGGAGAATGACTTGGGGAAGGTTGTTATCAAATGACTAAACTGGAATTTTAAAACTATAATGTTGACTTTTCCCTTTATTTGTGTTTACTGGAATAGCAAATACTGAAACAGACTGGAGAAATTCCTGCTCTGGCAATTAAATGATTGCAACCAACATTTGATACCAACTCAGAAGAGAGGAGACTTTTCTTTTTCCTCTCTTTACCACAAGCCACTTTTGTATGACTTAAAGCATTTTCATTGCATATCTCAGACCTTTTGAATAATATTTTAGGTGAGGCTTAAGATGGTCGCTCTGTCATATCTTTCTTAGTTTATGTGGAAGAGAGAGACAATCTTCAAAATAAAGCTGTCCACATTTTTCACACGTGTAAGAAAGTACACAGGTTTACACTCTGCATAAACCATTGTTTACAAAAACATATTTAAAACTTATCGAAAAAATCTCCAGCATGTTCTGGTTATATGGTCAAAATAACTTAACACTGACCAATTTTCATACACTGAGATTTCAAATACATGTGGAAAATACTGCCCTGAAGTTTTATTTTGTATGAGGTTACTGTGTTAACTTTTGTTCCCTGACACACATGGTTTCCCAGCATAAAGGGAAAACACGTTGTTGATACTACAAAATTTGACATAAAATATCAAGAGGTGCTTCACTGTGTGCATGGCTACAATTTCCAAAGTTTTGGAAGTATATAGTGATGAACTAGAGATGCAGGGAGCTGGACTACTTGAAAAACAAAACAGAAGAATGTTTCCAGAATTATTGATGTATCTTTGCTGGAACAATGTTCCAGATGCATGCATTGTCGTTAATGCCTGTGGAATTAGCTGAAATGAATACCTGTATTCCACATGTATTTGTGTCAAGCACCAAGAGTGAAGTGGGCTGAATCAAGAACGCTGGAAGTTCGATTGTAGCGACGGGTTAGTGAGGTCAGTTGCCCAGAATAGCAGTATGTAAATGTTGGTATCAAAAGAAGTTTGGGGGCAATTGGGTTCAGAACAGCTATAGATATTGCTGCATCTCACTCAGTCAGGAATGCAGATAGGTCTTGATTTTGAGGAATATGAGAACTTAACTAGAGAAGACTTTTATTTGACATGTGTGTGCAGTTCTTCTGTCTTGTGAGCAGCATTTTCTCCCTCTTCAGAAAAAACTGCATTTTGTGTTATTAGCCTTAAAAAGTACCAAAAGCCTTAAAAGTACTGAAAATGTTGTGTATTTCACAGTGCCAGCTGTGAATATTGGCTTGTAGTATTTAATTTTTCTTGTGGTTCTGCCACCCAAAACTTGAAATGTGAATGCTGCTTTATCCTTGAAGGGAAGGCAGGGTTAAATGCAGAGGACACTCGGTGTGCTTGGTGTGAAGGGGGAACTGACATAAGCACAGGCAGCTGTGATGTTAGCAACAGATGCCTTTGGAGTCAGGAGCAAGCATGGTCTCTGTTCTTCATGCTTCATCTGCCTGTTTACCTTCCAGTGGGTTTTTATCCCAGCCAGCCCTATGGATGGTGTGAATCTGCCAAAGGTCCCTGGGTTTGCTGAGGAGCAGGCAGGCACCACACAGCTGTGTGGGGCAGCATTCTGCAGGAATGGGTGGATGGTAAATGATGTGGTTGGTGCTACATCAGGCATCTTCAGAAGTGTCGTATGAATGGATGCAATGGGTTTGTGGGATTGACGGAAAACAAAATTACAGTATTGTCAGTCGTGGGGCAGAAAGCTCAAAATTCATGGCTTGGCTTTGAGTTGGCAGCACTGACATTTTATCTTGGTAACGTATGCACAGTTAAATCCAGAGAAAATTTCTCTCAAAGAAATTTTGTTCTCCTGAGACCTCTTGAAAAATCTTTGTAATTGATGGCTGGGATATGATCTTAGCCTGGAGTGTCAGTGTGACTTTTCCACTCATATTGGTTTACGGATGAAAGAATGTGTGGCGAATACCCAGAGTAATTATGCATGTTTCTAATGTTTCAGCTTGAATAATACCGCCCACCTTCCCAGAGAGGTCAAGTTACTGTTTCAGGCATTGCAGTTAAATAATGTACCGTGTGCCAGGGAGAAACGGTGGACTAACAGCCCTGTAAGTTTTTAATACTGTTTTTTTATGGGTTTTTTTTTGTTTGTTTTTTTTTTGTTTTTTGTTTTTTTCTCTTTCAGGAAATAGTGAAATCAGATCACGTTTGTGTCACTGGGTAGGTTTTGGATTTACAATCTAATGGACTATTTAAAATATATCTAAATGGGAGTGTATTTGTGGCTATAAGTGGTGATTTGTTTTTGAATAGCAGTACTTAATGTCGAAGTAGTACTAAAGTGTATGTGTGTGTGCCTGGTGGTGTGTCTATGGTGCACAAACTGTTTGCAAACTGCTGCAACAGCCCGGACAGCTGCACACAAGTCAAGTTCTGCTTGGCAGAAGCAGTGGTGGGATGACAATTAAATTGGTGATTTTTCATCCATGGTGACCTGAAGTACCTGCAAGCACACTGAGATGATAAAGCAGTGTTGCAAAGCTTGTGCTGACCTTTTCATCTGCATTTCCATTCTGTGCTCTCCCTCCCCTGCCTTTTGCTGGCTGCCCTTGCAAATGAGAGCCTACAACTTTTCAGGCAGAATTGGTTGAGGTTCACATTGCTTAGTGACCTTCATGTTTTATGCGCTGTGTGGGTAGACAGAACTTTTGCATGTAGATGACATTTTTTAGTGCTTCAAGGGAAACATACAGTGACAATCACACTGTGCACCCCTGTGTTTTCCCACAATCTGTTTTGAAAGATTGTTTGACTACAGCCTTAATGTCTGTGAGCTGGAGCCTGAAAATCTAGTGTTTAAGGTTTTGGAGAGGAGTGGTAGTGTTTTGTAAGTGGGGAGAAGAGAGAGAGTGTATTAATATTGTAAGGAGAGTCTCACTACTAATTTTTGGCAGAAAGGACAGGAATATTGGTGGGTGAGAGGCTGGACATGACCCAGCCATGGGCACTCCCAGCCCAGAGAGCCAAACGTGTCCTGGGCTGCATCCAGAGCAGCGTGGGCAGCAGGGCCAGGGAGGGGATTCTGCCCCTCTGCTCTGCTCTGCTGAGACCCCACTGCAGTGCTGCATCAGTTCTGGGGTCCCAGCACAGGAAGGACATGGAACTCTTGGAGTGAGTCCAGAGGAGGGACATGAAGCTGATGAGAGGGATGGAACACCTTTTCTATCAGGAAAGGCTGAGACAATTGGATTTTTTTCAGCCTAGAAAGGAGAAGTCTTAGGGGTGATCTAATTTTGGCCTTCCAGTACTTGAAGGGAACCTACAAGAAAGATAAAGAGAGACGTTTTACAAGAGCATGTAGTGATAGGAATAGGGGCATGGATTCAAACTGAAAGAGAGTAGGTTTAGATTAGGTATTGCAAAGGGATTCTTTACTGTGAAGGTGGTGGAACAGATTGCCCAGAAAAGCTGTGGATGCCCCATCCCTGGAAATGTTCAGGGCCAGGCTGGATGGAGATTGGAACAAGCTGGTCAAGTGGAAAGTGTCCCTGCCCATGGCAGGGGGTTTGGGACTAGATCTTTAATGTCCCTTCCAAGACAAACCATTTTAAGACTCCAAAAATACTGCCATTTGTGTATGCTGCTTTTAGGAGAGTTCCTAATCGACACCATTGCTGAATATGCAAACCATAGATTGGTTTCAGAAGAGAACAACATCCTGACCAGCATTGCCTGTGCCCTGCTTATCTTCCCCTTGTCTTCCTTATGCTAGGACAAACTGCTTTCTTTCTTATAGACACTAACAAATGTCTTACCATGATTGGGTTTGAAGTTTAATTGGGGAAAGCTGTTGTGTTGAGAGCTGGTGGTGGAGCTCTGAGGAATAATCTATCCTTTTCCTTGGAGGCCATATATTTGGTGATTTAATTTTCCTGGTCACTGAATTCTTGGAAATGCTTTTTTCATCTACCATCTCTCATCTAAAATGTCTGGTTTATTGTTTTGTCTAGAACATGGTGCTCTTGAAGGCATAGGAACATACAGTAGTTCTTCTGGATTAGTTTGCTTCACAGGAGGTAAATTCGAAAGGATCTTATTTTTAGCTCTTCAAGTAATGGTTCAAAACACCTGATGAGACAGCTGTTGTATCTGCTTTTTTTTCTTTTTTCACAAGGGAAACAGTATTGCTGTGAGTGGTCCTCAGCAATATGTGACTTTTGAGGACCCTTCTTGCAGTTTGCTGCAGTGAGGACCATGCCACCCAGTAGCACTGTGCAGTTTGGGGCTCATAAATTCATTGTGTTTTCAGAGCTGTAGGCTGAAAATATGATGAAGACTTTTTTCTCATCTTGGTTCAGTGCCATAATTTCCACAGAGCTATTACTAGGAGTGTGTGGAGCGTGTTGAGGATCATTCCCAAACGGAGCTGGATTTTGAACACAAGTCTACCACAGCCCTTCCAAAATTCCCATCCTTTAGGAGTATAAACTTCTGAATATCACTAGTAAGATGGTTGTAAGATCCACTTGAAAATCCCTAAAGGCAGCTAGGTAACATGCATATGGAAAGCCCAAGCTGCAAAGAAGTGGCCTGGTCCAGGGTTTCACTTGGTGCCAGAGGAAGATGTGAGCTCTGTTGCTGATTTTCATTCTGACTTGAAGTCTCAGGATGTTGCCTGTCCCTAAGTAAGGGGAGCTTCAGCCTTCAGATATGGAGATGGATGTATGAGGGACAAGAATTCCCTCAGACACAGGCTTGTGGCATGCTTCTAGAGCAGAGCAGCTGTCTATTGTTAGCTGTAGCTGTGTTACACCCATGAAGATCTGTAGTGGTGACAGACATCTGGGGAATGTTTTCATATTCTGTTAAGATGGGGAAAGAGCACAAAGAGGAGTTTTTACAGATATTTGCTTTTGTCACTTGAAATCTAGCAACTAAACATTTTTGGGGATCATATAGGTTATTAGTGTTTCAGATAAGCTGTTCCTAGAGATAGTATCTGTCAATTCTGTATCTTTAACTGAATTTTAAAGGCTAAGTTTTTAAGTGAAATATCTTCTGCTGTTTAAAAGTTTCCAGGTCCCTTTCCCTCCCTTCCTCTGCTTGTCCAGCTGAGATGGGACCAGAGGAGAAAGCAAGTGGCTCTCCTCAGGAGCATTATGTGTCTCAGCCACAGGTGAGAGGCTGCCTCAGCTGGGATCTAGGCAAGCAGGATAGTGTTTTTATGATCCCTTTCAGTTTCATTCCCTGCCTCTGCAGTTCCTTTTCATTGCAAGACAAAAAAAATACCTTCATGCCCTTTCCTGATCTCTGCTTGCCTTAAGGAAGCAAGCAGAGATTCATCGTGTCTGTTGTTGCTTATCAGCAGTATTTTATGATATGGTGATGTAAACAAGCAAAGGATATTACTGGATAAGATATGTAGTACAGGATATAATTGGTGTGTGGAGGAAAGTTAAAAGGAGAAGATAGGAAGCTTGAGGGTCTTTCCAGTTTTTCTTCTTTCTTTTAACCACTTTTTAAGGTAACTTCGCACTAGTGCTTCTGTTGTGACACCCTCTTCTCCCTCCATTCCATGCCTAGCATCAAGTATCCCATTTAAATTGGCCTTGTAAAATACATCCTGCTTTGGAGCCATAGAAAATACACTATGTTTTTAAATCTGGCCTAAGATTTGATAGCTTAGTTTTGCAGTCAGAGAACAAAGAATTATATCTGCCTACATATGGGCATGTGTGGAAAAAACAGTCCTCATAAACAAAACCTGGGTGTATTAAGGACTTTATCTCCTCAGTCATACATTGGGTATGGAGACTGGTGTCTGCAGTCTCCCTGCAGATGGGAGAAAAGAAAGTTCTGGATCAATTCTAGCAGTCAGTGAGGTTTCATCTTTGGCAGCAGCCTTGGTTGTTGGAGTGGTTGTTTGTTCTGTTTCTTTTTAGAACTTTGCCCATTTCTGGTTAAGCCTCGGATCTCTGCCTGCCAGCTGAAGATCTCCACTGCAGTGGTGGTTGTGTCATTATATTGTTTGTCCTACCAAGCAAAGGTCGCCTCTCACAAAGCCCAGTGTGAGCTCCACAGTTTCTGTAGGGAAGGTTCTGGAGGAGGAAGTGGAACATGTATCTGACCTCTGAATGTCCACTGAATACTGAGTTAGCTTCACCTGACGTGGCAGCTAAGGCTATTAAGATTCAATGCACGTTTGTATGGCTTGCTGGGTTTTGTCACCATCTTGACTAGTTTTTGTTGTTTGGAGACTGAAGTGTTCACCTATATTGTCACTTTTACTGTGTACAATTCACAGTCAGTTTTTTACCCACAGTGTGGGTAAAAAAAAGTATTTTGAAGGAGAGAGCCTATTATTAGGCAGTGTTAAACTCATATGTGCACCATGTATTTTGACAACATTTGTGAATATTTTTTAAATGGGTTGGGTAGCAAATGTGCCTTTAATGACACCTTTCTATTTTTCATGAGCTGAAGTATTTGCAAGTGTGAAAACTGCTACTTTAAGATCTATTTATCAAATGCAATTTAATTTCTCTTAAGTGAATTATTATGCTTTTTATAGTTTTATTCATCTGTGCTGCATCTGGCAGACTTATTTGCGTATTTGTCCCCTCTGCTGAGACCATGAAAATCTCAAGGACTCCTGATACTGTTTAATTGATATGTTCTCCCTGTCTCAAGGCAAAGCCCTCTGTTAGACAGTTGTCCCTGTGCTCTTTCTACAAGAAACAGCCTACGTGTTGAAACCAGTCACCAACTTCTATGGTACAAGCCCAAGGTGAAGCTGCCCTTCCTTGTGCTGTGACCTCTGTGTAAAACTGACAGACACGTGAGAAGCCAGCCTTGCCCGCCAGCTTACAGCTGAGCTGCTGTATCCCATTTACCTGCAACATGAGCTATCTCAAGTAAATCCTGAGTTCATGGGACTGTGTTTTGCAGAAGGTCTGTGTCTGTGGAGAGAGGCTCATTTTTAAAAATGTATTTGTGGGGAGGAGAAGGAGAGAACTGGATAGGGGCTCTTCAGAATCTGAAATTGTCTGTTCTGCATGGCAGTAAAACACTTCCCTGACTTTGCTGGTTTGTGCCACAGGGAATGACCCTCCTGTGCCTTTTCATTCTTTATCGTGGACAGGTGTTCTACTGCAGGATGTATGGTGTATCAGGTGTTCCCCTTCCCTATTGCTCTCTGGTTGCTCAGAAGCCAGTTCCTGTTGGGACTGGGTGATTCAAGCTACTGCTGAGTACATTATTCCTTACTGTTTGTGTTTTAACAAGTCAAAAGAAGATCAAAGTCCATTTGCAGTATGTGAAGAGCATGTCTTGGTACCAAGAGGTGGCATCAGGTACAGTAGATAAAGTGTTCTGGCTTTAGCCCAGAACTTGTTTTATCTCCCGAAAGTTGAAAGCAAAGTTGCTTTGGCAACAATTTAACAGCCACCCTACTAACAATCCCACAGTTGCCTTCTACCTGGAGTTTACTAAATGGACAACGTTTACACTAGTGCTAGAGGGTTTCTCCTTGGTCTATTTCAAATGTGTCTGTTAAAGTGTGATGCAAATTGCCACAGCTGACATCACCAGTGACAATCACCATTATCAATACACATAGCTCCTCTGAGACGCTTTTCTTCTGGAGCCCTCAGACTGTCTGTAGGTATGCCCTCTCACATTCCTCCTCCTAGCAGCTGAGGATGCTCAGTAATTGCTTGTTGATTATTTTATTGTTTGGCAAGAATTGGTTCAGTGTTTGAGTGCTGAAGATGGTAGATTTCAGTAAAACACAGAGGTTCTGAGAGGAAACACCCCTCTGTGGAGGGCTCATCTTTGATGTAAGGCTCTTCCATGTGAAAGAGACTGCTTGGGGAGGGAGGCAGGTATCTAAATGGCAATTCATCAACATTGGGAGATTGCCTAGACAGAGCAGTCATGTTACTGTGGTGCCCTGCCCGGATGAATTAGTGTCTCTGAAGGGGTAATTAGCATGGTGCTTTGTGCCACCCAGACATAGCCGTAGTTATTTCCTTTAGTAATTATGGGAACTTATGTCAGTGAAATGCACCAAGGCTGAATAGTGCTTTTGACTACTTAAAGGCTTTCTGCCCCAAAATGTAGAACATGTTCACGAGGAAACAGTGCCTTCACCACTGGAAATGTTACATCAATACCCCTGTGCTACACAGGACATCTCCTTGCTGCTGACTTAGCAGTGCTTGTTGGACATCATGTCTGAGGCACAGCTCAATAAGCTATCCAGGCATGTCCTTGCAGTTGAGGGGGCTGGTGTTTTTTCAGGCCAGCATAAATTCCTCTTTAGATAAGTGAATCAGTCTGCTGTCTGCTGGAGGGAAGTGTGTGTGTTGGAGGAGTGTGTGGGCAGAGGTGTTGAACAGTGTTAGAGTGGAAAAGGAGAGAAGATGGAATACATGTGTTACCCATCTGTAGGGAACTTGGCAGGCTAGTGAAGTGTGCTGTGAAACATGTGGACCTTTTGTTAAAAATTGTTGACACCATGTCTTTGGGGCTTTAAGGAGTGAGTATCTGTTACTTAGCAAGTTTAGCTTAAATGGAAGATGTTATGAAAGTTAAAAGTTTATGTAAAAAGTACAACTTTATCAGTAAACACACTCCCGTTGTATATTCAATATCTCAGCTTAACTGTTTGACTATGTTAGTTTTCATTTCTGCTTTTCTCTCCTTGTGCTTAATACTCAGTTATGCAAATCACTGAGTAAATTTTCTGGCTGGAAATGAAATGAGATTGCCCTTTGTGAGGCAGTTTAGAAGAACAATTACTTTATGTGAGATACATACATCCATTTTGTACAGATTAAAATTTTGCTTAGTGTTGCATGTATTTTTTTTAATTACCCATTGTAACAGAATGTTTTCTAATGTTTGGTGTTATTAATACCTGTTAGGTGTGGTTTGTTCTCCCCTTAAGGGGAAAAAATGGATATACGGTGTACTGGTTTTCATTTTAGATTGCTTGCATGTGTAGGTGTCAGATGATTGTGTACACATGCATGCTGTGATTTGTTTGGGGTAAAAAGTGAAACTGAAGCATTCTTTCCCTCTGGTGTGGAAAACAGTAAGATATGTGGTAAGTCTTAGCTCCCAAAGGCCTTCTGACTTTTGTAATCTTTGACAAAACGGAGCAATTCCTCCAACAGTGTTATTAGTTCATCTTGGGGCTCAAGCCCTGTTCTGGTTGTACCCTTTGGTGTTGAACAGTGTTTCCAGGCTGATTTGGAATAGCTGTGGGTATAAACTCTCTTCACAGAGTACCTGGTAGGGAGTTTATGCTAGCTATGGGACAATGAGCAGAATGTGAAATCTGATGGAAAAAAGATAATCCATGAGAAACACCTGAATGATCTTGACTCCATTGATATAGGGACACGTGGCAGCACGGGTTTGAAAGTCAGATTTTTGTGTCCTTGCACTTGTCCCCAGTGGCCTGGGGTGTATAACTATTGACTGCACATCTGGAAGGTGCTGTACTTTACTACTGTACTGCTTTACTACTGTACACTACAGAAGTGTAGTGGAGGAAGTTATAGAGAAAAGCAATGACTGTGGTACTTCCTATAATCTGTGAATATAGAGCTCCAAGGATATGATTTGTTTCCCATAATCTCAAGTTTCCTTATGAAATTACAGTCTTCATTATTATGTAAATGGAGACGTTTGTAATCTGTTTAGTATATACCCCCATTATAAGAAAGGCATTTTTAAGGTATCATGAATAGGTAACATGCTGTATAAAACATTCATGTTTTACATAGCTAAAAGTAAATGTATTGAGAAAATGTTAGAAAGAGGAGGGGGGAAGAAATTTACTGCCATTTCCTTGGAGTAACTTAAGAACACTGAATACTAATTTAAAGCTCATCTAAGCTTGGGGCTTTTGGATTTCTGATTTTTTAACAAATGTAGGTGCCCAAATTAGTTTCCCCCTCCACTCCTCCCAAAGACAGGGTCCCATGTAGTTTCCCTTCAAATGCTACTTTTTAGTTTAGTTTATGAAGATAATTAACCCTTATGAGGCTTTTTTAAGGATTTGTGAACAGTGTAGGATTAGAACAATGTGTTTGTGTGTGTATGCACATTGGCCTGTGACATGCTTTCAGTGCTAGGTTTTTTTATTAATTTATAATAAAAACTCTAATTTTTACCTGGTATGCTTTGTTTGCACTTCATTAGGCTCCCATCTCTATAGTTTTACAAACTGGGACAGAGGTCACTTTGTATGTTTGCACCAGTGCTTTAGGGAAGTACTTAACAACTTGGATGATAAGAAGTGTCTTTTACCTGAAAATAATCTTTAAAACTCTCTTGAGTAACCATGCTAGATATAGGTAAGTTTTTCTGCTTGCCCATCATGCCATAGCTGTCAAATGTCAGAGTGGTGGTATTGTGCAGCTGTTACACATCAGCACCGCCTCAGAGCACACCTGGCTTGGACCGTACCTGTGAGTGGCTGTGAGGCAGGATATCTCAGTGCAAAGAACCCTGTCCTGTGTGTGTGTGGATGTGCCTCCAGTTTGGGGAAGTTTGCTCATTTGGGGCATTAAACACACCAAATGGGTTGTAGCTGAAAAGCAAGTATCTAAACCTTGGTGGTGGGGACATCTTTGTTGAATTTCTGCAGAGGAAGAGAGCTGCCTATAGGTATAGGCATGATCACTGCTACAGCTGGAGTGTCTTTACTCCGTATGGGTCGAGTGCTTGCAAGATGAGAATTCTGAGAAAAACCTATCCAGGGAAATGAGCCAACTCTATCTGTAAATATTTCTCCTTTTCCTGTACTTCATATGCTACTTCCATGTCTCTTCCACATACATCAAGATCATAGCTTATAATGTGCTAATTCTTAGCTCACATGGGCTTCTGATGCATTTCCCAGTTCAAACTAATCTGGGTTACAAACATTTACTGCTATGTTTCTGTAGCTGGTGTGGCTGGTGTATCCTGACATGCCTGGAGCTTTGTTTCTGTGCATTCACATGGACTGTTGTTTGAACAAAGATTTAAATTGGGAAGGCAGGATGACACAGCTATTGCAAGATGCATGCTTTCTCCCCACGGTGCTGTAGCCAAAATGTGCTTGAGCATTTCTCCTTGGAAATAAAAAATAATTTAGCCTTTCAATTTTGTGGTAATTTCTTTATTGTTCAGCAGCCTGACTCTACCAGGCATCAGCAGTTTTAAGCACAAGATATATTGCACAACATATGCAGTGTCTAATTGGTGCTTTTAATTTCTCTTCTTGTAGGATGGCTCTCAGGTTGCTGAATGTGGTGTCAAATGCTGACGCACTGAATTAGCTGAATCTGCTGCATTCTTTCAGATATTTAAAAAGGCCTAAAGGAAATTAGAGACTGGCACTTCGATTACAGTCTTTTAAGGTAAGATACTATTTCTTGTGCCAGGGCAGAGGGAAGAAGACAGATGTGGTTCCACAAGCTGTCCTACCCCTCCTCTTGGTCTCTAATCAACCTACTGTGGTTTAATCTAATACAGTCTCTTGATTGCTCACCAATAGGATGAGGAAGAGAATCAGAAGAGTAAAAGTGAAAAACTTGTGCACTGAGACAAAGGCAGGTTAATATGGAAAGTAAAAGCCATGCATGGAAGCAAGGCAAAACAAGGAATTAATTCACCATGTCCCATGAGCAGACGGTGTTCAGCCATCTCAGGAAAGCCAGGTCCCAACATGCATAATGGTGACTTGGGAAGACAAACATCATCACTCCAAATGTTCCCTCTTCCTTCTTCCCTCTTCATATGCTAAGCATGATGCCATATGGTCTGGAATATCCCTTTGGTCAGCTGGGGTCATCTGTCTTGGCTGTGTTCCCTCCCAATTCCTTGTGCACCCCCAGCCTCCTTGCTGGTGGAATGGTATGAGGGCAAAAAAGGCCTTGTCACTATGCATTAATTCAGTGGTAACTTAAATGTCCATGTGTTCTCAATCTTGTTACTAGCACAAATATAAAGCATAGCTTTTTATCAGCTATTGTGAAGAAAATGAACTCTACCCTAGTCAAAATCAGAACAAAATTACATGAACCTAAAGTCTTGTATTGGACTGAGCTATCAGTGTTTGTTAGTTATAAGCAAATACACTGACTTTAGTAAGACAAAATCCATGCAGTTCGAGGAAACATTCATGAAGAAACAATTCATTTTCTTCTCCTTAATCACTAATTTTGGACTCTTAAGTGCTTGTATATCTTTCCATTCACATGTCTTAGTTCTTCTATCTATGTACTGGAATTATTTAGTAGCAGCAGTGGTCTTCAGTCCCTGTAGAATGCCATGCTGAGATCAGTTCTCCATCAGGAAAAATAAGGCTATGAAGCTTAACATGACTGTAGCTAGGAAAGTGACTGTTCTGCTTTGACTAGAGCTGCTGCTGGGATCTTTCATTAATTACCAATGTTTTCTACATTTTCATTTTACCTATGCTTTCAAATTCTTTTGGATTCATGGCTGCATTGTCAGCTGCACTGTAGTGCTGCTGCATTTTCTCAGCCACAGACCAGTCTAACAGAGAGTCAGCCTGCACCATGTTTGTGCTGTGCCCTTTGAGCAGCCTGGTCTCTTACTGCTGCAGAGGTGTTACAGTGACCAGTGTAGGTGCCCCAGCAGGACAGGGCTATATAGATTTATTTTTCTCTTTTCTGTGCAAAGGTCAGTTTAAGAGCAGCACTAAAGTGATGGGCCTGAACGAAATCTCTGAAAAAGGAAACCCAGATAAGTAAAGGCTGTGTAAAGGCTGTTTGCTGTTGACTCCTGAATTGCCTCAGGTTTGACAGCCACTGTTTGAAGTAGAAGGTGAATCCTGTTTTTATTTACACTTAAGTGTGTCTGTCACTGCCTGCCCACCTTATTACATGCACTGCAACGTGTTGCAGAGTTGGATGAGAAGTAAGACACACCTAAAATTGAACTCCTCTTTTGAAGAGGAAGGATTTACTCTCTTGACAATTGTGATTACCTAGGATGGCTAATTGCTTTTCTTGTGCTGTTTTGCAGCATTAATCAGAGCACGAACAAGCCGTGCAGACAGCTTGTTTGGCTTTTGAGTGTGGAGTAAATCTGGTGCTTACAGATGTGGATTTGAATTGCTGCCAGCTTATAAGGCAGATAAAGGGCTCCTGAATGTAGTGATTCTAAAGACATGGAGACATCAGCTGGTTTTCCTCAAATTTTGAAACTCAGTAAATGTGGAAAAGCAGATCTCCTGCCATTTTTCATTAGTCCATTTAGGTGGGTAGGAGGTGTGTGTGTAGCTGGAAACACTCAAACTCCACTGACTCCCTCTAGCTCTGTTGTGTAAAAGCAGTTCAGAAAAGGGGCAGAGAGTTCTGCAGTAGATAATGATTGGGAAGCCTGTGTCCACTTCCTCTGCAGGCCTCAGACCAGCACATTTTGGATTGGCCCTGGGCTCTTGCTCATAGAGCAGTGTCTGTTCCTCCTTGCAGGATGCTGTCCTTCACCTGGGTGTCCTTCACCTGGGCTCTTTCTCTTCTGGAGATTCTTTTCACCAGGAAAAGCATTTGTATCTTTTTATCTTTTCTGGTGGCACAGAAGTGTTTTGTTGCAGACTGAAAACTGCTTGGAACAGGCAAAATAAGGAAACTTACTGTTGCTATGGCTAGGCTGGTTGCAGTTCCTGTGTGGCTGTGTGCTGCAGCCATGTCCTGGCTGTAGACATGCCAGGCATGGGTTTCTAAGTGAGAGAAATGTGTGCATATATGCCCAGAGGGGTTCTCAGGTTGCCTTTGCAGATCCCCAGACCTGCCAATGTGCTGCAGCAGGTGCCAGTAATGTAGAGCAGTCACAGCCTGTGTGTCCAGCGGGTGCAGTGGGTGGCCCTGCGAGCCACAGGGTGGGAGGTGAGGAGAGGGTGCTGTAAGGAAAGACATGCGGAGAGAGAGAGGAAGAGTATGACTGCAGAAAGGCTGGAAAATCCAGAGCAAGCTTGTGTCTGCTCTCAGGGAGCTGACAATAGGGATGATGGCTGGCTGCCTCAGAAAGCACAGGAGCACCAGGTACAGTCACTGAGAAGTGGGCAGTGTCAGCTGTTGTCGCGAGGCTGTGGATATGGAGAGGAGAAGGATGAAGGATCCTTTTCAGGTGCTCAGTATGTAAGTACCCTCCAAGTTACAGGCAGACGTACATTTATATATGCCTTTTTATATATATCCCTACAAAGAGTGGTGTGGTGAGCTGTCCTGTTGGGTACTAGTGCTGGGCAATTACAGAGGGCAGGAGAGTGCAGGCATTACTGGCAAGAGCCATCAGCATAGGGATGTGCTCCCAATTAAATCTCAGTACACAAGGTAGGGTTACTAATTTAGCAAGTCTTGGGAGAAGTGGGCTTAATTTCTCTCTGCAAAACACAGTATTTGAAAACTGGGTGTGGTTTGATGGCACGTAACACAACATTTCATTGTGCTCAAGGCAGTTTGCATTTGTACGGTTGCTGATATCTTGAAATACTAATGTGAACACCTTAGTGCTTTTTTCCTCTGTTAAAAGGCCAGCTTGATACTGGTGTGATACACTCCATGGAGAGAGCCCAAGAGCATTTTGTCTGAACTTCATTGAATGTGATCTCTATGCAGATTATTGAAGCACTGCACTTCTAATTGGATCACAGACTTTGGCAATGTGAAATGAGCAACAGACTTATTAAAATAATTTCCATTTATAAAACCATGATTGCTTCATAGGGTTTGCCTGGGGTTTCTCAAACCTGTGTCCTGTAGCCTTGATTCAGCTTCGATTTTAGTAAAAAGAAAGGGTTTACTGCAATATCGACAGACTCAAAACAGCATTTTCACTTTCTACAGCAGAAACTCAGCCTATTTAAGAGGGAAAAAACTCAAATAACCAACTTCATGAAGAAAGTCTTGCACTTCTGACATATTTAAAATACAGACTGGTTGAAATACAGATGCTCAACGATCATCTTGCTTAGGTGATCCTTAAGCTGTAGTTGTTTTACACTCCTGTTTATCTTGAAATCTGGCCTTACTGAGTTGTCTGTGCTTGCTGGAGCAGTTAAATTGGAGTTTTCCACACTAATTAGTTGGCTTCAGAGGGCCCTGATATAGTTTCATGTGCAAGGGAGATCTGATTTTTGAGAAAATATGTGTATTGTCAGTGCAGTTAAGCTTTGCTCAAATCTGAACCACTGGAAAGATTGATTTTCTTCTCTCAACACCTGCACAATTGAATACAGTTACTTTTTTTATTTGACCAGGCATTTCCACTTGACTAACTTAAAACAGTTGTGGCTTAAGCTCTGGTTCTTTCATCTTTCCTCCCCTAATTTGTGGTTGTGCTTAAATATGCCACAAGGCTATCAAGCTGCCCAACCATGCTGAGTTACAGCTTCCACCTTCCCACATTGTACAGCAGGATTTTTTCTGTGCCATCTTGTTATGTCAGTTGCCAGAGACACCTGGAGGGTCCCACCTGGAGTGGTGCTCTGGGTATGAGAAGGTTGTCACAATGTCACCTCATGCTTGCCAGTTTCTAGAGGGAAGCCAGCTGTGCAGCCTGACGCCTGCAGCAGGAGAAGCCTGCAGTGTGACCCAAACCCACCTCCTGGTGGTGCTGACATCCATCTTGTGGCTGGTTGCACCTGACTCCATATCTGAAGCCAAGCTGAGGAGGGCCCAGGTGGACGTCCCACCTGCGTATTGGTGACTGCTGGAGTCCAGGTGGAACTGTTGGACGTGCAGATCGTGTGTCTGCAGCCTGTGGTGCTGGTGCTCGGCACATGTGCTCCAGGCTCCCTGGTGCTTTTCAGGTGCTGGGAGCACTGTGGTTGGAAGTAGTGCTACTGACCCAGAGCAACTAACTTGTGCCATACCATATTTTAGTGAACTTGGTCTGTGGAAGGGACCCCACCCCTCACTTTTTTACTGGCACAATAAATGCTGCTGAGCTATTTCAATACAGTAACTAGTTATTAATATTGGTGAAAGGCTTGTGTGCTTTTCTGATTTATATGACTTGTGAAGAATTAAAAAAAAATAAGTCTATTAATCTTTGGAACAACCTAAATGTAAAAAAAAAAAAAAAAAAAAAATCCCGCCAAAGCATCTTTGGGTTTTAGTTCTTTTGGCGTCAGAATCTGACACCAATTCAGCAACTGTCAGGATGTTCTGAGAATGACAATCAGTTTTTAGTATAGAAAGTAAATTCTCTTGTTTCATGTTTTAATCTTAACAAGTTCAGGGTTTTGAGTTGTTACTTATGGTTTTTTATTTCCCTTCTTGCTGTTTCTCTGCATGTAAGGCACAACGGTAACTCATCTTTCATTCTGCTAAATGTACTTCTACTTTTTCAAAGGAGATGCTTTGTCCACTAGGAGCTGTGTCTCAGCATGCTAATAAAACTCACTTCATGCCTTTAAAATGTTTATTCAAAGTGGCCTGGCTGGCTCACATTAGCTGTGTGGGTGGACTGTCCTTGAATTTTGTCAACTGAATTTAGTACTCCACAATACCTAGTGATGGAAAACAGCTATAAATTGTCTGTGCGCAGCCATGCATTATTGATAAAGGGTAGAATAAGCTCTACAATTTCTTTATTTGATGTTGTTAGTGCAACAACTGGCTGATTTGTTAAGACTTTTTCTCCTCCTATTGGCAATAAAATATCTCTTCAGTTTGAATTCCGAGTTTTTTGAATTTTGATTTGTATGGGGTTGAAAACTTGCTTTGTCTCCAGTGTTAATAAATGTAATGGAAATGTTTTCACAGAGTAGAAACAAACTTAAGTTCAGGGGACTTAAGCAAATAGTAAGTTTGACTCCATGCTGAAGACAGGACTTTCCTAATTATCTCAAATATTTAGAAATAGAAAATGCATAAAGTCACAGTACATTTAGAAGAAAAAATGCTTTAATACACTTCATTTGGCACAGGCTTAGAGAAAATGCTTTACAGTGAGTTCAGTGTGCTTTGTAATTTCAGTGTTCCTTCAAAGTTTATGAAAAAATCTCAGGCCTTAAATCTGTCATGCCTTTTTTCGTGTTGACACTTATGATGAGTAGAGACTCTACTGAATATAATTTGCATATAAAACTGTGCTGTAAACTAAACAGTTCTTTCCCTGTAGTTGTATGAAGGTACAATGAACTGCTGAAAACTAAAATTAATAATTATGTAAGTAAAAAAAAATAATTTGCCAGCAAAATTACAAGGGGCTTAGTCTTCCCAACAGATGTCCAGCACTGAAACTTCTTTTTAAGCTATAATTTTTGGAATAGTAGCTTGCCAGAGGTTGTTATTGTAATACAGCTAAGGGAATGTACAATTTGTGCCAAGGAAATACTGTATTAGAATAATGAAATTTTATTTCCTTCTTTTCTTTGTAGATAGAAAATGCTTCCTTTGGTAGAAGCATTCCAGGCCTCTGCAGATTTTTGTCTTTGTAAAGGTGTCAGGGTAGGGAATCCACAAATTATACTGATGTTTGTAAAGGTTTCTTTTATTCCATGAGGAATTGGTGTACATTAATTGAACTTTTCATATATTTGCAGTCTTTTAAGGTTAGAAGTCATTAAGTAATGAAGTAATTAAACAGGTTATGTTGTTGCAATCAGAAGGCAGGAAAACACATGGGTGAAAGGACTAACATGACTGACAGAGGCTTGCTGGAGATTTACATCAAGAATGATGCATTCTTCAAAACTTTTTTATTTTCTGATAGAAATTGGGGAGTAAATCAAGTGCAGTGGCTATGAGTGATTAAAATGCAAAACTTATGAATTCTTACTGACTTTGTAAATCTGACTCCTTTACTGTTAATATAAAATCATTTATCTTAAAGCAGTCTTAAGGCTGTGAATATTTAAATGAAAGCTTCAGCTCTTGAAGAAGGTTATTTTGATATTCAACATCATTAATTTTGTGGCATGCATAGAAAGCTGTCGTGGAAGAGGCACAGGAGATTTTTTCCATAGGTCATCTGATGGATCTGTGGTAATTCACTTGATAAGTCAAAGCAGCAAATTTTGGTATAGTTTAAATACTTACACAATTCAGATGTTACACAGTAATCTAAAATTTTTCTGCTGATTGAAGAGGATACCTTTGGTCTGATCCTACAGAAAATACAAACCGTGGACATTTTCTTGCCTGTGATTTTGGTTTTGGAGCAACTGTGCAGCTGTAATTTTTTTAGAGAAGGGCAGGCTTCAGCCATGTTACTACGGTTTTGTTCAGACAGTTTGGGAGTATGATTGTGTGTGTAATTTCTTCTGGAAACAAGTATACTTTGGTAGTGAAATACAATTTTGAAAATACTTTGTTCGTGTTGTTTGTTTAAAAGAGCATCTTTCACTGGCATTGTTAGAAGCTACTGCAATGAAGAGCTCTAAGATAAGGAAATACTCCAGAGTACAATGGGGTTGGATTCTCCTCCACGTCTGCATGCTCTCTTCAGGCAGTGCATGGATGGTGTTATTCAGACCTCTTCATTTACACCCCTGGAAGTCAATCAGAAGTAGTGGACTACGTGAAGTAGTCTGACAAACAAAAAAGACCTTTAATGCAATTTGATGTTTATTCGTAACAAACTTAACAAAATATGCCTTGGTCCAGAAAGATTGAGTGACTTTTGGAAAGTTACTTAGATTAGAATTATACTGTGCAAGTGACCTGAGTGTTGCTTGCTAACATTCAAAATTCTTGCCCTTTGGGAGGGGCATTGTGGAGGAAGGTGGGATGGATGAGGGGGTAAAGAGACTAGCTTCACGTGAGTGATCTCTGCAGGCCATGCTCAAAGTACAGGGACAGCTACAGATGTTGCAAGAATGGCATGATGTGGGAGGACTGGAAAGTAGCTGATTTAAAAACAAGTAAATAAAATATAAAAAGCTTAGTTTCTAAGGGAAACCAGAGACTTTTCCTAGCAGTCAGTATAAATGAAAAAGTGGTAGGGGAAAAGTGAGGCAGGTCACCTGTGAGGAAAAGTTATCTGAAAATTTTCTGTTACTTTTAAGGTGGTATTTCCCATTCCTTTTCAAATGCATCGAAAGAGGATGTTAATTTTTTTTTTCTTTCCAGCATAGGAATTAATGTGGGGGGAAATCCTTACATTATTTTTGAAAGGCACTGTAAAATATTTGCTTTGTAAAAGCATGGGGCAGGAGAGTAAAAGACATGTTGCTGCATCCATCCTCGTCCGGGAGTAACACCAAGTGCTTTGTCTCTGACAAAAGTTGCAGTATGCCCTACTCTAAGGGAAAGAAAATGTATTTCCCCTCTCTTGATATTAAAAAAAAAAAGTGCGTTAAGCTTATTTGGGTGGGACAAACTTCAGATGGCTCTTCCAGGTTTGATTAGTAGTATGAAACCTGTGTTGGTTCTAGCACAGGTGCCTTGCGCTTCCATTACCTCAGCCAGCCAGGCTGTAGGACACATTTGTTCAGTGAATCACAGAGATATCATTGTTCACAAAATCTCTTTTCTCCTTTTTGTTGTTACACTATATTGTCCTCCACTAATTTGAAAGAGATGGGGAGTACAGTGAATTACCCCCTGATTCTGTTAAATTACTGTGTCAACAGTGCAGTTATCTGCTCTGAGAGGCTCCAAACTGGCAGAAACTTGTTCATAAATGAATTTGCCAAGAACTTTCAGCTGTGAAAGTAATGAATTCTCTGCAAAACATGCTTTAAGTAGAGCTGTGTCCTTGCCTAATGTCTGTTACCCCGATAACTAATCATGTTTTGTCCTCCTGTAAGACTGTTAATAGATCTTTCCACAGTGAACTTGATGAAACCCTCTTTGCAAAATGCAGAGCACCTTTTAACCCTTCTTCTCCCAACAACCATTTTGTCTGATAATGTTCATACAGTTTCCATGCAATGCGGTGGTCAATGCAGGTCACTATGTGTACAGAACACAGAGCCACAGGTTGATCTTGTGTTTTCCTCCTGCTTCCCTTTTCCTTCTCCCTTTTTGCTGCTCTTAATGAGACGCTAGGGGATGCCAGCACGGATTTTCCCAGTATATATCAAAGCAAACACATCTAAGATGGATGTAGTATGAATAAGACGTTGTTAGATATGGCAGAATAATTGCTAGGTAGGGAAAAACTGAGTTATGTTGTGTGGGAAAATGATTGCACCTCTGGCTAATTACAAAATAATTGAATGAGCAGCTATGTGTTGCCTCACTGCAAGCTTTAAGTATCTGAAACATGATCTGTTTTTTTAGTGTTGAAATTTGCTATGAAATAGAAAATGGAATGAATAAGATTTGGATCCAGTCTGATCCTCAGTTCTTCATGGTTCCTCACCCTTCCTTGTTCTGGTTTAACCTGGGATAGTCTATATAAATGCAGTTTTGTTTCTGTTGTTTTATTTATTTTGTGCTAGAAAAATTGCATTCCTGAGAGATTTTTGTAGGGTGCCTATAGCAAAGGCAGTGCTGGTACGTTTCAAGATACAGAATAGGCTGAAGAATTCAGTTTTAAAGGTACACTATGAATGACCAGGCTTAATGTCTTATACCCAAGGAATTTCCCCTCCAACAGTTTTGAAGAACATACAACTTTAAGGATCCTGTGGTTTACTTTGGAGTGAAGTCACAAGTCATTTCAGGTTTTATTCCAGCTTTTCCTGTGTTCTTTACCTTGAATATTTTGGTGTCTTCCGTTGCCTTGCTTCCACAGCAGCCTCAGTAGAGGTGCAACAGCAACTATGAATTTTCTTCCATGATAAAGGGTGCAAGGTAAAGAATGCACACTGTTGCTTCCCAAAGATCAGAATGACATTTCAGATGCTAACAATGTCATCAACATGCAAGACGGATCTGGGCACAGGCACTCAGGAGTTATTTTAGCTGAATGTAGTTGGCAGTCCCAGGGGCATGAAAGGAAAATTTGTCCTTGGGTTTTTTAAAGACTAATAGTTACCATGTTGAAATATTCATCAAAAGCCTTGAAGTTAATTCTCTGATAAGTAAACCTGATAAGTAATGTTGCATTGTTGATTTTTCTGAACCAATTTTTAAACTTCAGCATACCTTAAAAAGGGTTGGTGAAAAATATGTTTTCCATTCCATTGCTGGAATGTATCCATGATTCCCAAAGGGTAAAAGAGTTTCTGTGCCAAATTCAACAGAGTAGCAAGAGATCTTATTTTAAGTCTGTCCTCAGTGAAGGATGGATTGTGGTTTATTCTGGCCAAATAAGAAACTGTAGGAAAGAGGAAGGTATTTTTTGTGAGGTTACCCCTCATTTGTCGGAAATGCTACTGCCCTAAACTTGTCTCTATGTCATTCCACTTCAGGTTAATGGCTCCCTTCATTTTCCTTCAAATTCTAGCTCCCTCTGCTTTTATAATAATAATAATAAATCAAGACATTTCAGAAAGATTCACAGTGTTTTAAAGAGATATGGAGAATCTGGGTGACTGCTTTTCAAAGTCAGTAATTGATGGCATTTCAATTCAGGGAGGAGCTTGGCTTGGTTAATGCAACTTTACAGCAGAAGTATTCATCTCATTATTTTATGTGTCTGTATTTATTACTTTTGGCTGTGCGTTTTACTTGTAACATTCCTTTTAGTTGTGACTGAGAGCAGACCAAGCAGGTAATCACAGGTTTAAATGCACAAGTCTGCCTTTGTTGAGAACTGTTAGCTGGGCTTCTCTTAATTGAAAATACATAGAAGTAAGAATCAGTAATGTATTTAAAATGGAAATCTCCTGTTGTACAACACAAAGCAATTTTTCTTTATGTTAAAAAGAAGGGGGCTACTAGGGTATTGTGTCCTTTGCTAGGTATCTGAAGCAATTTGTGGTCTATCAGTGGTCAATGAGTAATTGTTCAAACTGTATTGTAAATAGGTTTTCTTTTAGACACCTAACAAAAAAAAAACCTCAGAAGTTCAAGGAATTTTGAAGGCAAAGGTGCCTTATAAACACAGGAGAACTTAGGGCTATACACTGGCAATGAACTGGTCTGAAGAAGTTGAGAGAAAATGATTCACTCTGCAGCCATGACCACCTCTTCTGTGTTGGGTTTGCTCCTCAGAAGAGGAGTCATTTACTTTAGCTCATGCTAGCTCAGCACTAGTGGTGCTAACCTGCCTTTAAGGTGTTTTTTTTAATGTAAATTATGTATATATTTCTGCATGTGCTTTAGAGATGGGCAATTGTTTTGTTGTTTTTTTTTTAATTTCAAGATTGTTAATGCATTGAGCAACAAAAGCTCTAATCCCAGATTTTGAAAGCAATTATTTCAGCTGTAAAGAGCTTTAAATGACTTTCATGCTTCCTCTGGTGTAGATGATTAAGAGTTGCCTAACACAGTACTACAGAATCTTCTGTTCTTGGGTAGGGCACTTCTGAAAAGACTGAGAGTGATGGACCCATGATTCACTTAAGTCAGATATGACCTGACCACAGCAGTTGTCACCCAGAGAACTCTACTCTGAACCTTGGTCCCCAAATATGTTTGCCCTTCTTAAAAAAGAAATTAATAACACAGTCAGGAGCACATAATGGGATAATATGAGGGTCTGGAAGAAGGGGATAAAAGGATGTGCAGGAGATAATAGGACTTAAGAGAGGACCACAAGCCCAAATACAGTTCCCCTTGTGAAATCTTTTGATGCAGTGTAAAGCTTGTAATGGTGTATGGATCATAGTGGAAAACCAGTCTTCTGGGAAACTTGAGAATATTTTCATTACTTGAAATAGAAGACTGAAGACAAAATATCTCAGAGTTAGTCTGTAAGGAGGACAAGAAGAAAGAGGATCTGAAAGTTAATATTCTTCATATTCTTAATCCAGATTAACAGATTTAACCTTTATTTAGATCCAAGACTTATTTCATGTGTGCAGAAAATCACTGTGAAAAAGGCAGTGCCCATGAAGGAGTCTGCAGCTTTATTTGAATAAAGGGAGAGAGTCCAAAGGGGCATACTCCCATGGGGTTTGTCTCTCAGGGTTTTGGAGGGCGCAGCCTTCTTTCATCCTAAAATCCTGGCCTCACGTTTCCCTCTTCGTTTCTACATTGCCTGATGTACTGGGAAGGTACAGCCTTCCCAAACACCATACCCCATATGCCCCCTTGAACCTGACATTTTACCCCAAGGTTCAGAAGTTCAGATTGTCTGGGTCGTGGAATACAGTTTGTGTGGACCCATTAGTCTGTTACTCTGAGGTTCAGGAGCCAGATTTTCTGGGTTCTGTAACAAACTTGCAGCTTGGTACAGGCTGGTAGAGACATTTCAAAGATATTACTACCCATTCCTTCTGAAGACACTCACCCACAGAATTGTTTGTAAACACCTTAGCACACATCTTTCCTATTACTTGCTTATCTCCCACTCTACTATTTTTTTTAATGCTGAAAAATGTTGAAAAAACAAAGTCAGAAGTAGTTCCCAGAGGTAAAGTTCCCAGACACAAAATCATTTTGTGTCTCAGAAGTGACTTCTAGCCTTCCTCCTAATTTCTGATAAAGATTCATTTAATGGGGTTTTTCCCTGACATTTACTTGGTAGAACAATTTTCAGACAAACCTGGGGAAATAGATTGATATTCTTCTCAGGTAGATGGAGTACATTGTAAGTTTTTGGGTTTTTTAAGAAAAAGTAAAGCATATCAAAACAGAGGTGATGGTGTCCTTTGTATGAATTTTTAGCAATCACCAAGATTCCTCCTCAAACAGGAACAACTGTCTCTTATCAGGTCAGGGAAGAATAGGAAAAAAAAAAAAAGGAAAAGAAAAAAGGTGTTTAAAATTATGAAAGCTGTTCAGATTGTCACTATAAATTCCAAATGTAAGTTGTGAGAATTTCTGTTTAGTAATGATGTGGTTAAAACTAATTTATAGTTTGAAATGTGTTAATATTCAGTTAATCTCTAGAGCCTACAGCTGTTTTTGTTTGTAAACCTCAATAAATACTATGGTGGCACTAGAGGAATGGAAAATGATTACTGGAAAAGCAAAACAAGCTCCAGTAAGAGCACAAGAACTTTGGAGAAGATTTTATTTGTTGTTTTGCTGCATGTGGGCTCTCCCTCATCACGAGAAAAAAGGGAAAGTAAAAGAAAGTTTTTGTGTTCTGTAATTTTTTTCTTCTGTTTTCCCTGTATATTCTATAAT
Organism: Poecile atricapillus; assembly: GCF_030490865.1. Classification (NCBI taxonomy): domain Eukaryota; kingdom Metazoa; phylum Chordata; class Aves; order Passeriformes; family Paridae; genus Poecile; species Poecile atricapillus. Next base: position 119,567,634 of record NC_081289.1, on the reverse strand, counting down.
CTGTCTTACTTGTGTTTTCTCCAGTGAGTGCTTTATAGGAGAATTCTGATTCAGTAAGTGTATTTTATCATTAATATTGCTGCAGAATGTTATTTTGCCAGTGTTCCCGTTGAGAAGCAGTGGCATAAACTGGATTAAATAAGTCAAGGGAACTGTCACTTAAAGAGCTGTATTGATGTTCTCTACCTCTTAGTACCACAGAACACACGCAGGAAAGGTAGAGATGCAGACTTGAAGCAATCTTCTAGCATTTAGTAGATTTTTTTTTCCGAAACTGTTAATGTGTGGAGGTGTCCCTCTCATTATCATGCTGAGGTTTACTGAGCTTCCTCAGCCCTGTGTGCTGCAGAGACAGGGCAGCACTGACCTTGGAGAACAGCCTTGGCTGTGTGTTTTTGGTGAGTAGGGGGATGAGTGACCTGAGGTGGCAGTCCCTCAGCAGATGCCTGCTGGTCATATCACAAGTGATCATGGTTTTTGCAAGGCTGTGTGTGTTCTTGAGCTTATCAGTGAGACCTAGCAGTTGTACATCCTACCCTAGTGACAACCTTATAGTTACTGAGGTTATAAAACATACACTTTTCTTTAACACTGGACTTAAAAACCAGAGTGGCCTTGCTTCCCCCTGCAAATATTTAGCATATGTTTTAGAGTAATATTTTTGGGCTGAGTAGGTATCACTCTTATTGAGTGCAGGAAGTACATTTTTGTACTGTCCTGTGGTTTTGGGAGGCACAGATTGGGCTGGACAGATGTCACAGGAAGACAGGAATACTAGGAAAATATTTTCCTTTATGGAAAATGTAAAAAGAAGTGATGTATGTGAATTCTGCAGACTGTCCTTTGGCTGGAGAGGTTTCCTAATTTGAGTCAAGGTAGGACAGTTCTGCCCTGGAAGACAGGGAGAGCAAGACAAATGCACAGTTTGGAAAGTAAGCAATTCTAATCAGCATGCTGCTCAGAAAACTAACCTGACAAAAGAGAGATTTCTTTACCATGTTAGTGAAATGAATCAATTGAGTAAGATTTGAAGGGAGAGCCTGGGTAATGAACAAGACAGAACATCATGACAGTGCTAATTTACCTTAATTGTTTTCTGTTTTGATGTTCACTGTTAGTTTTTTTTCCTCACACAGAGGAATTCAGGGAAATATCGAGAGCCGGGTTTAAGTGTGGAATTGCAAAAGTCCATTTGATTCTTAAGCAATGAAGAGTGAAATGTAAAATTACTCAGTTTTATTTCAGGAGATAGTTGCTGTTAATGCTTCAGTCCATAAAAATAATGTCTTAGAGAAATTACCTTCAGGCACATCAAAGATCACGGGTACATTCTCTTGTTCATTTACTGTAACATAACAATCTGTTATTCATCAGATTACGGATAATCATAGGCACCTGTGATCTTCTTTCCTCCTGTGTGATCAGGAAAAGTTAGAATACCTGCACAGGCTTTTCAGGCATCTCTGAGATACTGATAGCCATGAATATATCTATATTCTGATTGTTTTCCCTCCTGTTTCGGGAAGCAAGAGATTTTGTTCTTGGCTCTAACACACTGCATGTAAAAACACGCATATTTAGGAAGAAAATCTGCTTCTTCAGAGGAAACTATTGGTGTGCTTATGTCACTTAATGTGTGTGAGTCTGTTTTTCAGAATGGTACATTTTTGTGGAATTCAGGAGATTTTGAGGTGTCACCGTTCCCAAAATCTTGAACCCTGTAAAAGCTCTGTAGGAACAGAGTGCTATCCTATGTATGCTCTATAAGATGATTTCAAGACCTGGAATTGTGCTTGGGGCAGATGTAGCAGACAGTGTCCATTAGGTGGCTCTCAGTTATGGAAAATACATTTTCAACTACATGCAAGCTAATTTTAAAAGGCATTAGCTGTGTTTATGTCCTGTGAGGCAATTAGAACAAACCAAGAGGCCATAAATTCAGACCTTCTCAAAAGCTGGTGGGTTTTGCTATCCTGAATAGCTCTGCAAAGTACTGTCCTGTCTCTGTGTATTTCTGTTGTAAAATCTTCTCTGATGCAGGCTCCACAAGTGAGATAAGATGGAGGTGGCATTATTGTCTGTTACAAGGCAGTGCAAAATGATTGTGCCGTTTCATTATGAAAAATACCCTTTTCATTAGAAACTGAAAAGGTAACAAGGTAACAAAAGCTCTTTGACTGCCTCTTAAGTGGAACAACTTCTTTAAACTAAAATCTGGTATAAAAAAGCAGGTGACACACCTTTGAATGTGAGTACGTGCTGGCACAACCACTGAGCAGACTAATCTGTCGCATTTCATTTTTTGGGCAATTAATCCTGGAAGATAAGAATTGACATTCAAAAATGTTAGAATTACCATAGGGACAGTTTATGCCTGATGGGTAGACTGATCTTTTGCACTGTCCTCCATGCAAAGGGGACACAGCTGGAACTGCTTGTCACAGCACTGTGGGTACTGTCACAGGTACTGCTCTGGAGATTTGTGAGAGAAGGCAAGTAAGATAATGGCTGTATGTGACAGTCCTCTGGTTCCTGAGGCTGCAGCAATACAGCGCAGCCACGGACTTTATTTCTTCATCCCTCTGCAGTTTGCAGCCCAGGGAGAATCCTTGGAAGCATGGACTTGCCTTCACCCTGAAGTGCAAGCAGGACAAACAGACCTTTGTGGGGGAACAGTGGAGGGAGGTCGGGCACAAATTTCCTGTTGGCTCCTTACTGTCATCTTAAAGAGTAGGCACAAGGCAAAGGAGGTGGCAGATCTGACTGTTCATCTGCCTGATTAGCCTGTAGAAAGGCACCCAGGGGGCCACCAGATTTAGGCAGAGTGGAGGGGCTGGAAAGACTACTTTCCACAGCCAGTGAGGTGAGCTGAGGTGTGTGCAGGACTCTGGAGTTACAGACTGCTGCTGGCTGGCTGCAAGGGGATGCCTTGCTGCCTGCTTTGCTCTCTGCCTGGTCTAGGGAGCAGAGGTGGTGGTTTTCCTAGCAATTCACACACCAGTGCACAGTGACCTCACTTTTTGAAGGAGAAGTTGTGGAGGAAATGGGGCCCTTTTATCCTTTTGGTCCACTTGTATCAAATAGCTTTCTGAAGGAAAGTAGGGCTGCTGGCTTGTGTTTCTGTAAGGGAGGAGATAAGATTAAAAAAACCTGAGATACTAAGAATCACATATCAGTGGCAAAGTACAGACAAGCTACAAGGAATAGTGTTATTTATTGTGTAGTTTGGTGCCTTACCAAGAGACAGTATGCAGGTAAGTTTAACTGGTGTTTTTATTTCAGCCAACATGCACAGTTTATATCAGATGTGGTATGCACGATTCCCCATGTGACTTCTGTGACAGTACACACACGAGGACATCCTAGGGAGCACTGTCAGAATGGTTTCATTTCTACAAGACTGTTTGGGTACTCTAGCCTTATTTGATGCTCTGCATAGGATATAGGGAAGTATAGTAAGTTTGCTGTACAACTTACTTAGCAGGTTAGTAATCAACAACTGTTCCACTGGTGGAATGTTCTTTTGTTAAGAGAGTTTTGTGTTAATGCCAGCAGTGCGGTACTTCATGCTTGAAAGCATTTTCATAAATCTCCATTACAAGCCTGTCACCAGACGCATGTAACCTAGGAAGGAAACCAAAGACTTCAGGCACACATGGATCATGGGAAAATTAGTCTAAACTGTCTAAAGAGGAAAGCAGTTTGGCAGTTCTAATGTGTTTGGGTGATTGAAACTCGTGGTTTCTTCTGTTTTCTACACTCTGTCCTTAATAAAAGAGAATTATTTTCGCTGAACTGTTGTAGGTTTTAGATGACAGCAACGACAGATATGAGAGAAATCTCCATGTTGATTTGCTGGTTTGGTTTTGTTTTTTTTTTTTTTTTCTTTTATTAAGTTTTGGCATATGTATTTGCGTGTACAATTTTGAGTAATAAGATGTTAAAAGTTGCATTTAAGCACTGTCTCCATGTGTGTATATTGACTTCTTGATGAATTCTGTCAGTCTTTTTACTGTCTCCTGGTATTTATGCATAAAAGCACAGCTTGCTTCCAAAATAATCACAAGTTTTGAAACTTGGCTTTAAGGTTTCTGAAGCATGGTTCACTTGACAATGAAAGAAAGCATTAAAGGCAGTGATATATAGTAAGAGAGTTCCCAGGGGATTCTAAGTCATCCATATCAATGCTGCCAGAAATGTTCTTGCTAGGGGGAAGAGGGGTGTGGGTGGCATTATTTATGGGGCACTGAGACAGCCTTGAACTAGAAGGAAATCAGAGGTACGCTGTAATATTTTCCCTCAGTCCAGGAGCACCTGAGCAGCCTGGATCCCATCCTGGGAGTGAGACAAAGCCCTCTCTGGCACACCTGTGTGGCAGCAGCGCTGGGACCATCACAGCATTTCAATATTCCTGGTGCTCTGAACAATGGCATGTCTCCAATGAGTGTGGCAGCTGCTCGCTGGTGGGCACTTGGAATTGTGTGTCATCCTAGAGTCCTCTTCTGTGCCTGCCTGCAGAACAGGTCTGGGGGCCAGACAAGAATTTTTATCACTGTGCAGTACTTGCTGTGTCTCTGAATGCAGCAGTTCCTGCTCTCCCCATAGGCCTGCTGGCATCCTTCGGCTGCAGTGGGGCTTTGCTTATGCTGTTACACTCCTCTCTACATGATGTTACCCACTCGGCACCCAGGGTGAGCCACACGCTTCCATCTGTCTCTTTACATTTTTACATACATCTTTACATCTGTCTTTTGGTTTTCTACAACTCATGGCTGTGTCTGTTCTGTAGGATTGGAACCTCCTTGGTCAGTCTTTCCAAAATGTACTGAATGAGTCTTCAGATCCCCTAGAAAGGTACTATACATGAATTGGTCTATTAGCTGTCAAATGCTTTGCAGGACTGAGAGTTTTGATTAATGTGAAAAAATAGGATTGTTCTTAATCTAGTCTGAACTGGATTGCTTAAAAAAAAAAAAAAGTGTTAATAATGCAGTGTTAATACTATACAAATCATTCTGCCTTGGCTTCAATATCATATGCAAGAGTATTAGTCTAATTGTTTGGACGACTCATGAATCAGTCTCCTGCTAGCCTCCTTGTCTCCTAGTACAGAAACCACAAGGGGTGAACTGGGCAGAAAGGTCAGCAGAGATGGAATTTATATGTCTGTATGGTAAGTGCAGCTACTGAAACCCACAAGTTCATCCATGGCATTGGTGATGAGGACACAACTGATGCCTGAGTGAGAAGTGAGTACAAGTATGCTGCCCCTCTGCCTGCAGTTGGCGGGTGATGCAGTTTGGGATTCATGCATGTTCATGGTAAAGCTGTGTGAACAGTTCTTAAAAAAAAAAAAGTATGTTTAAGGCTTTGCTTTTTAAGTGTTAGCATATTCTGTGCAGAAAACTGCTCCGGAGTCTTGTCTTTCCATTAGGGCTCTGCCCTTCTCTTGCTGAAAATCCTGGTGCCATGCAGTAGGTAGCTCAGCAGAGAAGAAGGTGCTGCATGAAATAATCATCAAGATATAAAACTTAGAGTGAAGAAAAGCCAAGAATGAACAAAGAAACCTTCAGAAGTTCCCAGGAGTCTATGTAACAGTCGTGAGGAGGCTGAGCAGCCTCAGCAGTTTGGCAGCCAGCACCTCTGTTTTTCTCAAGAGCCAGGCTGCTTTAGGACTCAGCTATCAGGTAATATCAGTGTAAATCTGCATGAGTATGCCCTGAAGGTTGTTCTCTCTCTCTGTTCAACAGGATGGCCTCCTTTGCAAACACTGTTTTTCATAACATAGTGTGTATATAAATAAATCATTATAATTAGAAAGGTGTGCAGATTTTCCTCTCCATCTCAGAAAAACAAATTTTCAGTACGGCTTGCTGTGGGAATGAGAAGATCCTTTATTTCCTACTCTGTGATAATCTGTAGATTTGCCAGGTTTCTCTCAAATCTGTAGTTTAGGTTAGGCATTCCAAAATGCCCTATTAACACCCCCACAAACAAGATCTGTCTGTGGACACTTGCACAACCTGATGGAGAGCTAGTAAAATATTTCCATGCCTTTGAAATTTAGTTAGCAATTATGGATAAGTTTTGGCATGTGTCTAGAGATGGGATGCAGAGCTTGTGCCTTCTTTGAAATGTTGTTCCCAATTGTTTAGAAATGCTAAATGTTGATTTAAAACAAAAAAAAAAAAAAGGAAACCAGGAGGCCAGCTGTCTTGAAAGCTTTCAGAGAAGTGCAGGTATACTACACTGTCCTTAGGCTCTTTCTAGAGTTGCAGAGTTCAGCATGCATTTGTCTATAAAAGGATAAGGCTGAATACTTCAGAATTACAGAATCACTTCAAACCATATTTGTTAAGTCTGCCACTAGTGGAAGAATTGATCTGAAGTGGTGCTTTCCCCCGTCACTTTATTCTGTTTTGTTTATACAGGTGTGTGTCTACTGGATCAGGTCAAGGTCCACAGGGTTCAGCCTGTTTCTGACAGTGACCAGAGAAAAGTGCCCAGGGAATATAAGGAGTAGGCACATAGTACATTCCTAGAATATACCACTAATTACTAGCAATTTGTAGTCCAGCACTTTCTTAAGCCACAAGAAGGTATTTGTTTGTTTCAATAGCCTTTGGTGGATAAATATATCATATTTTTGTTCCATCTGGGGTTTTTAAGTATGGGTAATTTTTAGCATAGTCAATAACACTCTATGGCAAGGAGTTTCATGAACTACTTGGATTTTGTGAATGCACCTCATTTTATTTTTTCTTTTTATCCTGCCTGACACCCCTTATTTTTTGCAAACTTGGGAAACATTTGCTTCCTGTAAATCTGTTCATAGTTTTTAAACTATGTATTTAATGTATTTTTTAATTATGGAAGTTTTTTATTTTTCTGTCACATCAGTAAAAATTCATAGAATATCCTGAGTTGGAAGGTACCCACAAGGATCATCACGTCCAACTCCTGGCCATGCACAGGACACCCCAAGAGTCACACCATGTGAGTGGTGACCTGAGAGTATTGTCCAAAGATCTCTTGGATTCTGTCAGGCTTGGTACTATAACCATGTCCCTGGGGAGCCTGTTCCAGTGACCAACCACCCTCTGGGGGAAGAACCTTTCTTCTAGCACCCAACCACCTAAACTTCCCCTGGCACTTCAGGCCATTCCCTCAGGTACTGTCACTGTCATCACAGAGGAGAAATCAGTCCCTGCCCCTGCTCTTCCCCTCACAAGGAGGCTGTAACACCAGTGAGGCTCCCCTCAGTGTCCTCTGGGCTGAACTAAGAGATCTCAGCCCCTCCTCGTAAGGGTTCCTCTCAAGGCCCTTCACCACCCTCATGGCCCTCCTTTGGACACTCCCCAATAGCTTTATATCTCTTTATATCTCTCCTTTGCTGTGGCACCCAGAGCTGTCCCCAGCACTGGAGGTGAGGCTGCCCCAGAGCAGAGCAGAGCAGGACAATCCCCTCCCTTGCCCAGCTGATGCTGTGCCTGATGTCCCCAGGACACGGGTGGCCCTCCTGGCTGCCAGGGCACTGCTGACTCGTGTTCAGCTTGCCTCAAACCAGGACCCAATGGTGCATTTCCAAGGGCCTTCTCTCCCAGCCTTTTCTGTCCTGGTCTGTCAGTACATCCAGGCTTGCCCTGTCCCAGGTGCTAGATGTGGCACCTGTCTTTATTATAAACTTCATGTCACTGGTGATTGCCCAGTCCTGCAATTTGCCTAGGTCTCTCTGCTGGGGCTCTCTGTCTTCAGCAGCTCTTCCCAATTTAGCATTGTCAGCAAACTTGCTTAGTATCCCTCTGAGTTCTGTACCAATTTATGCAGATGTTGAAGAGCACTGCCCTAAGATGGAGTGCTGTGGAACCCCACAGATGACAGATCACCAGCCTGATGCCACCCCATCCACTGTAGCCCTGTGTGGACGGCCGCTAAGCCAGTTGCTGACCCATTGCATGATGTATCCAGAAAGATCCTGTAAGAGACAGTTTAAAAAACTTTATTGGATTCCAAACATCCCTCATCTTCCCTTGATCAGCTATGTGGATTGCCCTGTAATAAAATAAAATTAAGTTTGACAAGCAGGATTTTTGCCCTGTGAACATGTTTCAGCTGTGACCAATGACTGTGCTGTCCTTTGGGTGTTTTTCAATACCCCACAGAGTAATCTCCAAAATTTTGTCAGTCACTAAAATGAGAGTGTGACAGGCCTGTAGTTTCCAGGCTCATCCTTCTTACCCTTCTTGGAAACTGGGACAATGTTAGCAGCTGCCAGTCAATTGGGACCTTTCCAGAGTCCTAAAACCATGCACAAATCATTGAGAGAGGCCTTATAGTTGACATCAGCCAACTCTTTAAATACTCTCTGAATCCCATTAGGCCCCACAGATTTACAGTGATCCAGCTGGAGCAGCAGATCCCACAGAAGTTCATGTTTCTGTGATCATCTTCATACCACTACAGGCCAATGTAACTTCTGCACTACCTTTTGTTATTAATGTATTTTAAAAAAGTTTCTATTATCCCCCACAGTACTGGCCAGCTTCAACTCCATTTGAGCTTTGGCCACAGAAATTTTCTCCCTACAGTGGCAAGCAGCATCTTTGTATCTCAAAAAATAATTTTTAAAAAATTACTGAAATGCAAATTAGAGAATACTTAAAATGTGGTGTAGGGGAGTATATTGGTAACATACATTGTTTTTCCTTCCTGCCCAATCTTGTGTCTCAATATTAGGAGAAAAACTTGAGTTTTCCTTTCTGCTGTTGAAGGCTTCTTGCTAAACTGTAAAAATATGATTGTGTAGCTTCTAGAATATTTTGAAGTATTTTGAGTATTTCTAGCACTGAATAAGAAGGAGGGGGACAGGAATCAAAGAGATCCTGTTCTGCTTCTGCATACAATAGCAGATATTAAGGATTTTACATATTTAACAAAGACTTGCTTGCTTTATCATAGCATTTGGTAGTCATTGTTTTAGTGTAAGAGTGAAGGAAACTGTCTGACAGTGAAGTTCCTCTCCTTCCTTGCAGCTCAGGTTTGATTTCTTAATTGCCATATCATCAGCAGCATCACTCCTCATCAGCTCTGCCTGCACATGGCGAGACCTGGGTTGCCAATCTGGTGAGCTGGCCAAGGAGTTGCCAAATCCTCCTTCCCTCCCAAGCCAAATGACTGTTTCGCTTCCCACCAGCCTTATGATCAATCAGTTCTCAGTAGGACTTGTTTGGAGAAAAAAATGTAACTGAGGAGTCTGCTTGATACTAGGTGACCTGAGTACTGTCCCTCCAGATTGTGACCTGATGGCCACTGATGGGCTGTGCCTAGGCTGGTCCCAGGTACAGAGATGCAGGTAAAGTCTCCTAAATTCATTGTACCAGCTGACCACTGTGACTTTGAGAGAGACTGTAACAGATAACCACCATGGCCTCTGCAGCTGGCACAACTAGTGGTGAGTGCCTTCAGGACAGCTGCTGCTGTCATCTTAGTTACCATGGTGTCTTTGACTGGGTCATTAAGATACTTTTTGCTAAGTTCACACAGGTGAGGCTTGGTTTGGTTTTTTTTGGGTTTTTTTTTTGGTTTGGTGTTTTGTTTTTGGTTTTTTTTTTTGGATAAAGGCTCAACTGTAGGTAATGGATGTAAGCAGTTTAAGACAAAGCATTTCTGTTGCTGAAAGACAGTTGAAGGGTAGGTAGAAGTGACTGGTGCCTTATCCACACACAGCAAGTTGTAGTCTTTTGGTCACAAAGGTGACAGGATTTACCAGTCAGCTGTCTGTGCCTTGGACTAGCTTATGAGCTACTACTTGCTAGCTTTTTCTCTGCAGTGCAATCCACACCTCTGGGAGCAGGCTCTGTCCTATTGCCAAGCAAAAAAGCCTTGTAATTCCACTTGAAAGAGAGATGCCAGATGGGAGCATGTCCACTGACTGCTATCTTACCTTCCCGAGCTGTTTAGCCATGCAAGTGAGCTAAGTGGCGCAGACAGCAGCCGCGTTCCAGGGTATACAAATGCCTATGTGCCCCGTGGGATCCTCTCCAATGATTTTTAAGGAACAACAGAGAAACTCTCTAATGTTTGATAAAAGTAGAGTCTCCTTCAGACTGTGCCAGTAAGTTAGTAAATAATTTGTTCTTTTAAGAAGCTTAAGACTTCACACCTGTGATTTTTGCAAACTGGTGGAATTTCTTTATAACAAAATTGAAAGAACTTTCCATTGTTTTGTGGGATGCTGTTTAGAGAGTCACACGTTGGGTCACTGCTCTCAATGTCTCCAGTCTCAAGGTGGGAAGTAAACTCATGCAGAGGGCTTGCCCTAAAGGAAAGCCATTCTTTCACAGCAGGAAAAGCACTTGGATCTCAAAGGGTTACTGAGTAATGTAACTGTGTTATTGTCCTGCTTGAGAGCCATGCATTGAGAGGCTTATTTAGACATCAGATCTTCTAGTATAATTTTTTTGTTACTAATTCAGTGCATAGAAAAATCACAAGTGAGAAGACTGCTGACCTAAGGACTTTTTTTACTATTACAGGTAGTTTTTTTCTGATCCCATACAGAGGAGAGCATTAATTTGTGCACAAACATTCCTACTTTTCATGTAGAAAACCTCAAAATACTGAAAGCCAGATGTATTCTGGGTCCTGCAAAGGCATCACTTCACCTGAAGTGAAATGCAAACATCATGGGTTATAAATGTCATGTAACTTGGGCATATCATCCAAGAGGCAGCTTTCATCATTTTCCTCACCAACTTTATGAGCTGGTGGAGAAAGCTGGCAGGCTTCTGCTGTGGATAACTTGGAGCATTCACTAAGTTTTGACTCCAGCTCTTGGGAGGAGATCCATCTCTTCACCTCCTGGACAGAGGAAGACCTCCACACCTAATATTAAAGGGCAGGCTAAATGCTAGAGGCATGAACCAACCCATACTAAAACTAAGCATCTTTTTTGGGTGCTAGACAGTGATGCCTGACTCAATGCCTAGTTGGCATTGATATGATTATTAATATGGTTTATTTGCTCATCTTGCTGACTAGAAAGGTGGCTAAGCAGCTGGTGTGGAGCCCTCAGCATCCCTTGATGCTGCCCTGGCAGGGTGTAGAGCACCAAGTGAGCAGGGCCATGTCCCACATCCCTCCCTTGCCCCCAGCAGGCAGATGGGCAGAAATTGACCCAAGGCTCACTGCCTGACGCTGCTCGTTCCTGTCCCTCTGTGCCCTCAGCAGCAGCGGCTCACAAGCCATTGCAGGAAGCAGAGAGCTGTGTAACCCTTGTCCTGTGCAGTTTGCTTTTGACAACTATGACAGCCAGCAGAGCTTTGGCTTCAGATGTAGTGTAATGATTAGTGTAACACGCAAATGATAATTTTGTTGTAACATCTGCCATCCTCTCAGGGTGAGGCTGTGTGTTTTACCCGTGGGCTGACAGTTGCTGAATGGATTTCGTTAGGTTCCCAGACACACCCTGGTTTCTGTATAATTGATGTGCTTATTAAAAAGGGAACAGTAAAACCTCTTCTGTTCCCAATACCTGTTTGAATATTAAACTTTCATTTTGGTCTCTGAACAAGTGTTTTTTTGCAATGCTGATCTCACACCTTTGGCTATTATGGTCTGTAGTTACGAAAGTAGAAGATAATTTTTGTTGGCCATTGAAAATACAGGAGAAGCGTTTTGCAATTTTTTTTGCTTTTTGCTGCTTTGAATAGGAGAAACATGCTGAAAATCGGCTCCCTTAAAATTAGCAGTTTCATCTTTTTTTTAAAAAACTCCAGCAACCCAGCTTCTTGCACTAGATGGCAGTGTGGATAGTTTAATAGGAAACTTGTTTTATTTAGAAAAATCCCAAGACTGAGGATAGAAAGTATTCAACATTAAAAAAAAAAAAAAATAAAAAAAAAATCACTTTCTGGTGATGATAAAGTCACTTTTTATTGCTTGCCCACCACACATTTGTACTGGGGAAAAATGTGTATTCTGGGTCTGAAAAGTTTGTGTTGGAGGTGCCAGTTTTCAGAGTTGCAAATTATTGCATTATTCTCCTTTTCATTTCTCCTCTTACATCTCAGAAGAGCTGAGGTCCTGCAGGGTGGAGTGTTCATCTACATTCTTCTAAAGATGTATTGCTGCTGTCCTGCAGACACAAGCTTGAGGAGGATTCTGCTGAATGAAGAGGGACAATTACTAAATATTGAGAAATATGCTAAAATGATTGGGTATGATTGCACATTATTGGGCAAGGGTTAGCAGTGGATGAATAGTTGTATCAAGTCACAAATATCTTGAAGAAACTTTATAAAATTATCAAAATTAGGTCATAATTAAGACAAATACAGCATCCTTCTATGTATGTGAAATATTAAACAGAGTAGGTAAACTTAGTTAAATCAGGATGCTTGTCCCACACCTGAGTGCCAATTTGAGGGTAAAATCCTGGTGAGCACCAGAAATCTTTTATTGAAATCCAGTAGTGCTACTTTTCATTGAAAGAGATTGAAGGGCAGACCTGAACAGAGACATGGTATCTGAAGTTCTTCTCTGACTAGATGGTCATGAACTTGTTGGATGCTAGGAAAAAAAAAATAGTCCCTATTCTGATCCATTTATGCCAAGGCATGGGTCTCTGAGATGGTAGGGTTTGTGACGCCACATTTTCCCTTTAGCAAGGCCTGTTTACTAGAAGAGAGAAGGGATTTCTCCTGGAAAGAAAGTCTAGTTAATCAGTGGCTAATTCATTTGCATTTATTTTTAGTTAGGTAAAAAAATCGCTATCTGGTTCTACTCAACTTGCACCTTAGGTTTAATTAGAAAAAGTACCATCCAGGCACCTGTGCAAAAATTTGATTTAGGTGTGTAAAAGTATATTTTCACCAAGTGTTTTGTGGTGTATCCTTTCATGTCATACCTAATAGAATTAAGAAATTAAGATTAATGATTTGAGACGGATTATCAGAAAAGTTTTAAGGTAAAGCTAATTATGCTGTCAGGGGGTAGAATTATTTAACTTTTAATTGCAAAGAAGTATCCAATACCCAGATGCTCTTACACTAAAGTGACAGCATCTTTCCGTGGCTTGTCCTGTCTGTATGAGATAAAAGTATAACAGATAAAATATTAATCATAAAAAACCCCCAGCCAGTTAACAGTAGGAATAAATACTGGCTTGCACATGTAATGCTGTGTGTCTAAATAACAAAACCTTTCAAATAAAAAATGCACATTGTTTTTGCAAAAATAGTGGGAAGCAAGCAAGTCTGGGAAAAATGAAATTATTTAATTGATGTTCTTAATGTAGTAAATATAAAATACATTTTATTGTTTTAAATATATTAAATATATTTAAATGTTCTAAATATTTCAAATATATTTAATATAAAAGTATTTTAATCTTTAATGTCAGTTAAATAGAAATAAAATTGTTAAGAATGCTGAACTTAACAAGCTTAATTTTTGTATTTGGAGTATCCATACTCTTTCCTTGTCTTGTTCAGATACATGCTAGTTAACACACTGCATTATTCCATAATACGAATACAACTCAGTTTGTCCACAAATGTATGCTATTGGAATGAGCAATTATTCTCTATAGCCCATTGCTCTTTGCCTATTGTTTATTAAGCTTCATAATATAAAATTTCTTAGGCAGAAATTGCTCTGTGAGATAGGCAATTAGATACTCAGATGTAGATTACATTTCTTTCAAGCAGAGAGAACAAATTGAGTGACATTTACTTGCCCTCTCTAAATGATTGTAAGGGCCACTGCTGAGGATTGGTCTGCGTTTCAGTGCCTTGACTGAAAATTTGCAGAATGCTGGTGCTCTGTCACAGCTGTGTCCTCCTAGACAGTGATTTAAAGTGTATCTGTGAGGAGACACGGCAGCCAAAGGAGCCCAGACGTTATAAAGGAATTTCTTATGCAATTGTTCTGCTTTGCCTGAGTAGCAAAGCTAGAGGACTGCATAAAACAATTACTGCTCGGACATGAAACTCTCATCTTGCTGCTCCAGGGGATCTTTGTGGTTGAAAAGGGGCCGTCTTCTAGCTACAAGGTAACTGAAAATGTAGACAAATATTAGGCTCTTGCTGAAGAAACACCTTGCATTTAAGCGGAGCTTGTGACTGACTGCAGCCTCAGCTCATCTTTCCGATGGTTCTGCAGGATACTGGCCACAGAGTTGGTACTAGTCTGTGGTTCTGCTGGTACCTGCTTGATTTCTCACCCCTGCTTCAACTTCCCTCTTAATTGTGTCTCTGCCACAATTCACAATCATGCTCGAAGTTGCCATCCCTCATTCTGCTAATAAAATTGGACTTCTAGCCCTTCAAATAATGTCACTTTTTGCTTAACTGTTGAACTAATTAATGTTGTGGTTTAAACAAGGGCACAGTTCATGCAGCTGTCATCATGAGGAGATACTGTGTTATTTATTTTAAATGTCTAGGATTTTGCTTAAATGCAGAATAAGACAATCTATAGCCTTATCTTGTTTTGAGATAGATAATGAGGTTAGTGCCACAACAAATTATGTGGTCAGATTAGTGTACCTATATCTATATGTCCAGCCATCCTTCTAAAATGAATGATCAGTGATAAGTTTCAGAGCAAAAGTTAGGAAAGATGTTCTGGGTAAAGAGAATGCAGCTGGTTTGGAACATGAAAATGCACAACATTTCCAAGTTTGAAAAAGAAAACAAAAAAAAAAAAACCATGCAGAAAAGATGCTTCCATTTTCACCTCATACAAACCATCTGTTTTCTCTGCCTGTCTTGTATTTGAAAAGGATAACAAAATTAGTATGCATTACTTTTTTTTTCTACTCTCCTTTTTTTAACCAAAAATAAATAAATAAAAATACACATCCTTTCTGTTTTGTTTCTCTTTCATGATCTCCTCTACCAGGACATTATTGGTACTGTATGCAGTATAGGGGAATATTTCCAGATGACCATTTCCCCAAGGGTGCTTATTAAGAATTACTGCTTTTTATTTCACGCTGTGGTACTAAACAAACAAATAAATAGAAAACTCAACCACTCCATCCAGCTGGGAGTTACAGATGACCTTAAAAGTGAGCTAGCAGTGCCAGTGAAAAGACTGTGGTCTACCAAATACAAATGGAAATGCATACATGCTATAATATAAAAGTTACACAAAATTGAGTAATAACTGGTTTACATTATGCTGTAACCACTGGGCTGAATGTGCTTGAAGTCAAGTATATTTCTGTGAGTAAGAGAAGAGGAATTTGTTGACAGGAACAATTGTTAAATGTCTGTGCCTTCACTAGGGGCAAAAGGAAGCTCGATTTGTGCAGCTGCATCTCACTGGAAAAGATTGGGTTATTGCAAAGAAAACTCTGCCCAGTACTCTCAGCACAGTTTTTTAGAAAATTGTCTTGATTACATACTGGTTGAATTAGTTTGAACTGAGAGAGGAATTTCCAGCTTCCTGAAGAAATGAGATTTGTAGTCCTCAAATAATGTTGATTATTCATTATTTATCAGTAAATAAGAATGATGTTACTGCCAGGTTTTACACTGGCCTTAGCCAGTTCTGTCCTCAGTAGTTTAAATTCTGTGGGAAAACTTGTATTTTCCAGGTAGAACAAAAAATAGACATACCTTCTTTTCTGTATTGAGTCTTGGACTACTTAATGGAAAATGGTCACACCTTGCAAAATGCTGGATGTATCTGCAGCTGAAAGGGTACGTCAGTACTTTGAATGCTTTGGCCAGAGAGGCTGACCAAGCTTAGGAAGTGAGTAGCAAAGTTAGAGTTTGCAACTTTGAATTCTTTGTGTGGGAGAAATTTTGTCTGAAAATTCTGGTTTCACTTAATGAGGGTCAGTGATTCAGTCAACTTTTGGGCAATTAAACCATTTTCAGAGTGGGTTACACACCAAGAAACAGACCCACATATATGAGGTCAGCCATGGTGTTCTCATGGGAGCTCACAGTAACTGCTCTGAACCTGGGCTCAACTCTGCCGTGGATTTACTGAAACAGCTGCTTATCAGTTGGCATGGGTCACTGCTTTCACATTTTTACTGCTGTTGCCTGGGAAAGTTGGGCGTTTGTGCATCCTGTGCTTGCCTATTGTTAATATTCCCTCTGACAAGCTGCAAAATAGGGGGGAATAACAATACCTTGTGCTTGCTGTTAGCTTTCAGTTTATCAGCTCCCCGTATTCCCTGGAATAAAGCTAAAGGAAGTGGCTGGGCTGCAGAACTGGTCTGGAGGGCAGAATGGGGCAGCCCAGGCTTTGGTTTGGGGCATATGGATGCTGCCTTCAGCAGGTCCCAGTGCTGCAGGCTGGTCTGGGCAATAAATTGCTCAATTACTAAATTGGCAGTGTCTCCTTGTGGGTGTTTTTGCTGTTGTTTTCACTCTTTTAATGGGCCTGTGGTGAGATCTTAACCATCTTGCAGGAGCAAAGGCAAGGCACTGCAAACTAGCAGCAGTGCAGACCACAAGCTGTGTGAGAGCAGCCGCCATCGCCTGTGAAACTTGCTCCCTACGTCTTAGGAGGCTTACAAATCATGGCATTTGTGTCAAAATTCAGAGGCTTTTAGGACTGTTAAAGTGTAGCAGGCTCACCTAGCACATTACTAGCCTAGCTGCTTTAGTAGATTCCTGCCTTTTGAAATCCAAACAGGGTCCTCGTTGTTTCCATTAAATCTTGCTGTTAGCTGACTAGTCTCCATATTCAGATTGAAGATGTTCCTGGCAAAAATAGCATATCTCTTGGCTTGCAACATATCTCCCTATCCTGTTTTCCTTTGAATTGCGTTGGTTGGAAATATTAGGTGGTCTGCTGCAGCACCTGCGGTATGGAGGCAGGAGCTACAGTACTGCCAAGAGCAGAGGTTTTTCCCTGTTTGCACCCATATAGAGACAGAAATTTTCTGGCAAAAGTTTGCTGAAAGAGCACTAGTCATTGTGATGCATTTTGATTTTGTAATATACATAAGTAACAGTTACTTAATCAACAGATCTGGCAAGATCAAGAACAGGACTGATTAGGACATGAAGAATAGACGGCGAATAAATACAATTAATAAATAATCTCATCTGGGATTAGAGGTTGGTGTGAGAGAGTTGGCAGGAAATAATTAAAACACATTCGCTGGGAAATTTGTTTATCTTTTATTCCTGTTATTTATTCCTCCTACTTTTCACTGATGCAAATTTCCGCCCATGCTGTAACTATGAGCTGGTGCAAAACACAGCTGGCCCTGAGGGATAGTAAGAAGCATGATGTTTATTCCCCCCACTACTCCCTGTAGTGGTTGCTCTGCAGAGGTATGCACTGCTCTGCCCACTGATGATTTTGGCAAATTTGGGAATGAGCTGTGTAGGTTCCACCTGATTGGGAGCAGAAAGCCTTGATACGAAAGCTGAAAGTAAAAAAAAAAAAGTAATTGCTTTATAGAGTTCCACAAATAGGTTTTAAATGTTGTGGTTTGAATGTTAGAAGTGAATTTTTACTGTCATTAATCACTGTTTGGATGCTGAAGAGGGCGACATGGTAAGCTTTTTAATGAAGTAACTTTCTGGAACTGTGAAACTTTGTTTGAAAAGAAAAAAAGCTAATTTTTGTTGAAACTGTGATCACCATTGGGGTGATCACATTGGAGTAACTTCTGTTCTTGTAGAAACCATCTTTTGTTCTGAAATCATCTGAATCTGAATCATTCTGAAATCTTGCTCTGAGGTGCTACTTTTCTTTGGGTTCAGGTTTTTCTACGTTCCTTTATACACAGAATAAAGGTTGTGCAGCTGCCACTCGGTGATACCATGCAGGATTGCAGTGGCACTGTGGAGAGTGTGTGCCATTTTTGGAGAGAGGATGGCGTTCGGTAGCCCAGCTGGATTTTGTTAAGATGAGCTCTGTTCAGTAGCAGCAGTTCGTACTGACAAGACCAGTGCTTCTCAGTGCTGCAGAGGAAAGAGCTCAGGAATCTTGTCATGCTCATCATGAGTGATAATGTGCATGAGCACGGTGGCTCATTGAACACGCTTTCCTACAGTACTTTGCTCTGCTCTTGATGAATGGATGCAACTAATAACGTTTCTGAAGGACTGCCCAAGTATCTTTGAGCTGCTTGTTGTCTATGATTTTATTCTGTCCTCCCTTCAGAAATAGGCAAATGGAGTCATGTGGACTTTCTAAGTAACTACAAAGCTCAGTCTGCAACAGTTATTTTTGTAGAACTTATGCCTTTACAGTTGTTCACAGGAGGTAGAAATTAATTATGTTTTTAGACAGCAGTTGTCTCCATCATGAGTCAACTCTATCTTGCAGTATTTATCAACACTTTTTAATAAGATGAAATTTATATTTACAGATAACATTCATATGCACAGAGCAGCAGTGATTCCTAAAGGGTTTTTTTACAAGGTGTTATCATCATTGTTGCTTTGAATGCTGTTTTGTTCTTGCAGCAATGTAAATACACATTCATCTCATGGGAGGGGCTGGCTGGTGTCTTCACAGGCCTAGAGAGTGTAGGGAGTGATTTCTGCTGTTCTGTCCCACCTTACCTCAAAAACCTGTGTGCTGCTGAGAACGAACAAAATGTTCTCTCCACAGTTGCATTCCTTCTGCCACTGTTCACTGCTGCCAAGTCAATAAAATGAAAGAGGAATTTTTTAAAGCTGTCTTTTTTTTTTTTTTTTTTCCTCACCTTTAATGCTTTTTGGTTTCTGAGCAAAGAGCTGCTGGCGCCAAACGTTATACCTGTTCAGGTTTTGCCTTCCCACATTGCCTTGCTAATTGGCACTTTTGGGAATGTTTGTTTCTGCAGCTTTTTTTTAAGCATAGCATCTGCTTGTAAAATCTTTCACGGTGGGAGGAAATGGAGTAATGTTGACACACAGAGCTGTGTTTATTTCTGTATGAGCTAAAATCTGCCCAGCTTCAAAATACTGTCCAGCCACAATGGGAGCACCACCAGAGCAGCTGTAGGTCACCTTATGTATGGAGTCAGGGTTTATGTGCCTGTCTTGTGACAAGGCCAGCTGCTTCAAGCTCTCAGCAGAGAGGTAAGCACCATGAAGAGCAGTGCATTTGTGGGTGTCACTGAGCTGATAGGGAGATGATGGTGGGAGGCATCCTGAAAACCTTGATTTATCTCTATAGCTCTTGTGTGAGAGGCCAACTCCTACTTGAGACAAAAATCTCATTAGTTATGGACCAAGAAATATTGCTGTTGAACAGTGATGCTAACAAATTTGTTTCAACTGTTTTTTATGCTACTCCTTTCCCTGCAGCTGGGAGCAGACTAGATCACAGAGAGATGTTCACATACCTTGCAGCTCTGGTAGTCCGTGCTGTAATTTGATTATCAGCAGCTCTCCAAGTAAGCTTTGAAAGTGCTTTTCTGCTTCTGCAAGTCCTGCAGTGAGCTCCCTAAGAAAATGAAGGACAAATACCATTGAAGATCTGCAGTCTACTTTTTGTGCTGCAGTGTCTGCCACTAAGTTAACCCTTCCTATTTCTATCACACTTTTTCAAGAATGTATTCTGGTATCTGAGTTATAACACAATAAAATAATCTTGATTTTGTTATGTTACTTTACAGTATGTTAAGCTCACATGTATTTACAACAACAACAACAAAAAAGCCACCCACCACAAATTTTGGTAACAGTCATAGCTACCTGGTTATTATGCTACAGCGACTGCTGATGTGTGTATTTATGCGCCAAAAAACAAACACCACAATTCTCTTAAAATCAGCTGAGAGTTGGTTCTAGTAAAGCAGAGATATACATGCAAAGGTTTGAGGTCTTATGCTGCAGCTACAAGACTTCAGTTAAGGATAAAATTTGCAGCCATCCACTTCTTTATTCGCTCTGAGCAGGAAGCATAGTTCACAGTGTATAAGTTGGTGTGACTTGGCACATCAATTTGTGAGGTGCATGTTGCCCAGTAAGGCTTGACCAAATTTTAGACATGTTCATGTTTAACATTTGCTTTCCTAATTTTGGTGGGCATGGAGACAATGTAAGGTGAGTAAGTTTTGTTGCTTAAATACCATTTAGCTTTCTTAAAGTTGGCCCTTAAAGAACATGCCTTACTTGACAGTTGCTGTTGAAAATAGTGCTCGTCTATGTGCCCTCAAAGGCTCATGTGCCTGAGCTATCATATGATGAATTTAGCTACGTTTACAAGGAAACTAATGCTGATTTTCAACGTTTAAGAATTTCATGGTGATGTACAACCTAGCTAGTATTTTCCATCTTTGAAAGGTCCTATTTTCATACAATTATCTTTCAGGGTGATAGCATTAGGTAAGAAGCATACCAATGTCCTCAGATAACTCAAAATAATTTTAATTTGGGTTTTTATTTCTTCCCCCAGTTATGAATGTGCTATAAAATAATTAATCTATAGCAAAAATAAAGCATTTGACTTGTAATACTCCATTGTATACATAAATGCAGTCAGCTTTTTAAATCATATTTTTGAAATAACAATTCACATAGTGTTCATTTCACTTCTTAAGGTTTGTCCTCTGCAAACTTAGCAATATTTGCCTGTTTCTTCTCTTTTCACTTTACATTTTTCTGGTGAAGCAGACATACTGTGTTGGAAATATTGTTGTCTGGTTTACAAGCAAGTATTTTGTACTGCCAGTTCTGTTCTGGTAGAGGTAAACTGAAGCAGTTTTTGTGCCTGTACTTGTGTAGTCTTCGAAAATCAGATCACATTCTTCTCAGCAAGGTGTTTCCCCAGCTTAAATGATTGCAGAGAGCTTCCCACCTTGATGGCGACCTTCCACCCCGAAAGAGGAAATGCTTTTATGATTAGGGAAATACAGAATATTTCTAAATACTGTGCAATTTAATATCTTATATCTATTATTGTCCCTATTGCTTAATGGAAAAGGAGTATGCACTTTGTATAAGCATGTATATACAAGATATGTGATGGCATTTAGATGTAGCAAATGGAAAATTAACTGTTTACCTGAAGAAAATTTTGCCTGCTTACATGTTTTCAGCTTTTGAAACTTCACTGCAGGCTAACATCAGCACCAGCCTTCATTCTGTTCGTTTTCTTGGCAACATTTTGATACTGAATATACATTATCAGAAACAAAGGGCAAAACATGGATTAATAATTAGCAACACATATGTCCACAGTCATTCTGTTGTAACCTGTGTGCTTGCTTTTGCTATGGTATTGAGGAGAGGGGGAAAGAAAAGGTCGTTCAATACAGCAGAGAAGAGCAAAAAGTAAACACTAGTATTTCCTCATATGGTGATTAAATAGCTTTAGAAACGTAAGAAATTAAAAGGAGGAGGAGGACATCTTTAGTCCTGTCATGCGGTGATGCTTTGTAATGATTTTGGTTGTCTGTTGTCTTCCCTTGCAGTAAAAATAGAAGTGTAACAATTCCTATTGCTCGCTTTTAGGCAGTGGCTCTCTTGCTCCAAGGAATGGGAGCAGATAAAATTAGGGCTGATTAGCCCCAAATGAGGTACATAGATCCTTGGTGACAGAACAATAAAAATAAGCAGCTCCCCCAATTAAGTAAGGTAGGAAAAAGGAAATTCAGCATATTTTGAGAAAGAAACTAGTCCTCTCCTATAAGAACTTTTCTCAAGATTTTAAATCAGTAAAAGATTAGCTGTATCGCTAAAAAGGATTATTTTTAGACTTTGTGAGGAAATTACAGTGGCTCCAGAAGGGATCCTTAAGTTCTGCTCAGACTGAAAAAAACCAGAACCTAAATCTTAAAAAAATTTCCTTTTAATCCGTCTGAGACAGCCCTTATTCAAATTCAGCTGCTGTCCTTCTGGATTATGCATGGAATGAGGGAAAAAGGGGACAGGTATAAATAAATTGTGCATTTTCTGTTTTGCCTCTCTTGCAAGAAGATAGATGGATGTGCTTTTAAGCTCTGTATTGATTTATTTGCTGTGGCTGTGTTTTTATCAGAAATCTGTGGGTACTGGGGCTGGGGAGAGCTCAGAGTATGGCTCGGCTTTCTGGGGAAGCACCATGTGGATGAGAATAATGAGAACAAAGAAAGTGCCCCTCTGCTAGGACCTTTGTGGTATGGTTTCAGGAGGGCACTGATAATTGTACAGCAGCTTATTCTGCTCTTGAGATAATAATACAAGTGAATATGAAAGCCATTCTTTTGTTACTAAGAACATCTGAATTAGTTTCAGTTTTATTTACACCACATAGTTTCCTGCTTAGGACTCGCTTTCTGTGAAGAAACACATGAATCACATTGATGATGCATTGTTTCAATGACAGGCCTGTTGCTCTTCAGAAGCTTAAGTTCTTTCTTTTTCTACCAGAATTTGGTTTGTTGTGCAAGATGCACTGCGATCCGTTTGTCTGTTTGCTCATATGGTGACTAACAAAAACATTCCTTATTTTGCTGTTTCTTTATTAACAGTCTGCTATCTAACAAGAGATCAACTAAAAATACTAAAGGTAATATATTTATGGATCTCCATAGAAATTCATATTTTTTGCGAATTATGGTGGACTCAGTCCACTGTCTTGGAGTTATAACAGGGTGCGTGTTTCAGATCCATACATCATTTGGGGAATTACGGATTGGATTCTAACTTGAATTATATCTTGTTCTAAGATATAGATGGCCCCTTGTTTGTTATTGTTTCAGCTTATGTCAGCGCTGAGATACAGTTTTGGCTGACAGACTGCGAATGAAGGCTGAGTTTATTTGGATGTGACTGGCAGAAATGAGAGTCAGCACTGCCAGCCACGATGCTGCACACGGCAGCTGTACCACACACATCCCAGCAGCTTGTCAGCACCTCTGCTTCCTGGCACCCTGTGGCACAGCAGCGGTGTGCCTCATGCCAATTGCCAGATGCAGGGCTTTAGATTAGAATTTTCAGGGGAGAGACATAGTTCACTGAGTCCTGGCATCCTGAGGTGAAAAGTTCTTGTGCAGTAAGTTGATCACCACACTTTTGTCTGCACTGGACTCTCTTGCCATTGTACATCTGGTTGAAAAAGATGGGAAGAATGAGCATGAGAAGATGCTGTGAATAATTAGTTCAAGTGTTAGTTCACTCTCTCACTGAGAAGGAGGAAGACAGGTTATGTGAACTCTATGCTGAGTTTCAATTACCCTGATTAAATTACAAAGTCCCAGAGCACTAGGAACAGATTGTTTTAATGTTGGTTTGACTAGGCTTCAGAGGGGAACATCCCTTGTGAGGGACAAGTGCATTGCCCCAACTTGTGGTCCCCTCCTTTGGGTGGGTAAGTTTCCTACAGGTGTCCACATGTAGCAAAGTGCTTTTGGCTGCATGCAATACAGAGGCTGAGTGACACTTGCCTGACAAGCTGACAAGTCTTTCTCTATGAGCTGTTGAGCAGGAAGAGTATGGAGATTCCCAGCTAGACTGGCTCCATCATGCGCTGCTGCAGCTGCTGCCAGATTGTCTCCAACTGATTTATGCCAGCTCCAAATCAAAGTGTTAGCATGGTTTGGTGACTCTGCATGCTCAATAACAAGAGGCCATATGGCATCTGGTGGGGTGACTGGCAGGTTTTGCTGCTGTGATATCCTGCCTCTCTCCTGCCAGTGTATGCAGGCTTGCAGACCATAGGCTGTAGTGTGGACAAATGGTGGCTTTGGAGGCAGGACCAGAGAAACCTCCTCACCCCTGGAATGAACATTGAAAACCTCACAAGAGGTAGTTTGTGGCTTAGGGAGGAGGTAAAAATAATTGTGCACACATGCTAGCTGTTTCTGAGGGATGCTGTGTGAGGGAGTGGGAAGGGACAGCAGCCTGGAGGATGTCTGGAGTGTGTTCCCTGGCCATGCTGAAGCTATGGGGTTGTGGTCTCAATAGAAACGTTGTGACAAGTAGGGTCCCCTTGTATTCCTGAAGGGTCACTTCAAGCAGCTTGAGGAGAAATGGGCCCATTATATTGTGGATATAGTCTAGCACTTAGGGATAGATGTTAGGCAGTGTGGGCTATAGACAGATCTAATGGAGAGTGAGACTTTTAAACTGGTAGATGAAACTTTGTAAACTGGTAGATGAAAAGCAAGAGCCTGGTCCTTGCAATATTGTCTCCTTGCCCCTACGACTTTCCACTTCCATTGTGGAAAAAGCCTATAATTTCTCTGTTCATGTAAGATTGATACCACAGTCCACAGTACCCATATTAGTAGTAAAAAAAGGAAGAGATACCAGGATTTGGACAGTATTGTGAGGGGGAAGCAGCACCTAGGGCACAAAACTGATCTGCTGGAGCTTTCTCAGGTAAAGATACACCTTCAGCTGAGGTCACAGTTACATGAGCAAATGCTGCTAGACAAAAGTATTTGCCTTTGAACTTGCCAACTGTCCCATATCATTGCTCTTTTGTCATATTAGATTTATGGTTGGTCTAGTTATATATAGTATCTCAGACCTAAAATCAGAGGAGCAGACAGACTGAGATTTGACTGTCTGCCTCTAAATATGTTTCATGCTTGTGCCATTATATATGCAATGTCACTGAAGACTAAATACTTGGGTATTTTATAGAAGAGTTAGACTTCTCTGTTTATCAGAGTTTGTGCCTTAAAATTCTTGCAGTTTATCTTAGATGCAAAGTCAAAACAAGATCACAGTCCATTTCATAAACTGTTTGTAAACATCCTTTTTTGGTTTGTTCATTTTAGCCTTCAAGTTTACCTCCCTGTAAATTCTCTTTGAATAAGTGAATTAATTTTAAATTATTGTAATCTGCGTATGTGTTTTTCCAACTGTTGTTCAACTTTTAGTGCTTAAAGATAGAGTGGAAAGAATGCTGTGTTTTGTCCTGCCCCATTAAGTGAACAGAGATGATGGACAGTTTATGCACATGCTGTGGAGAGGAAGCTAGAACTGTTTCTTGTCCCAGGCAGAGCAGTTCCAGGGTTTTCAGCTCTGGGAGGCCACAGGTATGCTACAGCTGGATGCATGCATCATCCCCAACATGCAATCATTCCTCTCCAACTTTTTGGAAAACTTTTCTTTTGTTCTTCATGCTGGATTTCAGTCTTTGTCAGCAGATGAAAATGCTGCTTAGCACATGTTTCATCTCCTTCTTGGTGACTGAACTATTTCAAGCCATGGAAGTCTCATCCCTCCTGCTTTTCCACAAGAAAAATGTGGGTAACCCAGTTGCATCCTTTGGGCTCCCTGTCACAGCAAGCATTACGACCCATAGCAATATCATACTGACTTGAATTTGTGTATTTTTATGTGACTCATTATTCACTGGCATAAATAAAAGGGAGTGTCTTCTACATCACCCATTAGGAATTTCAGGTATAAAAGAGAACTTGTTTTTTTCTACTGTGGATTGCCTTTCTTTTTCTAGTTGATTTTTTTTTTCTCAAATATAAACAGAAATGGGTTTCTGAGCTGCAGCACTATGCCATCTTCTGAAGGTGTGGTTTTTTCTTCTGTAATGTAACGTGGTGACAATGATGTTGTCAGGAACGATTTCCAAAAGAGATGGGTGGTCTGAGAATGCTTGTGGGGTGTGGGGGGCCTTGCAGCACTGTGTGATGGGTGTCATCCAAACATACCTGTCTGTTTAGGCTCACATCACATGAGTGAAGAACATGTTCTTGCACATCAGACAAGGGCCAGTTCATCAGACTGTAGCCCAGTTCCATATGGATGGGATATCCTCCTTATTGCAAGTGACAAAAGCATGCCAACTATGATTTACAGAATCCATACAAAGGTTTGCTTTTGCTAATGAATGGTGATTTTACTAATGAATGTTCCTACTATCTCCTGATAATAAGAACATAGCAAGAGCTGCCACTTCTGGCTGACAGTGAGTCTGCTGGATCTCTGAGAACAGGTGTGGTTACCAAAAGTCCACTAGGCTGACCTGATGTCTTTTGGGATACTTGGGAGGGCTGTGTCCAACCTCTGGCCTATGCTAGAGAAAGCTGCTTGTGCTTGCAGGTAAGTTCTGTTTTGTCTTAACTGCTTCACAAGAATTACTGGAACTGAGGTTTACTTCCCACAGATTAGCTAGTTGTGAGAGCCAAGCTTGGTTACACAAAAAAATTGAATGTGCCTTACCCCAATTTTTATGATTGTTGCAAACAACTTTTTAGTAAGATGCTGTTCATGACCAGGATCTTCCACATGGTGACTGTACATGAAAGGGTACAAAAAGGGCAAAGTAAAATGAGCTGGGGATAGTATTGCCTATGAGCTGAGAGAGAAGATTATAGTTCATAAAATTGCAAAGGGTGTGGTTTGAATCTGAATCTGAAAAAGCTGAATCTGCACTGATTTTGACCAAATCCTGCAATGCAAAAATTTGGTGGCAGTAAAATTTCTGAATCATCAGTTTAAAACACGAAAAAAAGTATGTGGTGGGTATTGACAGCCGGGGACTTCATGCCCCACAGCAGAAGCAGGTGGCATCAGCAGGATCAGAAAGAGGGTAGTAAAATTCACAGGCAATTTGTGTGAATATTAAAATTGCATAGTAAGAACATACCTTTAAATATTCCCAATCCAATAATTGTTGATGCTGGGAGAATACAGAAGCATGGAGTCATCATAAGGCATTTTTACTCTCCTTAAATAATATCTGCTGTTGCTACTATTGAAAACAAGGTAGTCTGGATGGATCATTTGTCTGCCTCTACAGAATGCTTGTTATGTTTGTTTCTGTTGGGTACTATTTTGAAATCCTTTTGCTGTTTCTTTTTCGTTTCCCAGCAAGTCAGTGAGTGGCTTGTGCAGAACAGCTGATTTCTCTTCCGAATCTTCCAGAAACAACTGTGATAACTCCTTGTGGAAGGGAAACTAAAACTCAGCAGCTGATGGTAGACTATTTCTGCTGTTGCTAGCAAATGTAGAAACTCATAAAATTTGTGTGATATTTCGAGTGGCCATAAGGACCCAGTACCTTTGAAATATTTTCACATACATCCATTTTCTCTACTGAAAGCTGCCCAGTAAAGCCCTGCTCCTATACAGTAGGTAGGTGGCTTGGGAGAGTGAAGCAGAAGGTTTGTAGAAGCTCAGCTCAGGAGATAAGAAGACCATTTTCAAGTATGCAGAAGAAAACCCCTCAGACCCCTAGATTACTGAAGGTTATACATTTATTCTCTCCCTGCAGCAATAACAAGGTGGGCAGACAAGCTTAATGCAAGTGTGCTTAAGATAGCAGCTGGGGGAGAAGACAATTGAGAAAATCCCCATGAAACTGTTTATTTCCAGCGCAGCTTGAGAATTGGAGCCTGGAACTGCATTAGCTCAGACTTTGGGGTTCAAAAGAAACAAATCTTAGAGTTAGGTCTGATTTTTTGCTGTTGTTTTTGTCAGAAGGGAAGCATTTGCTCTGGGTAGGAGCACTCTGACTGTTCTTTTCTTCAGCTTGCTGACTCAGGTCCCAGAGTTTCTGAGCCATCACTCTCTTCTTAACAGAGCTTAGTTCAGCTTTTGCCTGGAGCTCTGCTGTAAAGAAAGACCTTTTTACAGACCAGTGCCATAAGTGGAGGGAGTGAGGAAGCCAGGCAGGTAAATTCATGCTGACCGTAGCCATATCTTGTTAATTAACTTGCTTGTTGAAAGGATTTACAAGGCTTCTTCTGTTCTCATCACACTACAGATTCTGCAGAAAAAAACCCAAAAACCTAGTGAGAGGTGACTTCTTTTGACTGACTGCTTAAATATTGTCCAAAATAAATCACCTGCCATACTGCATATAGTAAAAATAGTCTCTGTCTTGTGATGGAGAGACTGAACCACAACTGACTGCTGCCTGAGAGATGCTGCGGGAAACACTGGTCCCTGGGATTTTTAGTTCTGCATTTTAGGGTGGCCTAGCTAGTGATTTATTTTGTTCAGTTAGTGAGACTTGAACAGCGACTTGCATAATTTTGTTTGTGATTTGGATGCAACATTTCCTCTAGAAATTATATGAATGGGTGAATTGTTGCATGATTAAATAATGAAGTGAAATCTAAAATCACTCACAATTTACCTTTATCTCAAAGTTGATTACTCCGTGTCTGACCTGAAAAAAAAAAATCCTTGTATGCCTGCATTCTTACTTGGTTTTTGCCTTTAACTCTAAAATAGCATATATAAAGAAAAGATACTTCTCCCTTACAAATGTTGCCTTTCAGTTTATTGGCCACTCATTTTGATAAACACAAAGATAAGAAGAACACAGCCAAAGTCGGGCTAAGATTGAAAAGAAAGTATCAGTGAGATACAGTCATTATCCCAGCACAGATACCAACCACAGAGCAACTCCTCACATACTTTCTCTTTTGCTGTTGTTGGCTTCAGACCTTGCTTCATTTAAATTTCACCTGGCATACTTGGTACATATAGGTTGCAGACATTCCTGTTTCCTGTAGAGAAGCACAGATTTGAAAAGTGCTTGCCACTCTACCTGAGCAGGAGGCATTCCTGCCAATTTCTTCTCGCAGCTAGAGAAATTACCATCTGTGTTTTCAGATGGGTTTTGCATGTATCTTGTCTCTTGTTTCCAAATGTTATCAGTGTCTTGCAGAATGAAACTGGGCAAGTTCTACTGCCAGGACAACCCACATGTGAGCGGGAAGTCTCAGGCAGAAGTCTTGTTGCACTGATGTATAGCAGGAATGGAGAAGTACCAGTTCTTCTTGAGTATTGCAGCTTGTGGGTCGACTTGCTCTGTCAAACCCTTCTACCCTAGACCTATTTAATCACCACTTTGCACTTGCTGGATAGGATTGCAGAGCTGGTTTTTCTCCTGGAACCATTCCCTGACTACATCCATATGAACAATTGGGAGCCAGTACCTTTGAATCCTTCACAGTTCTGACATACAGTCCTCCCACTTTGAGTCCAGATCTTAAAAAAAGAAATTGTATTGTCTGAGCCACATTCACCCTGTGAGTGATTCAAAATATGGTGGTGATCTGGAGCTTGTTTGGAGTGATTGATATGCCTGTTTGCTCTTAAGTGTCTGTGTGCATCATGAAAAAAAAGAAGTTACGTACACATCTCTTTAGCCTAAAGCCTCCTTGCCTGGGAAGCCAGAATCTATTTTCTTGAATCCCACAAACCAGTGTGTGCCCATCACCATTGCCACATGTGACCTCAGCCCTGGACAGGAGGACTTTCAGGATGCTTTTCTGGGTTAAGAGCTGAGTTATGTTTCTCTTCTAATTACTGTGTGGCCAACATGCTGTTCTACAACTGCTCTGAGACCAAACCTCCACTGATTTCTATCTTAAGTGTCTCCTGCAACCATCAGACTGAAGTGCAAGTCTGGATTTTCTACAAGGTCTGTGACTTTTGAGGCTTCTGCATTTCTGTAGCTCTGCTGTGTGAATGCCAGAAGTGATCTATATGTACTCAGATACTTCTGGTGCTGAAACACCAGAATAGGTGTCAGTGACCTAGCAAGACACGGCACAAAAGAGGAGCAAGGTTCTTTTCCCTTGTGACTAGGACAGCATTAGGACATAGGCTTTATGTTCAGCCTAAAAAACTGTCATTCCAGAAAAACCTGTAAAAGTTGGGGTGTCATGAATGCCTGCAGAAACTGAGGATCACGTGTGTTTCTGCTATTGAACCTCAGGGTGGAAGAGAGTTTGAATATCTAATGCAAAACGCTTTAAACAACGACTTCATTGAGCAATAACTCTTCATATAGCTAGTCCCTGCTTGTTTTGCATTCATTTGCCCTAGGATCTGTAAATCACAGTATTCACAGGCAAGCATGGTTTGAGCATGTAAAAACACATAGGCAAGGAGTTGAAGAGTTGGGAATGGAATATACAAACTTCTCTACTAATTTTCTTGTGTAAGATGTCTCCACCAGAGAATGTGCTTTGCTGTAGAGGAGGTGTGTTTTCCTTCTCTCTGTATTCTAGCTGGCCTCTGGTATTTTGCTGTGCCTTGCCCACATGAGAGACTTGTGTCCAAATGCAGCTTCTGGGGTGTGTGCAGCTGAGGAATCACATGTGGCACATTCTAAAAATGATCCACGTATGTGTTGGTGCAATTTCAGGAATTCAGTTTCCGATGTATGGCTCAAAGCACGTTTTAACAAAATTCTCTTCTTCCATGAGTTTGCTGAGCTAGATCAGATTTTTTCTGTTCTTGAAGAGCTGTTTAATAGGCAGATTTTCAATTCCTGCTACGTTTGATCTAAACAAAAAACAAACAAACAAAAAATAACACAGGAATCAGTTCTTTCACTTAGCAAACAAATTATTTGATCCTGTACTTTTCTCTCTTTTTTTTCCTTCTGTTTTTGCTGATTTTGCTGAATCCAAATTTGTTTCCTGAATTATTTTATTAATCCTCACTTAAGTTTTGAATCAGCAGGTGAGTTTGCATAGCTTTGAAACTAATAGAAGGATACCCACCAGGCAGTTAGTACCAGGTCAACTGCATCTCTTCAAGCCACAACAAAATGTAGATCTTAGTCCTTGTTTAGATTTTCAGCACTGTTTGTATTAACTTTATGTCAATTCTCACCTCAATTACAGTTGTTTGTTGCTATTGGGAAGCTCTCCTCATTTGTGCCTGTGAATGGTGACTAGTGTTTTTAACAGATTTTACTTTTAAACCCATGATGAGGCACGCCATGGTCAGGCCTCATTTTTGTGGTTGACCCACTTGTATTTGTGACTGCACTGCACCTAAAAGAGATGCGTTCCCCCAGGATCCCCTCCCATCCACTTGCTCATATCCATCCTTGGGTGCAGGCTCCCAGGTCTTCCCTTGTACAGTGTATGTAATGAAAGCAGGGAAGCATACCTGTTTTTACAGTGTTACTGAGAAAGCACAGATCTATGCTGAACAAATTAGAAGTGGGTAAATAAATTCAGTTTTCTTTACCCTTAGTTACACTGATAGAGATTGATGCCCTGCTAAGTGCAGCCTGCCCTGACACAGTGGCTGTCCTGAGCTTCAGGACATGTCCTGAACTTCACATGGAAGCTGCTGATAATTTTTTCAGTAGACATTCACTGTGACTCAGTAAAAACTGCCTGTCTTCAGCTTAAAGCATAACTTTATATCTTTATAGCAAGCAGACATGGGAGTGATGCTTTAAAAACTCTCTGTTTGAAAGGAAGTAGTTAATATTTTCTTAAAAGCTCCCAGATTTAAAACTTCTATTCCGGCTGCAAACTTTGCCAGCAACATGGGTTTTTTTGGTTTTGTGTTTTTTTTTAATGGGCCATGCTTGGTTGTTTCAGAAATT
The DNA here is from genome assembly GCF_030490865.1 of Poecile atricapillus. Taxonomy (NCBI): domain Eukaryota; kingdom Metazoa; phylum Chordata; class Aves; order Passeriformes; family Paridae; genus Poecile; species Poecile atricapillus. Next base: position 119,536,398 of record NC_081289.1, on the reverse strand, counting down.
TGATAATTATCGTTAGGCCTGAAATCTTGTGATGGGCCTCTATGCATCATGGCCTGTGTTGGATTCCTGCCTTATATTGCTGCTCTTAGCCTTTTATACAATCTTTATAGCAGCTTCATGCTCTGCCCTTCACTGAACAAGAGATGGTAAACCGCAGTGTATATGGCAGGGCTAGGGGAGGAGGAATTGCAATGAAGCTTTCTGCATTTTTGGAAAATTGATATCAGGACTGTATTAAAAATGAAGGTATTTGTGTTCTTGAAGCAGAAAGCAAAGCTGTATTAGCTTATGTGATGGAACTCTGTCAGCTTTTAAAAACAGCCAGGTTCTCTATCAGTCAGTGTATCTCTGACTCAAATTCACATGGTGCCTGTGCTCATTAATTTCTTCATTTTCTTTTACTTTGCTAATCTGCTTAGCTTTTAAATCCTTCCCTGCACGTACTGTCAGAGCTAAAGCAAATATAATTGGAAAAATGTGACTGGTTTCTTGAGTTGTCAGCCCAAGTCAGATGGGGTTCAGCAAAGCAGCGTGTTCTTCATACACCTAAGCTCCACCTATCTGAGTCAACAAAATGAAATGCTGTTTGAACTGTAGAAAACTGAAAGCAGAATCAGGAAGAGGTATCTCTGTAGCCCCAGATGCGTCAGATCTTCTGCTGAAGATGAGTTGTGATCAGGCTCCCTGCACTGAAGGTGGGCAGGGAAGGAGGAGCAGGAGCCCTACTGCAGAGCCATCTAGGTAGCCACAGAACTCCTGCTGCTTTGGCCTCTGCCTGTCATTTGGCTTCATCCCAGCAGCCACCCACCCAGGGGGACAGTGCCTTTTTTCTGTACCTGCAACCTTCAGACAAGTGCTTCTTATTGGTTCAACCTGCCATATGTGGGCTGGGAGAGCGCTTAACACCCAGAGAACCCATTGCTGCTGGAACTTGCAGTGGAGAGGTCTTGTAGTCAGATGAGCACTGATAAAATCAGATAGCACTCGTGGCCCCCCCACCCTGTAGCTGTTGGTGTCTAGGTTTGTCAGGCAGAGATGCCTGCTCTGGCTGCATCTGAGGGTTCTGCCTTCGCCTCCCCAGGGGGACATCTGAGCTCAGAAACTGCCATTGGTCCCCCACTTACTGGTACAGTGCTTCTGTAGGTGCTCTCCACCTAAAAAATCCTGCCTTTGTAAGTTGTTGAGTAATCTAGAACTTTATACGCATGCCAGAAAATGTGAGGAATCTGTGGTGGTACAGGAATGTTTAGAGAACATCTGCAAAAAAGTTGAGGGCAGGCCAGAAAAAAGAAGGCCAATTGCAGATTCAGCTAGTTACATCCTCAGTGACGACAGATCTGGAGGTTGTCAGAGAACCACAGTTCAGCTTCGGTCACTTGGACACCTTTGGGGTTTGTGATAGCTAGGATGGTGATTTAAGAGAAGCATGCTACTGCTGTGCTAAAGTTTGCATTGAAGATGAGACTTTAAATACTCAGAAATGCCTACTGCTTAATGTACCTAACTTCTTAAAACTACATGTGTTTTTTTAACTGCTTTTTACTTGTTTGTTCCAGGTTGCATGTCTGGTTGGACTTGATGCATGGCATTTGCATGACACCAAGCAGCCTAGCTGTGGATGTGTCACTGAGCAAACATGGCCTACCCAGCAAATACTAACGGCAGTGCTACAGGTAACTAAATGGGAACGCTTTCCCCCTTTGGATTATTAATTAAAAAAATTCTTACATTGTGCGAGCAGGAAAAGGAAGTAATGGCAGTTTAAATACTGAAAAGCAGTTTCCTGGTAGATCAGAGCCTGTCTGTTCTCTCCCCTCCACCATCCCCCACCCCAGTAATCTTTTAAATATTTATAGTGGGCAAAGTAGTTTGGGAAGACTTAAGGGCTGACACTCAGTCATTCAGCATGCAGTGTGCTCTGCTCTCAAGGGGCTCACTCTAGACTCTGGGAGGCCTAGGGCTTTGCTGCACGATCATGTGTCTGTTAAACTGAGTCTGTAATAATTCATGAGATTAACCAGCCCTTAATGCATCAAATGCCCAGCCCTTCCTGGTCACCCTTACTGCTCAGTCTAATTTTTAATGCTTGCTTCTCTGCAAAGCATAAAAACTTTCCTCAAACAATATCCTGAAGAGGTGTTCACTTTTTTTGTTATTTTTAAGAAGTTCCCAAACTGTCTGTTTTGGTTGCCTGATACTCTGTGAAAAGGATTGCTTGGCATGACCAAAGGTTGCTGAGGAGGGCTGGCAGGTTGTTGGGGGGCAGAAATTGCAGAACAACTGATAACAAACAGCACAGCAGCAGTGTTCTTCCTGTGCTTATGTCAATATTTTCCTCTTCTGATCACTGCACAAACACAGTTTTAGCCCGCTAAAGCTGAGGCTGCTGCAGTAGGATTACATGGAAAATTTCAAGTGCATGGCAGGAGCTTGTAGGTTGCTCAGTTTGTTCACTGTAGAATTATTCTAATTAGAGCATGGGATTAAAACATTTTGTGTGCAGAATATTAGAAATCACTTTCAAGTGCATGGCAGGAGCTTGCAGGTTGCTCACTGTAGAATTATTCTAATTAGAGCATAGGATTAAAACATTTTGTGTTCAGAATATTAGAAATATGGAGTGCCATTATGTGCAGTTTATGCAAAGCAAGAAGTCTTTTTTTAAGGTTAGTGAAAGTTGAATTAAGTCTTTGGAATTACTATTATCTGTTGGTGATTTAAGGTTAAATTTACCAATATTGTTAAATCTTAAGACTGCTGAATTAAGATATTTCTATTCCCTTCCCCCACCCCCTTTTTATATAATTAGAAGTATATTCTTTAAGATAGAAACCATATCCTTTTGTAACTTTCAGTAGTCCTTTTGAGAATGTGGACTGCAAAACCTCTGCTGTGTATGTGAGTTAACTGTAGCTGCCTAAAGACCCCCCCCATATAACCTGACTTTTATTTTTAATATGTCTTTAACTTAAGTCATGCAGAAAAATTTCCTCTGCTTACAATGAAAGAAAAATTGTGCATGGAGTGTTACTGATTGGTTTACTAATATTTTTTTTTCTCCCTGCAGTAGAATCAGTGTACTGAAAAAGTTGGTGGGCTGATGTGTAAGTCTAAAAGAAGCTAAATGCTTATACTGGGGGATGTGTTAATGCAAGGCAAAGTTTTAGCTCCAGGATTGCTATGGAAACAAGGCTTCTTGCAGGATAAAGCTGTTTGTTCCCTTATTGGTAGAAAGACACTGTAATAAATTACAAGTATTTAATTCAGAGCTAAATTGGACAGCATTTTGCAGGTACTGTCAGGACTTGTTGGCTTTGCAAACCCTTGAGGCCGGTGTTCTAACATGCAGCTATGTACGCCCGTGTCTCCAAATCCTCAGCAGTTCATAACAGACAGAATATTGGGTGGCAGATACCTGTGATTTGTTGTGCTGCTGTGCTGCCTGGGAGAGAATGCCTTTGGATGAGCAGGAACTGATCTGGGCGTTGGAGGTATTGAAGCAAGTTTAATTGCATGGAGCTCTAAGAGTGGAAAGACAAACTTCAGGGGTGGTGTTTTCTGCGTCCTCTGAATCAATCAGCAGCAGGAAAAAGAACTAGACAGACTTGTTAGGGACTGCTAAGCCTCATTTATGTTACTTGAATATTTTGGCAAGTCTGACCACATGTTCAGCTTCATTCAAGTATGAAGTGACTAAGAAGCAGTGGTTTGCTTTGGTTAACTCGAGAATGTGAGTACTTGCACTATCAAAAAATTATGCCTATATGCCATTTCAGTAATTTTTTTCAGTGTACAAGCCTATATGGACTACTGCTGCTGCAGATGAAATCTGTAGAGGAATGCTTGAATTTGGAACTTGTTTCCAGGAAAGGCTGTTTTGCATTTGTATAGAGATTGTTTTTTAAGGGATATTTATGGGAAATACATTTGCTGTAAATGTTTTAGTGAGTGTGTATAGGAGATAAACTACAAAGCAAGTGATGACTTTATCATGAAAGCAACTATCATAAGTTTCTCTGTCTCTTGCCTATCTCAGTAAAGACATGAACCTTAAATGTGAATAAATGACAGAGACTGTGATTTGTGCTTCGGTACTGTTTGTCAATAGTTCAGTTTGCTGCTGACTTAAAAATTTTATCACTCTGTGCACAGTTTCATTGCACAGAGGTCTTGTAGTGAACTGTATTTCTTTGGGCTGCAAGCTTATTTGTTGATTTTTATCCATTTTGGAAGTTGCTTTTGTGCCTTCATCCTGATTTTGCACTAGCCTGTCAAAGCTGTCCCATCTCCTCAGGAAAGAGCTGAATAAATTGGTGCTTGCAGAAAAATTTGTGCTTTTTTATTTTATTTTATTTTATCTGGTGTTGGTTATAGGTGCGGGATAACTGTTTAGAGTCTTCCCTGGTGGCATGTGAGCTCACTGCTCAGTCCAGTAAACTCATCTGAGTTAAGGAGTGTAGTACAAGTCCAGAGCATGCTGTGCAGTCAGTCATCCAAGAAGCTGCCTCAGGAGCTGGGAAATGCCCTCAGTCTGTGGGGAGCTATTGGGAGTCTGCAGTTGGTTTGGTGCATGATACAAATTAATTTCTCTTTGCATGTACAAGAAAAAAATAAATGAGGTGATTGTTTCTCTAAATAGTATTAGTGTCTCCATTAACTGCTGGGTGAAACTTCCAGTAATTGTTAGCTTCTGTGCTTGCTAGGACTGATGCATAATTCATCTATTTAATGAGGCTCTGCTAACATTTTTCTACTGATATCTGTAGAAATGTCTTCTAGTCAGCTACAAAAAGCACAATGCACAAGGAGAAAACTTACAGGGCAGTTTTAGCTCTGTATGGATTTTCATTCTATTCACTAACAACCTGTTTGTGAAAACTTTCTTTTCAAAACACATGTTCTGAAAGGCACTGCATGGAATAAGGTTCCAGTCTAATTCTATTTATTCTGATGTGGAAAACAAGGAAGCAGCAAAACAAACATAGGAGACTGATTTAAAAAAAGATAAAGTATTAAAAACTGTATTTGTCACTAACCATAATAAAAACATGCTTTATTTGACTTCTCTAAGCACCTCATTCTCTATATCCAGACACTGCAGAATTGTTAGTTATTTCGTAACAGACATAAAAAAGCATTTCCAGTTTTCTTGAGTAGGATGAGCTGCAGGGGTCAGTATAGCAAGGCTGTTGCACAAACCCTTTCTTTACTTTTGCCATAAAACAAATGCATATTATTTTCTGTATTTAGTGTTGGAGATTTCTCTGCTCTTTTCTCTTTGCTCCCTTCTGTTTGTGCCTTCTCCTCAGTCTAGTGTATGGATTTATGTTTTCATGCCTTCCCATTCCTTTCTTAACATGCTTCTCTACATACAGAAGCACATCATCCTGCACACATTAATTTGAACTGTTTCCCTGCATATTTAACTCTGCTCCACGCTTTAGATTCCTGCACAATTCTTAAAGCAGTGGCATTGTAGCACCTGAACATCATTTTCACTGTTAGTCTCCTTGCACCTATAAAGCAAGGAACTGTTGTGATAGCCAGTCTGCAGTTGTCAAGTGTCTTTGATCACAGTGTACTCTTTTCACTCCCAGCTGATCTGGGCATCCACCTCCATTCCCTGCAGCAAGCCAGGGCTGTGGGACCACAGTGGTTTGATGAGAGATACAAATTGTAGCTGGACCACTGTTTCCTCTGCAGCAGCCTGGCATCCTCTAGTTATTTTATATGTGCACAGTTATACTGGAGCACCCTGTGGGCTTCTGGTCAGATTTTCTTTGTATCTGAGCAGTTTTCTTGACTCCTACATGAAGTTGTTAACTATACACCAGTTAGTCAGAGAATGAGGCCATTGCAAAAAGCTGCTGCCTGGTGAATTAATGTTGTTTGAGATACTAACGTCAGCATGACTCAAAGACCAAATGTTTAATAAATGTGTTTTCCATCTGCTGGTATATAAATGCTTAAGCAACTGTTGCAAAGTATTATGAAAACCCCAGTTAACTTATTAACCCTTTTAACTGAGGCCAGTAAATAGAACACTTATTTTTACTTGGAACAAATGTTTTCATCACACGCATCCTCTGCACTGATTTGTAACAACTCTTACCAAAGATTTGTAGACACACTTTTCTTTCAGTTACTGTATTATTTAATTTATAGCCTCTCATTTGATTCTATTTTCCTCATTCATTTTAGGCAATATGCATGGAATTTTGCATTATTTCTAGCCTCATGATGTAAATACAGTCTAAGCAGAAAATGTGCACCAGAACATTACCGCTGTTACTAACTTTAGCAGGATATCCACCATTCCTCATCACAGGCCATCAATCTGGGAACTTACAGACCTAAGTGAGTTAGCAGTTGAACGTATTTGATTGCTAGGTAGTAGTCCATCTGCTGGAGCCCTTCCTCCCGAAGCCTTTCCTCCTGAGTACTGCAGGTGCCTGCCACAGGAGCCCAGCTTCCCGCTGCTCTTGCTGCTTCTGCACAGTGGCTGTCACCCAGGTATCACTGCAGTGCTCCTGACACACCAAGCTTTGCACTCAGCAGCCTCTGAGTTTACTTTGTTTAGCAGATGCAAGTGACCAGGATTCAGGAGAGTGTATTTTTAGCAAATCAGCCATGCAAGGACAACTTGTTTGAGTCGGAACTGTGTGATGACAGACTAAACCTATTCCTCCCCTACCATGCTCCCTGCTGCAAGCCAGCTTCCAATAACTTTCAGAATTAATGGAGATGGGTGTATGCCCAAGGTGTGTTTTGGTAGCTGGTGAAAGCCTCTTGCCATCGGGAGAGCCTGCTCAATTGGCCTGCAGTCTTGAGCTTTTGGGATGGGCAGATGGCTGTCACTGGGATCCAGCTCCTGCCTCACCCACAAGTGATCCTATGAGTCACTCTGGTGGTGCCCAGTATTTAAAAACAAGCTAGGGTGGGACACTGAAGTATGTGGGGAGAAGGGTGAGTGAACCTCCAGTGATTTCACATAATCTCTATCACAAGTCATATCAAAATTTTCATCAATATGCTGTAGTACATTCACTGATGCCAGATCTGCCTTGAGGACAGATGGCTGGAGCTGAAGCACGAGATCTCAGTGAGTGCCAGCTTTTTACTTGAATTAGTAATTGCTTCTGTAACTGCTAGTTGATGACTGTAATCCAAGGTTTCCTCTGCAGCAGAAAGCTTAAAAATGCAATGACTTATATTTGCCCAACCTAAAAGGCTTTATGAGACTGCAGAGGACAGGGACCATCCATCTTCATTTCTTCTTTTACTCAGGACTTGTTGGCCAAAGAACATGCTACAGGCCTGATTTTGGATTCCAGTGGAAATGTAGGGATCAGGAAGAAGTTAGAAAGGATACGTTAAATAAATACAGTGTAATTGGAAGTTTCAGGACATAGGAGTCTGCTCTGGGTAGCCCAGTCCTTAGAAATGGAAACTGCATTGTTGTGGTGGGAAAGAGATGGCCCAAGATACAAAGCCATTTTATGTAGATGCTAATGCTCTGCAGGAGGACAAAGTGGCCTTGAGAAAAAGAAGATATTTAATTGATCTGTCTTTTCATCTGAGATTACTGCAGCTGTGTCTTTTTCTAGATTATCTTCTGCAGCTGCCCAGATTCTTACATCTCACCTAGAAGGAGGACTGCGTTCATCCTCTCTGATGAAGGTTCGCTCATGGAGCAATGCGGGCTTTCTTTCTCTGAGCTGCTGTGATGCACTTGTGTGGGCAGCACCTGGATGCTCTTGTGTGGCCTGCTGCTGCTCCCTGTGGAAGTACATGCCCTTTGCACCCTGGGAGACAGATAAGGGTGTTCATCATGTGTCTTAAAGTTTTCTAGGGACTCATCAGGCATGTCTTGCTGTTTGTGGTACCATGGAGCCTTACTGAATTTACTGAACTGAGATTAACAGTGATGAAACTAAGTTCTTGCGGTGGAAGCCACTGCTTTGCACTGTCTGGTGGCAGCTGGGGTGAGGGTAAGGAGCAAGAACCAGAAGCAGGGCAGGCACATGCCACAGGAAAAACACGAAGAGTAAGCTTTTTCCAGACTTGAAAAATTCTCTTCATTGTCTACCTTTCCCCACTTACAAGACACACAATTCAGTATTTCCCCCAAACTATTCTGCAGTATTCCTCACTTCCCAGATTCTTCTGCAGAAAGCAGTTAATGAATAATGCATGTGAATCTCCTCCTTGTGGGAAGGGAAGATATTTTGTTCCCTTTAGAAGTATATGGTCCCTCAGGAAAATTACTTGGATGGAAATAGCCCGATGACAGTTGGTTGTCCTTCTGCTTGCAAACACGTGAGTGCCTGCATTTAGATATGTTCCTTACAAAAGGGTTACTACTGGAGCAGAGGTCCTTGGGAAGCTTCTTGTAGTTGCCACCTCTCTCCTCCCCCTCTTCTGAGCCATTTGTAAGGCTTTGTATTAGAGATGACAGAAGGGCAGCCCTTCCTGTATCATGTTTTCACAGCACTTTTAGAGGCTGAGGGAGCACTTGGACTTCCCACGTTGGCATTGCTGCTGTATCTCCATTTCCTTCCTCTGGTAACATGACTCCCCTTGGTAGCAAAGTACTATTCCTGCCAGGATGTCTCAGTGTAACCAGCTCTGAGCTTTGGGACAGCAGAATGCTTGTGTTGTCCATCCTCACTTTTTTTTTCTGCCATTCCCTCCTCTGATTTCATCCAGAAATTACACTTACCACATTGGCAGAAAGCAGTGGTTGATCTCTGCTGTGGGATATGGGTGGGGATGTCTGAGGAATTAGCAGATCAACCAGGTCAATAAAGAGCTCTCCTGCTCCCTATCTCTCTAAAACTTTTCAGAGCATATTCTCTTGAGAATTTTCTTCTTCTGACTCTTCGCACATGCTTTGACAAAACGAAATGCTCAGAAGCTTGGAGAGGTAGGTAAGTCTGGTCATACTCTCACATTTTCTGTCTGTCCTTCCCTACCTTTTGCAAAGCCTTCTTACCTGTAGAACCTTACCCCTTCTCACACTCCATCCCTTTATTTTGCCCAGTGTCTCCTCCCTAGTTATCTTGCACTGTAATTAATGTTTTATGTAACTGTTTGCTCTTTTTAAAAATAATATATTCTTGTGTCTTTTTTCTTTATAACACTATGCAGATTTCCTTCAACATATAAGGGCCTGTCTGTGATACTTTTGTATTGCCCTTCAGTATTTGTTTGAAAGTTGGGGGGGGCTAGGGAGGAAGATGGACATTTTAGTATCTGGGTTTGAAGGTTTGGTCAGATTAGGGTGAGGATCAAATTACCTGGTAATTGGGAACAGACTGTACTCCCTATGTAAACCAGACATACCTTGTCTGGAGCAGTCTCTTACTGCTGAGGGGCATGTTGTTGATGTACTCCTAGCCCCTTCCCTACCCTTGCTTCACACAACCAACCTCTCTGCCTGGAGCACTGTCATATGGCTTGCAGATCAGATAATAGAAAGGAAACACTTGTGCAACTCTGCTGCTGTTACTGAAATTTCAGGTCTAATACTAGCAAACTGGTCAAATTTTAACACTTCATGTACAGTGCTTTGTAAATCTAAATGTGCAGCTTTAGAAAAAAAAAGTACAGTGCAAGAAAATGCAGTAAAGCACATGGCCATGGTTCAAAAAAGTGGACTAATATTTGCATATGATACAGGCATAAAGACAAGATCAGGGCAGTCAGGTTTCAAGGACTTCCCAATATCACCAGGGCTTTTTTACTTCAGAAAATCCGTGGCTAAGCCCTTTCTCCCCTCCCTCCAGCAGAACTGTGATTCTTTAATTTTGGATATATTTTTCCGTATCTTAAGTCATAGAGTTAAAAAAAAAGGTATTCCTGTCTAGAATCATTCTCTTCTGCTCCTGTTGTCTGTTTTTTGTATGTGGAGACAGATTGCTGTTACATAGCTTTTAAGATTGTCAGGACATGTGTGTGCTTACATGGCTATGCATCCACTGCATCGCCCTTTAGACTTTCACCATTCTTCTTCATCATCACTAGTTACAGTCCTGTTCCCTTCCTCTCAGACCGTGTGTCTGTTATTCAGCATGCTTGTCCTTCCCTTTTTGCTCCCTAATACTCAGTGCCTTTTTCCAATGCTCTGCTTCTCCCCAGGGATGCACAGGGACATCTCCATGCCTGTACCTTGAACAGGTACCCTGTACCCTGCGGACTGATACCCAACCCTGCTCTGCCTCTACTTCCTCACAGAGCATTTTCAGTGCTGTGGAAAATGCACTGTTGGCAGTTCTGAGAAAATTACTTACCTGTCCCTCTGCAGAGAAAAGTTGTAAGACTACAACTCTGCAAACATAAATATGGCTCAGCCAGACTATCTCAGCCCACAGAGCAAGACACCACCACAGCAGCAGGAGAGACATCTCTCTGTGAAACTGTGCAGCATCTTCTCATCCAGTCCAGCTTTACTGTCCATTGTCTATCCTGCTGCTGTGTGATGTACTGCATGCACTGCTTATCAATCACATGTCACATTAATGGGACATGTATTCTTGCCCATGGGTCCCATGAAGCAGGTCTTGGATAACTGACCTGATCTCCTTCTCTGACAAGGTGACTTGCTTAGTGGATAAGGGAAGGGTTGAGGATGTTTCTGCCTGGACTAAGTAAGGCTTTTGACACTGTTTCCCACAGCATTCTCCCACGGAGATTGGCTGCTCATGGCTCAGTGGCTTTACCCACTGCTTGCTGGGTAAAAAGCCATCTGGATGGCTAGGCCTTGAGACTGGTGGTGGATGGAGTTATATCCAGCTGGTGGCTGGTCACCAGTGGTGCTCCCCAGGGCTCAGTACTGGGGCCAGTCCTGTTTAAAGTCTTTCTGGATGATCTGGACGAGGCCATATCAAGGGCACTCCTACACAGTTTAGAGACAACACCAACTCCAGCAGGGGTGTTGATCTGTTGGAAGGCAGGAAGGCTCTGGACAGGCTGGATCAATGGGACAAGGCCGTGGTGTGAGGTTCAACAAGACAAAGTCCAGGTTCTGCCCTTGGGTCACAACAGCCCCAGGCAGTGCCACAGTCTGGGGCAGAGTGGCTGGAAAGCTGCCCAGAGGAAAAGGCCCTGGGGGTGCTGGTGACAGCAGCTGAACATGAGCCAGCAGTGCCCAGGTGGCCAAGAAGGCCAATGGCATCCTGGCCTGTGCCAGCGATAGTGTGGCCAGCAGGAGCCAGAGCAGGGGTTGTCCTCCTATACTTGGCACTGGGGAGGCCACACCTCAAATTGTGTGCTCAGTTTTGGGCCCCTCACTCCAAGAAGGTCATGGAGCTGCTGGAGGGAGACCAGAGAAAGGCAGCAGAGCTGGAGAAGGGTCTGGAACACCAGTCGTTTAAGGAACAGCTGAGGGAGCTGAGTTTGTTTGGCCTGGAGAAGAGGAGGGACCTCAGAGGGACCTTATCACTCTCTGTAACAGCCTGAAAGGAGGGTGTAGTCAGGTGGCGGTCAGCCTCTTCTTCCAGGCAACAAGTGACAGGATGAGAGAGAAAGGCCTCAAGTTGTGCCAGAGAAGGTTGGATAGGAAAAATTTCTTCACCAACATGGTTGCCAGGTGTGGAACAGGCTTCTGAGGGAGGTGGTGGAAACGCCATCGCTGAAGCTGTTTTAAAGTCGTGGAGATGCAGTGCTTGGGAACAGACATGTTCTAGTGGTGAACTTGAAGTGCTGAGTTTATGGTTGCTGATCTTAAAGGTCTTTTCCAATCTAAAAATTTATGTGATTCTGTGATTCTAAGAAAAAAATAAAATTACCAGATATGAAGGCTTGAATGGTCTACTTGCTCTCACAACAAAACATCTTACCATAAGCTTTCCCAAGTAGTCATGATGGGAGAACAGTAGGGATCGTTACTTACCTGAGGACGCACAAAATACCAAGTAGTTGAAGTTCATTCTGTGTGATGCCAAACTAGATGGACACTTAACAATAAAATGGGGTGCATTTATCAGTTGCACCTGAAAACAAACATTTTGACACTGTTACTTAAAACCCTGAACCACCCCATCTTGGGAAGTTTCTGAGTTGCAGGTTTGTGTACACCAAGGGCAGAAATTTTGCTGTATGTTTGCTTCCTTCTTATGCCGTTCCAGAGGCATCTGCTGGGGAGGAGATGGCTGGGCCAGATCAATTTCATGTCTGATCTCAATGACTAGCAGGTTTTAAATCATTCTGTGGAAACCAGCTGCCAAATTCTTGGAGGATGTCAAGAAAAAAAACCAAAATAGCACACGCCCACTCTCTCACAAATTAAAATTGAGAAGAACTCCATATCCAACCTGCATCAAAATGCAGCAGCTGCTTTTGGGGATAGGAACATAAACCTGACAGTGGTGGGTATGGCGGAGCTCTGTGATGCCGTAACTGGATCACTGTAATCAGGCAGATTATTTCATTGTTTCCAAGCAGAGCCACTCCATTGCTGAGGAAATGGTCTGTTGGAGGCATGCATTTTAAAGAGCTGTGTTTCATCCATCGCCTTTCACAGATCCATTGTGCCTTTTGTTTTCAAAAGGGGTGTGAAACAACCTGCTTTTTAGATAAGAATTTATCAGCTGGATGGCTGCCCATACATGAAACCTTACATTCACTCTACTTCAGACCAAGTCAGGTTTTTTGGTCGCTGGGGAGCTGCGTTCTGGCCTCAGTTTTGTTTCTACTGCAAACAGTAGCCAAATTAGTTTATTTGATATTTTAATTGTTTCAAAAGCCAAGAAAATAAATACATATATGCTCTTTGCCTTTAGGTTTTACTAGTACTAACCCAGACATGTGCCTCCACATTGAATTGCTGGAAAAGGGATGATGTGCTAATACATACTATGGGTTGTTACATGCACTCATGAGGTCTTTTCAGCCTGTTGAGTTAACAGAGTTTGAGGACAGTCCACTCAAGGTGTATGACTTGATGAAGTGCCTGTTCAAATGTCAAGCCCTCAAAACCGCAGAGTAATGATAAGCAGATGGAGCATATGGAGACAGCTGCTAAAATCTGTTCTTCTTTAAACAGGATATCATGCTGTCTTTTTTTAGAAAAACGAAACCATACAATGTTAAGGTATTTTTTTTTTCCCTCTGAACAGAATCCTAACTCTTGAGAAGAATGTTCTGGCTATTCTCTTCACTTCCCCATTACAAGTGTCATGTTTGTTTTCACAACAGAAAACTGGATGGCTATTTTAATGATCTCCCCTGCCTGGTGTGAAGAACCTGCTGATGGAGCTAGAGATACCCAGTGCTGCTGTGCACTGCTTATTCAACCTGGCTGGTTGAAAGGCAGGGCTTGAAAAGCAGGAAGAAGCACAAAGTGGTGGCTGCAGGCCAGGCAGTGTTCCAAGGGCTAAAGTTTTGAATTTTTTTTTGAATTGAAAACAGGGGTTGAGTGTCAGATGCCCTAGAGTTTTTCTGTCTTCTAGCAAAAACTTCAAACCATGCTTAGGAACTGTTCCCAAATAATATTTTATTGAAAAGCTGCTTTTCTTCATGCATAGGGTGGTTAGAGCACAGACCAAACCTAGTTCATTTAAAATTCAATACCTTAGTGGTCCATAGATGAAACAAGTTGGTTTCTTCAGACTTTTATTGTGAGCTCATGGTTTATACTGGATACATAAGTTACTTGTAATTCAAGGAAATAATTTAAAATTACCTAAAAGGGAGAACCTACATCAGGGTCCAAAAGCTGATGCCTGGAAGTATTGTATATTACTTTGCTTCATATTAAATGCCACTGAAACTATCAAGACATTCAGGAAACACTTTTATTGGAAGTCTGCAATTTTAGCTGAAGGCATTGTGGAGGGCTTGGACCCTTACTCCTGCCATTTCAGCACAAGATCATACGTCTGTTTGAAGCACAGCTCTTCCAATCTGCAATGAACTTGGAAATTGTTTTGAGAATTCATGTTTCCCTGCTCTCTCCCTTTTTTTTAACTGTTCTTGAGAATCTGCATGGAAAACATGGAAGTAATTTTCCTCTAGTCCTGTGAAGTCTTAGGACTTTTGCCCTTGTTAAATGAGACTGCCACTTTTTAACAGCAATTGTAAGCAGAGGTGAAGAGTGATGGAGCTGAGGGCTTTAAGGCTCTTCTTGTGTTTCTGAGAAGTGAGTCTTCTTGCATCTAGAATCCCAGTTGTCCTTACTTGAGTTAATACTTGGTGGTGTGTGAAAACAAGAAAACTAAATATGGAAAAATTGTGCATTGTTTTCAAAGTGCTTTTACTAGCATGAAGGATATCTTGCATGTTTTGGCTGTGTTTCAGAAAAAAAGAAAACATATACTAAAAGTTTTTATTTTTATCCCTCAAATTATAACCTGCATTTGAGAAGCATAAATAAAACTAGATTGAATGTAACACAGACAAAATTGGAAGCAGTAGTGGTTACAACAGGGGTAATTGTTCTGTGCAAATTATATCAATGAACCTTTCAGTGCTCTCTGTCCACATGTGGGAGTGAGAAGTAAGAGTGGTGGGTGGGGGTGAAGGGCTTGGGGAGAAAGGGAGAACATAGGGTGGGAGAGAAGTGACCTGAACTTATAATTCCCTTTTGGGAATTACATCTGTCTTCAAAACAAACAAACAAACAAAAAAACCCAACAAAACAACAGAAACCCAACGTCATTTTAGTGTGTCACTTGGTACAGTTCCTTTTGTCCTGCTGCCCATGTAATGTACTTTAACCCTTGGGGAACCAGAGGCATTACACGGCATGTGAACTGCTGTGAAGGAAACCGCTGGCGCTGGGCTGGTCTGGCTGCCGGGCTGGGACTGTCTCAGGAAATTCCAAATGAGTATAAATAAATGCTCTGTAGCAACCACTGGGCTCCCTGCCTGCTGATGTGTCAGGACTGTGCAGTCCCTTTAAGGCAAAGGAAAGTGTGCTTCAGACTTAATTTACTGAAAAGCTGAACACAGTAACATCCAGGAGTTTGCTTCTCGTGGATCATGGATTGGTGAGTGACACACTCAAATGGGAATGGGCTTTGGCTCCGCCAAAACCAGCCCTTGATGTTCTGACAGGATATTGAGTTGGGATGGGTAGAGAGGTTTTTTCATGCTTTTAATGCTGCTAGGTCAGTCGGGTTGTCTCACAAGTGCTGCCATCTGAAGGGAGTTTGCACTTGGGGTTTCAGGCACCTCTGGTAGCCTCTTTGTTTTTGTCCTTATATATAGAGTAGCTTGTTTCCTTCAACAAGCCCAGGTTTTCTCATGGAAGATTGGTGTTGTGAAAGCTCTAGTAAAGGGAGTGGGGCTGTGCACCTATTTGCTGCAAAGCATCACTTTAAAAACAGAAAGGTGGCAGTTTCCCTCAAAGTTGCTAATTTTAAATATTTTTCATAGACTTTTAGTTATAAACCACTGGTCTTAGTTATTTAGAATGAAAGTGGAAAATTAATTCTAGTAATGACCTTTCCCAAATTTAATCTGGTGATTGCTTTTTTAACTTTTTTGAGAAAATCAGTTTGTTGTTCTGAACAATTTTAAATGCAGAGGAAAATCTTTCAATTTTTTTTTGCAAATGCAAATTGCTTAGGCTTTTGAAGTTTGGAGAGCAATACACATCTCATAGAAGGAGTCAGTACTAGATTAATATAAAGAAGGGGAGGAGGGATTAATTCCCAGTATTTGAAATATCACACAGATTATGCAGCATAAACCATATTTCTTATGGAGGCAAGCATGTGACAAAATAATGTCCTTCCAGGACTCATAAAAACTAATATTTGTTGAATCATTCTTGCAGAAGACAATTCTTCCATTTTTTCCACTCTGTGCACAGCTGTACGACAAAAGTGAAACTGTAAATCAGTTTTAATACTCCACAGCAGGTTTATATCCCAGGAGTCCAGGTTCTTTCCTGATGATTATTCCTGTTACAATAGCCCTATGTATCTGTTCTGCACTTCCCACCTCTTCAGAGATTTATAAACACAGAAAGGTAATGACATTATAAATCTAAATATTTTGGTTTTGTGATTCAGTTGTTCTTGGATAGAAAGTTAATACAGCATTCCTTGCTTGAGCTTTAGCAGGTAACACTGATACTTTTAACACCTTTGTGCTAAAAGACATTTTCAGGCAAATACCCAGTTTACATCCATGACTTCTTTGGGGAGATGATCTGGATAAGTAAGAAAGGAAGAGAAGAATTTGTGAGTTTGCTCCTTTTTTGCATTTTTGTTTTGTGAAAGCCCGTCTTCCTATGTGGATTCAAGCCCTGGACTTTGTAATTAATTTTTTCCTTTGTCACTTTGATTGTGACCATGAAGTAGTGTAAAGCAACAGGGAATGATGTACTGTTGGAAGAGTGAAGCAGGTGTGCCGCATTTTCAAGGGGTGGCAAGGAAGGTCGGGGAACCATGGGGTTTCTCCTGTGTCACAGAGGGGACAGCAAGGTGCTTCACCGACACTGGGAGCCAACCTCATGTCCATGATCTGCTTTCCATACAAGACAGGCTGTTTCCTCCTCAGTTACATTGCTTGACATGGCGTAAATGGGGCACTGGTGGAGGATGATTTGGGAGGCACATCCGTGACATGCAACTAAGGCTGTTTCTGACTTGCCTGACAGTGGACCTGCTGGTCATGCTCAAAGCCACAGGACACCCCACAGGTGGACTTGTGACAGCAATTTGCTGAAGTAGCCACTGTTTTCAGTTGTTTTGTCCAGAGGTGGCAGTGCTGTTGGTACCAGGAGCAGTCACCACCATGGTTTCTGCCCTGCTCTTCCTTGCAGGTGGGGCACGTAGCAGACTAAACTAATGACTGTATCCCTTCCTACCCATACCCTGCTTCCTGCCACTTATAGTTTGACTGCCCTTGGGACTTGTGAGTCAGAAACTGGGATGGAGGCAAAACAGCCTAGCCTCTTAGTTCTTGTGGTTAATGGCCTTGAGGTGGTGCACACACAAGATGTCCCAGCACAAAACTGCCAGATACTGAGCTGTTCCAAGTATGTTGAAAAGGTGATTTATTATCAGCTTCAAATAAGGGAGTTGTCAATAATATAAAGCAGATTTTGTGAATTTTGATAGGGGGGCATTTTGCAGTCACTCTCATGATGGTCGTGCTTTTTACTTCCCCAGGAACATATTTCTTATAAAAAAGATTTTCTCTTTATTCAGGGTTAATTGATTTGCACAACTTTCTTACAGTATGTATTTTGCAGTTCAAATTAACTGCTGTTTGAGCTGCAAGTTTTCAGTTCACATATTCTAGAAGTAAAAGTTTTAGACATTGAAAGGTCTGGAGAGGGTTAAGAGGTGTGGTTTTGGAAGGTGGTTTTGCTTTCAGCTCACAGAAATAACTTTTAGCTGTGGGTGTATGATGTTCAGATAGAAATTCTGTAAGTAAGTCTTTTTTCTGCCATGTGAATGAAAACTGGTGTAAAAATGGGTAACGTGACCTTGAAAGACCCTGTTCTAACAGCAAAATGGCTATTCGCTACATATATGCTCCTTCAATTAGCTGGCTGGCAAGCATTCTGAGCATTTTCTACATGATACCAAAATGCTCTGTCATAGCTGGCAAACATGTATCAAAGAGAGGAATAAAAGCTAGAGTCTCTTCCTAACCTCTGCAAGGTTCAGAAATAGTTCTGTGGTTGAGGGATTGACCCCTGAGGAGGAAGTGACAGTGGGACATGCAGACTTGTACATCCATCTGATCACCAGTACCAAAGTGAGAGCTGGCCAGTCAGTCTCACTTCAGTGCAAGGTAAGATCATGGAGGAGATCCTCCTGAAAATTATGTACATGAAAAATAAGGAGGTGGTTGCTGACAGCCACCATGGCTTCACTCAGGGCACATCATGCCTGACAAATGCGGGGGCCTTCTGTGGTGGGGTTACAGTAAATGTTGGGATGAGGGAAAATCGACCAACATCATCTACCTGGACTTGTGCAAAGCATTTTACACTGTCTCGCACAACATCCTTCTCTCTGGATTTGAGACATGGATTTGATGGTTGTATAGGGAATGGGCTGGATGTTGGCACTCAAAGCAGTTGGGCTCAGCAGCTCAATGTCCAAATGAAGATCAGTGACCCCTCACCCAGGTCAGTATTGGGATTGGTGCTGTTTAATGTCTTTACTGGTAATGTGATCAGTGGTAGCACCCTCAGCACATTTGCCAGTGATACCAAGCCATGTGGTCAGCACTCCAGATGGCAGAGATGCCATCCAGAAGGACTGATGGGCTTGAGAGGTGGGCCTGTGTCCTCAAGTACAACAAGGCCAGGTGTTGTACAAGGTTCTGGGTTGGGGCAATCCTGAACACAAATACAGGCTGAGCAGAGAATGGACTGAGAGCAGCCTGGGGGAGAAGGACTTGTGGATGGTGAAGCAAGAAGCTCTAAATAACCCAGCAATGTGTATTTGCAGCCCAGAAAGCCAGCTGCATCTTGGGCTGCATCCACAGAAATGTGACCAACAGGTCAAGGGAGGTGATTGCCTTTTCTCCACTCTTGTGAGACCCTGTCTGGAATACTGTGTCCAACTCTGCATCCCCCAGCATAAGAGGGATGTGGACCTGCTGGAGTGAGTTCAGAGGAGGGTCATTAAGATGATCAGAGAGCTGGAGCATCTCTCCTATGAAGACAGGCTGAGGAAGTGTGAGTTGCTCAGCCTGGAGAAGTGAAGCCTCCAGGGAGATCTTCCAGCAATATTCTTAGCACCTGTGGGGAGGCCTGCAAGAAAGCTGGAGAAGCACTTTTTATGAGGGCACGTAGTGATGCTTTTAATGCTATTTGTATTGTGGCTGTGATTGTTTTTTCTCCTATTGCTGTAATCATCCTATTTCTAGAAACAGCATGGTATTAAAGGAGCAGATCAATTCTTAAAATTCCTCCTTTTACCAATGTTACATGGTAAATGGGCCATCTTAGCCCAGTGCCCTGGTGTTTATGTTGCCAGTGCAAGCAAAGCATAGCAGCCATCTGAACCATCTCTCTTCAACTCATGCTGCTTATGTTCTTTGACTTAAGGTACTGTCCTTAATTCACATCTCTGCAGCTTAACCACTGCAAATATCTGAGCTGAATCATCTACATTGTGAAATAAAAACCTGTTTAAGTTGTGTAGCTTCCTCCCTTCTCTGTTACTATCAGGGAAGTTGCTATCCCCCATTTTCTGATTACAACCCTCACCCTAAGTACTGAGTATTTAGATGCCAGATTTAAAAGTCAGCCCTCCATCTGGGGCACTGACACATAAATTTTGAAAAGTAATCTAAAAATGATATATAAATGTTTTTCCAGTTTTCTACTTCTCATTTTTCTTTCAGATTAAATTTGCAGCAAACAAAGTGGGGATTTATTTGTTTGGTAAAACGTGCAGTAAATGCTCCTCTGTAACAGGAGAACCTTCCATCCTCTGTAAGTGTGGGTTTGGTAGCAGAGTCTGTTATTTCTCTCTGGCTGGGGTGTTCTGGTTTGGACTGCAGTACCCCATACCCAACAGCATCAGGTGCATCAGGAGTTAAATCACATTTGCTTGGAGCATAACTGTAGCTGAGTACGAGCAAAACAGATTACCTTCCTTAAAAGGCAGTATTTATTGGTTAGTTTTGCATGGCAGAAAAAGAGATGAAGGTGTTACCAGCCACATCCACAGTACAGTGCAGCGTTCTGGGCACTTGTGCACTTGTGCAGTGTTCTTGTACAAGCAGAGCTGGGCTATCCCAGCACCACAACCTAGTGCTGCAGGAAGGGTGGCTGAGGCCAGCACCCAGCACCAGGGTTTGATCATGAGCAGCCTAGTGGCTTCACTGCTATGCTCTGGTGCCTTTCCTCCTTGTAGAAGATGAACAGGTAGCTGGGGCAGTGTGCACTCCACACCTGTGGTGTGCTTCACACTGCCACTTTGTGCTTTAACTGCAAAGAGAAATATAAAACACTTGATGCTCCTGCTGTGTCTGGAAAAGTACAGAAATTACATGCTGTTTCTGTAAGGTTTTCTCTCTAGGTTCTTGGAATAAAAAAAAAAATCTTTTAGGTCTACTGTTTAGTTTGTGAACTTTTCCCCACCAGCACTTTTGGAAACAATAGGGACCTAGATGGAACTGTTGGGGAGCAAGTAGTTTCATGGAAGCTTCTCTATATTGCTAGCCAAGAGAAAACTTGATAAAGATAAAATTTTATCTCTTGATAAGAGATAAAATGAGTGTGGAATGTTAAGGTCTATTTTCCAAAAGGTTTTATTGTGGTTGTTTTGTTTAACATATATTCAAATCCCAACACTTGATAAAGAGAATGAAATTTTGCTTTTTTTTTAAAAAAAAAGAGTGCTTGGCCTCATGAGTTTTGGATCTTTTCAGAAGGTGAGGTTAATATTTATATATAGTAAAGTGAAGAAAAAGAAAAGAACTAAAGTAGTATTTTGGACATTGGGGTATAGAAGGGGAAAATTCACCAATTTATTTGCTCTAGTAGTAAGGAACCAAAAAGTCAGAACTTTTTTTTAAAATTAATTTTCCTGCCCCGGGTAAGCTTTTAGATTGAAGTTGAACATATAAAAATACTGATTTGACTCAATTTATGCCAACTATTGCCTCTGTATTTTTTTTTTTTCTTTGCAACATTCTTTAAGAATTGTCTTATGCCATAACTCTGGAAGGGGACCGTTATTCATAATAATATTTCAATATTATTGAAAAATACTACTTCAGTAGCAGTCAGATACAGAATAAAAATATATTAGAGCAGATATCATAGCCAGATGGGGAGAGCAGTCTTAACATGTGATATCTGTATTTTTCAAGGCACCTCAGACTTTCAGTGTTGGAAATAGGTCTTCAGTTGCTTTTCTTTGCTCTTCTTGGACCCTCCAAGACAGCTCTACAATAAAGGTTTTCTAGCTTGCAGAACGAGTACACAATGTGTGCCCACATTTCCCTTGCTTTTGTCTTCCTGAGAAGTCTTGTAGCACAGAAACTAAATATTCTATTATTTTTCCAATTCTCCTGGCCTGAAAGCTGCCATGGTTAGTGTGGACTCAGGTAGAGCTGACTCAATATTTTAATATACTGATGTTCTTGTGTAGTGCACTGGATAGGATGGAATTTAACAGAAGTTGGCAAGACTGAAATGTTTGGACAGAGCCAGCCCCAGCAGTACAGAAAGTGAGAATTGAGGAGTACATATTTAAATGTGTCCTGCCCCTGGTTATCCTGTAGCAGGGAGAGGGAAATGAAGTCTTTGTGTACTTCTGGAGAAATGCATTAATAATGACAGTACCACAACGAGGTCTCTATGCTTCACAGAGTGTTCTGCTTCTCTGGTACTGGCTTTAAAATATGATGTGTTTGTGTCTCATTGCATTTGGACTTGATGATCTTAAAGGTCTTTTCCAACCTTCCTTTTCTATGAAGAGTGTCTGCAGCATTTGTACGGACAAAAGTGTATATGTTTGTGCATCTGCACGTGTGATTAATATTTGCCTGATAAGCTAGGGAGTAGTTCTAACTTCAGCAGTGTCCATGATACTGGCCAAGGATGAGACGAGGAGACTAACACTGTACTGTGTGGTATTTATTGCAATACTTGTATGTGTGTGGGCATAGGAATCTTTGGCTCACTTGAGGCCTTTGGGCATGAAGGGACACTGCTTCCTCTGAGGTTAATCTGGGGTACCTGCTGGTGTAGCATTTGGTACTCACCCACCACAGCTAGGAAGTAAGTGTATCCATGGTTCATCTGCGACCTAAGGGCTGGAAAGGGCAGCACCCTTACCAGGTGTTTATTAATTCCATTTTTGTTAGATTTTTTTTTTCCCTTTTGGAGCTAACAAAACCATTTTTATTGCTTTGAAACAGATTCCATTTTGTTTTGTTTCATGTTTAACAGGCACGCCCATTTTGGCCCTTTCTCTAAGACAACAAAATGCACAAAGGCTTGGCACAACTCCTGCATGGTGCATCAGTCTTGTCTTGGTGGTAGTGGATTGCATGCCCGATCCTCTTTTGTCTTAACGTATCAAGGAGCATCTTCAGGGATCAACTGGGATCCCATATGTGGAATGTTCACGGTTCTGTTTTAAGGAAAAGCAGTAGGAACCCAGCTCCACGCACTGTCTTGTGCCACATACAACCTGCCTCCTGGCAGTGCTGCCAGCTTAAGCCGAGGACCAGAGAGATTCCACTGTGAAGACACTGAGCTGTCTGCACATGTTGTGGAGAAGTTTAGTGAGGCATTCATTGTCAGTGTGGTTGTTTCCTTATTACTATTTATTTTTTATAGGTTTCTGTTGAGCAATCTGGTATGAAGCATGAAGCACAAAATACATAAGAGATCTCAGTTTGACTCTCATGACTGAACAGATTTGCATGTCTTTTTAGAGGATTTATGAATATTTTTCCAAAGATGCATTAATTCTTAAGTCCTAGGCCCTTCAAAGAGGAAGAGTCTATTCTTCCCAATCCAACACTTACGCATTCTTCCTAAGGACATTCTAGAGAAACTGATTTCACTGGTGTAGCGATGGGAGAATCGGAGATGTTGCTGGGTAGGAAGACAAGGCCCTTGGGAAATGAAGACAAGCAAAGCAAATGAACTGGGGAAAATATAACAACAGGTAAAACTGATGGAGCTTGAATTTACGTGGGCTGGGTAAAGTAACTAGAACCAAAGCTGAGATAGAGAGGTGAAAAGTATAGCCAGATTTTGGTCTATAATTGGTAGTGCAATCAAATGGATGTGAATAGAGAAAATGGTTGAGAAATCCAAAGTATGAGAAGGCAAAAAGAATCCAGAAAGGTACAGGGAATGAGGGATAAGGAGAGAGTGGGCACAAACCTAGGGTGAAGGTGGGACCAGCATAGAGCGTGGAGCTATGGGGTGTGGAAAAGAGAGTTGTTTGTCTGCAGGGAATGGAGCCAGCATGAGAATCTGGGAACAGTGTACTGACTTCAGGGAGGAAGAGGAGTAATTCAGAGAATATGCTCTCATTCTCTCCGTGGCAGTGGGAGTCCTGGAGGTTTTTCCCGTGCCTGACATTGAGGCAGTCCTACTGGGCAGAACTGAGCTGTGTGTCCTCAGTGTGTGTCTGAAGTGTTTTTGTATGCATGTATTTTTGCTTCCAGTGGTATTTAGATGGCTATTTTGGGTGTATCTGTAAGTAAATACCACACCATACTGACACTCCGGTCTTTCAGCAGAAACATGTGGTCTAAGGGGGTTGTTTGTGTCCGTCGAACCGTCTGTCTACACTGCAGAACGGAGGTACTAAGGCGACCTGGTCGGCCGCACTGCTGTGGTTCTGACATGTGCCTGTCTGTGTGCCTCCATCCTGTTCTTCTCCCGAACCGGGGATGGCAGGTTCTTCTGAGCAGCGTCCTGCTCTCAGCTATAGCTCGGGATGTCCTATGGTAGCTAAAAGCATGACGGATCGCCGTGAAAGCAGTTACACCGTTTGCGGGCAAAGCTTTTCTTAAGTATGCCAAGGAGACTGGAAAAACAGGAGCTTCACACCCCCCTCCCCCCCGCCCGCCGAAAACCTTTTCAGTACAACATTAAGTCACTTCCTGTAGTTGCAGTAAGTCGAGAGCTTTTTTTCCCTCCTCTCTGCCCGCTGCCTCCTCCTTCCCTGAGGCTTATATTCCTTTAAGAAGACGCGGTCCCGGCGGTCTCCTTTTAGAAGCGAAGGCAGCGCCGAGCCCGCGGCCGGCGGAGGGGAGCGCGGCGGGCGGAGCGCGGCCGAGCACGGCTCTTCCTTATGGGGTGAAGCAGGAGCGAGCCGCGGGGAGGCAGGGCTCAGGCGTGTGACACATGAAGCTGGGACAGCCATACGTGGCTGGAAAATTTGCAGTGTGGGGGCAGAGGCATGTGGCTAAGTCAGGTAACCGGAAAGCCGGCTTTTATTATTCCCCAGAGCATAACTTGCAATAGTTGTTTTTCCGTGTTTGGTTTTTTTTTTTCTTTTTTTTTTCCTTTTTCTTTATTTGTATTTTTCCTCCTGCCAACTGTGAGGCCAGGAGGAGCAGGCTGTACGGCAGTGTTGCATATAAGTACACAGCCTGAGAAAACCCAGCAGATGTATTGAACTTTTTATTTAGATTGCTTCAGGAACAGGTGAGTCCTGCATCTGGAGGGCAGGTGGGTGCACTTTTTGTATGACGCCTGTCCCTGAGCAGTGGGGTTCTTGCTGCCTGTCGTGGTGCTGGGAGCTTCTAAGAGTTTAAAATGAAAGAGGCAGAGGTGCTGTTGGAAGTAATATGAGCTGAGGTGAGAGCAGATTGGTGCTGCTGCTGTTGCAGCAGCAGTTCCCCAGAGTCATGAAACAGCGCTGCAGAGCTGTGTAAAGTCTAATGGCATCAGTTGCATAAGGAGCGGGGTCAGAGTTCCCATCGCCTGCTTGAATGCACCCTCTAGTGAAGCTGGTCTCCAGATGATTCGTGTGGTATGTTGTAATCCTGTGATCTTTACGTGATAACATAGCACATGTGAAAGCTTGGTGAGGCATGGGAAGACTGGAAGGATTTGAGCAAGGACGCACTGGCTGTGCCCCTTCATTAACAGACACTATCTGTGTGTATGTATGTGTTCACATTTATGTGGGTATGCACTTTCCAGCATCTGAAAACCCACTGATTAACTTCTAAAAAGTTAATCGGGATTTAGTGTTAAGGGTCAGTCAGCGGAAAGTCAGTCTGTTTGCTGAGCTGTTGCAGCAGTTTCTGCCTCCGGCATGCAGTGAGCACCCGTCTTTCCACGCTTGTGCGTGAGGATGTAGTTTACTGAATGCTGATTTTGTTTCTTCTTTTCCAGGAAAAGAGGAAGTTACTATAAATGGAGAAGATGAAAAAGAACGGAAAGACCCCTATTTTGTGGAAACACCTTATGGCTACCAGCTAGACTTGGATTTTCTGAAGTACGTGGATGATATACAAAAGGGGAATACCATTAAGAAACTAAATATACGAAAGAGGAGGAAAGCTGTACCAGCCTCTGTGGTTACCAAGAACTCTGGTGGCCAGTGCAGTGGCTGGACCTCCACAGAGTCTCTCTCTTCTTCAAACAGTGATGAGAACAAGCAGCCTTTGGCAACGAGGAGTCAAATAACCTTGTCCGTCCCTGCAAAGCCCTCCGTTTCCTTTGAAGTATCTCCTACCTACTTAACTGTCCCAGAGCATAAACAGCTTCCTCCTCCCTCCCCCCAGCCTCCTCGGCACAACCTCCTTGTAACAAAAACCCTCATGGAAACACGGAGACGACTGGAGCAGGAGAGGATGATGCAGGTCACACCTGGAGATGTCCGCAGGCCTCGACTTTCCAGCTTTGGAGGCATGGGCTCCACAAGCTCCCTCCCCTCTTTTGTGGGATCCAGTGGGTACAGTCACGCGTCTCAGCACCTGCAGAATGGGTATCAGGGGAACGGCGACTATGGTGCCTGTTTCAGCTCCTCACTGGGCAGTTCCATTCGTCACAGCCCCATGAGCTCGGGAATATCCACACCGGTCACCAACGTGAGCCCGGTGCATCTGCAGCACATCAGAGAGCAAATGGCAGTTGCCCTCAAGCGTCTCAAGGAGCTCGAGGAGCAAGTCAAGACTATTCCTGTGCTGCAGGTCAAAATTTCAGTGTTGCAGGAGGAGAAGAGGCACATGATGGCTGAACTCAAAAACCACAGGAAAGCCAGTCAAAGTGACACATACGGTTTCAGAAAGCGATCCTATAGTGCAGGAAATGCAGAGCAGTGGGAGCACATGTCTCAAGTGAGAAGAGGTGGAGAACTGTATATAGATTGTGAGGAAGAGATGGAGAGTGTGGAGCAGAGCTCTCAGAGGATAGAGGAGTTCCGGCAGCTAACTGCTGAGATGCAAGCCTTGGAGAAAAAAATCCAAGATAGCAACTACGAAAGTCCAGCAAACCTTCAGGTGAACAGAGAAAGCCTGACAAAAGAAGCCCGATCTATTGCTGTGGGTGCTGATGAGAACATGAATGATGTCATTATATACAACAGATCTGCAAGGCAACTCAAAGAAGTAGCTGTGGGAACAGAGAAAGAAATGAGGGAGTGTGGAGTTGGGGTGACAGAGGCCATGCTTGGATTGTCTACAGAGGTTGAGAAAGAGATAGAGCTTCAGCAGCAGACCATTGAAGCCCTTAAGGAGAAGATTTACAGACTAGAGGTTCAGTTAAAGGAAACCACCCATGATAGGGAAATGACCAAATTAAAACAAGAGTTGCAGGCGGCTGGGTCTAGAAAGAAGGTGGATAAAGCTGTGATGGCTCAGCCCCATGTTGTCAGTAAGATGGTGGAGGCTGTCATACAAATGAGAGACCAAATGGTGGGAGACCACGTGGACGTTGCTGATTCGTCAGTGGGAAACCATCTGCAGACAAGCAGTGTTGGCACCTCCTGCAGACCTGCCATGCAGAGCAAGGCTGTGGGCCCTGAGCTGCTGATGAGCCAATGGCTGGTGAGGGAGAGGGCAGAGGTGCAAGATCAGGGTACAGGGAGGTCCATGGAGCTGCATGATAAGTCAGTGGGCACAGAGACGAGCGTCTGTGAGACAGGCATCAACACAGAGGAGCCGTCAGAGGTGCCGAGCCCTTGCCATCCGGCACGGGCGCTTGGAGCAGTGAGGTCTGTGGGCTGCGGGGACTGCTCGGTGAACGTGGTGGTTTGTGCGCCCAAGGAACACGTGTCCCGTGAAACAGCCACAGAGGCTGTGCCCAGGGCAGAGGCAATGGTGATGGCAGTGCCTTCCACAGCTAGCCAGCAAACCAGCACTGCTCTGGAGATGGTGAGCCAGTGCACCAGCACGGAGGTGGCCTGCCTGGCAGACTGTGGGACTAACACCACCCTGAGCAGCTGTGATAAGCAGACCAGCACGGACAGTGTGGAGTTGCGGAGCGTGGCAGTAGGGGATGGCCGGGTGAAAGACATACATGCATCTGCCAAGATGCGCTCGGTTGGAGTGGGCACCGTGCTCTCTAGCCACCCGGGCTTTGAAAAGCCTTCTGCAATAAAAACCAAAGACTGTGGCATTGGACAGATAAGTGTTTATGAGAACTACCTGGTTGGTCTGAAAATGAGGAGCATTGCCTGTGGACCCCCTCCGTTGCCAGTTGTCCCAGCTGGCACTAGGAGCATAGGTGTTGGGGGAGAGTCTGTGTGCAACCCAGTCAGTGGTCAGTTGGAGAGCCCGCTGCCTCCATCTGAGCTGAGGACAGGCTTGGATCACTACATTGAACGTGTGCAGAAGCTGCTGCAGGAGCAGCAGATGCTGCTTGCTGAAAATTACAGTGAATTGGCAGAAGCCTTTGGGGAGCCCCACTCCCAGATTGGATCTCTCAATTCACAACTCATCAGCACCCTCACCTCCATAAATTCTGTCATGAAATATGCCAGTACAGAGGAGCTACGGAGCCTGGACCTTCAGAAGCAGTGCGTGGAGAGAAGCACCCCACCAGGTAAACCCAGCGTCGGGGTGCACATCTGGTACATTGTTTGGCTCTTTCCCAGGGCTGCAGATCAGTTGCCTACTAGGCTCTCTGTTAGTGTGGAAGCCACTGGGTAGCCCTCCCCAAGGAAACACAGAGCATAGCATTGCTGTTGAATGTGCCCATTGGTTATTCAATCCAACCCATTGCTGTTAAAAAGCAGAGGTGGTTTTCTCTCTCTTGGTCCACCAGGCTCTCAAGGTCCTGATGATGATGGTGCCATGGCTCTGACCATGCAAGACAGGTGTCTAAAATTTTGAGAGGTTTAGCCACTGTGTAGCATGCTGACTTAATGTTACAACTTTAGGAGTATTTGAGGTTAATGCCCATGGGTTTGGAATTTTAAACTTGGCATGCATGTTTTTGAAAACAAGAGTCAGATTTGACAGAGCTGAAAGTCACATACAGTGTTGGTATAAAACTGACTTGTTTCCACAGACATTTGCCTGGATTTTGTAGTGTTTCTTCCAAAGGCACATTGCCTTTGTTCCTTGTGCTGCTCAGACAGAGAGCTGTGGGGTGCTTTCCCCATTCCAGCAGGGCTGATTGCTTTATAATAGGCAACTCCAGAGCACTTCACAGAAACCACATCTTGTGCTCTCTCTGTTCCAGTAATTGTTTGTCATAATCCCTAGTTACAACCTTGTGTTCAAAAGGCCTAATTACTGCTGGAGGTTTTGGCGACACTCAGGAAAAGCAAGAATTGTGATTTAAACGCTCCTTGTCTTTTATTTATTGATTTTAAAATATAGACAATTAATTTGAGAGATTTCTTTATTCCCTGGGGTAGAGTTGATGACATTTATTTTTATTTTTTTTAATGTGTCTGATAGTCTAGTTTAAAACTTAGCCATTTCATTTTTTTCTAATATCTTATTGATGAGTCCAACCACATTACTATTATGTTTATGAACAGTGGCTTCCTGGAAACCAATATATAATGCCTGGCGGTGACTGTTAGATACCTTCTTCTTGCTCCTGCCATGCACTAACTGAAGCAAGAGGTTAAGGAGCTGGGAAAAACTGGTGCAAATGCATCTGTCTTGTAGAGGCTGAATTGGGAAAAAAACCCTGAGTATGTACTATTTAATGTCAGCATAATGTTATTGGCTAACCCAAATAATTATATAGAGCTCTTGCAGCTTGCTTACTCTCTTAAAATTTACCTATTTTTTGTTAAAATGCAGCTTGGTAAATCTGATTTTTCCAGTTTTGATGTGCTAAATAGAATGAGCTGAGGTAAAAGGTTTAGGTTCCCATAGTGAAGTAATAAGCAACATTTATGTAGCAGTAAGGAACACATACAATATTCTGTCTGCACACGTGCAATATGATACTATCTAAGCAATGGTATTATCTTTCTGGTATGCACTTTATATTCCTGTCTTCTTACAGGTAGTGATATTATTATTATTATTATTATTATTATTATTATTATTATTATTATTATTATTATTGTTATTATTATTATTATTATTATTATTATTATTAACAATAATAATAATAATGTCTAGCAGACATCAAAAGTGTCTGTAAAAACAGTGAACCAGAGTTATCAGCAGCTATAAATCCTTAATTCCTTTCTCAGCTTTTACTGCAGAGTATCAAATTTGTAGTCAAGAGGCTTGAAAGCATTTAGACACAGGTGGAGCAACAGATCATATTTAGTAAAGATTTTCATAGTTGGATTCAGATTTCACATTCCTGATAAAATTATTCTGGAATAATTTTATTTCAACTTGTAATGCCATTATCTTTAGCTGTGGGTGATGAGTGTAAAATTTCTTTATTTTTAGTCCCTGGTGAGGGATGCCTGGACTGCATACATAACTCAAGCTATGGTCTATAACAGTTTAGACCCATGGAGAATTAGAGTGGAAGAGAGGTCTTAAGCCTGAAATGTTACCCCATCTCTGTCTATTAACTTTGAAAATACTGCCTTTAATATATTTATCTGCTGCCCTTTCATATGGTTTTACACATCACGTGTTACATATTCCTATAGAAGTATTTTTTACTGAATGAAGCACTAACTTGAATAGTTCTGTAATCACAGGAAAGCTGGAGCCTGCTGAGCAGGACACAGGCTGGCAGTTTTCATCTCTAGATACCTTATACCACTGAGATGATCTCTGAACCAAGTCTATTAGCAATTGGTATTTTGCTTATTGCAAAATAATCACCTTCCCTTTTGTGACTGGGCAACTCCTATTAGCATTTACATATGTACTGTCTTTCAGAAGGCCTAGTGACCTTAGGGAGTTCAAATCCGCGGGCCAGACAAGCACATTTCCACTCTGCAAAGTCATGTTAGCTGGCCTTGGCAGCCTGTGTGTCCAGCTTATCCATATGGATGTGGGTCACAAACCTAGATGTAAACTGATCCATATTCTTAGACCAGACAGCATATAGGAAACCTAAAGGGAGGCAAGTGCATTCATCTCCTCTGTTTGTTGCACTAGATTTTTAAAGAATTTTCAGGATGTTATATTAGAATGCTCATATGGTATGTTTTTCAAGATAACATCCGAAGCCTAATGCCACTTGTATGGGTTCTAATTACATGGACTTTTCAAAAGTGTTTTCACAAGTTTAGGTGTCTGTCTTTCACTGGCAGGGAGTTTTCAAGAATGGTATTTAAAAGCAACTGATCTGCCATTGCGCTGAAAGATTACCTAAGCATATTTGACCTGAAACTGTGTTGCCATTTTGCCTCAGTCACCTTCAGATACCAGTTTTATTGTCGCATTTTAGAATAATCCTGAGTTTCCCAGTGCATTACATTACTTAGTCATCATGAGGAGTGAGGCAGCTTTTTGAGTTAAAACTTAAGGGAGTGAAAGAAAATGGGAAGCATGTGGTGTCAGAGAGTCTAGAGGATAAGGAAATCTTGATGTGCCATCTGGTGGAAAATCTCCCAAGATTTTCACCTTTTAAGTTTTAACTGGAGCTGGGGAAGCAGACTGAGGGTCAATGTAAAGACCAAAAGAAGGATGGTGATGTGAGAAGCCCCTGCTTCTCCAAAATTGGTGTGTAGGGCTGATGAGGTAGGGTGAACATGGTCATCTTCTGTGTTGCCAGCTGTAGTGCAGGAAACTGGAGAAAGCTGTTTTTCTTTGCAGCTCTTTTGCTTGATAGACCTTTGTCTCAAGGACTGTGTAGTTTGACAGCTTAGTAGCTTCTATCCTGATAGCATGGACCATGCTATTGCAGTTGAAGACTCAGGGCTTGCTTGAGGCTCAGAAGCCTGTGCTGATGTGACACAGATATGGTGGTGATCCTGCAAAGCTGTGGGTTGCTACTAATCACAGTGGTTGTGCCTATGTCTAGGCAATAGACGAGAAGGAAGTCCTCAGCTCCAGCTGCCACAGATGCATGCCTTAATCACCAGGTTAAGTCTCTGTCCAGATGTTCTTGCTTGTGTAGCAAACTGGATCCATCCATCAGTCTGCTGGGAGGAAGGTGACTGACATATGTGCAGTATTTTCCACATTCCCTGGAAGGTAGTGGATGATGCAGAACAGCCATGCAGATGGTCCCACCTGAGCACTACACGAGTACTGCTTATTTGCGTGTGTCTGGCTGGTGTCTCAAGAGTAAAGTGCCTCCTCTGCATGTTTCATGTGGCAGGTGGTTTCTGCTACTTGTGACAACAAAAATTCAAAAATGGTTCTGACCTCCATAAACCTCTTCAAAGAGGTACCTTCCCTGGTCATATGTTAAAACAAGGTTATTCCTGTTGTTATTATTAACATTATAGTATTTGCTGTCTTGGTTCAAGGGTAGCACTGCATGTAGTGTTTGAATCTCAAAGCTGCTCTATCTCTTGGTTTCTGCTTCAGTTAGCAAAGAGCATAATTTGCCACAGTATAGATTATTTTTCCTTTCGAATTTATTGCTGCTTAGAGCATGGCAGTCTGCAGCCTGTTAAGCTGTCTGTTAGATAGAGCCCCAGTTCTCTTCCTATGGTGTGGCGCAGGGATATAATGTTCAGGCACTGAGCTCTGTTTAGAGTTCAACTCCCATGGTAACAGGCATAGCTATGAATATTAAATAGCAAAAGATTCCCTTTTTCCAAGGAAGTCTTGTCATACTTCAGCAACAATAAAGCATCAGCTGATGAAATCAAATCCACATGAATGAGAAAGAAAGAAGTACTCCAGGCTGACCTTCCTACTCTGCCCAGCATTATGAGATGCTTTGATCCACCACTCCAATGGATGGCTTTCACCAAGCTTCATGCAGAGTTTTCTTGGAAAAGAGAGCATTTCATAAATAAGATGATTAGCTGCTTCAAAGATGTGTGATCTTTTGTGGTCAGTCATGTTTAATGAAAAGAATTGGTTTTAACTTCCAGTTTCAACAAACTTGATTCACAATCTAATTTGGGGATGGAAAGCAGCTTCTCAGCACAGAGAAAATGCTTTAAATGAGAGTGAAAATGGGGTTGTTCCTGCTGTCCTCTTACTAGAGCCTCCATCCTATTAGGATAAGTGCTTCCCTGGAGCTGAATGATAGTTCAACATCTGCCTATGCTTGGGCCCCAAGATAATCTGCCTTCTGTCAGTTTATTGTGTAAAAACCTCATGCGTGGCAAATTTTTTGTTTTGAAATTTTAAATTCACTGACTTCAACCTGGAATGGCTCAAAAGTACTTCTTATAATGAAACTACACTCTAGTCTTGTGAAGGTACTACATTTGTCAGTTGGAAGGATTATTATCAATCTTTGTAAATGTTTAAACATAACATGTTTGCTCATTACTGCCTTTTTATGTACCTTAGTAGAATGTTTTTTTTTTCTTCAACAGTTCTGATAAGTAATTGAAAATTGAAAAAACCAAAAACCAAATTGAAAAGTGGATTAAAATAATTTGTATTTTAAAAATAACTTTTTAGGCATAAAGATTTAAAAAGACAGGAGGGCAGTGTTTTGATTGAAATAATTTTGTAATGAGCTTATTGTTACTGTGAAGAAATTATGCAATGTGAAAGAGAAGTATTTCCCTGCTATATATGCTCCAGACAATATTTGTGCACAGTCTTTAGTGGGGAATGTATCATTTGTATCACTGACCATTATAAACATATTGTGCAAATAGATGCTTGCACTGAAAAAAAGGTTAAAAATAAAATCTTTGTGCAGCTACCGCATAGTAAGTTTGTGAACTTTTTAAAGCTAGAAGCCTGTCGTGTTCCAGCCAGAGAGCTAGGTTCTCATCCTCATGCTATTTAATCCCCCAGCCTTGTTTGCACTTCTCTTGATTTCAGTGGCATAAAAGTATTGTCAAGCTAAATTGGTTTTGTGATAATACTTAGGTTTGCTTCCATCAAACTAAATGGAAATTTTCAAAAGCAGGGGAAGGCCAGACTTCCATTCTCATGAGTTCATCACAAATTCAAAATAATCTGTTGAGTTCCTTGAACCAGCTAACAGCATGAATACTTGTGCTATCATAAGTGTGAGGGAAAGTCTGCAGTTAGGAAGGAAAATTGCATCCTAATAACAGTAGATGATATTATAAGTGCCAGAAATGGTATGGATAATCTGTTGCTGCTCTGTAGCAGCTTTGCTGACACCCTACTTTAAATTGGTGAGATTTTCAAAAGAAGCACAAGTGACTTATGAGAGGAGATTCCTTATAAAAAATAGGTGCTCTCATTCCTGCAAACCACTGGAGCTAAACCCCTGCAGATGCTTCAATCACTTGTTACCCTCTGAAACTGATGAGAACAGCTTTAGCAGAAATGTTTATGTACAGTTGAAATTAGCAAGTTTTTTTGTTTGTTCTGTTGTGTCATACTTTTGTCTCTAAATTACTCCTGAACTACCCAAAAATCCTCTACTATGTTGCAAAATACCTTATAAATTCTTTACAGCTCCCTGCTGTTGTTTGCTATTCTATATCAATACTTAGAAACTTATGTCAAGTTTGCACTATTTGCCTGGAACAGTAAGCTAAGGAATATCATCAGGGCAAGTCTGCCTGAGGGTCTCTGGAGGCAGTGCCTAAGTATTGAGCTGTTGGCAGATTTGCTGTCAGTGCTGTGCACCACAACCTGGAGAAGGATTCTGCTCAAGCATACTTGAGATCTCTCACGTATGAAGTGAGAGGAAAAGTCTGTTTTAAGATCTGTGTAGACTGGTGGTGATCTTCAGCCAGGGTTTGATTTCCACACAGGAGAGATGTGTGCTACCTCCAGCCCCAAGGGTGGCCCTGCAGTTCTGTTGGAGGAAGAAGGAACTCGGTTCTTTTGGCTTTTTGGTTTGCGCAGCAGAAGACTAATCCATTAAATTGTGGACCATAATGTTGGGTGGCACAGCTCTTTCCTTTGTTCTTCTCCGTGATTGGACTCGGTGCTCTGCAAGTGTTCATGTTTGCTGTCTTAAAAAGGGGAAGGCCTGGGAGCTGATATTAAATGATAATTAATGGCTTGCAGCATTAATACTGGGTTGGACCCAAAGCTCGCTTTCCCTCATCATTGGGTACTGTGCATGTAGTACGTGTAGGCATCTAAGAGCTTTGCAGGGAGAACGAGTGCACTGACAGGTTTGCCTAATGCACATTTATTGTCTCTTCGCCCTCAAGTCTTGATGTCATCCTCTTTTGTCAGGTGCTAGGGGCCAGCTGAGCAGAGCCCTTTTCTTCTTCATTGGAAGGCATGGACATCATGCCCTAGATCCTGAATTCAGTGTGGTGCTTCTCAGCCAATGATGCATGCACCAAAGAGGGAATCTACTGAAATCGTGTTGCATCGGTGGCAGGTTCAGGAGAGGCTGTGAGTTAGGGGAGAGAAGTCTACTACTGTCCTTCTTTCTCTCTGTCCTACGCTGCAGCTCCCTCCCCTGCCTGTCCCAGGGCAGTTGGGAGACACCTGGGGAAATTGAGGCTCAGGCTTTGGGCTGATGACAAGGGTTCACCAGGTGCTGCTGTTGGTTCACCTCAGGCTGGAGCCCCACTTGGCCCTGCCAGAGTCCTGCCCTCAGCTCTGACATGCACAAGGCCACCTGTGCCCCTAGACACATCATGGTTGTCACAGCCGCTTTTGTAGGAGAATTGTGATGTCTGTCAGAGGATGCAGACAGTTCTGCTGAAAGCAAACCTGGGCATCTTTGGAATCTTTGCATATCCCTGGGTGCTTCCCAGGTTTCCTAAGAGCAGGTTTCCTTAACCCCTTCCCATGCCCTCAGAGGCCAGTCTGGAGTAGAAGGGATGACCTGGTAAAACCAGCCTAGGCAGTCACTACCAGCTGCAGCTGGAAGTGGTTACTGTGCTTGATACTCTATAATTGTACCTGTCACATCTCCAAGTAAGCAAAGAGACAGCTGCCTTGTTTTTCAGCTAAGGGAGTTTTAAAACTCATTGGTTTTGCCTTGGTGTTCTATCACCTTGGCAGCCCTCAGCCCTCAGCTGTTGGATGAAGCGTGATGCTTGCTTTTGGGAAGAGACCTGACCAAAGTCAGTCAGTTCTGCAAAGGGGGGAGCAAGGACAGGACTTCCCTGTTGCTTTTCATGGGTGTTAGGTGCTCAGACATGTCGCCAGAAGGGTTGCTCCTACCCAGCGGGCCCTGGAAACCTGCCACCTTCTTACACACACACACACACACATTTCACTTTTAAGATAAAGCATTTTTTCTGTGCTCGTGGTGACATGACGGTTGATACTGCAGGAAAGCTGTGTGCTTTTTCCTGCAGACAGCTTCCCTTTTAAGTTGGAGAAGCTATAAGCCATGGTGGAACTGGGCAATAGGCTTCCCTGCTGGAGAAGGGTGCTTTGGGAAATGCATGTGGGGTGAGACTTGGTTGGCAACTCAGAGACTTGGGTGGGCATGGTTGCAAAAAGGAGGAAGCTGCTGGGAAGTGACAGTATTTGGAAAAATCAGCTTTGTTATGTCCTGTTGTAGGAAAAATTTACTGAGGTGAAGTAACAAAGGGGAAAGGCAGTCTAACAAGCAGCTTGCTAGACAGAGATGTAGTTGTGTGTCTAAAAATTAATGTTAATTAAATTAATGTTAAATCAATTAAATTAAAAAAATTAATGTTAAAATTAAATTCCATTTACCTTGCTGCAGTGTGTTAGCATCCTGTGCAGTGCTGCTCATATTTGAATGAGAAGGCTGTGCCTTAATTCTTGATAAATAAAAAGACAAAAAAATAATATGGAGGCACACAGCATTGAAGCAAGAAAAAAGTGGGGAAAAAAAGTGGTAGTGTTTAAATCAAGTTAAATTTCAGGGGTTTTTTCCTTGAATGCTAACAAGATCACTTAGGGAGGCATATCTGTGTAAAAAACCACTCAGTGTGTTCCACAAACTAAAACATTTGTGCAGATTTGTACAGAAGTTTTAATAGCACAGCTGGAGTAACTC
Source organism: Poecile atricapillus (assembly GCF_030490865.1). Taxonomy (NCBI): domain Eukaryota; kingdom Metazoa; phylum Chordata; class Aves; order Passeriformes; family Paridae; genus Poecile; species Poecile atricapillus. Next base: position 119,500,547 of record NC_081289.1, on the reverse strand, counting down.
CAGAGGAATCTGGAAGACTGTGCATAATTAACACTGCCTTTTGAATACACAGTGGGAAAAAGTGAATGAACACCAGCAAATCAGTGAGGGGAAAAAAGTACAACCCAAACATTTGGAATTTGGTTTAAATACAACTACTAGCTAAGTACAATCCTGACCAAAAAAAAAGAAAAAAAGAAGGAAATGCAGTGTGTGGGAGTTCATTGCAGTTGTCTCATAACTGTGCAAAGCACATAGCTTTCAGAATTAGTTTGTGTACTGGAAAAAAAGGAAAATTTCCTGAAAAATTTCTGCTTTCATGGAAAATTACATTCCCAATAAAAAAAGTACAATGGAAAGGTTACTGATCTTGCAGAAAGAACCTTCACAGCCTGTGAAAGTGCTGTGCTCTTCAGGCATGTCATCAAGGAGCAGCTCAGTGAGCTCACCGTGACCAGGGTGGCAGGAGCTGAGGTCACTGCTCATACTCAAAGAGAAAGAAAATGAAGGACCATTCCTTTCATGCATTTTAAAGCAAATATCTTTATAGCTTGTCATTGTATTGTATGTCTTTATCAAAAGAAAATATCACAGCCATTTTTTTTTTTTGTTTTCTGAAAACTATCACAGTCTTCTTTTCCTATTAGGTCCTCAGAAAAGAGTATTTTAAAGGACAAGCATTGCCCTTTTTTCCCAGTTTGGTTTTGTTTTTCTTGTGGATCGCAGTGTTGATGGAAATATTTTCGTTTGACTCCTCTGTGATGCTTGCTGTCTTCTTTGGCAGGTCCTACTTTGGAGTACATCCCTCATGGGCAACTTGCAAACACGCACTTGAGTTCAAATTTGCGAACGCTGAAACTGGAGCAGGACACTGTGCCTGCTCAGGAGGAGAGGAAGACTCCTCTGGTGGAAGCTGCTCGGGGAAGAAAGTCTTGTTCTTCTCAGGATAAAGCTCTTGCTCCAATTAACCTGACAGATGATCAACTTGCCTCAGGTCTCTATGGTAATAACTGACTCACATTCACCTTTCATCATGCTGGTGGAGTCTGAATATGAAATACAGTTAAAGAAGGTTTTCAATATTCTCAAAAATACAAGAAGCAGGAAAAGATGTGGCTGAGGGGAGGGTCACAGTGTGACACCATGTGTCTGCAGCTAGTGGTTCAGTTTTAAATGGCAGATTGTAGCACATCAGTGAAATGCCATTTAGTGTCTTCCTAAGAAAAATCTACTGAAAGATAATGGGTGGGTTAATAATGATTTTTAAAATACTTATTTTTTCATGCATGTTTTACCTGTCCTTTGCATAGATTGGTTTAAAAGTTGTTTTAATGAATACTAAACCTAAAAGGCCATCCTTGATTGAACCTGCCTAACCTGTTGAATAGTTTGTTGAACATGCTGTATGTATTGTTCAACATGCTGTCTGTATTAATATGTTCATTTTGTCAAGGAGCTGCTGCTCTCTGACACTAAGAATTAAGATTTTGTTAACGGAATAACCGATTTCAGTGTTAAAAGTTTTTCACAAATAGCAAAGAAAAACAAAAAGCCCATGTCTTTTCTGAAAGTTTCCTGAAGCATGAAGATTAGCAGCATGTTGTAAGATAGAAAAGTTAGGCTTAGCTAGTTTTCCAGAGCTGATTTTGAAACCGTTCATTTCCAATGTGCATGTCAAACCATGACTGTAAGTATATTAGAAAACGCAGCTTCAGATGGTAAATTACACAGAGAGCTGTTGAAAAATAGAGAGTTTTTTTTAAAAATCAGCTAGAATGCTGCTCCATTCAAAGCTGGCTATGTATTTATACTGATATGTGTGCTGTGTCTCTCTTTCTAATAGTATGTACGAATAATGAGAACACACTCAAATCTATCATGAAGAAAAGAGATGGGAAGAAGGATTTGAGCAACACCAAGAAGAACCTGCAGTTTGTTGGCATTAATGGCGGGTAAGAGACCTGTCTCCAAAACATCTGTTACTGTAGCACTTTTCACAGTGGGAAGAAGAGAAGGAACCCAGGAACACGTTGATAGGTTTGGCCTGTCCTTCAGGCTGAGGTGCCGCCACTGTTGAATGTAAGGATCAGAAGGAAGAATTGGACAGCTGGGCTTCTCTTAATCCTCTTGTGCTTTCAAGATATATATGGCATCAATTTCAAATACTTGTACATTAGATTACTGCCAGATTTACCGCAGGAAAGTGAAACAATCTCTGACAGCCATGGGGACATTTCTCATGCAAAGCTTTAGTAAGGAAAACTTGTATATATCTTTGGTAGCTGACAAGCACAGCATTATACTATTAAACAATACAGTAAGGGATGCCATTTCCCTGGACTTAATTCTTCTGGCTTTGTGTTAAATATATACAGAGACCTTCCTATACAAATACAGAAGACAGTATGGAAAATTGTCTTATTTTAAAATATTACTTGCCCTTGCAGAATGTTGCAAAGACCTTTAAAATGGTTTCATCAAATTGTTTACATATAGCTTTTCTAGCCCTTTCCTCAGACTAATTTTTCTTTAGTTCAAATACTTTGTGTATTGTGTAAAGGCTAAATATCCCACTTTCCTAATTTCCTACGTATTAGCTGAAGGTATCATTACATATAGTGAGGGAAAGTTATCGTAGGTTTGTTACCTTTCCTGCTTATATCTGCCTGGTAAGGCAATACAATTTACTCTGAACAAAGTAATTTCATTTTGGGTATAAGGCAAGGTCTGACAAAAAGTTAAGACTTACATTTTAAAGAGGTTGTTCTTCTTTCATTACACACTGTGTACATAATACTGACAGTGTCATTTGCCAGTAACACTGAGTTCAGTGAGTAGAAGCGACCTCTGAGAGAGGACACAGCTTTTGCAGGACATTTTTCCGCTTGTGCCAGTGCAAGCAGGTACTGACCACTGCTGGACAGCACTAAGCAAGCACCTCTGCCCCTGCCTGTTCTCCCCACAGGTATGAGACCACATCCAGTGATGACTCCAGCTCCGAGGAGAGCTCCTCCTCGGATTCGGAGGAGGAGTGCGAGAGCCATGAGTACCCCTGCGACCAGCACACAGAAGAGAAGCAGCCCAGCCCCCACCCTGCGGAGGTCTGTGCCGTGGGGGCAGAGAAGGACAGTCCCCTCCCAGAGTGTGAGGCCGAGGAGGTGGAAATCAGAGAGAGGTAGGCTGCCCACCCTCTCCAGAGTGTGCTTTTGAGGAGGTCACTTCTGCCTCGTGTCATGCAGCAAGCTGTGTGGGCTGTGCTTGTGGAGAAAGCATCAGCACTGGCTGACTGCTGCTCACTTCCCTCCTCCTCAAGTGGGTAGCCAGAGGCAGTTTCATGGCAAAGTAAGTGTGTGAGCAGGAAGAAAGTGTTAGAGGGCATCCTTTCCAGCAGCTGACCCAAATTACTTGAAATGATTCATTTACAGCAAGACCCTGGTGGCTTCTCCAGCAGAGGTTCTCAGGTCACAACCGGCACTCACTTGGGAGCAGGCAATGCCTTGTTAACATTGGTCTGTAAAACAGTCAGAAAGCAAATTAATTAATCTTGAGCCATGCACACCAGGTCAGCAGCCTGCAGGGAGTGCATCTTGATTTGCACTTCCACAGCATCTCAGCCATGGCACAGTAAGATGATGGGGTACAGCACTGAGGACACTGTCCACCCTGAAATCATGTGCTTCATATGATATGAGACTGTATACTGAAATGCACTTTCAAGGCTGCCATCACACACGTGTTCAACAGGTCATGCTTTAGGGTACCTTTCAAATCATTATGTAAGGCAGGATGTGACAGACAAGACTGTGCTTTTTTAGCATATGGAAAACTGTAAGGTGGTGAGTTTTTACTGATTCTTCATTAGCAAAAGGAAGTATAAACTGAGACAGTGAAAGGTTATCTTGCAGATAATGGGTTTGCCAGTGCTAATTTGGAAAATTATGTAGGTACAATAATAACTGTAAAAGAGCTAAAACAAAATTAACGTCATGTTTCACTGGAGATGTGGGTTAGCATCAAATTATGTGTAATTGTCAGCTGCTAAATAAAAGAGATGCAGAAATTAATAATTAAGAGCTTGGAGGCCCTGGAGCTGTATGTTTTGAAGAGCCCTGAGCTTACTTTATACAGTATTGTAGGATAGCCCATTGTTTTACAGGTGGCATAAAAAGATGGGCAATTTCTCAAAAGACCTCTCTAATTTATATTTACAGTAGTGATTGGGAAGAAGAGCAGCAGAACACCTTAGATAGCCATGTGTACTTAAAAGGAGCATGTTCTTTGCAAGCTGACTGCGAGGGCACGTGGCTGTGTTTGGCCATGGTCCATGCAATGGTGGGGAATTTTGCTGTTCTGATAGCACTGACAGGTGGCTTGTAATCAAAGAGGGCTAAAATGCCCATCTTACACACATGAGTGTGTTAGCTTCTCTGCTTTTTGGGAGAATTTTCTGGAAAAATCCTTTGTGCAGGCTGTAGGCAAGAATGGTTGGCCACATCCTGGTATGTCATGTGGCACAAGCCTTGACCTTATATTTGGCCTACCACTGAGTTTTGAAATTTGTAATGACAAGGGAGTAGAAGTGTAAAAATTAAAGAAGGCTAGAGAAGAGAGTAAATTTCCAGAGTGTGTGGGATGAGAAAGGCTAGTTCCAGTGAGTGGGAGATGGCAGGGAGGCACCTCTTGAGCTGTTTTTCACTGCTTAATTCTGTTTCCATCACAACTACTGGCATTTCTCCTTGTCAATCAAGTAATCAAAGCACATAGCATATGTGTGTTCTGCAGTCATACAGCAATAAGTGAGAATTTCCACTAGAAGGGTTTCCAAGTCTTAGAGTACAAAAGTGATGTATTTCCCACTCTCCATCCCTGTTGTTCTTCCCACACACATCTCCATTCATTCTGAAGGGAGTGTCTGTGAGAAGAGCTGCCAGAGTGGCTTCTGCATGGTGGGAGCAGATGGCTTGCCTGGAAACTCTAATTCCCAGACAACTTTCAGAAAAACAAATGTTTCTATACTGAAATGCAAAGATAAATATTGAAACATGCCATGTATTTTGCTGTCTCCCTCAGGTACGAGCTAAGTGAAAAGATGCTTTCTGCCTGTAACCTGCTGAGGAACAACATTGATGATCCCAAGGCGTTAACCAACAAAGATGTGGTAAGCAATACAGGTGAAAATTTTCTCTTGAGATGCAATAGAAAAACGTAAGGGAGAGATAACTTCTGGTTTTACAGGACCCAGCACCACAGTGGCTAGGCAGAAGAGGACTTGATCACTTGATCTTTCCTGCAAGAGCCACAACGCTCTTTCTATCAGGACACCTTCATCCAGAGAATATACTTGTGCTTTGTGTGATTCAGTGTTGTTGTCCCAAGGCACACACATAAAAACAGTAACATGAAAGTCCAGTTCCAACAAACCTGTGCATTCCTGAGTTATTCCTGTTTTGGTTTTTTTTTTGTTTAGCACTGCAGTGGGCAGCTCTCAGGCTTCACATTAGGAGACTGCAGTGACTGAAGAGCCTGTTGCTTCCTATGAAAAAACCTCAGAGACTGTTCTGAAACACTAGGTGATCTGCCTTGTAAGCACAGGCCTGCTGTTTGTCTTGTTTACTGCACTGGTGGTTTTTATCAGTGCTGCAGAGAGTAAGGAGGATTCATTGTTAATACTGCAGAAATACTCAAGTCTCAAGAAATAAAATTGTATTTGCCTTACTGGAAATGCCTCACATAGAGACTGCCTGCGCTACTCCGTGAGGGCAATCTGAAACCAAAGGAATACTGCTTAATGATATGAAATTGAATTTCCCATTTGTTACACTTGTGATATAAAAGGCAACAATTCAGTGTCATTCTCCTCTACCACAGAACATCTGCAGCTTCTTAAAGACAATAATGTTGCTGTCTGTATGACACAGTAATACTGTCTGTATCCAGTTCTGACATCTGTGGTCCACAGAATGTTTTGAAAGGTTGTTTCATACAGTTGTGACATACAGTTTTTTAATTCTGTGTTTATCCTTCAGGACTAGTTCAGGCATTCAAACAACAAATGCTTTAGGCCCTCTTGGAGTTGAAAGTGTCACAAATGGCAAAACCAGATGAAGATCTCTGCCTTGGAAGTATAATTTGAATTTACATTTTTCTTTCTTGTGCCTAAAGTGTTTTCCAGCACAAGCAGTGGTTTGTAGGTGGAAGCTGCAGACTAATCAGCTCTTGTCTTCTGTCTGTCTGCTAATAAAAAAGTCTTGTCCAAACAGGTTAAATGTCAGTATAGCTAAGGATCTGTGTAAGTTGTCCCAGCCTCTCCCAACTCAGCTCTTGCAGCTGCTGTTTACACCAGAAAGAGCTGTGGACTGCACCTTTTTGAATGTGATAGATTAACTGAATTTTAAAAGTGAGTTGTTTATTTAATAATGTGTGATACTGTGACTAAAAATGGTTTCTTAGTAGTATTTTGCACTCAGTATTGCCTGAAATAAATAAAAAAAAAAAGTTCTATTGTGTCAGTTTATGGCCACCTTTGCATTTCAACTCTCTATGTTCACAGAATACATACATCATATTCTAGTACTACTGATGTAAAATATTCTGTTGAGGTGTTTATGAAATACAGATACATAGGTAGCACTGGTGTGTGTAGATTATTTTCGCTTTGCCAAACACAGAGCATCTCTAAAGCTACTGGTGTGTTTTCCCTAGAGGCTAGATAAACTTTCTGAGTGTCTTCTCTGGAAAATTGCCTTTAAATTTACTGGTCACCTTGCAGAGAAGGGTTTATGAGAAAGATGTGGGTCCTTCCAGGTTAGAGAAAGTGTCTCAAAGTCAGAGCTGGTGGTGACTGTGGAAACCAGGCTCGTCACCTGGCCTGAGAGGCTCCTGCTCCCCCACTCTCAGTCCATACCCATGGGAAAGTTTATCCTGAATGTGTAGCCTGCATCTTCTCATTGCAACTCAAATCTCTTATTACTACAGCCAGCCAGCCTTCAGGTGAAGAACAGGTTCTTCCTTCTTTTCCTTTTTTTTCTGCAACAAATGTTATACAGTTTGCCCAGCGGTTCTTTTCAGCAGAGCACCTCCAGTCCTCCTTGTCTGTCCAGTGGGTCAGATTTCCTTGATGTCTGTTCATCCTTGCTGCTTATCTTTGAAAGTGTTTCAACTAAATATTTTGTGTTGTTCTGTGATCAGAGCAGACAAAATAGTCCAAGTATTGTCTTCACAGTACTAGGCAGAAAGAAGGGACTTCATCACGTGGCATGCAAGCTATAAATCTGTTTATTCACCCTAAAACAGTATTTACCTTTTACATTACAATGTGATATGAGTTTGTAATCATCTATAATGGTCAGGTTGTCTTCTTCAGAACTGGCTGTCCAGCCAATTCTCATATACCTCGTGCATTTGAAAATTTGTACCTCAGAACTGGGCTTAAATGACTTAGCATGCTGTTGTTTTAAGTCCAGTGAAAAGGTGTTTGTTTATCAGTGATTTATAAATGTAGTGAAGTATTTCATGGAAATCGTTATGCAAGGCTTTTCTTCTGGTCACCAGTATTTGACAATGGTTAATTCTGGGAGTATTCTCACCCTTAAATTCTGTGCTCTCAGAGATGGAAGTCAGGTGTTTTAAAGCAGGCTTTAGTCAGAGGGTAAGCTTCAGTCTGTACATCTTGTTTGTGATGTGAATACTTTCTTCTCACATTGGACTAAAAAAGACTTGACCTGCATTGCTGACTTATGAGATGGAAAACCTTTTAAATAGATTGTCCAATTTTTCTGTCTTGGTTTTGGCAGAGGTTTTGTTTAAATACCATCCAGCATGAGTGGTTTCGTGTCTCAAGTCAGAAGTCAGCTGTCCCTGAAATGGTTGGCGACTACATAACTGCTTTTGAAGAGATTTCTCCTGCTGTCCTCAGACATATCATCAATATGGCAGATGGCAATGGAAACACAGCTCTGCATTACAGTGTCTCACATTCTAACTTTGAAATTGTGAAGCTTCTTCTGGACGCAAGTAAGTTTGCTTTATTTTCTTTTTAAATTATTCTTGGTTTTCCAATTCTCATGGGTGAAATTCATGATGGACTAGAGGACAAGTTTGGTCTTCTTCCAGCAGGTGTTTTAACTATTAACAGTTACATGGTGGCTGACTTAGGTAGTCTAGAATCTTTGTTTCTAGTACTAGCTTTGGAGGTGATGCTTCTTGAAGAAGTTAAAAAACCACTTAAGTAAATTATATACAGAGTTGAGATAGATAGTTAGATTCCAGACTGTTGGACTGTAGTCCCAAGTTCAGCAGTTCTCCAGCAGTTTTCTCTGGAGGCAGCACAGCTGCTGCTCAGCACTTTGTAGGGTGGTGATGGAGAAAGATGCATTGAGGTATAAATACCATCTTAAACACACAAACTAGGCTAGATTTATCTACAGCAGGGCAGAAGTTTTTTCAGGCCATCACATTGACTCATCAAGGTTACTTCCCTGAGAAACTGCTGCAATATGGCATTCTGTCACAAAGGCCATTTTCCTAGTCCATAAGCAATCTGATGCTGTTTCACGTGGTTGCTTTTGTTGCTTCCTTTTCTTGATCCTTTTGCAACACATGTGCAGAAAGGGTAGTGGCAAAGGGGAGACTCTGGAGTATCTGCTCCCCACATTCAGTGTGCCAGATGGCATCCAGCAGAAGGTATCACACCTTGGAACTGGTTCCAAGCTGGATGTTTAATCTGTTTAATCCTAGTTTTGCTCTCTGAGTAAAGTTTGTTTCTCTAAACTAGTTAAAAAAACCTGTCACAGCTGGTTGTGAAAGCTTAACTAGGTCAATGACATGTCTGGAGTGTAAGCCAAGCAATATTCATAAATCCAGAAGAGTAGAATCAGATAAACAAGGATATGAATGATAAAAATCTCAGCTTTGATAACCTAGCACATGCATCACACATGCAGAGACGTCCTCAAGAGTAAAGTGAGCACTTTGAAATCTCTGGTCCTTTTGAAGGCAGTCTGTGTTTGGGAAGAGTGAGTCACAGCAGGGGAATGCAGGGAATGTCAGGAGCGTGAACGGGGCAGGCTGGCTCTGCAGCACAGTGTAGTGGGAGGGAGCTACCCCTCTGCTTCCATAGGTGTCTCAGAAGAGCAGGAACATGCTCATCTCTTGCTGGAAGTCAGGACTCCAGTAGGTTATGGCAGCTAGTGTATGCCTATAAGCATGAGGAGCGTTACCTGTAAAGTGTAACAGTCATGACTAGTTCCAGTGAGTTCTCTCTGCAGGAGATGACTGCTTATGCCAGAACTTGGGAAATGTTTGCAAATAAGTAGATTCCTTCAGGTTTCAACAGTCTTCCTCTGGACTGTGTCTGAATGGTCACCGTGGTCAGCTTTGCAGTGTGGTTATATCACAGGCAGATTCTTAGACCAAGAACTCTGTGTCTGTGCTTGGTGAGAAGAGTGGGCAAGATGAGATGAACAAATCCTCCACAGCATGAAGCAGAGTCACCAAGAGGCCAAAAGGAGAACAGCTTCTCTCATTAGCTGTAGAGAAAAGGAGTTAAATGTGACCTCAGAAAACACACTCTGCTGAAATAGTCTTGTCAGAGTAGGAGCACACCACTTCTAAAAGTTATTCATTACTCAGGATGTAATGCATGTAGTAGAGTGTTGTGTTCTCTGGCTTCAGTGGCTTCATAGAAATGATGTCTGAAAATAGTATTGGTCTACTGGTTATAAGATATCATCACTGATGTCCATTTAACATGAAAAAAATTGCAGTATATGCACTTGAATTGCGTCTGAAATGTTCTTTTGACTGAAAAAATAAAGATCCTTTGGCCATAAGTCTGAAGAATTTCCTAAACCATTTTTGCTTGTTAAGATATCTGGTGCAATTTAACCTCTAGTCTACAGACAGTGTCTATGTGAATCTGAGTCTCTACTTTCCAATATGATGAGCACACTGAAGACCCTGCTGCCCAGGAAACCAATACGCACTGCTGAATTTCTGCAGAATTTTAGGAACAAAGACAGACTGGAGGCAAGGTTTGAACAAAAAGGAGAACACTTGTCAGTTGCTGGCACTGACCAAAGGACTTGCCTGTAGTTGTTCCCAGAGCAATTTTGTTCGTGGTCAAATACACTGTAGAACTGGCAGCAGTCTTTAATTTAAAGGGTTATTTTTTGGCAGCTCCAAAACATATTGAAGTTGCAGATTTTTAAAGTAACACTAGTTGTAGGAAAATGCTTGTGCTGAAGAGAAATATCTTTTCCATTGACCATGTTGCAGGACCACTTCTATTCTGCAGTATGGATGCCCTTGGGAGAAGAGCTTAAGGACTTTCCTGACAGTGTTTCTGAATATCATGCTAAATTTCAGACCACTTGCTTTTACAAAAGGAAAAAATAATGCACAAATAAAGACCTAAATGATAACATATAAAATATCTTTGTGCTCTCTCTTGTGTCTTTCACATAGTACAAAATAATTCTTTTTTCTCTGGCTCAAGAGCTCCTCTGTTAATTTTTTTCTTTTTATAGGCTGCTCTACTGACAGTTTATTCAGTTGATCAGCACAATTACTGCTTTTTTGGGTTCTTGTTTTCTGAAGAAATTATGTCATCCCTCTGCAGATGTCTGTAATGTAAATCATCAGAACAAGGCTGGTTATACCCCCATCATGCTTGCTGCGCTTGCAGCTGTGGAAGCAGAGAAGGACATGAGGATAGTAGAGGAACTGTTCAGCTGTGGGGACGTGAATGCTAAAGCCAGCCAGGTCAGTCAAATGGTTCACGAGGCACAGTTCTCACTACTGTGCCTTTTTATTGTTCCTTCCATGCTCCCGTCCCTGCTCTTCTTGGTTCAGAAATTGCTGTCATTTGCTTTCATCATCTGTGGGGTTTTTATGTATGTTTTTGATTGCTATATACAACATGGAACTGTGGAAGAACAGATGAGCCTCAGGTCCAGATCTCTTCTAGAAATGAAGGTTGATCATTGTGTGAAAGAATTATTATAGAATTTTGGGCAGCATTTACAAATTCTTCAGCATTCAGCTCCTTTGAAAAAACTACAGATGTCTGAAAATAGATTGGATTAATTAATCTTCCATTAATTCACATAAATAGTTATGTGAATGTGGGATATATGATCCACAAAAGGTATGTAAATAATGGCAATCAAAGCATTGAGAGTACTGTTTAAAATAACAATTTTTCTTTTCCCCTGCAGAAAAAACGCAGAGAAAAAAAAAAAAAAAAGCATTTATGCTTTGTCACTGATTGTCTCGGTAGTTATTTGGGTTTTCCTCTTCTCTCCCTGCAGGCTGGTCAGACTGCACTGATGCTAGCTGTGAGTCATGGCCGGATAGACATGGTTAAAGCTTTATTGGCCTGTGGTGCAGATGTCAATATCCAGGATGATGAGGGCTCTACAGCGCTGATGTGTGCTAGTGAGCATGGACACGTGGAGATTGTTAAGCTTCTGCTGGCTCAGCCTGGGTGTAACAGCACCCTGGAGGACAATGTGAGTTGCCTTTCAGTGCTTCTGAAATGTGCTTGGTGAATGCCTGCCTCAGAGTGCCAGAGTACCAGCCACATGAATCTTCTGCTTAATTGGTAGCAAATGGCTGTGATTATTTGGTTAGTATTTTTACTTTTCTAAAAGACTACCTGGTAGCAATTTCTGTGGTTAGCCATAGGTGTTTAGTGGCCAGAACACAAAAAAACATTCGTTAGCTCATGTAAAATATCTTTCCTTCTCACTTTCCTTCCGCCTTTCATAGGAGGCTTTCAGTTAGGACCTTACCTGGTGACACTGTGTTGCTTTTCTGTGCCTGTGGCAAACATCAGCCCTACAATTCTCTTGAAAGCATGTTCACACTATTCTTACACCATGACTTTTGAGACTATAGGCTCAGTCTTATGTGTGAAGCTACATTGTCCTGACAATAAATGGATACAGACTGTGACATCAGTGCCAAGTGAGACACCTGTGTATTTCTTTTTTGCAGGGATCATTGCAGACTATGCTGTCAGTGGAAATTCGATCTATAGATATCTCAAGCTTGAATACATTGACTTAGCTTTTTTCTTGCCACTGCTTCGTTCTTGTTAACAACATTTCTTGCATACTTTTCCTTTCTTCTTATTGCTTTACCAGTGCACACTGAAATGCAGCCTGGGTTTGGGATTTGGGAAGGTGGTGGGTGGTTGTTTTTTGAAGCTGTTGCAGTGAGGCAAAGACATAATTTCTCTACATTTACCCAAGTGCTGCAGGGGACAACTCAGTTTCTCATAGTGCTAACAATGTGGAAAATCTATCCAGAGAGGAAAATGTAAGAGGACCTCAGTCTAACAAAAACTTTGAGGAGCAATCTAGATTATTGCTGCTTGGATGCTGTTAGCACTATCAGATATGAAATCAATAATTACAGTCTTTAAGGGGACATGATACTTAACTATTCCTGTGGCCACTTTGATAGTTTACCAAGCACCGTTTGACTGCTGCTTATTTACAGATTTGTGTGTGCTGTGGGATTGAGATTTTTAGCATTCCCCTAGCTATTCTGAGTGTCACAGTGATGCTTTTCCAGTCTGCGTGATCAGTCATAAGCTGAGCATCATCCCGCTAATGTGTGTCGCAGTGATTCAGCACCTCTCTTTAAGAACTTGTGTTGACTGGAGAGTGTTAGCTGTGCATTTATCATGCCTTATTGCATTGGAGTAGACAGTTCTTTCTAGCTCCCTGTCCAGGACAATTAGATTTATGTGTAATTGCTCTCTTTAGTCCCATAAGAAGACTTCCCTTGTGGATGCTGTCCATTGTGCTCCATGCTGGAAAAAGGGTTTACCACTTAAAAACTGGTGCCAACCATTCCAATACCAGTGCTACAGCAGTGGCTGGAATGTGTGCTCCATCCCTGTAAGACATTTCAAATACTGGCATTATTGTAGAGACTTCTATGTGCAAGAGCCAAAAGTCAGGCAGTGAACCAAGCACCAAGTTCACATCATAGGTTGCCTGACATCTGTGTCTTCCTGGACCAAACATGGTCCAAAGGAAAAACAGCAGATCAGTGAAATACTCTCAGCTAAAGCACTTTTTGCTTCTAGAACCCTCAATAGCTGTGGTTTCTGAAAGCATTGGTATCTTCTGAAGAACAGAGGTGGCAGTATTTGACTAGGAAAGTCCATTTGTTTGTATTTAGTCTTCCATCAAGGAGCATTTGGAATTATGAATGCAGTTTCTCTTAGTGTTGATGGGAGCTATACCACAACAATTTTAATTTAAACACAGCAGTTATCATTATACTTGACTAGCATTTTCCCCTCCCTTATCATCTCTTCTACTTGTTACTGACATTGTAATTTCTCTGAGATAGCTCAGTCTTCTGGTCTAACACAGCACTCCATGTAACATTACTGTGATAATAGTGTGCTCATTCTTCCACAGCAATAATCGAGACTCCTTGTTTAGAGAAATTATGAGGCTTTGACAATTGGACTACCTCATAAAACAAAAGAAATTTTGCAAGGCTTAAAACAAAAGAAATTAAACAAGACTCTGTATTAACCTGTCTGTATGAGCAGTATGACCTCCACTTAATACCTTCGCTTCTCTGTGTGGGCTGATGGGGCTTTTGAGAGAGCTGTTAAAGCATACAAGCACTAATTTTCTTGTTTCTTCCTTTCTTGTCTCAGGATGGCAGCACAGCACTTTCAATAGCCCTGGAAGCTGGACATAAGGACATAGCGGTTCTCCTCTACGCCCACGTCAACTTTTCCAAAACCCAGTCACCGGTTAGTACACAATCTCTTGTAGGTTATGTTTTAACTTGATGTTGTTGAACATAATGGTGAAATGTAAACAAAAAATTTACTCCCTGGCAGCTGTACAGCAGTACAGCACATGAAATTATGAGTTCATTCTCAAGACAATTTCTTGCTGTTAAGTGGAATGTACTTTTTAAAGTACATGTTAACTGCACAAGGTTAAAGCCTGGCCGAGGGACAGTTCCTGCTTCTCATGCTAATTACCAAGGGGTACAGATAGCTCACTAGCAAAGTTCACAGATTCTGACTAGTGTGCAGAGGTGGTATTGTATCATTTTAATGGTAATTGTTGACATGGAAACTGAAACATAGCTGTTCTAGGTGTTGGCAGCTATCCACCTCTCCTCTAGCCCTGACTCACTATCCTGATAAACTGCTGCTAAACACCTCACTGTCTAAACAATATGCACTTACAGTTAGTAGGCTGTATGATAGCTAGCACTTTCCTTCCTAAAATTAAAAAAAAAAATTATCTGTACAATTAAAGGTAAGGAATTGAACAGAGTAACTCTTGACTGTTGTGTTTTCTATCAGCTGGCTGGAATAATTTCTCTTTGATTAACTGTTCTTTCTTCTTTTTTAGGGCACTCCTAGGCTTAGCAGAAGGACATCTCCTGGTCCCACCCACAGAGCCACATTTGAGTAGTAGTGTATAAATATCTGTAAAAAATCTCTATGCCATCTTTAAGCTGCTAAATGTCACTGTTTTACTGAGACAGATACTGAATGTAATTGTCTTGTGCCTGAACTCACCAGCGAAGTCAAAGCAGAGATCTAGTTTTAAGGGTAGAAAACTGTAAACTTGAAGCAAGCATATAGTTAAGTAGTGCTTTGTGGAGAACCTTAGCCAGAACTGTTGTTTTGCTCACATACTCATCTTTCTGTACACTGGAATAAGTCCTGTTTTTCTTTGTTGTAGATTATCCTTCCTTATGTTATGTGCTGACTAAGTGTCCCAGTGGCTTATTTTTAGTGATTCTAAAACATATATACTGTGCCTAGACTTCATCACAGTAAACTTTTCATAAATTTCATTCCAACATGATTTTCATGTTTTAATTACTTTGAAATTCGGAAGTTGCAGTTGCTTATGTAGTCAGCTCCGTGGATCTTGAGCTGGTGGGTGAGTGGGTAGGTATTGGGGATAGAGCCTCTTGTCAGGTCTGAAGTTCACTTAATAAGTTGTTGCTAATTGGGGATAATGTATAACTTTTTATATAAAAGATACTAGTATCTATAAAATTAACTCACACAGTATTTTCAACATTTTATATTCCTTAATAATTAAAACCTACATGAAGAATTACATGTCCCGTTACCATATTTTTATTAACTGTTTCAGTCTATAAGCTCCATACATGTTTATTGGAGAATAAAATTAGAGGTACCAGCTGTATATTCCCCTTGAGTGGAATTGAGTGTAGTTCTTGGTGCGTATTTATGGAATGCTATTACCTTGTCACATTCACTTTAGTCAAGTGTATTGAAATGTTTGAAGTGCCTTAGACTCTTGCCATATTTTCAGAATAAAATTTCACTATGCTGTTTTACTCCTCTCTTGTTTTACTTGTGATTTGTCATCATCCAGAAATGCTGCACTTTACAGCTGCAGCAGGAAAACAAGCTAAATTGGTAAATCAAGGCAGGGAGGACTGGACAGTGCCCATATGAGGGTCTTCCTGCTGACTGGAAGAACTTAGCCTAAGATGATCAGCCTTTGACTGTCTTGCACAGGCTGTACCCTTTGCTGTTTGGTTAAGAAGTGATCTCTCTCAGCTGTGTGAAGCATCTTGGGGAGGTTTTGAAGGGCTGTGTTCAAGCAGTTTACTTGAACTGAGAAGTAGTTAGCTGAAGTAAAAGCCTTTGAGCTTTATCATACAAACAGTCCTGGCAACTTGGTGAAGGGGATGCTTTTTAGATGGCATGGAAGCAAGTCCTAAGCTAGTGCCTGTGTATCCTTGTCAGTTCTGAGCTACCTGATGAGATAAATACACCTCAATGCCTTCCTTCAAGGGATCTGAACAGTCCTGTTACCTTCTGTCCTTTGTCTTTCTCTCCCTAAGTCCTTAACAAACTGCTTTTCCTACATAGTCCTTTTGAAACAGGGACTCACTGAAGCCATTCTCACTTGGCGTACATTGACTTGGTGACTTGTCATGCCAAGAAGTCTCTGTGAGCCAGAGTTTGCCCCAGAACTGCAGGTGTGATAACCAGTGCCAGCATAGTACCCTGGTGCTTGGAGTGTCTCCTGGGCGAAGGGCAGCTCAAGTATCTCTGCCAGGGGAGACATAGCACAGTGGTCCCAAACAAGCCCCCCGCCCCTTGACATCAGTCAGTTTTTACTCTTGCACCTCTCCAGCCAACTTTTCTTCTCAATCTTCACTTAGCATCTGGTAATGAGTGGATGTTCTCTTATCTGGATCCTACATGCTAGGTATAGAGGCACGTCACCCAGCAAGCCAAATTACTGTGAAAATAAGGTCTGACACAAGACTGATAGCAAAGAGCAGCAGCAGCTGCTGCAAACAACCAACCAAATGAAAAAAAAAAACAAACCACCACCAGAAAAATAAATGTCCCTTGCTTTACTTTACCATCTGTCAGGAGTCTGTGGGTGCAGGCTGTCCTGTGTAGCAGGGTGCTGCACACAGGCATCCACCCAATAACCTGAGATTGTGTCACACATAGTACACAACAGCAGTGCAAGCTTCCCAATTAATTCCTCATTCACTTAAGATCTGGGTGGTTTTATCATTAAACGGAATTAGTGCAAGTTGGATCTCCCAGGCTTGGGCATGGCAAGAGTTGCTTTTGAGCCTTTTTCAGATCTGTTGATCTGCCATCTCCTGCCCCAGTTTGAGCAACTGTCTAGAAAGCAAAGTCAAGATAATCTGTTCTTGTCTTCATGAGTTTAAAATACATACTCGAGGATTCAAGATAAACAAATCAAGCTGAAGAAGTGGAGAAAATGGATGACTGCTTTAATCTTTCTCCAGAAATTAATCTAATTTTATAGAAAACCCAGTTCACTTACTTAATACATACTTGCCTGTATCTCATGGATTAAATTCTTGTTTAGCAGAGAAACATACTGCCAGAACAGAATTTGGAGATCAAAGAGGTTTCTAATTTCAGTTTTACCAATAATGTAATTTTTATTTAGCATTGGGTTGACCAAAACTAGATTACTTGTGCTTTTTTAAGGGAGTTAGTGATCACACATTTCATTCTGGCTTTTATATAATTACAGTTGTTTTAGGTAATCTTTAGAGGAGCAGGGAGTAGGACTTTATGTGTCTGTTCTAACTTGAGATATGCTGTGATTCTGTGACACTATGATGGCAGCTTTAAAGCATGTAGATTATGCTCCAAAGTCCGACTTTGATGAAGAGTATGCTGAGCTATCTGATAATGTCCTTTTCAGTAGTGCCTCTGTATTGCTGTAGGAAATAGGTTAATTAGTAACATGTCTAATAGGTCTTTGCCCCAAAAATAGTTTTTAAACTATGATCTCTGTTGCTGTGGTACTGAGCTTCATTTGCACACGCTATTTATATATAATGTAGCCTAACCCCCTCTTTGTACATAATGCAGCTGAAAAATGAATGTGAAATGCCCATGAATAATAGCTTTCCAGAGCAGAGGGACTGGACTGTTATTTTTCATGTGAAAACAGATTTCTGTCTTTTGCTCCACAAATCAGTGGTAGTACTGGGCATGATGGGACTCCTGGATGTGCAGCTATCATAGAAGGGTTTAAATCAATTAGTCCAGTAGTTTAGGTGGCTAATGACACAGGGAGAATCACCAAAATTACTTTAATACTTTTTTTCACCTGCAACAAAAGCATAAGGAGAGTAATGTAGAATAAACATTCCTTCCTTTTTTTCGTTTGTTTTCTCCCCCCCAGTCCTGAATACAATTGGTATTTCAGAAATTAAAACATTTTCTAAGTGACAGAAATCTGTACAGGAATCTGACCACCCTAACACCATACAAGTGTCAGACTATGCAACTTAGAGTGCCTGGATTTATTTAGGTGCCATTTACCTTCTTTCAGTAAGCAAAAGAAACTAAATGCCTAGAGCTTCAAAAATGTTAGATGAAGCTGTGGACTTTGCATTCCTGTGCAATGTTCAGTTTGGCCCCAGAAGCTCATTTTTCTGGGCTAAAATGCCGTGTTAAAAAAAGTGACCCCAGTTTTAGTTGTATGGTGAAATAGGCTATTGTGGTATGCTGTATCAGGAAGATTGCCAAAAGGAACCGAAGTTTTGGATGTGTTAGTGAATATAGGTAAAAAGAACAAAATTAGTATGACTATTGTACTAAAGTACTGAATGTAATTTCTAGTTGAAAATCCTATTAGGGTAGACCTAATGAATTAAGCACTTAAAAAAATAAGAAGTGAAAAATAAGAATAATTACTTCCTTTAGAATTTCATTCTTGTTACTTCTCTCTCCTTGCCTCCTTTGGGCTGAATTCTTTGTGGATATAACTTTTCTCTTGTCTCTCAGCCTCCTTTGGGCTGAATTCCCTTGGGATCCTCCCTCGTGGGGAGTCCCACTTATCTCAGTCCTTATTATTCAAAGAAAACTCCCGGGCTCATTAAATTCTGGTTTCTCGTGTTTATTGAAGGATCCTTACAAAACTTGGCAGGTCCATCCAGACTAGCTGCACAAGCTTAAATCGCCACAGCCTGCCTCATCTTGTGATGATATAAAATGGCCCTGAACCACGCGGTATTTTCACCTTTATACCAATTTTTACCCCATTAACTACAGACACGTGTATTGTTATTATATCTCAACATATAAGTTTTCTGTATCTACTCGCATAATTAATTAAAAGTGCAGCTAACTCTAAACCAAACATATTTTGTGCTTCTAAAAACTGCAGAAGCATGGAGAAGAAGGAAGAAGAAGGATTAAAAACTACACCCTTTTTCCTCCATCTTTACTCCACGTGTGGAACCCTCTTACAATCTATACTTTCATCTCTGTGTTAAAAGAAACATTTTTCTACTTTCTATTTAATTTCTTACAAACTCTGGCTTGCTCAGGGATATTTGGAAGCTTTTTTATCAATATTATATATGATTGATGTATTTTTTAAAGAATTATATAGACAGAGAAATGTCCCTGCATTTCTAGACTCCTACAATCCTCTTAAATGGTTCTCCCAGCTCCAAGAGGTGACACCTGAAACAGTCCATACTGTGGAAGTTGGGCCCTTCCCCAGGAAATAGTTAAGAGGCTCCCAAAAGTGTTTGTATCCACTGATGCCCTCTGCAAGCCAAGTTTAATTCCACCTACTAATGCTGGATGGCATTTATCACTGGTGCTGGGATTAAGGGGTTTACCATGCATACCAGCTCTGACCTGAGCTCCCCCTACGCACTCTCACTGGCATTTGTTTTTCAGGTCAGATAATGATTGACTCTCAGTATATCCAAGGATGATGTTGTCATCACCTTTGAACTCTGTCAGTGAATATATAAGAGATTGGCACTTTTTCAAGATTGTAAAATATGTCACAGTCTTTTTCCAGTTACATTGTCATACATTATGTGAGTCTGTCACTTTAAAGGTGAGATTTACTGGTATGGAAATTTACATTATGGAAATTAGCCAACAATATTTTTTTAAAATCAACAACTGAAGAAAGCATTTTTTGAAAGACATACTTTCAGAGGTTTTATCTTCTTGAAACAGCTGGAAGAACTCAAGTTATTCTATAAATAGTTTTTTATTCCATTTCTCCTGGTGTCTCATACTTTTGGCTGGGAAGTCTGTCTGTTAGAAGTCCAGTTCAACCATGGTGTGAATTAATGCAAGCCTTGGCACACACAGCACTAGCTGTTTCCTGGAAGGGAAGCAGCCCAAACATTACAGGCATCTTCCTGCCTTTGAAAGACACCAGCAAAGCTGGCCAAAACAGGCCAAAACAAACATGCTCTTACTGCAGCTGCAGACAGCTCTCCTCAGTGGACTCTGTGCCTGCATGCAGATCTATAAACTTCATCCCTTCCTGCTCTTCTGTGGTCACCCAGGTGTGTTAACTACAAACATCTCACTAAAAAGAAATGCTTTCAGTGGTTCAGTTCAAATGGTGATGGCTGGGCGTGTCTCTGAAACCCTGCTGTGGGACAAAGGACAGAAGGGGCTAAGGAGCAATGTTGGAAGAGCTGCAAGGAGGATTTTGCACTGAATGCAGTGGAAATGGCCATTCTAAATGCATTTAGAAATGGCCACAGTGAGATTAGAGGGAAGAGGTACCCACTTTCAGGTTTGTTTTGTATTTCAGTTTGGAATTGTGGAAGCATTAGCTTTTACCACCCACAACTTAATGTAATGCCTGGGGAAGTAATTTCAAAAATTCCTGCCTTACTTCACTTTGGCTGTAGTATCATTGTGCACACACACACTGAACAGAAGTGCCTGGTTAAAGCTGAGCCACCTGGTTGGTTTTAGTTTGTGTAACATCATCCAGTATATCAGTACCTTGAATACCACTGGACAGTAAAGTGCTATTGAAAGACCTGTAGAATTTCATGCTACTTGCACAAATATTTGGGAACCTCTCTCTAAGAAACTAATCAGGAAACACTAACAGATTTTGTTGATGGTTTTTTGTTTTTCAAAGATGATTCTAACAACTTAAAGTTGTTTGTAAAAAGTACATCTGTTTTCCTGCCAGGTTGTTAGGCAACAAAAGCAAAGTACATAAGTAAGTCATGCTCAAAGTAGTATTGTCTTACGGCTGTATACATCTGTGGTGGGTTGATCCTGGCTGAACACCAGATGCCCACCAAAACAATCACTCCCCTCCTGTGATGGTCGAGAAGAGAGAGAAAAGTCTGGTGGGTTGAGATAAGGGCAGGGAGAGGTAACTCACCAATTACTGTCACAGGGAAAACAGAGATTAGTTTAAATTAGTGCCAATCAAACCAGAGTAGAATAACAAGAAAATAACCCCCAAATCTTAAAACACCTTCCCTCTCCCATTCCTTCTTCCTAGGCCCAAATTCACTATGGAATTCCCCATCAGCAGCACAGGAGGACTGGAATGAGGGTTGTAGTTAGTACAATAAGTTGCTTCTGCTGCTTCTCCTTTGTCTTACCTTGCTCCAGCATTGGGATCTATCCCACGGCAGACAGTCCTCCACAAATTCACCATCAATCCTTCCAATAGTCTGCAGTTCTTCACTCCAGTGTGGGTCTCCCACAGGATCACAAGTTCTGCCAACAAACCTGTTCCAGCATGGGCTCGTTTTTCCATGATACACAAGTCCTGCCAGGAGACTGCTCCATAGTGGGCTTCCAACAGGATCACAGCCTCCCTCGTCTATCCACCTGCTCTGCCATGGGGTCCTGCACAGGCTGCAGGTGGATCTTGGCTCCACCATGGACCTCCATGGGCTGCAGGGGCACAGCTGCCTCACCATGGACTGCACCAGGGGCTGGAGGGGAATCTCAGTTCTAGCACCTTGAGCACTTCCTCCCCATCCTTCTCCACTAACCCTGGTGTTTGCAGAGCTGTTTCTCTCAAATATTATCACTCATCTCTTCCAGCTGCTGTTGCTGAACAGCTTTTCCCCTTCTTATACATATTATGCTTGAAGAGCTATCACCATCATTGTTGGGCTTGGCCATGGCTAGCAGTGGGTATGTCTTGGAGCCAGCTGGTACTGGCTTGGTTGGATGTGAGGGAAGAGTCTGGCATCTTCACACATAAACCCCTGCTACCAAAGCCTGGCCATATAAACCCAGTACAACAAACCTTTATCAATATATCAGATGGTTCCTTACTATAGGTGATTAATGAATTCTCAAAACTTTTGTTGTTCATGTTCTGTTTCCTTAACTATTTTTAATTCTTCCTGTTGAAAGAAAAAGCATGTTTCCACACACAAAAAACCCCACTCTATGCATCATCCTTGAAGAAATCTCAGGAATGAGAGGGTCATTAGGAAAACAGGAGTCTTTAGGCAGTTGGTACCAGCTGTGAGTACTTCACCTAAGGCGTTACAGCCAGTGGGGACGCTGCAGGCAAGCTTGATTGACCTTTCTTTATAATTTTATCCACCAGTGCTTTGCTACTTCACCCTGTGACACTGGCTGAGTGGTAGCCATTCCTCTTGAGAACCGTATCTGTGAATGTTTGGTTAGCCAACACCAGAAGAAATAAAATGCCTTTTTAAATATTTCTTGCAATACAAAAATGCCCTCCAAAGACTTCTATGCAGAGACCTGTAAATAAGGGCCTCATTATACTTAAGCACAGTAAGATTATATACATTCAGCCATGAATGACAAACCTCAATGTCCATGTGCTCCAAACACCATTACAGTCATTTGCAGCATTATTATTTAGATAACATGAAGAGTAACATTTTTTTCAAAGCTGTGTATATGCTTTGAAATCTCTAAATGCTGATCTGAATGTAAGTAACAAAGAGGTATTTCTAGGAGATGTACTGGTAATTTTTTTTTCAGTCTTTCATTTAATGGTTTCAGCACTGCTGCAGAAAGAGCCCCTGCTGTGTTCTCTAGAGCTTTGGCTAGCTGCAGAGCTGGAAGGGTAGCTCAGGCTCCCCCAGTAATGCAGTGCTGCTCACTGAACCACATTATCTAAACTGAGATGAAGACATGAGATTTAATTTGCATGAGATTCCATTTGCATGAGATTCCATTTGTCTTGGCGGAATAGGCAGATTAGGAAAGATCCTCCTCTACTTCCTGCCTATGGTATCCCACCTTTCTTTGAGGCATGAAAAACCACCTGCTGCATCTGGCAATCATCCAGCAGCACCCCTGCATTGCTCTTGGGCATTTTCTGGGGCTGGAAAGGCAACTTTTCCCAAGCGTGAGTGAGACTTGGAGTCAGACAGTTACAACCCCTCGGTACTGAGCAGAAAGGGGCTGGCCCTGGAAATGGTTTGCCCCCACTCCACCACCATGCACTTATTCTTGCAAATTTATCATGAGAATTTTCCGGTCCAACCAGATACATCTGCTCAGAAGCCCTTTATTGTGGCAGCTTAATCTGCATCACTCGCCTAGCAGGAGGAGCAAGAAGCATGTTAATGCCTTCTGCAGTGGAAGCTGATTTGGGAGAATTGTGAGCAGAAAAGCTGTACAAAGAGATTGGGAGAGATTAGAAACACAGTATGACAAAATGAGGCTTGTTTTAGCAAAACTAGATTGAAGCAACTGAGGAAAAAGATTATGAATTTGTGGGCACTACAGAGAGTTGGAAATCTGTAATGCTGAAAGAGAACTTCCCAGAGAGCTGCTTAAACAAGAATTGGCAGTGTGATGAGAACAAAAAAAATGGTCTGTGCATTTTTTGTCGATTTCAGATGCAGCCAGAGGCGCCTGACACATTACATGAAGATGTAATGCAACTTGACACAATTTACAGTCAGTGTGCCCCAGCAGACAGGTCCGAAGTCTGCCACCCCCAACAGAACAAACAACAGCTGCTAAGAAGTTGGAAACTGAAAATAAGGAAGAAGTTTAAAAGGTTGTCTTGTTTTGATAAGAGATAAATCCTGTAAATAAGTAACTTAGAACATCTCACATTATATGAATGCTGAAATAATAAGCCATGTGGATGGTTTGCAAAGAGACAGGCAAAAGATACAGAAAGTTCTCTAGGTTAGTTCTGCAAAACTAGATTTTTGCTCTTGGGAAATTTGGGTGAGTTTTTAAATTAATATTGAGTTTGTTTCCATCTTTGTCTCATATGGCAACTGCCTATTCTGGCCTTCATACAACTCCTATTTGGTCAGAATAGAAAGAATTGAAAACAAAGAAGAGACACGTGCATATGAAAATGTGTATGTGTATGAGTTTCTGAAAACACACTGTAGATATGACTATGAATGCCTCCTTTAAGCAGGGTGAACAAAATCTAGTGCCTTCCCACTATGCCCTGTAGATCTGATGGACAGCCCAGCTGCAACCTAACAGATGCTGGCTGCTCCCCCTTCGTCGTCTGCCTCAGCCTCCCCCGTGATTTTCTGTGGAGTGGTGAGACCTCTGCAGACAGGATAAATCCAACATTGCTGCAGGCATGCAGAGGCAGACAACTAGATTCTCTGACCAGTTAGTTACAGAAGTTTATTGGGGTTTGGGGTTTTGTTTATGCGATTCTTTTTGGGGTTGGGGTTTTGTTTGTTTGCTTTAGTATTCTGGTATTATTTCATTCATTCTTCCTCTTTCAATAATCCCCTTTCAAATGCTGACATAACAGGGCTACATGTACAACCTGATGCATGCAAATCTTGGTCTCAAGTATTTTCTCTCATTTAATGTTGAATTAGTTGTCCACTGCACAGGTATAGGCAAAGGTATACATACCTTTGAAAGGAGGGATGTATGTGTCAGTATGTGTAATTTCCACTTTATTCCTCAAGTTTGTTTTGAAAAAAGATAGGTGGGATCTCACTGCACATAAGAATAAATAGCTAGACAAAGTTGGTATGTGTTCTTCAGCCAGAGGACCAAACATCAGCAAGCTGATGGGCCATAAAGCAGAGTGAGTATCCAGGCAGGTATTTAAGGTATATATCATTCAGACAGTAGAACGCAGTAAGTCCTGCAGAGAGGAATTATGGGCTATTATGTTTATAAGAGAGACTCAGGCAATACTAGAGGTGTACACTACTTACCTTAGGTGCCTAATGAACAATATTCCTAGATGTCATTATTGTGAATGCACAGAAACTGCCTTCTAGTGATAAGGCAATCTCCATGCCTTGGTTTCTTGAAAACAGGTAAGAGAAAATAATGACTTAAACAACCACGCAGAGAAGATACTCTTTGTCCTCAATCTCATCATGTGCTATCTGCTACAGTTTCAAACTCTGAGGATATTTAACAATATTTTACTCAGACAATGGGAATATTTTCATGCATTTATCTGGGATTACTGAGCTGAGCTCAGAACACCTTTATTCTGGCATCTGCAAATAGCTCTGTTTGCATACAAATGACAGAAAATTAAGGTGTCTAATTAGTTTTTATACAATGTTTCCTTCACCTTTGAAGGTATCTCAGTGTCTAGACAAAGCCAGCCTAATTAAAATTAATAGCTTGACAGCTGAAATTATTTGTAACAGCGTGTCATCTTCCTTACTAGCTTCTCACCAATAGTATAAGACAAACTCAATTACTCTTAATTACCAAATGTGCATATATAATGTACAGAGATCATCAACCCCAACACTGCTGACCGACACACAAGTGATAGAAGAAAATTGTTGCCTAAGGAAGCCAACTAAATGCTCTCATTATCTGTCTTGATAGCACTAAGTAAAGCTTTGCTTGATAGGCATACGTTTCCTGGGACCCAGATCTCGCAGGTCCTTTCTCTGAATTGGACTCCTAGCATGGAGGTGGGATGGACACACAAACCCTTGAAGGCAGAAAGACCCAACGCACTGTCTGTAGCATTTGGAGACCACCTCTGAATTGCCCAGTTGCTCTGGAGGCTCTGGGGCATGAAGAGTGGAATGGGAGAGGCCCTAGGGGAAGAGAAGCTGGCTGACAGCAACGAAAAAAGCCTCTTTCCCATGTTAGGAGATGCAAAAGGTCAGCAGTTCACATCAAGTCATTTCACAGCATGGCTGACTAAGTAATCATCACTTGACTTTGATTAAAATATTTTAAGCAAAAATTAGAAGGGCTCAGCTGATTCTGGAGGTGATGCCTTAAGTTTTAACTTTCATATTTTCCAGATTCTGTACTGCATTGGTACATAACTCTGAACTTCATATAAAGTGTTAGGAAGTTCCCTTCGCAGTTTAGACAAAACAATCATTTTCCAGGCCAAGAACCATGGGGACACCATTGCAGCTTCAGGCCCAAAAAGTATGAACAATGGTGAATTGAGGAGAGCATCATCTTGTGTCCCTCTTGGGTCCAGCTTGGGCAGAACCACATCCAGGCTCTTGTACTTGTGCCCAAGGTGTATCCTTTGAGGGCCTTTTAATAATTACCTTCTTTATTCCTTTAACACTGTCTAACCTCTGCTCTAGGTAGCCTCTGAAGGCATCAGAGGCAATTTTGACACCCCTGCCCTGCTCAGTGGATCTGAAAAGTTTCCTACAGGAAACAGCAAGAAAAGGGGGGAAGAGCAGCACAACATTTTGCTCTCAAGCATCTGTGCTACACTCATTTATTTCAATGGGAAGTCTCACAGAATGCTCTCCTGGGAGCAGTATATTATGTGAAAAATATTTAGGCTTAAGGAAAAAAAAAGATGAAAATAAATCAGAAGGAGATATTGTAACAATAACTTTGCTTCTATTGAGCATCAGAATTAGGAGCAACAAATAGTAATAACAAATAAAAAAACTGGATGGATAGTAAATTGACGTAGCAAAACCTATCCCTCAGTTACCTCAGCTGTAACCATCCTTCAGAATCACAGAGTTTCTACAGTTTTAAGTTTCTGAAGATCAAGAATGCAAAATAATAAAAACTTGCACCATTTAGAGAATGCATAGATAATAAAGCAAGTGGTTTATAATTTGAAATTATCTATTTCTTCCTTTAAATATCAATTAGTTTATTCAGTCAAGTGGAAATTTAACTGTATCCATTAAAACATTAAAGACCATAAATAAAAAATTAGCAGTTAATTGTGTTGCCTATTTCTAAGACATTGAAGCTTAGTTTTTCATATTCTGGCAGTCTATCAAACTCAGCTCCATTACAGATGTCTTAGAACTGAATTGATGATGATATTCAGAACTAAGGGCATTCTCTTCAGTAGCCCTATCCTGATGAAAGATCTCAAATGTATAGATGGCTTATGCGACTCTATCATTCTTTCTGTGTGAATTAGGAATGTTAGAAATGTCAGTTTAATGAGTCATGCAACAGTCTTCAATGTTCTAAGTCACTGGATCCAATTAATTTTCAAGTGTGCCTAAAATGAACAATGAATACTGAGAAGAAGCAGTTCAGTGGTTTTCTCCACACTCACTTTTTAACTTCTATTTTATACGATGGACCTAATAATGCTTTCAAACAGCCATACAAGTCAATTATTAACAATGATTGAAATTTCCAAGGACCTAACAGTGTTTTTTCCTTAGCCTTTACGTCTGCAATGAAATTATTCCAATTTGCTTGAAAAAATGAGGAAAGGAAGAATGCAGGTGTTAGTGTAAAAAATGGTAATATTTTTCCCCTTCTTTATGCATGTTATTAGTAAAACTAGTCAGAGCGGAAACATGATAAACATACACATTTTTTAAACATCTCCATTCTATTTGCTTCATTGAACTTGAAAACTGCTTTGGTTTTGTATTATATTTGGCATAATGTAACAACATGAATTTTGTTTCCAGTGAATCCTGTTTTTATTGAGCAGTGTGGGCCAATCTCATTGGCTGGGCTCACAGGCATGAAGAGGAAGAGACATTTGTTGTAACAGGCAGGGATTTCTTTATTTTTATGTAATTTTTACCATAGCCCTGATATTTGGAACTTTAAATTCCAGATTCTGATTAGTGTGTATCTTACAAACAAATATTTCTGCTTATGCACACATCACTGGTGGCTCTTCTAAGTTGTGGCTCATCTGAAGTTATTGATGTGAAGGTTCTTTTTCCCCATGCTTATTGGGGAAAATAAGCAGAATAAACAGAGTGTGGATAAACACTCTGCTTCAGTGGCCATTAAGGCATGTCACCTGCTGTGGAGGGCCTGTTCCCCACCTTGGGATATATGTGATGCTGTTCCCTGATCCCTGCCAACATTCCTTCTTGCACCCTTTGGAGAAGGGTCTCCTGACACCTTGTCTTCCCGGTGTGTATGGATTTGTGCCAAGAGAAAACAACATGATCTGAGGGTGCTGAGGAGTACACCATTTGTCCCACCTTGTTAAAAAACAGTGGACTTTGAAAGCAGAGATGGGCATGGCAGCTTTTTCACTTTTGGCAAGCTGCGGACCACCACCCCAGGTACTCCTCATTCTCACTGAGGAAAGGCATCAAATAGCCAAATGGTGGCAGCACTATAAATTGCTTTAGTTGTTCACTTAGTGAGAGTGGAGCCCCAGGCAACAGAGGAAAAAAAATTTAAAATGCCAAACACCCCCCCCCGCCCCAAAAGAAACAAGCAAGCAAACAATCAAATAACAACAACAAAAAAAAAAACAAAAACAAAAACAAAACAAAAAACAAAACAACAACAAAAAAAAACAAAGATAAAAAAAAAAATTAAAACCCAAACCAAAAACCCCATGAGCCGCAAAGGAAAAAGGAGTTTGAGAATGAAGTAGCACATTAAAACTCCTTATCCCTAAATGTCCATATCACAGAAACATTGTTGGGGCAAGGAGGACTGAAGCACTTAAAACCCTAAGTCTGAATGAAAGATTCAGCTTGACTGAAATGACTTTCAGCAAAAGCCACCAGTGGTTTATCAGATCTCACTGATTGGGAGTAATGCTCCTGGTGCCAATACTCTATATTAATCATCACAGAGAAGTGTCTGAGAGAGCAGCTGTAAGGCTATTTTTAAAATCTTGTAAATACTGAGCATTTCAAGGCAAGGCTTGGGTTCACATATATGTCCAATACAAAAGACTTTCCTTCTGTTGTGGAAAGAAACAGTTCGAGACCTGCAGGTAGCATAACCTGAAAATAGAAACTGTTAGAAACATAAATATAGAGCTGGGGGAAAAAAACAACCCAAAAACCTATATGCTGCCAGAAAGCATCAAGAAAATCCCCTGCTTTGAATACAAAACTTTGCCAGGGGGATCATGTTTTAGAAGTCAAGTGACAAAACTTCAGCTTCCCTGTAAGTTAAAGGAGGGTTAAAATACGGAATTAATGAAAGAGAACGACACACATGTACAAGTCAAAGTAAAAAAAAAAAAATTAAAAAACACACGGCTTATTTATGCCACCTACTGGATTTCTCTTGAAGTATCTTTTCAAGTGTTTTAGTTGTGATGGTATCTGTCACTCCAGCAAATAGGCTTGCATGGGAGGCTACTCACACAAGTAAACCAGCTGAAATCCAGATGATGATTCACATGAGTAAACGCATGTGCAGACTGACATAGCTGGAGGAGTGGAGATGAGGGTAGCTCTACACCTGTTTATTCTGCTAAACTGATGGCTCTACGGCAGCCCAGACATCCAAAGCTGCACGCAAGCCCTAAAGTTCAACACTGAGAAGCTTCCCAGCTCCTATCAGTGCCTCAGGGAATGTGCTGGCATGGTTTCCCTCCTTTGCCTGACTCCCTCTGGCTGTCTTTGATATTTTGTTCAAAATGTCCAGAGTGTTTATGGACATGACAATATTTTCAGACAATGCAGACTGGCAGTGTGCATGCTTTTTCTTCTATCCCTTACCATTCCTGCAGCTGAGGCTCTTCTGGGAATCTACAGCCAGCCCTGGGGATAGAGTCTATAAAATGATATGTCAAAATCAAAAATACCTCAAAAATTCTCTGATTTGACTCACTGACAGAAAAAAACAACCCCACAAAACAAAAGTTAAACAGAATCAGGTCTAGCAGATCTCTAAAATGATATGCACTCAACTCCACTGACTTCTGTGAAACTGAAGGTCTTCACTTTCCAGGCAACAGCATTAGAATTAAACCCTTTTTAATTTGTCATCTCTCCACTGCCTTGCTGAGTAATACCAAATGTGGTGGTGGGATCATGTCTTGCTTACATCTGTCCCTCAAAATTATAATCTTGTTAGCAAATACAATATTTTTGCCAGGTTCAAGGGATCAGCCAAAGGCATGCAAAGGACAGATCATCACTAACAGATGACATTTTGGACTTTAAAGAAAAAGTTAAAGCTAAAGGACAACTATCAGATACCTATTAAGACAAAAGAAAAAAAGAAAAACAAAAACATCTTTTTTCATTCTTCTTAATTTTGTCATCAGAAATATTA
Source organism: Poecile atricapillus (assembly GCF_030490865.1). Taxonomy (NCBI): domain Eukaryota; kingdom Metazoa; phylum Chordata; class Aves; order Passeriformes; family Paridae; genus Poecile; species Poecile atricapillus. The sequence goes on along the minus strand of NC_081289.1, from coordinate 119,470,807 downwards.
ATTACAATTATTTCCAAAGGTGATGGCAAACTGCAGTAGTCCTAAGTCACTGACATCATCACTAGACAGACTTGAACCAGAGATGCCCAGACATATATTAAACAAATTACTAAATTTCTTGGAGACTTGCAGTGAGGTTATTGTGATTCGTCTTAGGACTAATGGCAGTTTATGACCATCCATTGCTACATTACCCCACAGATGACAAATCCAGGAGTGTGCTGTTAACCTCACCACATACCCATTAAAAACACTGCACTCTAAACCATACTCAAAGTGTGACTTGAGCTAGCAAAACTAAAGCAACTAATTACTAAATGATTGATCATGTACTGGTGTTCATCAGGCATCTAGATATTTTGGTGGTATTCATCCAGAACACAAAATACCAGATCGGTCCTAACAACATTAATATTTTGTTCTGTACAGTAGATTCTGTAACATTATGGGTAATACAAATCTGTCAAGTTAGCCTGAAAGGCAGTAGTAGAAAATACAAATTATGTGAAGGAATGATGAATGAATGTTCTTCTTAGAACTGTTGCATTTTTGCATCCTATAGTTCTCTGAAATTGGCTGTCCCGCTTAGTTTCTAGTGAAAAGTCAGATATATAAGCACCTGGTGACTCCTTTTATTTTTCCTTTGTCTGTCTTTGCCTGCTTTATGCACTGTACTTCTCCTATTTTTTCTCCTTTTCCACCCCTGCTGTCATTTCTGATTTTCTTCTCCTGCCTCTGTTGGGTTTTATTTTATTTTGTCTTTCTTGGTCTTTTGATTTAGCCTCCTTTCATCTACTTTTTAATTTGCATTTTCAATTGGCTTTAAGATAATTTGTAGGGGAGCACCTGAAAACATTCCTCTGTGTGTGCTCCACCATGCACTGAACCTCACAAACTGAATATCCAAGGTTTCCCCCTAGACAAAATTTTGGAAACTGATCAATGCCCATATGACTTGAGATCTCAACTGGTTTCAGTTCAGGGAGGAATTTTATATATTGATATAAAAAGCTAAGTACGCCTACATTGTTCACCTCCTTAAATATTTGTGATATGCACCACTACATATAAAGGCAAATCCTAATCTTGTTCCTCTAAACATTGTGTTAATCTTCTCCAGTCTTGTATGAAAATGTGCAGTTAACTGACATCAGAAATGTCAATTCCAGGAAAGTGATGCAAGGGGAAAAGTTTCAGTTTCAGTGAGATGAACGATACCAAGCGCACATAGCTCATGTGGACCATCTGACTGCTTGCGATTTGGGCTTAAGAGAAGTGCTTGAATGAGGTCTCTCCCTGGAGAGATGTCCAGATAAATGTTGGAGATAAATGGAGATAAATGTCTCCAACGTTGTATCATGAAGTACCATGAAGTAAAAAGTTCTTTAAATGTCATTTATTAAAATACCCGTGCAAAGCATCAAGCAGCAAGGATCCGGGACTTTCTTCAGGCTAAGATAGGCACTCACTGTTTCCAGCATGGAGGCTCAGTCTGAGCAGAATTAGCTTGGTGTTAGCTGATCACAAAGAGAGAGATGCCTTTCTTGGCTTCTTCTAGCAGAAATAAATTTCTACCTACTGTAACTTACTGCCATCTGATATGCTGAGTCATGAAGCTGGGGCTATAGAAATCTTTATGCAATCTTTATAAATCAGCCTCACATAATTTCAGGTGCTTTCTGCTTCATCTCTGTTGAGTCACTCATTTGACAGTTGTCATTCATCTTAGATTGAGATGTAATTTAATAGTTTCATTTCAGCATGAAGATAGCGTCATCTAAAGTTGAGCTCAGAAAGATTTAAAGGTGTAACGGAGGAAATATTAATACTGTAAATAATATCTGTAGAGCTGCATGTGTTTATAAATCACATAGTGCCAAGTTGGAAGGGCAGCCTATGTAAAGAAGAAAAAAGCATCTTCGCTTGTCTTCCCCTGCAGAGTTCAGCCGCTCTGCCAGCCACACCAGCTCCAGAGGTGATGGCTGGCGAGTTATCACCGTGCTCTCACTCGCCCTTATACCTGCTGGAATCACCTGCCCACACAGATACTGATCAAGGGGTCTTTACACACATTGCGGCATACAAGTACAAGGTAACCCGTAAAGGGAGGATGCAGTCCAGCAAGACGCCAGCAGCCCCACGACAGAGCTGCGGCAATTCGGGTGTTTTTTTCGGGCGTCACACCACTCCTCGGGCCAGGCCATGTTGGTCGTCTGCCCAAACCTGACCTACCCAACCCTGGGGACCACTGGGCTTAAACATGTCCTCTCTGGATCGATTCCGCCTTGCTGTCGCAGACCTCGTCCGGCACCACCACCGTGGACACGGCCTGCGCTGGCCGCTGCGGGGCAGGGAGGGTGGGCAGAGGCCACAGGACGGCCGCGGAGCCGCCGCCGCCCGGGGCCCTGGGCATCCTGTCGTGCCGGACCTGCGGCCAGCGCCACGGAGCCGAGCCCCGCGGCACCTCCGGCCGTCAGGCCGCCCCGGCCCCGCACCCACCGCCCCGCCGTGCATCCGACCGGGACCGGCAAGGACGGGGCCCGCCTTTCCCGCCGCAGGCCGGCCTGGTGGGGGAGGGAGGAGCGCGAAGGCAAGAGTGGCCGCTCCCTCGGGGTAGCAAGGATTTCGCGGCCACAAGGACCCCCCGGAGCAGGGGTGGGGGAGGCGCGGCAGGAGGGGCGACGCCCGCCCGGTGCTGCCCGCCAAAACGCGTGGGGTGGCGGGACAGGACGGGGCAGAACTGCGCAGAGCGCTCTCCCGGCTGCCCCCCGCCTGCCGCGATGCCCAGTGACACCCCGGCCTTCAGCAAGCCCCCGGACGTGGCGGGCCCGGGGGACAAGGCGAGCAGCTTCGGGAAGGCGGCGGCCCCCATGGCGGCCGCCCCCGCGGACAGGGGTGCCGCTGCAGCGGGGAAGAAGCGGCCGCGACTGCCCAAGTGTGCCCGCTGCCGCAACCACGGCTACTCTTCGCCGCTGAAGGGGCACAAGCGCTTCTGCATGTGGCGGGACTGCCAGTGCAACAAGTGCAGCTTGATCGCCGAGCGGCAGCGCGTCATGGCAGCGCAGGTGAGCTGTGCCCGAGCGGGGTGGGCTGTCCGCGGCGCGCTGCCGCCGGCGGGGTCCGCTCCGCGCCCAGCGGGCTCGGGCCCGTCGGGGCCAAGCGGCCGCGCCGAGGTGCGGTGCTCTGCGAGACTGCAGCCGCAGGTAGCCTCGCCCCTGAGAGGAGCCAAGAGCTACACAGCTACGTTCCGATGTCAGTGAGATTTACTGCTGTATTTCTCACAAATTAAATATTTTCTTAATTTTATAATTTTTTTTTTCTCCATTAAAAAAAATGGGAGATGCGCCAAAGGCGCGGACGATTGCCGTCGGGGCGAGTGGCAGCGGTGAGCGGTCAGCTGCGCACCCCGGGCACGGCCGAGCGCCTTTCCCCCGAGGCGGGTACAGCCGGGGGACAGCCCGGGGGGCTTTACAACCTGCATGGAGCAGGACCTAAGCCACCGTCAGTGGTCGTTTTCCAGTTTGCTTTTAACTAGAAAATTAATCATCTAGCCAGCGAATTGCTTATCTAGGAGATTTGTGCTGGTGGTTTCAGGCTCAGCGTAAATTGCGTTTCCTGATGCTGGTGGCTTCAGTTGAGCGCATTTCTAACTTTTTAGTATTTTGGGGATTTTTTTTGACGGCGTCGTTCAAATTTTGTATGTAACAGCTTCTCACATAGCTGTGTAGGTGGGTCATATTAAGTCTAAACGAGGGCTCAGTATTCTGAGGGCTAAGAAAACAAAGGGTATCCAGTTCAGGGTAGGAGTAACTTTTTCGTTGGATAGTCTCGCTGAAGCCACAATTCTGGCGATATAAATGTATGGCTGTTACCCTTGTGATCTTTGTCTTGCAAACTTTACTAAGGGGAGTCCTGGGCATGTAGTGGAGCGGCTGCTTTGAGAAGTTTTGTTCTGCGAGGGGCATTGTACCTTGTGCAAACGATCCCCTGCCGGCTGATAATTGACAAGGCGTTCGAGCTGCTGCTGCGAGAGAAGGCAGTGATATGAGACCCACCCATCAGTTTGGTGATGTGTGCTCAGGGCTTCGTGATTCCGCATAAAATGTGTGTTGGGCTGACAGGTTTTAAAACCCTAAGCAGCTCTGGATAAAATTCTTCCCGGCTTTTTTATTCTGTTATTCAGTGCAGGTATATAAAACACCCTCAGAACTCGGTGGGAGTAAGTTTTTGTTAATTTAAACAGCTCCTCCTAGGTGGTGGTGTGGCAGCCCAGGAATAGTTATTATGCCCAAATTACGTGTACTTTCTCTGCCTGGTGTGAACCATGGAAAAATAAATGTGAATCCTTTTGCTGTCTGCCTCGGGGAAGGGAGCACTAAGGCAGTGCTCTCCGTGCAAAGCGTCCCCGTCAACGCAGACTCTGTTGCTGCTCAGTTGCTTCTGTCAGGTAGTAGTTGCTTCCTGCTAGCAGGCTCTGGTGATGGTCCTCCTGGGGGTATTCTCTTTCCTGCCTAATATTTGAAAGTAGCTTTAAAATCCTCCCTAGGTAAACCTTATCTGTGTAGGAGTTACATGTAAAAAGTCTGTCTTTCCCCCTTTTGATATATTTCTGCAGTAAGCCCCTTGATGCTGGTGGAATTTTACAGGTCAAGGTTACTGGCTTGTGAAGTCAAAGTGGTGTTTGCAATTCTGCACCTTCTGTATGGGATGTTTCTTACTGCAAGGGCTAATACTAACTTCTGTTAACAGAATTACACATCTGTATTAGGAAAAAGTGTGGCTGTTGAACATGAAAATGTGAGGAAGTCCTGTCCCAGATACCCAGGATAATTTCCAGCAAGAAAAGCTCATGATCCCAGTCTGTAATCTGGAACAGATTTCCAGGGTTCAAGTAAAGATGCAAATTAGGCACGTGACAGATAGCAGGGTAGGTAGCTCTAGCAGAGTCATATATACTCCCCACACAGTTATGGCATGGGTGGACAGATGTGTTAAGTTGATCTGCTTGTTCAGATGAGGCAGAAGGGGCTATCTTTAAGCAATGAATATGGTTTGTTTGCACCCATGTCCAGACTGTGTAGTGCCTATAGACTTGGCCAGTGCCTGCTAGACTTTGGACCATTGTCAGTATTGGGAAAGAACTGGGGAGCTCCAGCTTCTCCAGACCTGCCCAGCTATCTTCAATGTGTGTGATACAGTCTGAGATGCTTGCAGGATGGTACCCTACATTTGCCATGCTTGTTCCATAATAGTTCTCTCTGTACGGCGTGTACGCTGAAATTTCCTTGAAGGATAATGTTTCCAGCAAAGAGCCAGCTGGAAACCTAACAAGCCTGGACAGAGCAGCAGATTGCAGGTACAAGCTCTCATGAAGAACTGCTTTGTATTGATAAGAGGCACAACAGAACTCTGCAAGCAGACTAACTTCTTAACCCAGCAGCTGTGTGTCAGCAGAGAGAGGAAGGTAGTGACTACACTTTCTACAGTGTGCTTGTCCCAAGAGCAGCTGTGTTGGGAGAGTGTAGTCAGCTGTAATATGTCTTCATTTGGTTTTGGTGGAGGAAGATGAGTATGTCACCAGCATTTCATAGGCTTGTCATGTGTGCTTGGACACAAAGAGGGGTTGGTTTTTGATAGCTTTATATACTTCTCTACCCACTAGCTGGATTGTGTGAAGGGCCTAGAGAGTAAGCCATGTGAGGAGTAGCTGAGGGAGCTGGGTTTGTGTAGTGTGGAGAAAAGGGGACTCAGGAGGGACCTTCTGCAACTGCCTGTGAGGAGGTCGTAGCCAGGTGAGGGTCAGCCTCTTCTTCCAGGCAGCCAGTAATGACAGGACAAGAGGAAATGGACTAAGGCTGGGCCAGGGGAGGTTCAGGTTGACATTAGGAAGAGTAGAAAGGTTTGTCAAGTACTGAAATGGGCTGCGCAGGAGCCATCCCTGGAGGTGTTCAAGAAACAGCTGGATCTGGCAGTTAGTTAACACCAGTTAGTTATAGTGGTATTTGATTGAAAACTGTACTCAGTGGTCTTGGACGTCTTTTCCAGCCTTAACAATTCTATGATCAGCACTACTCTACAGTACAAAGAAGTAAACGAGCTTTGAATCTGTGTTGTTCACTGTTGCCAGTATCAACTGTGCTGAAAACCACAGAGCATGTCCTATGTCTTGTCTTTTGTTCCTAGGTTGCACTAAGAAGACAGCAAGCTCAGGAAGAGGAACTGGGAATCAGCCACCCTGTGCCCCTGCCCAGTGTCCCTGAGACGTTTGTTAAGAAGAACAGTGGTGGCAGCTCTTGCCTCTCGCTGGAAAGCAGCAGCCCTATGCACTCGACAAGTACAGCCATGACAGCAGCTAGTACACCACCAGGTAAAATGCTGGGGACAATGGCAAACACTGCTTATGCCTGCTGTTGACACCTGTTCTCATCTTTGCAGTGACAGAGTCCTCTCCCCAGCAGCAGTGTTGTACTTTTGGTACAGTTAGCGGAAGGGAAAGATCCAGTACCAGTCTTTAATATTTTATTTGATTATTTTTACTTGAAAATCAAAATTTCTTTTACACTGACTGGTGCTGTAATGAAATTTGATAGTGTATGTGACTGTAAGTAGAGAATTATGGGAAGCTTTTGTTCTTTGTCCCAAAACATGTACTCCTGCCACAGTCATAGTAAGTGGGTTTTGGCTATGTGTGTAGCTTCTTCAAAATTTGAGAATTGTCAGAAATGTATAGAAGCCAAGTACATGGGTGATGTTATTGACCCCAGCAGCAGAGCTGCTAGCCTTACATGATTTGATGTGGTGGCACATTGGTTCTGTGTGGCATGGTGTGATGAACTACAAAAGAGTAATGTGATCCTTCTCTTTTACTGAAGCTTACTGTATTGGATTTAACATTTGCAAAAGAAAACCCAAAAAAACCAACAAAGAACAGTATTTGTCTGTATATTCAGTGAAACTATGGCTAAACAAAGATGGGGTTTGAAGATGCTAGGCAAGTGAAGACTCTAGGCAAAATGCAGATTGCTTTTTCCCTTTCCTAACTATGTCTGACAGATACAGGGATTGAACATACATAAGAAAGAAGAAAGGAGCTGGTGTAATTGATTACTTGTGTATAGACAGAAAAAAGCAAACAAATACAGATAAAAGGAAAAGGAAATTTAATTCATTTTGAATCATCTATACACATGCCAGTAATACAGGTGAATATACTTGCCAGATAGATGATTCTAAAGTGAGCAGTGCCTTGCATTAATTAATAAAAGGATAGTGCATGTGTGTGTCTGTCAAGTGATGCTATTTGGTTTTGCAGGCCATTAAAAGTATGTCAGATGGATTTGTTGGATCTAGTGCAGACAGGCAGTTTCAGACCATTGTGGAGGAATTTTGTTGAGAAGCTTTTAAAAGAACTGCTTAATAAAGCAATAAATAGCTTTTTATTAGTTTTTTTGTTTTCATTATGTTAGTGTCACCTTTGAATTGATGCAGTTACTCCTTTCATATTTGCATTACTGCAAATATTGCTTTGTCTATAGACATGGAAAAAGCTGGCTAAAGATTAAAGTAGTATATTTAGTAATATATAGAGACTGTGTGTAACTCAGGAGAGCAAGAAGATCCCTGCTTATACAGAAAAGCCAAAGAATGGAATCACTTTACCGTCAACAAAACTAGCATGACAGTATTTAATTTATTAATCCCATTTTAATAATTGCTAATTTATTGAATTAAATTATGGTGTTTTAATGAAAAACATTGATAAAACAAGCTTAAGGCAGTTCACATGCTTAAATAAGTACTTGAAAACATAAAAATGCCTAATTTTAAAGTAATTTGAATTGTTTGACTATTTTTGGTCAGAGCAGTCATCTTTCTTACAATGGAATTTGAGCATTTAAAATACATTGTTTCTCAGTCATTTTACTAAATAAGTAACTGTTATTATTTGTGTCCGAATAAATAACTGTTTGTGAGTGACAACATTTGAAATATACAGCTTCATCTCCGGAAAGACGTGATTGCAGTCAAGAATCAAGACAGGGTCAACCTTGTTCACCAGAAATGGAAGCATCTGCAAATGAGTAGGAAATCAGGTTCATAGTTTTGCTTTTGGGCACCTAAGTAGCAACAGACATTTCTGTTTAGCTCAGAGGTGACTACACTGTATAAGTAACATCCCTAATAATTTTGGTAGGTTCGTCTGCTGAAAGCAGTGTAAGTACTAATGGGTTTTGACTTGATACCAGTGACTGTGTGCTGACTGAATCTGGAGAAGGTACTCTGCATTTATCCAGACCTATAGTATAGCTTTGTCAGGTGTCTGAGCACAGGCTTTGGTAAGGAATATAGTCTAAATATCCTCGTGCTTTTCTTTTTAGCATATAACGATCTTTTTTTCAGATGAGAATTTTCATGTGGCGTAAGTTCTGGCTTTAGATTTTGTGTTGTTTCAGGACCAGGTACTTGAGGGATTCTTGTATTGCTGGTTCATTATTTTAAAACTACCCTAATCTGTGAGCAAAATGAGACACCCCACTGGGGCAAGTGTCATTTTCTTAGATTGGTAGGCTGAGGTGCTGAATTTTCAAGAACTTATTAAAGCAAGCAGAGAAAGTGAAACCCTTCATGGCAAGGGGAGTTAGCAATTCCCTGCAGGCCCCAGGGGAAGTGGTGGCTCCTAGGTGTGCAGCATGTCCTGTGTATGATTCACATTAGATTGGGCAAGAGGTGATTTTGACAGCGGTAAGTCTGTTCTAAGTTAGTTTCTGGCTTATGAGAGCAGTTTTTGTTCTGGACTCCCATCACATGGAGCCTTGTTTGCCAGCAGAGGAGTGATATGTGGAGTCACACAAATCAGACAGAGTGCCAGAGAGAGGGTCATTGCTTGCTGTATCCATTTTATTAGCAGATCAGAAATAGTATGACCCCTGGAGACCAGAGGCAGTTTTTCAGATTGTGACACGCTGTTTTTTAAAAGGGGAAACATGAATTATCATGGTCATAGGTGTTTGAACATCAACCATGTGAAGCATGTTTATTTTGGATGTAGTATATGTTCCCACTCAAAAGCAACCTGGGAATTTGCATGGTAGTTGGAAGGGAACAGACCATGGTCTCAGGACATTAGTAGAGTGTCTTACAGACTGAATTTGCTGTTTCTGTGCATTTCCCCTTAAAAAGTTGTAGATTGTGAAAGAAAAGGCCATTTAATTGTACAGAACAGCGAAAGTTGTTATCCCTGGGCATTTGATGTAATTGTCCTTCCTTCTGTAGAATAGGTATATCTTATTAGGTTAACAGATATGCAAAATTTAGGAAAGATTATGTTGAAACATGTAGAATGGGTTTTTCAGACGTTCTCATTTTATAACACCTGTGTTCTTCACTGGTTTTTGTCAGTTCAGAGCCTCTGTCATTTTGATGCTTAGAAGTCATGGGGGGCCAGAGAGGGGAGGCAGATGGGGTCACTGAGCACCCTAGAGTTAGAAAAAAAGAAAGGTGCTCACACTGAAAGGAGGAGAATGCATTTCACCTTCGCTTCATTATATTTCATCCTTGTCACAGACTAAGGGTCATATTTGGCGTTGGGTCTGTGGAGTAGCTGCAAGATACACCACCAGATAACTGGAAGGTGCTGAAAAGCTTCTTTCTGCTTTTCTGTACTGTTGTTGGCCCAGTTTAGAAGTGTCAGTATAGATGGGATTACTGTGTGATGCAAAATGCCAGTTCCTGGTCCTATGCTCTGTTGTGGTCGTTTCCCTCTCTTTGCAGTGTTCAGGTGCCTTCCTAGTGTCACTGGTTGACAAACATAATTTTCAACAATAGTGAATAGTAAGCTTGTATTTATTATTTCCCTTTGTTACATTTATTATGTTTGACAGAAATAAAACAGTATTCTTCCTTTCTCTAAGTAGGTGCTACCTTCACTTTGAAACTCTTTGACAAATAGAAGGGGTTTTTCTGCTCATAAATACAGACCATAATGGGGTTAGCAGTAGTACAGTACCTAATGTATGATGATACTGAGATCCCTTTGAACTTGCAGTGCCCTAGCTGTCTGCAAAATCCCTACCATGCCTTCTTTATTCTTCGTTTACTTTCTTGATCACTGCATTGTGATTGCAAAAATTGGTGCCATGATCTTACAGCTGTTGGGCTGCATAGGTGATGAATTAAAAAAAATTAGTTGTTATAATTGAAAGATATCATAGCCTGGTTTAAAAAAAGTGAGAAATTTTCTTTTTGAAAGAAAGCCCTTTAGCAGTATTTATAGTATAGGGTAATGTGCTGTCAGAATTTCAGTTTCATTTAAAAAAAGGCCTCATTTTAGTCAACTGATCATGTGAGAAAGCTGCTGTGGCCATTTCACTGTGAGAGTGTTTAGGGGTTGAAACAGGTTATCCAGAGAGGTTCTGGAGCCTATATGCTTGGGAATGCTCAGAACTTGTCTGGATGATGTATACACAAAATGATCCAACTGGGAAGCTGAGTAAAGTTTGAGCCAGCTGTTCTCCAAAGATCCTTTCCAAACTAGACTACTCTGTGAGTCTCTGAAACTTCTACTTGCTTGTGTTGACATTAAGTCAACATACTTAAATTTGAAGTTCAGCCAGCTTCAATACTGATGAGCATTTGCAAGCCTGTGAAAGAACTCTTAACTCTTTTGACCTAGTAATGCTCAATAGTGGATTTTTTTTTTTAACAAAGCATTAGCATTGTGGGGATTGACAGGTGATGAAGGGGATTGATAGTTTCAGGTGGCAGCAGCCTCAACGAGGCTGAGCAGTAAGCAAGACAGCATTAGCTGCTTTGGCTGCCTGTGCCAGGACTAACATGATGGCTGCATGCCCTCAGAGATGTTGGTGGGTTTGCAGTGGTCACCAGTCCATCCTGCTCTTCATTTTTCTCTTGATCTCCTCACTTAGTTACTAAGGATGATTTTCTCCTGCTGCACCCATGGCTACTTCTTTACCTCTTTCAGTTGCTGGCTGCCTCCTGGTCCAGCCAAGCTCCTTCCATTGCTTCCTAGTGCTTTCCCCTGGCTTCTCCTGGAGTCAACAAACCTCTGTTCAAAAGTGAGTACAGTTAAACATCACCTGTCTTTACTGGATTGTAAAAGCTAGCAAAGAGAGAAGTTTTGTGTCCTTCACCTGTGAATAACTAGTCCATCATCATCACCACCATCTGGTTTTCTCCAGTTCATTGCAGTTGAGAGAAAAAGAATCGCATTTGCATGTGTCTCTTGTAAGAGTTTGTGGACTCTTACCTCTCTTTGGATTTGATTTCCACAGCACAAGTTAGATTTTGTCTTGGGAAACAGTTGCTGGAAGTGGTCTTCTGCCTGTATAGTAGTTTTCTTAGTTAGTAAATCTCTTTCAAGCTAGACTAAGTAAATATTACAGGACCTTTGAACAATCTTCCCTTGATTTAAGATAAAATTTATCCTTAATAGGCTTTTTTCATTCTGGACTGATACAAGTATGCAATGAACAAAGCACTCCACGGTGTGGTGGCCGTGGTTTTGTAATTTTCAGTAACCTTTTGCTCAGAGTTGTGTTAAAAGTAGTTGCTTGTGAAGCAGGAATGGGTGGGCATTCCAGCTTCTCTCTGCTGCTTTGGGTTCACAATACTTGGGGAAATGGTAGAGGAGTTCTGAGCATCTCATTATAAAAGGACATAGATAAATCTGAAAGGATAGAGGGAAGGGTGACAAAAATGATGTATTGCTTGTAGAAAAGGAGACTAAGGGTGGATATAAACAGTCTATAAATATTTGAGAGGTAATAATATGGAGGAGGGGGAGGGATTATTTACAGTGCTTGAGACAGCATAACAAGGAGCAACGGCTTGAAACTAAAAAAGGCAAAATTAAATTAGACACTAGACACCTTTTTTCCTAGCTAGTAGTGCAATTAGCAATGGAGTGACCTGCGTAAGGACAAGGGGGTAAGTGAAGCATAATCAGGAGAGGTGTTTAAGAGTGTGTTAGATTATGATCTCAAGAGATTAATACAGGGGTAAACTCCGATCAATGTGCAGGTTAAAGTAGATGATGGAAATCTCATGCAGCTTTGTCATCTCTTCTATGATTCATTACCTCTAGCCATTGTCTGACTGTGTTAAATAAATCATAATGTTACAGGGTTCTGCATCCCTGATTAGATGTTTCCAGTTAATTCTCCAGTTCTCTTGCAAAGCTTGCGCTTTTCCTGCTCCTGTTTTCAAGCAATATTCGTTATTGCAGCTTTGCATGCATGCATTTGTGTAGGTGCCTGTTTTTTAACTGAGCTAATAAGTAAATGCTGTACATATTCATTCAGTGAGGTACTGACTTGTCAAAAGAGTGGTATTTCTGTCGTATTGGTGAAACAAGGTAGAACTAGCAGCAGTTCTCAAAGTGTCAGAATTAAGAAGTTTTATTTTTCCTGCCAGGCTTTCAGTCCTGTGTGATGCTTCACTGGAAGTGTAAAAACAAATAGAATTATAAACAGATCTGGAAAAACCTCAGAGAAGACTGCTTTTATTTTTCTGTGCAGGTGGTATTCCGAACCTTGTCTAGGGCTGTCTTCAGTAGAGGCAGGGGCTGGGAAGAGGTTTCTGCAACGTGCCAGGGAAGCAAGGGTGCCAGGGACTGATCATAACCTACCCCAACTCCCTTATTTTGAGAGAGAAAGGTTGCTCAGCCCTGAGGTAGAGGTAAAGTACAGGAAGCTCAGCTACTTCTGTCCTTCTTTGATATTTTGGAAGAGATTTTTTTTCCCCCAAAAGGATTTGGAGTAGAAATTTTTTTTTAGGGTTTTTGTTTTCATTTTCAAAAATACTTCACCATAGGGCTTTATGTGTTTTCAGCATCTGCTGTCCAAGTTCTTTCACACCACATGAGGTTTCCAGACATAGATCTATGGTTAGAGCAAGATAGCTGCCGAGTGGTGTTTGCTGTCTGCTGGGCAGACTTTGCCATCTGCAGTGTCCTAGTGAGCATCAAATTCTCTTCCCAGCTATGGTAACGGGGCTGCTCAGCACATCCAATTGTTCTTTGTGTCTTGGAAGCCCTTCCTCTGTAACACTGGCGTTTGCATATGTGCATTCAGATTTAGAGAGTTATCTGTGCCAGATTGTGCTTTCCATTTGTTATTGTGAGCACTGAGATAAGGAATGGAGCAGGAGCAGAAAATGTATTAGGAATTTCTAAGAATTTACTATCCATGGGCACATTATTCACTATCTGCAGCTAACCTCTTGTTCCTTTCTGTGTCCTTGAAACAGTTATTATAACTTCTCTGAATGTGTGGGGCTCTTTGTTTTAAAGAAAAGATATGAGTGAGGAGTGAAGGAGTACTGCACGCTTCCCTAACTGAGCAGTGATTTGATTTCTTGCTTCTCCTTTTGTTTCACATGCTTTCTTGTACCCTGAAGATACTGCTTTCATCTGCTTAATTTATCAAATAACTTCCTATTTCAGCCTGTTCAACTATTTTCCATTTACAGTAGATTTGTCACTTAATAACATGGGAACTAAAATGCAGTTTTGAAGGTTTCTCTTGTAGGAATGCTTTTTCATATGCTTCTTGTAATTTCTCTGTTTTATTGAACTTTACTAAACTTACTCCTGAGTTTGAGTACCTGCTAGTCTAATCAGGGTTGTGAACAGCTTCTTAAATAACAAACACTGTTCATGAACATCTGTTCTGTTTTCTTGAAGAGCTTGCAGAGTCAGTTAAATACTGAGCTTGACTTTCTTGGCAGTGAGATTGGATGTCTGATTTTATTTTTTTTATTTCTGCCTGCAGTCTTTATTCATATTATTTTATTGCTTCCAGAATAAGCCACTGTTTGGTTATTTGGATGCCTAAAGTAATGGGCACAACTGAACCTCAGCAGATGCTCAGCCACTGTAGTTCCAGTCATTGTGTTTTTCTGTCATGCATGAACAACATTCATTAGTGATCAATTTGCATTTGCATTGAAGCCAGTTTTGTGAGTGCCAGTGTTGCACCCATGCAACACTGGCAATCATGTACAAACGTTACTCACATCTGTGTGATTCTTGCTCACTCTCTCAGGCCTTGATGGATGTCTGCAGTGTTTTTTCACTACTCATGCTTTCAGTTTTTGTATCACATACTAGGTAGAGTTAAAAAGCCCTCCTGTTATTTCTAGTTGGTCTGTTTTAGAAACTTTTGGGTTTCTGTCATCATAATAGCTTATAACCAAGCATGGGCTCCAGCTAATTCCAACCATCATCCTACTCCCTTTATTATTTTTAGTGTGAGCCATAGTAATTTTATCCTAGTCATATTTCCTCCAAGGTCTCCTATCTCAGACACTTGGTGAAGCTTTCCCTCCCTTCTAATGTTTTCTTTGATCTCCTGTTAATGACTTAAATCCCTTTAGATTTAATTCACACTGAGTTTCTTTCTCTTCCTCTGAATTTGCTTCTTTGCCCCTGCAGGTGTCTGGGCTGTTTACCATCATTGTCCAGAAATCTGTTTTTCTTCCCTAATTTCCTGTAATTTTTAATTTCTTCCTGTGTTTTTTAAAAGTTGTGGTTTTACTTTTGTTCCATTACTTACTTTAGTAGCATGTTCAGTTTGGTAGCATGAACACAAAGAGTTAATTATTTGTATATTTCTTTCTCAAACCGGTTATCTCAAGGTGAATAATAACATGTATGCATAGATATGCACACAGAGTAGTCATACTCCCATCTTTTATACCGAGGATTGAAAATGGCCCTTGTTTCTCATGCTCTTAATTTTCTGAAGCACTGATTTTATTGGTCCTGATCCCATTAGCTGTCACACATACTAATAACTTCAGATATGTAAATAATCCTGTTGTCTCAGTTCAGCGTGGACAAACATATGCTGAAGCATTAAATAGTGCCTACCACCTTCACAGAGTTGAAGCCATATTCAAAGTTTTTGAGCATACTTTCTTTACCTAAGCTGTTCATATTTTTTTTCTGCTAAAGATTTGAATGTGATCACTGTAGTTGTGTTATAGTGACCAAAAGTGCAAGAAAAGAAGGAACAAGCATTACCTCCCTAGCTCACATGAAATGATCAACTACTCTGCTGTGGTCAGTGGCAGAGACATTGACAGTTGAATTTCCTGCCATAGATGTCTTATTCAACACCTGGAGCTTAAAATAATTGTAAAAATAAAATATTCTTTTCTGTCAGTTTTATTTCTGCTGTCATACTAGGAGGATTGTTGTTGTTGTTGTTGCGCAGTAATTGTTTGCAGCAGATCATTTTTATTAAGTGTATGCTAAATGTGAACAAAATGTGCCTTCTCTGGTTCTGTTGAAATCAGAGGTATTTCAGCTTCTGTCAGCTGGATCTGGACTGGAGCTCTGTCTGGGTCTGAGAAACTTACTATGCCAAGCTGTAGTCTTCTGGATGAAATTGCTCTCTGTTTATTGGTTGGTTTTTTTTCCTTTGCACAAATCTCATTTTCTTTTAAAAAATACAGGTTTGTGTGAAGAATAAAATTAAGCAAAAATCTTGAAATTGAAAGCGTTTGTGAATTATGTTAGAAACACAATCACAGAGTTACCAATAATTCCACCATTATGGAATAGTAACTCTGCATATGGAAGATAGGAAGAAATGCTTGACAATTTTTTTCTTGTCTTTGGTTTGAAAAACGACAGGTAGTATTATAGTTGTATGTGGAGATGGTGACATTCCAGTTCCAACAGGAACTGAAATCAGCAGGACTGGACAACTCATATGCAATAGTAGGAAGAAGAAAGAAAAAAACCCCGACAATTTGGCTGAGGATATGGGAAGTTTCCCTTTCTAGAAATACTCAGGAACTGTCTAGACACAATCCTGTACAGTGTCTTGTAGGATGACCCTGCTTGAGTAGGGTGGGTGGACCAGATGACCCACTGATGTCCCTTCCAACTTGATCAATTCTGTGATTTTTACTAAGTTTTTTAACACTAAGGAAGTTCCTAAATCTTTAAAGAAAGATTATGTCATGCCAGTGTTTCACAAAAAGTGAGTGTGGTAGGGTAGGTAGCTGCAAGTCTATCAGCCTGACATTACTTTTCTTGAAAATAGTGGAACAATCAACAGCAAAATGAAATATGCAAGAAGGGGAGAAATGCAGCTGTTAAATGATGTTCACACAACATGAATGAACAGAAGTTCATGGGTAAAGTTGGTAATCTTCTATTATTACAAAATTGTTTGGTGAAGTGACATACTGATGCAGTCACAAATCCTGCAAGGCATTTGAATTTTGTATCCCCTGGCATCGTGATTAGGAACCTGAATTGAAGGAAGATCAGTGCTGTATGCGTTATGTGGTTTTAGGGAAAATGATCCTATTCATTTGTAGGTCTGAGTGGGGATTTTTAACACAGAAGTGTTTCTAGAGGCATCTCACGGGGACATGCTCTTTGCTGTAGTCATCCCATTGGTGTCTTGAAAGGAAATCTGGCATCATCACAAATTGTGTTGGTAGGTGAGGAAAAGGTGCCATGTACTGGCAAGCACTGCGGAAGACAAAAGTACACTGCAGGGAGGCTTGGTTAGATGATTGGTCACATGCAAGCAAAAGCCATTTTAACCCATACGAGAAGTAAAAATGGAGAAGTCCATTCCATCCTGAGGAAACATTGTCACTGCACAGCTGGTGATCCTGGCCAGTGCTGTGCTGAATGTTAGTGGTTCCTGGTGGAAGAGGATGAGCAAAAACTGGCACAGTCCTGGGCAGGTATGTGGTTGGGGAAGCTGGTGAGATAGTCATGGAACTAGTGCTAGTGCTCCCTTCCCTGGGAGGAGGTACGTAACAGAAAGTGGGCTCAAAATGAATGTTGGAAGGGAGGGTATCAGTGAACAAAAACCAGTGGAAGGTGAGGAGAGGGGACAAGGGAGGTACAACTGTTTCCCTGTTCGTACTGTTCCCTAGGTTTCTCTTTGTGTAGCTAGTGGGGATGTAGTGATGGTCTGGACCCGCACGCCTGGGCTTGAACTTGGAAGCACTCAGCCAGGAGATAAAGGAATGATTAAAAGACTAGAGAACATGTGGTTGGAGTAAAAGTCAGCAGTTTGTTTTACACTTTAGTGATCCCCTTAGATGACTTTTATTTGCTATCCAGTATGATTGTTCTGATTGCTTATGCCTTTACCAGACTATGCCAGTTTCAGTTAAAGTTTTTTGTGTTATTTCATGGGGTAAGTTTGGTGTTGTGAACAGCAGCAGCATTGGGGATGTAAAATCCTGTGAATTCACCATAGGGCTCAAGAAGGTGTATAGGACATAACCTTAGTTCTGAGGTCTCCCAACTTTCCCTTGAAGTGTGTTGTCTCCATTGCATAATGTTTATCCTAGAGTGCCTCTTTTTGGCAAGTTTTATTCTTGTTAAAATCTCTTGTCCCACTTAGAACTTACTTCAGAAGTAGGACTAGGTAAATGCCATTTTGCTCAAAGACCACTCTGGAGTTGTTCGTAGTGGGGAGAAAAAAATAATACTGATTCCTTCCAGGTGAAATTGAGTTCTTCCAGTCAAGAAGCCCTTGAAAAGCACACTCTGTGCCCACAGACATTGGTGCCATTATGCCAGTTCCTCACCCATAATGCTGGCTGAACTCAATGGTCCAGCAGCTGCACCTAGCAAGAAGCTTTTCATGACACCCATAAAGCCCTAGTTGTCAAACCCACTGCAGTTGTGGTGCAGACTGTGGTTGTTTTGTCTTGCTGTGGTGGGAGGAGGTGAAAAGTGTGGTAGGAGTTGGCAGGTGATAAGGCATAACCATGATAAAGTAGTGGAATAGATTGGTCCTTGTGCACTTCAGTTCCAACAAAGAGGCCAGAGGCCTATACAAGGCTCAGAATCATTAGACCACACACTTCAGGGGTTGTTTGTTTGTTTGTTTTAAATGTGTATTCCTGCTTTGAGAAGAATTACTTTTATTTCTGGTTAGGGTTGGAGAGGTACTGTGGTGCCAGTAAGGTGTTTGGGCTATGCTATATAATCCTAACCTGAAGACATAGCTGCTGTTAGCCCTCATATCTGATATGGCTGTTACTTGACATTTTTCCATCTCTGTCTCTAACAGATGTTAGAGCGCAGCTCCATACCCAGAGCCGTCTGAGAAGGTAATCCAAACAAAAAGAAAAAAGAACCACTAGATTTCATGTTTGAGCTCAACACAGGGCCGTAACATTGGCAATTGATACAGGGAGGAAGAGACATAGTTTACAAAAAGCTTTCCGGTCAAAACTATTGGGAGTGCTGCAGATACAGCTTTCCATAGGAGAGTAAGATTAAAAGAACCCCGTACATCTCAGAAAGCAGGTTCCAGGACAGGAGTACAAGCACAGTCTCCCCTCCTGCTCTGCAGACCCTGCTTGTTGCCTGTGTTTGCTGGCTCATCTTAATTGCAGACTTGTCTCCACCTCCCCCTGCCTGAGAGGCAGCGCAGAGTGAAGGGCCAGAGATCTGCAAACTGTGGAGAAACATAGAAAAGATTTTTATCTTCACAGCAGTGCCTCTTAGCATTTGAATTCAGGGCTCCTTTTAGGACTCCAGGGTCTCCTGGCTCAGTCTGCTTTTAAGGGAGAAGGCTTTCACTGAACGATTTGAGGGCATGATTCTGCATACCTTGTGCTACGCAGTTTGTACTGTGCACTTTTAGTCCAAAGTAAATACCCCATCTTTGATTACTTTTATTTGTCATGATGTTAGAAAAGTATCTCAGATTTTCTGATTCCTGGTAAGTTTGTTTATTTAACTACTCACTTCAAAAGCACCAGAACCTCTTTTTTGTACTACAATTTCCTAAGTCATAATTTCTTCAATATGTCTTTTCAGATAGCGATGTGAGTTGAAGGTTTTATACATACAAGCACCTAAAAGAGAGGTTTTAAGATAAAGCACCCTCTGGAGTGTATTGATAAATAGGGGACTAAGGGGAAGACAAAAGTTAGGATAACAGTTTTCTTGAGTGCCCTGCTTCTCTGTCACCTTAAATTCTAGCGCCCTTACGAAGAAGAGGGGTTTCATACATGGACTTGTAGTGTAGTGAAGTTGTTAATTGAAAGCAGATAGTGCTGGGATGCTGATCATTGCCTGGTCCTTTCTGGGAGCTTTGAGAGTAATGAAGACAAAATCCTGGTTCTTTGCACACTCACATCAGTATCCATAAAGGGCAATCCCTATGAATGTCCTATTGGACCAAATTTGTCTCTCAAGAGCCTATAGTGCATTAACCAAAGCTGTGAATAGGGGGTGGAGTGGTTTGCCTTCTGCATAATGAAGGAGCAGTAAATGGACTTCTGTGTAAAAGAGCAGGGATCAGCAGGTTACAAAACTGTGAAAACAGGATGAAATAGACTCTGTGGGGGAAGAGAAGAAAGAGAAAAGGTGGCATTGGAGAGGAGAGCAGCTGGGATCTTCTTCAGAGCTTGATGTTCTGGTTTAACTGCTTGTTGCTGTCATGCTCCTTAAATTCCTGCTGAAAGACTCTAGCCTTTTTCTATTCCCTTCCTTCTTGTACTGGAGGGGCTTCCTTTCCTTTTTGTACTTTATCTAAGTGGGAATAGGGAAGGTGTTCATGTGTAATATTTGTACGGTATCACTATGCAAGGTACAAATAATAAATCACACACTACATGCTTAGACAATTTACTGCCAGCTTTTGTATATGCTGTGACAAGTGCTCAAAAGGTCAAAAAAGCTTCCTTAACAAATTTGATAAGATAATGCAGTGAGCTGTAACATCATGAAGTCCTGGGGGCCATAGACCAGAATAGAAGAAATAATTATGCATGGTAATGGGTAATTACAGATAATGGCCTTTTTTGGGGGTGGCAGAAAATTACACAACCCCACAGCTTTTCCTGAAATGAACATTGTCTAGCACATTAACTTTATATCAAGCTAAAAGTTCAATGCTGGAACCAAAGATAATCCACAACTTCTAATGGGAAGGGAACAGAAATACTCCTCCCAAAGACAGAGCGAGTGTGTGGGTTTTGTTCCTTGGGAGGCAGCGTTTCTCAGGAGAAAGTAATAGTGCCAGCTTTCTTTGACATCTGAAATAGCTCTGTCATGATTGTCTGGTGGGAGAAACACATTGTACCAGAGTTTCTGATTGTGATGTTAGGGAGTGATTTCATACTGGCCTTGTTCAAGGCTACTGTCCAACCTCAAAGCCAGATACAAATTGAACTAAACTAATGCATTGCAAGACTTAATATTGCTAAACCACCTAATAGGAGTGTGTCAATGCTTTATGTACCGAGCGAGGAGAAATTGTCAGGTACAGATACAAGATTCTTTCGAGGTATGAAGGCAGATGTTTCCTGATTGAATACTTTCTTGTGTGTGTTTTGATGGTATAGCTGTCCCTGCTGTAGAAGCTGGGTTGCAGGGTTGCAGGAAGTATTAAAAGTGGTGAAAACAGTCACTCTAAATTGAAAACTACATGAAATGTAAATTTACCAGTAGCTGAGCTTTGCTTACTGGGCAGTGCTTACCTGCTCCTTAGTCACTGTGTTATTACTTGAGTAGTCACAGTTAAGTATTTTCAACAGCAGAGCTGTGTATGTGCAGAGTCTCTGTAGGCATAGAAAAAACAAAAACTGATAACCATTGGTTTATATAAGAACACATGCCAATAAATGGGGGCAGTGAAATTTCCTTAATTGCCACAGTGTATATACAAACACCTTTTCTGAAATGCACAATCAGAGACTAATCTGGTCTAATGCCACACGACTAAATTGAAGCATGCTATGGCATGCTCCCAGACATTGAAATGTGGCTCTGCTCTCTGATTTATAAAACAGTTACTGGTGTGCACCTGTCACAAATAAACTGACTAATAATCTCCCCCAGATTTCTGTGTGGTCCAGTAAACATTCCCAGTAGGCACTTTGGTGCTACCACCCTGTTTTACATGCTAAGAAAGTCTAATAGTATAGACTCTATGTCATTTGACCTCATATCAGAGGCTTACCCAGACATATTTAAATTACCATTGCCAGCATATAGTAAAATTTGCCCTAGTACCAGTAGGAATAGAAAATACTCCATGCTTTTAAGTAGCCTTCAAATTTCAGTGTACTTTTCAGTATATATCCTTAAAAACACATTTGCATCTGCGAGAAAGAGTTGATGATAGAAATTCCTGTAAATTACCTGGCCTTTCTCCTCCCAGATGATCTATACACTGGCCTCTGCGTTGATTTTGCCATGCATATCCGCAATTTGTGTAAATCGCCATAGCTTTATTGAAGTAAATGGTCTGAGACTGGTTTACATTACCTAAGGCCTGGACCAGTGTTTTTCACCATGCTCTGCTAAGCGAAGGCAGGAGCCCATCATAGGTTACTGAATGTAAAAGACATATATGTGTAACTGACCCCTAGTACTCACCTTCTGTAAAAGAAAATACCAGCCACCCTGAAATGAATTACTGGTTAAATACTATTAATATGCCATAGAGCTGGGGAGTCGTCTACAACACTGAAAGATCAATACCAATATTTATTGTGCATCATATTGATCTTCTATGAAAGAGTGGGCCATATTTCACACTGTGTACATAGTGCAAAAAAAGTAGCATCAGTTGTCTACAGGAATTAGTAAAGATATAGAAAAGAACTTAGAGATCCAAGGGCACAGCTGCTTGAAGAGGTGCTGTTGCCTTTGCTGCAAGAATGTTGCTTATGGATAGAGGGCCTGTGATGGCCCTACACGGTAGACTTAATGTTCCAAAATCTGAGTAAGAATTTAAACATAAATTCATACAGAATAAAAATTTCTGTACCTTCTTGTACAGGCTCAGTCCCATTTTTGATCAAGTCATATTTGAAACTTCTGGAATATTCAAATTTGTGTGCAATAGCAAGGGAAAGGCCCAGGAGCTCTTCCTGCTTTTTCCATCTAGAGCGTGGGGACAGCAAAGGCATAAGCCCAGCTCCTGCAGCAGATCTTGTATATTAAAGTGCAGGTGGAGGGGCAGAGTGGGAGCTTGAGAATGCAGCAGGGGTTGCCTTCTTGAGAGCTTAATTCCTATCAAAAATTGCACCCTGATATGCAAGTGTTGTAATGCTGCAAGCTCTAAGGCAGGTGAGGACTCTGTTTGCTAGGAGAGCCATTCAGCTGTGTTGAATTACACTTGGAAGAAGGACATCAGCTGAAAGCTGCTTTCTTAACCTTGGTGTTAGCTACTTGCTGGCAGAAAACTGTCACAGGCTGACTTGGCACAGCCTCCCTTGAGGAGAACACTGAGTTGGTTGAGCTGCTGGAGGCATGGCTGTAGAAAGGTTCAGCCAGTAGGTAGGAGTCTACCCTTACAGGTATGGGCCAAGAATCAACCCGAGGACCCCCAGCTAGACAGTTACAGACATTGATTCCTGTCTTTCCACATTTAGAAGTGTGGTGTCTCATGGGATTTAGGGAAAATGAACTCTTCTGACTGTATTTCCTGTGCTGTCACGGGAGAGCCAAGTTCTTCAAGGAGCTGGATGTGTCTTTCCCTTCATTTGAACTTTTCCCTTTCCCTTTGCTCCTGTTTTTGTTGTTAATCTGGGGCACATCTCTGTGGTGTGGCTCTGCAGCTCAGAATGGTTGTGTGCCAGAGATGTTACAAGGACCATGGATTTCATAACTGTGGGTTTATAAGAGAAAAATATCCCAGTTTGCTGATGCTTGGGGATTTATGCATATGGGTAGCTGGATGAATCAGCTCTGCAGACCAGCTTTGGAGATAACAGCTGATAGTAGTATGAAGATTCTTGGAGCATGGAGTGATGGCAAAAAAGAAAGCAGAGGACACTTCTGGTGGGTTTGTAACAGCCCTGAACTAGTGGGTGTTATGCAGCTACATAAAGGAAAATTCATTGTCAAAGTGCGACAAGTCAAACTTTGCACTGCTGGTGCCAAATGGTGGTAGCCCAAACCACAGATAGGAGATAGAGAAAAGAAGGATCAAAAAGCATTTTATTTTTTCTCCTTCTTAATGCAACAGAATACTGACACTGCTGCTCTTCAGGAGGGAGCTGTAGCACTAACAGCCACTGGAATGACACAGAAGCATCAGGAATATCAGAATGCTTGTGTGATTTGGTGGATAGCTATGGGTAGGTTTCTATTCCAGCCTATCCCATCTTGTTGCATATTAGGAAGCGTAGTGTATAAGACCTTTCCAAAAGCTACAACCATACCTGTTACTTTCTCCCCTTCTTCCTTTTAGCTGCTGGTACCTGGGGTCACTGATCTCTCCTGTGTATTAGAGAATCAGAATTACAGAATCATTTAGATTGGAAAAGACTTGTTAAGATCTAAGAGTCCAGCCTTTGGCCCATCACCGCCTTGTCCACTTGACCAGAACACTAAGTGCCACGTCCAGTCATTCCTTGAAACCCTCCAGGAATGGTGATTCTACCACCTCTCTGGGCAGCACATTTCAATGCTTAACTACCCTTTCCATAAAGTTGTTTCTGACGTCCAACCTGAACCTTCACTAGCACAGCTTGAGGCTGTCTCCTGTCATTTTGCCATTTCATACTTGGGAGAAGAGTCCAAGTGCAAAACCCCACCTGACTACAACCTACTTTGAGGCAGTTGTAGAGAGCAATAAGGTCCCCCTGAGCCTTCTTCCAGCCTAAACAACCCCAGCTCCCCCAGTCACTCCTCATAGGATCGGTGTTCCAGACCCTTCCTCTGCTCCATTGTCCTTCTCTGGACATGCTCCGGCACCTCATTGTCTTTCTTGGAGTGAGAGGCCCAAAACTGGACACCGGATTTGAGGTGTGGCCTCCCCAGTGCTGAGTACAGGGGACAATCGCTGCCCTGCTCCTGCTGGCCACACTATTGCTGGCACAGGCCAAGATGCCATTGGCCTCCTTGGCCACCTGGGCACTGCTGGCTCCTGTTCAGCTGCTGTCACCAGCACCCCCAGGTCCTTTTCCTCTGGGCAGCTTTCCAGCCACTCTGCCCCAGCCTGTGGCACTGCCTGGGGCTGTTGTGACCCAAGGGCAGGACCCAGCTCTGGGCCTTGTTGAACCTCACAGCACGGCCTTGGCCCATGAGCCAGCCTGTCCAGATCCCTCTGCAGAGCCTGCCTGCCCTCCAGCAGATCAACACTCCCACACAGCTTGGTGTTGTCTGTGAGCAGACTGAGGGTAGTCTTGATCCTCTCATCTATGTCATGTAGGTGTTAAAAGATCTCATCTTCCTGGTGCTAGTATTTTTAATGGGGAGTAGTAGCCATTCTAATGATGCACTGTAAATTGAAAGACAATGCTGATATTTTAGAAGAAATCGTGCATTTATGCAGCTTAGTGTAGTAGCCTTGTGAGGAGTTCAGCAGGTGACTGACTGCCTTGCATGTCTCTCTCATGTGAAATCTGTATCCCAGCAAGGAATGTGTTGGAGGATTTTGCTTTTGGCTTCTATTTTGCAACATTTAAAGCAGAGCAATTGGAATGCAGCTTTATTTGAGAGGTAAATTTAGGGAGGGGAGTCAAGCTTGTGCTGTGCTGGTGGTCTAAGTTTTGATTTTATCAGACACAGACAAAGGCTCTAAGAGTCTTGCCCAGAAGTAGAATAATAACAATTTAAAAAATTATATAAGTGAAAGTAGAGAAACTCTGAAAAGTCTTCTGTGGCATTGCAGGCACTTCTGTTTTATGTGCAAATTTGAGAAATACTCCAGATAAACACAGCCATCTGACTTGGTTCAGAAAAATAAGGTGCCGGAAGCATAAAACAGTCTTTGCTAATAAATAGTTCATTGATGTCAACAGAATGACGTCATGAATGGGGGCACTGTGTAATTTAGTGACCTGGAAGGAGATGATCCATGATTGCAGAAAGCTTTCACTATAACTGAAGAAGTGAAAGAGAATTGTGTTGTAAATGGCAGTAATTGGTAAAACTGATGATTTGAACTAGTATGCAGCTAACACACATTACCATGAATGTTGTTATCATGACTTAGAGTCTGGTATGCCACCATATTCCTTCTACTGGTAAGTAACCAAGATATGCAGACACCAAGAGAAAGATCCAGAGTAAGCTATGTCTGCCTGAAATGTCTCCTAGGCTGTTACTTCCTATGTGTCTGTTGCCTATGCAGCTTCATGTCCATACCAATAGCTCTTGGGAGCTCATCCATATGCATTAAGCCACATTGTTTTCTTCTCCATAAAACAGTTGGGCAACATGATGGGGAGAAGACAGCCTCCTTACAGAGAGCTGGTACGAGGCAGGGTCACAGACATGCAAACTAGAGCAAGAGCTGTAGATATGGAGGGATTTGGATGTTTGATTTTTTTCTCTTTACATGTATGTATAAGATTGTGATAGTTTTTTTTTTGTGTTTGGCTTGGCAGTGTAACTGATGCCAAGTAGGATAGAGAGCTTGGGTGTGCAATGCAACACCTAAACACCTTGTATTTTTTGTGCTTGCAATTATTGCAAGGCACTGGTTGACCATGGAGTGGGGAAATCATTGCTTCTCATTGTCTGAGGAGCTTCCCCATCTTAGGGAATGACAGGGAGGCAGACAATGCCTGTGGATAGTGCAGCCAGCTAACCCCTGCTCTGGAGGCACTCCAGAGTGGATGCAGTAAGTCACAAGCAGTACCTTTCTCCTCCTCCTCTTTTGCTAGCAGTGTGGATCGTGTTCTGCTCTGTGATTTTGTAGGTATGGGAGCTAAATTTGGTTATGAAGGCTCAGCAAGGATTGAGGACCTTACTGCTCTCGGGTAGCATGTGGGTTTCTGGGACACCTTGGCTGTTCCTGTGGTACTTTCCCCACTGCAGCTTCTCTTGCCTTGCGGCTGTTTGCCCTTCCTAGAGGCATGTTCAGAAAGCGTCTGCTCATCTTCAGGAAGCTGGCTGGGAGGAGTCATTCTGTAGCTAGATCCTTCCTGCTTCTAGAGAGTTACAAGAGACTTGGCACACTGTTACACGTTAAAAAGTAGTGGGGGACTGCAAAGTTAGGTGATGTAAATCACTATCCTCATCAGTTGATACTGATTGAAGATTCAGAGCATTGTCTTAACCTGCAGTTGGTTTTGTCTGCTGTTATGCAGTCTGTGGTGTATGTAGGTGGCAGTCTTGGACTCCTGAGTAGCTGTTGGTCCACTTGAGTTTCTACCAAAGACTCAGTCATGTTTAGCTTTCAGCTCCTACCTCTTCTTAATTACCACTCTCTGTCCAGCCTTTGGAAGGAGTTGTAGCTCATTAGAAGATAATGAGAGATAATGGTCTTTTTTTCTTTTCCAGAGGGACGGATGCTCGTTCAGGACATCCCTTCCATCCCCAGCAGAGGGCACTTGGAGAGCACGTCTGAGCTGGTTGTGGACTCCGCCTACTACAGCAGTTTTTACCAGCCGTCCCTGTATCCTTGTTATAACAACCTGTACAATTACTCCCAATACCAGATGGCAGTGGCCAGTGAGCCTTCCTCAAGTGAGACAGGGGGTACAATTGTAGGGTCGGCCATGAAGAACAGCCTTCGAAGTCTCCCAGCAACATACATGCCGAGCCAGTCAGGAAAACAGTGGCAGGTATGATCTCCTCTTTGCTGGCTTCATGGCAGTGCAAAACCAGAATCATACTCCAGGGTGGCATTAGGACCCATTTTTAAAACGTTAGACAAAATGGTCAGTTGCAATGCGGCATAACAAAAGCAATTACATTGTGGGACAGTGATAGTGGTATGGATAAATTGCCACAAGCACAAAGGGCATACTAACTTGATTTTGTCTTCTGTATTACGTGACAGTAGATCATTAATTGTTTTCCAGAAAAAGAGGCCAACTCGGTTGTCCAAGGTAACATCCTGAGAGCCTCAGGTGTAATTTCTGGGAGGCTTTGCTCTTCAGAAACATGGGGGTTTTTTCCATGTTCACATCTGAGGTGCTGAGGTGACCCAGGGGACTGGGCTGATGTGCAGTGGTTTGGTTGCAGTCAGCTGAATGTGATGTGGCATATTGCTTGTTTTGTGTTCTTCTAGCAATGGCAGCTCCAGTGCTTGTGATTTTGACTTGTGTAGCTCTGGTTACAGGCAGTACCTGAGAGATTCAAACCAGAATCTCTCCGTGTACTTTGCTAGGATATAAAGCAAATCAAGCCCTCTCACTCTAGGACTTGACAGTCGTAGCCTCAAACTCGGTACCAGTCAGAAACTAGAAAAAGGAGAAATCTGGCAATGTGGGGAATTCTTGTCAGAGCGGAAGCATTTCAGTGTCTCCAGGACTGTTTGGTTTTGGACTGCAGAGATGGTGTTTCTGTGTGAGACTGAACTGGTAAGGCTGTACTCTCTGAGTCTGTGTGTGCTTGTGTCCCTTGTGTAAGGACAGGAGAGGGTAAACCTCTTCTGTAGAGCATCAAGACAGGTCACGCTGCTTCTGCAAAGGCTGTGTTGTGAAACCACTCAACAATGAAATGCCCACCAAAACCTCCTTGTATAAGTGAACAGATAGGTCATCCTGTTTGCTGACAGAGAGTTTCTCTAGCCAGGTCTCTCTGGCACAGGGACCAGCTCCAAAAGGGCGGGTTTTTTTTGATACTGAGGAGCTGAAATTAGGTGATTACAATTAATGTAGCATTTATTGCTATTCCGTGTCCCTTTTTCTGCCATGAGTACAGCTGTATGCGATAAAGAGTTCTCCGTCTTCCTTCTGTGGTGCAAGCCCATGCCATGAGAGCTTTCTTCTCTCAGCGTGTTGATACATGAAGGTACACCTTTCCAATTGATGGCATCCTCTCCAGCTGATTAATTCAATCACCAGGCCAAAGGGAAAATTAGTTAAGGCTACAGGATTTTGTGTATGGTAATGGGGTAAGGTGCCAAGTGCTTTTTGAACTCCTTCGTTTTGGTTGATTGGGTTAGCCTGGTATAGAAGAGTATTTCAGATAGAGGGTTACCTTTCAAACATCTGCAGCACTTAGATTGCTGATGCATGAAGATACCATCACAACACAAATGAAGAGTGGCAATATTTGCCTTCTGACAGTAGTGTTCTTGCAGGGTGCTAGTCCCACACTTCACCTAGCACATAGTGTTTGAGGAAGAGCTACATGAGTATGTTAAAACATGTTAAAGCTTGGAATGAAGATGTGGTGTCCTTACGGTTCTGTTGTCACGTACTGTAATTTATATTAAAAGTCTTGGTTTAGAGACAGACTCTATGTCTCACTTGTGAGATCACCTGTTGCTTGTGGAACCTTTGACACCCTTAAAGAAATAAAAAGCAACTGTGTGATTTCCATAATTCTCTTTAGGCCCTGCAGAAATGTACTTCTGCTTAAGTGCCATTCAGATTAATGAGATCTTGAAGAGGGAAGTAAGGAAAAAATGACATGGTTCCTGTCAAAAAGGACAGTTTTCCTTCCACCAGCAGGCTCAAAGCTGTGGACGTCTCTTGTGCGATATATCGCATTATTCTGTTCACCTTTATGTGAATTTAATTATCTACCACATCTAAGATTTTAATTTCTCCAGAGCAGACCTTATGGGATCCCTCAGTGCTATTTTGGTTAGATGTCAGAGCAGAGAGAATAAAGGTGCTGCTTTTTGCCTGAAGAATTGATGTCTCCCCAGCTTCTAAATGCCCTAAAAGCAGGACCCACTTCTCTGCAGTAGGGCAGGGTGTAGTTCAAGGTCAGTGCTGTGTAGCCTACAGGCTGTTTCTCGGACTGATCTGATCTCGGATTGCTACTGCTGGAAGAGTTGGGAGTCACAGGTTTTGCATACTCTCACAACAGCATAACTGCACAAATAAACATAGAAAGTTTTAGTGAGAGGCTAGAAAATGTTTGGTGGCAGTGGGTGCAGTTATGCTGAGGTTGTAAAAACCTGTGTGGCACTGAAGATGGTTTGTTTTAAGGGGAACAAGGTCTCAGTTTCTGCACATGGTTAAACATCAATTCTGCTCATGTGGGTTACCAGCAATGGAAGATCACAGAAATAGCGTTAAATGGAGGATGAGTGACTAATGAGGTTTTCTGTCAAGCACAATGGGGAATTAAAGGAGAGTTTTCTTCAAAGCAGGATCCTTGAAGAGGAATCAGACCTTGCTTACACCTTCAGGAGATTTTGCTGGCAAATCTGTGCATGGTTATTCTCCTCAGAGGAAACAGGGACTTCTGCTGGGCTGCTTGTACTGACTGAACTTATTTTTTACACGTACAGGATTTCTTAACCAGACTCCAGTAGGAGTACAACTTCTTATCTGACTTGTATTTATTGCTATAAGAGTATTGCTATAACTGTTTTGATTAAAGTGTTTGATCTTTGTTTCTTTGCCAGAAGCATAGCTGGGCAGTGCCTGGTGTAACCAAATTAGGGCAGCTTGCTAAGGTGTGAGCTCACAGGAGGTTTTCTTTGATGGTAGAAGTCACCAATGTGCTCACTGGAAGGTGTGCTAGTTTAAGCTGGGTAGACAAGACACCTGGCTTTTCCAGGCTCAATTCGGCAAAGGCTCGTGGATCCTAGATTAACTTTAACCACACAGGGAGAATTGCATATTTAAAGTAAGCTAACTTCTGGATGCAGACAAGGCCTTGAGCAGCCCAGCTGTCTGCTATTTCAGAATTTAGGGAGAAAGAGAGAGAATATCCAGGGAGGAAACATGTGAGTGTGTGTGGGATGAGATGAGGATTAATGCATCATTGAGCATTGGCAAATAAACTGAATCACTGAATCTTTAATGTAGATTAATGTCAGATTTCATTAGTCTTTGTTCTTTGCAGAGGCTGGCGTGCTCAAATGGATTCATAAAGGTGCAAATATTTTATGTTTTTCTAGGTTTTCCTCATCTTTATACAGTCACACCAGAAGCTGTATCCATCATGATTTGATAAGCATAATGAAGATTATTGTTTTGATTGAGAATCCTTTGGTCATTTATATTCTGCTGTTCCTGCCAGCTCTAAGGCAGATAATCAGATATCTGGTGTTGCACCTGAGGAAGAGACAAGCCTAGGTTGGTAGGAAATGTAGCAGATTTGTTGGTTACTGTACCTCTCTTTTCACTCCAGCCCTATGTGGGCATCTGGAGTCTCCCTTGAAGCTCTTGTAATTGCTCATTACAACGGGAATTTGTGTGCATTCCATCCAGTTAACAGTAAAATCAGTTTGCAGCTAAGTGGGTTGGTGTACTTGGAAGTTGGTGCTTCTGATATTTGTCTCACTGCAATAGGAGAATACACAGTGATTGCAGCCTTTTCTGTCACAGCAAAAGTAAAACCTTAATGGACACATCTGAATCTAATCAGACTTGATTTTCTAAGCTCACAAACTGCTGGCATGTGATCCACAGCACAAGTCTAGTCTGGACTTGTGTGTTAACATCATCCCCAAAAAATGATAAAACTTCTGGTTCACACAGCTAAACCATTAAAAATCAGCAAGATACAGAACGTGTCCCCACACCTGGGGACCAGTGGCTGCTTTTTCTTTGTTATTCTGGTAACTCCAGAGATCCTGCTCCTGGGAAAAGGTTAAGGCTGGTGTGGAGGTTTTCGACACGTTTCAGAATTTCTCTTCTCTTCTCTTCTCTTCTCTTCTCTTCTCTTCTCTTCTCTTCTCTTCTCTTCTCTTCTCTTCTCTTCTCTTCTCTTCTCTTCTCTTCTCTTCTCTTCTCTTCTCTTCTCTTCTCTTCTCTTCTCTTCTCTTCTCTTCTCTTCTCTTCTCTTCTCTTCTCTTCTCTTCTCTTCTCTTCTCTTCTCTTCTCTTCTCTTCTCTTCTCTTCTCTTCTCTTCTCTTCTCTTCTCTTCTCTTCTCTTCTCTTCTCTTCTCTTCTCTTCTCTCTTGGCAAAGCAGTATTCTCACTTTCAGAACCTCAGCTTTTTTGTTCTTTCCTTACACCAGTTTAGAGCAAAAATAAATATGTGTGAGAAACTGGGAAAATTTTTACTTATTTTCTAGTGTGGGATTTACATTTACCATCTGAAAATGAAATATTTAGTATTGCTGATAGAGGAAATTGCTTTTTAAGGATTTGTTAGAAGTACCAAACTTGAAAAAACTCTTTTACTAAATCCAGAAGAATGTGGCTGTGATAGGACAGCCAGGAGTTTGAAGACTAGCCACTTGCTAGTAAAGAAAGATGGCTCTTTCTGACTTCTGCCACCTACTTCTGCTTCCTGGCCCAGTATTCCTCCAAAAAGCCTGTCTCTCTTACAGAAATTGCAGCCATACTCTCCAGAAGTCAGTGTAAAATATGTGCATGTGTGTGTAAATATATACACATTGTGCAAGTCACCCAAGACAGTCCCAATTTTATGTGTAAGCAGTGAATTATATACTGTATTCATAACATACCCTTCACACTACAGATTTATGCTAAAAGTATCCTAATGTTTCTGACAGCTCATGTGTGACATGAATGCAATCCATATTTCTTGGAGGAGCTAATCTAAGTGGTTTATTTTCCAATACTGCTGATAGGGCTATATCTCTAGGTGTCACTGCAGTTGAGATTCTGATGGTAACATATTGTTTATGGGTCACTGCCTTTGTCTAAAAGAATAGCTTGGAACAGAATAGCAAAGGTTAATTAAGTTTGTCTATCAAGGGGGGACAGATATAGATTTGTCTTGTATTTTCTGTGCTAGAATCAAAGTAAGTCAAGGCAGGGTATCATAGACTCATTTTTTTCTTGTGCTGGAAAACATGCTTAGCTGGTTTTAGGAATGAAACACCTTGGGCAGCAGGAGTGCAACAGTAGTTGTGAGAGGTCAGCACATAGGCAGTAGCATTGCAAGGTGGGAGAGTTGTAGCAAACCTGGTTTAGAGCTGCAGAAACTGAGGCAGGGAAGTGTTAAATAACTTGAGACAGTCACACAGCTCACAGGTGACAGAGGGGAGATTACTGCTGCCTGAATTTCCATTTCATTGTCCAGTGGATGCCTTCTTGCCCATGCGAAAAAACAACCTATTTTTGAATTCTGTTGTTTGCAAGCAGTGACACAAATGCAATTTTATGCCCACTAAAATTACTTTAACATCAAGACAGAAGGAGGAGGTTATGTTAAACTTTAAAGTTTCTCTGATGTTTCCATAATTACTGAGTTTGGTAAGTTCATTGCTGAGTCACAGGTGAAATAAGAGGATGAAAATCCTCAGTAAAGTGATTTGGCTAAGATCATGTGGCACACCAATGGCAGAGCTGAAAGATTGCACTTTGATCTCCTCTGTTGCTTTGAAATTTTTTTCAGCCCTTGTCACCCAGGAGAAGCATCTATGACCTCCTTCTGTCTTTCTTGGAAACAAGCCCCACAGTCAGGATCAACTGCAAAGTGTGAGGGTACTGCTTAAATAACAGTGGCGTGCTCACAAGATTCTGTCTGGCAGCTTTGGCAAATAAAATAATTACACAGGTGATGTTTTGGCTAAATAAATATCTGGGAAGGGCAGGACCATTTTCTAATCTCTGAGGTTAGAGAGGTGAGTCACCACTTGGTGCCTGCTTTGACACCTTCCTGTTTCTAGTTAGGTTACCTTCTCTCCTCAGCTCTTCCTTCATGAAGAAGATATGTAGAGGTTGTGCAGATGCTGCCAGAAACTTGGGAAGAGGAACTGGGCTTTACATACTCCTCCACCAGCTATTGAGAAATTTTTTTTTACAAGAATGGTCTGATGGAAAATAATTTTCCTCATGTTTTCCCTGGATCTTGCTATGTATTCTGTTACTGTTGGACACAGCCGGAGGGCTGCACTGACCATTTTGCTCAGTGGTGAACAAGTCCTGTTTCCAGCTTATCTGTGCGAGGGAAAATAGTTGCTGCCTCTCAGTTCCTCAAAATGGCTTTTCAAGGCACAGGGAAGGAATTTCCAATGCACTCACGGCCTTCCACTTCCAATCAGGCTATATTTATTTGTTCATGAATTGTAAGCATCCCACCATTGCTTGCAGTACATCTTTTAAAACATTACTGAGTGTGTGCTGTGTTGTACAATTTAGGAGAACCTGTAAATGTTGCATAGGCCAACGGCTGCTCCAATGATATGTGTCTCCCACTAAAGTCTGTGAGGTGCCTGGTGAATCCTGCAGCTGGAGCAGGGCACAAGCAGTGGGTGGCTGGAGGGGAAGCAACTTAGGAGCTCAGATTGCCCCATGCAAAGAGTAATGCATGCCTTTCCCTTCCGCAGCTCTTGCTCACCTAAAATACACCTTGTTCTTTTGCCATGTAGCCTGCGGTGATACAAACTAGACTGGTTTATGGGACAGTCCCAGCTCATGCCTGTCTCAGCTTTGTTATAGGTGTGGAAAGAGCAAGGGAGGCAGGAGACATCAGAAGGCCAGGAATTCTCCTGTGATCCCTGCATTACCCCTGCATTTTGCCTGGACAGGACCTAGGACAGGATCCCAGACCTGGTACCTGACTCTGGCATTTGGAAAGCTGAACTGTGAAAATAATCTGAGTATTCCAGGTCCTCCCTAAGGCTGTCTTGATCTCCCTTTTTGGAATCCCAAAACCTGCAAGGATTCCACGGAGCTGCAGGAGTTAATACAGAATACAGATTAATACAAATGCCTCTTCTCATCAGGTAGTGGTCTCCTAAGCCCCCTTTTTAATGCAGCGCTGAGGTCAAGAATTTTTACAACTGGTTGTTTTTTATTGTTACTGTAAATTAGGATTGCTAAGCACTATAAAAAGGAAACCTTATGGTTCAGATTTACTGTGGTGTGGATTCTAAACTGTTTAATAAAACAAAACCAAAAGCTTTTAGATTTTCTTCAGTTGTTAATATGCAGCATATTCTTTGCAGAGCCAAGCCTCTGGCTGTCAGTTGAACTGCGGTTCGTAGACTTGGTGTGGGTAATAAGATTATAAAACATGTCTCTTGCTAGCCAGCTACCACACACTAATAATAATAGTAGTAATAATTCATTGCATCTAGGGATTTTAAGTGAGTTGTTTTTTTAAGAAATGGAGAAAACCCCTAAAAGAAGTGTTGAAAAGAGGCAGATCACTGGATCCACTCTACAGGGAGGGGAAACACGTGCATGATCGAGTCGGTGACAGGGGGTGATCCTTCCATTTTGTTACAGCTGAAATAATGCTGTCCCCTGCAAGCAACCTTTTCTCAGTTGTACATGTGCACATGGTCTTGCACAAGGGAGAAGCAGAGATATGAGATCTGTGGATGCTGCCCTGCCCCACCAAGGGAAGGAAGACTGCAATACAGCAGAGATGAGTTTGCTAACTTTTGTTTTCTCCCAATACTTCCAGGGCTGTTGAGCTTTGCGGGTGTGCAGATTCAAAATGCACTTTAGACTGTGCAGTTTGTACTGCACAGCAGCAAGGTTTTGTTGAGGGAGTCTTGTTTCCAAAAAGGAGAGTGCCCTTCGTCAGAAGAGGAGAAGCAATGTCAGTGGTTCTTTTGAGTTCAGTCTTCCTCAGGATGACTCATTAAGTTTTTGAAGAGCAATTTATTATTTGTTCTGGGTGAAACTTCAGTGTGTGTTTAACTTCTTCTGCGTGTGGAAGTAGAAAACAAAAATTTTAAGTATCACTTTATTTTTTTTAAAAACTCTTAACTTTCGCAGGCTAAATGCAAGTCCCTCAGTATAGGTGCAAGTATATGCAACTATGCTGCTGTCAGAAGTCAGGCAGAGGTTCATTTTGCTTCCTGTGAACAGCCACCATTTTCTCTCTCTCTCTCTCTCTCTCTCTCTCTCTCTCTCTCTCTCTCTCTCTCTCTCTCTCTCTCTCTCTCTCTCCACTGCACACATGCCTCAGAGAGCACCAATGGGATCAATGGGATTTTATGTGGCTCGGGCCACATTATTTGAAGCATATGAAAATGGATATGGGATTCTTCTTACAGGGACCCTTGGAAAACAAAAGGGGTGACTGCATTCTGGGGTGGTTCTGGGAGGTGCTGGTGTCTCCTACCACCAGGACCAGACCCTGTAAGTCAGCTGACATGGGACAGCCTTCTGAGACAGCTGGTTCACACCCAGCCTCTCCTTCTCCTTGGCTCTGAGCTTTGGAGCCTGGGAAGGGCTGAGGGGCAGTGCTTCAGGCACAGCTGGGGGACCCAAGGGAGCCACAGTGGAGCAGGCAGACCTATGGTGGGATGTAGCTGAAAAGGCTGCCAAGCATGTCTGCTTACACAGACATTGTGTGATGGCATAGCTGAATGTGCATTATTGTTGGCACTGCTACTACCATAACCAGTACAAAACTCTGATGTTTTGTGTCTGCCCAGAAGCTTTCCATCTTTCAGTCATTCACTTCCCAGCATACTTAGGGAAACCAGCTAGTGTTATCTTTCCTGTTGAAAATGTTAATCTTGTAAAGTGGTTTGACTAAATTTTTGGAGCCATATTGCATTGTAGGGCTTTGTAACAAATAATAGTAGTTGGTTGTTCTTTCATAAAACACAAATTTAAGAAAGCATTACCACTTCTCTGAGATCAGTTTGGATGATATCAGGGCATTGGAATAGGATAAACTTTGGTTTCTGACTGTTGCCACTTTGCTGCAATCTGTGGAAGGGAAAAAGGGTATCTGGTGGATGCTGTGTTAGCATAGCATAGCAGACCTGTTGGCTGGTGTCCAGTTGTGGCTCCACAACTAGCCTCTTGTGTAATCTAAACACAGCTTGCTTCTTTCAGTAACTCAGGAAAATGTTTTTGCTATCTTACGGTGTTGTAAGAAAAACAGTGTGTTTGTTTTTGTGTGTGTCACTGCTCAATGCCATGGAGTATATCCTGTGGGAGTTGGTCAATAGGACTGTCCTCCTTAGCCACACAGCAGGTCCCTGGCAGAGCAGTTAACCCAGTCTGAGATGGGTTAATCTTTGGGGAGGTGTAGGAGCTGCATGGACACTTCATCTCTGACACTGGCCAGGTGTATACGCTTGTCTGTGCCATAAGCTGGGGACTTGGTGGGAAGCTGCTTGCAGTGAAGAGTTCTTGCTGGTGTGCCAGATGCATCTCCATCTGCAGTAAGATAAAACAGCCATAGGTCTGCTGCTGCTGCTGCTGCTGCTGCTGCTGCTGCTGCTGCTGCTGGGTCACATCTCATACCACACAACCTGTAGCTGATCAGTGTGGGAAGACTGTGAAGCCACCAAATCAAAAACACAAGGCCACCATGTCAGAATTTTACTTCCTGTGCATCCACTGTCACCTCCTTCAAAGCCATGGAAGAGTGTGGGGGAGGGATAGTGGGATGCCCCCATGACATTGGGGCTTGGCTCTCACAGGCTGCTGTTGCATTTCTCTCTCCTGACAGGTGAAAGGCATGGAGAGACACCATGCCGTCAGCTCCCAGTACCGCATGTGCTCCTACTACCCACCTGCCTCCTACCTGGGACAGGGGGTTGGCGCTCCCATGTGCCTCCCCCAAATCCTGACCTCTGAGGACATCCCCTCCTCCTCAGAGTCAAAAGCAAGAGGTAAGTGCACCCACTGGGGCACATGGCACCACCTTTCCTTGGACCTGCACCCAGGAGGTGTGGGTTGCTGCTGGGAAGGAACCTAAGCATAATAAAGTAGCTGTTTTAGAGATAGTGACTAATTTCTGGAAGGCTTGTAGTGTGCTGGCAAAGTAAGGCGAATGGTGTACAGACATTCACTTCAGAAGCTTCATGGTTCAGGTGTCAAATCAGCTGTACCTTCTACACTTACTTGTCTCTTAAGTTGTACAGCTGTACTTGAGGTGCTGTCTTCGGTGCTTAGCACCTGGCTCCCTCACAGGAGTAAATAACCATCTTTGCTCCAACCTCCAAATTACCTTTCTTCTCAGAAATGCTGTGATTTTTTTTCCACAGGCCTCCCACTGAGCCTTTGCCATCCTTTCTGAACAACATGTGGTAACTGCTGCATCCCAACCATATAATAAAGCCCTTTGCAGACTTGCTTCCATTTTTTTTTTTTTCAAATTCATACCATGTTACTTAATTTAAAACTACTGCAGATAAATCTTTCTTTCCCTATTGTGTTTCAGATTGTCCTAAGGATTACTGTAATCCACAGTAATTTCCAGCGCTGGTGAATTTACCCTGTGGTTTTGACAGCGTTTCTCACACTTCCTTGTTCCCTTACTCCCGTAGCAGGCAGTGCTAACACAGGTGTTAACATGGCTCTGCTGGAGTAATCCAGCTCCACTGAGCTGCCTCTCCATCACTGAATCAGGTCAGTAACTGATGCTGGAGAAATAGGAGAAACAGAGAACAGAATCTTCACGCTCTCTGGCATTCAAAGGTATCCTGAGCCAGGACAATAAGCTTTTCATACATTTTGTTTCTCTGTACCAATCAACTTGGCTTAATTTTGTATGGTCTGTAGGAAGTATATTTTTTCATTTACTTCACACCTGCCAAGTTTTAGTGGGTTGTTTTTGTTTGTGTTTTTTCTTATTTCACAGAGTCACAACACTGATAACAGCATCCATCCTCATTTGCTTCTCTTTCCTTCTACACTGAAATTAGTTTTCTCCTTTTCTGTCCGGTGGAAGGATGTATGTTGGTAGGTTCCATAATTGTTCTCAATCGTAGTCCTTCTGTGGCTGAAGTCTTGGTGTCTGTTTCAGTTGTGTCATGACAGGACCTTAAAGATTCAAATGATGTTTTGGAAGGTGAAGTGTATATGTGGCTTGTGTAAGTCAGCACTGAGCCCTTGTATTCACTGACTCCAGAATAATTTCTATTGAGGAGGTGGCTGTTCTTACATAGTGGCTGCTTCTGAAAGTCTTCCAACTAACAGCGGCATGTTAGATAGATGAAGAAATAATACATGGTATGAAGAAACCTTAGACTTTTTCTCCTTCTCCAGTAGTTTTAAATGGCTTAGAGAAATCAGTGATCCTTGGTTCATTTTCCTTCTCTTTTCTTCAACTTTATTTTATTTCCTCTTTTCTAACCACCACTGAACAGTGACGTCTTCCTTTCTGCCCATTGGTTGGAGAAGCAGTTGGTTTTATGCTCAACTGCAGTTGACACTTTTTCTTGCATCCATCACTACTAACTCACTAAGAAGTCTTACCAGCCAAGTGTTTTTAAAAACAGACAAAAGACCTTATACCCTTTGTTCCCAAATGCACTTCAGCAATTTTTCATCACTCTAGAAAAAAAATTATACGTAATGTTCCACTGATTTTTAAACTGCATAAATACTGTATTTTCAATAATCCCTGACTGCTTCTCCAGACACTATTCCACACACAGATATTGTTCCCTAAGTTACACCATCAATCAGAAACCGACAAGCAGTGAGATGTAATTTACTGAGATCAAACAGCATTTTCCAGACTCTGAAGAAGTGTTTTTCCATAGCAGGGAACTAGTGGGTAAAAGAGGCACCAATGTTTTTGGAAGAAGTTTGAACCCATGAGCAGCATCACAGCCAACAGGCTTCTTAGAAGCATCTTCTTAGGCATGTTCTTGGAAGAGATGTTTTTACTTTTTCTGTCTACAGACAAAGTGATATTCCCAGGAAATACATTATTTACTCTTCCATGACATTTTTCTTCTGGTGCTTTTCACAGACCTCAGAGGTTTCTTGCCTCTTTATTGTCACCTGTGTGAGTGCTGAGTGGATCCTGTGTATTAAAGAGGATCAGTTGTTTCCCCAAAGTATTGACTGCACATGTTGCGGTTGCTGTCTCCTAGAAAAGACATGTTATTAAATATTTCTCTGTTGATTGTTGGGCTGAATTTTCTGTCCAGTGCCTGACTTCCTTTGTTATGAAGCCTAAGTGACGTCTTGCTGCAAGCTTAGTGGTTGCTACTTGCTGAAGACAACTCTAGTGCATGTTTTAAAGAAGCAAATCATACTTTATTAATTTCTTTTGTATGTTTGAAGTGGAAGTCATGCTCAGAGACTTCCTTTTTAAAATATGCATTGATAGATTTTAGATCCAGAAGGGAACATAATTTGCTATATGATGTAGACTGTAAAACTTAACCTAAACTCCTGCAGCAAACCTGTAACTATATTTTTAAGATCTCTGTGAAGACTTAACGTATTCCTAACCCAGAAATTTTGCAGAAGGGTAAAAATGTGCGTTGAAGAGCTGCAGGTCAAAATAAAAAATTGATTTTTTAGCCACATTTTCAAAACATCCAAAATGTGCATCTTTAGCAAAAATGGCTATTAAGTTCCCAGGCACGAATCTGCAGTAGTCTTAAAACATACACATACAGTCTAATACCGGCAATTCAGCTGCAACTTAATTGTAGAGGCTTTGCCAGTTCATGTGTTGCCTTGGTATTTAAGTGACACCATTTAACTAATTTTGTTCTGGCAAGTTAACTGCCTGCTTAGACCAGTTACAGTAAGAGGGATGAGAGATGAACTAGCAGATCTACGCTTTCTTTCTTTCACTGATACGAAGATCTCTGGAAGCTTCTAGTACTTGTGCAGGACCATCATATGCATATAGTGTCTTGCATATAGTAATGGGCTGACGTTTTCTGAAGGGCAAAATACCATCAGTCAACCTCCTTGCAGTCTGAAGAGTTTCCAAGTAAAATGTTTTGCTTCCAGCTAAACACAGCTGCTGCCTTTTCAGCAGAAACTGGAGAAAAAAGGGGAGACAAAGTTGATAAACCAGTGACAAACAGCAAAAGGATGTTTTTAGAGGGCTTCCTTGGGTCACCAAGTTTTAAGTTTTAGGCAGTAATTTCTAGGTAGGAGGGAGATTTTATACAAAATATTTCCTTCTCCTTTTTTCTTCAAAAGCAGTAGGAGGAAAATGTATATGAGAAGGTTGTCAAATCTTGTGCATGTGCATGCAAAAGCATAGCTTTGGAAGACAAGCTGAGAAGTGGGGTGTGAGAGTGGGACACAACAGGGTATTTAATCTCCAAAAGCCAAATGCTTTGTTTCTGTGGGACAGTTGCATGCTTCTTTTTTTTTTTTTTTCTTTTTCTTTTTTTTTTTCAGTGAAGCTTCTTCTTAGGCTCACTACCCAGAATAGTCTTAACACCTTCCGTGGGTTTGCAGTCAGACAGTCCAGCATTTGTATTTGTGAAATACCCTGTGCAAGACCTTGGTTTGAGAGAGCAAGAAAGCACATGCGAGGCACATGCCTCACTCTGGGTCCTGTTACCACTGCATGAAAGTTCAGCATTTGCTTATCTGTATGAAAGTGTTTTCCAGGTTTGGGAAAATGGCAGAAAAATTTAATATTTAAATAGAAAGATGGAAAAGATAAACATCTCTGTATCTGCAAACACTTGTGATTTTATAATAGTTACCTGGTCTTAAAGTTGGCATGGAGTAAAACCTCCTTTATGTCATCATTGGGTGATTGTTGAAATACTTGTGCCATATATCTGGCTGTGGTGAAAAGATGCCTTGCATTTAAAATTTTATTTCAGCTGCTGGACAGATTCGATTTTTTTTTATTTTCCTGTCCTAAGTGTCGTGAGTGTTGGAAATACAAGGAATTCAGGACTGGAGCAGTGCTGTGTTTGCACATTAAGCAGGAGTCTGAACATTCTCCCAAAGACATATTAGAAAAGATGATATTTTGATGCAGAAAACATCAGCAGTTTTGTGTGAATAAGAAAACATCATTTTATGAGGAAGAACATTTCTTGTAACAGATTTTCTGTGTCAGTATAACAGCTTCTAGCTCTGAAACACATTTTCACAGTCCTTTCAAATAGCACGTATCCTCAGTTTTACGGTTGTGGAAGTGAAAACAACACAGGCATTTCCGGAATCTGCATTTAGAGACTCACCCTTGCTTCTGTGCTTGGATACTGCATCAGCGGTAGTACTGAGCCATGGGAAAAGCCCAGCCAAACTGGAGCAGCTCTGTAAAGAGCCTCTTCCAGTAGTTCCA
This sequence comes from Poecile atricapillus, assembly GCF_030490865.1. Lineage (NCBI taxonomy): Eukaryota > Metazoa > Chordata > Aves > Passeriformes > Paridae > Poecile > Poecile atricapillus. Next base: position 119,430,009 of record NC_081289.1, on the reverse strand, counting down.
CAAGAAAGGGCATGTTGGAAGCAGTCTCCCTGCTTAAGATAAAAAGTTGCCCTTTGACAAAAGCATTGCTGGAATGCAAGGAATGCTATGTGCCCCAGAAACATGCTTGAGAGATGAAAAGATTGGTTGTTTTCTTCCCAACTGGGTTTTTGTGCACCAGAGTTATTCCCCTTTTTTGCGGCTTCCTATATGTCGTAATTTTACATGAACATATTATGTCCTAGAAGTGAATGCCGTGGCAAATGAGTAACACTTCAGAGCCACAGGTGGAACCTGGCTGTAGGTTCAGAGAGGTCAAGAAGTCCTGGTGAGCAAAAGGTTACTGAGACTATTTCCTTGAACCTGAACTGCTTTCTGCAAGCATCAAAGTTACAAAGACGACACTGCAGACAAAGCCGACTGGTTTGATATCGCTGAAAAGTGCTGCCCACAGAGCAGCAAAAAGCCTTGCCTCTGTGTGCTCTTAATTTGCAGCCAGCTGAGAAGATGCACTGACAAAGCTAGACTAATAAAGTGCTTAGGAACCAGGACACAGTTGTAGCAGATAGCCCAAATTCTCTTCTCTCAGCCAGCTAAATTTACAATCTGTGTAAATTTAAGAGTAGTTATTTCAGTCCCAGGTGTTTCCAGGTGTGAGACATACTTATTTTATTCCTCTTCTGTGCTCCTCTTTGCAGAGCATCACCAGAAATCATCTTGGGTTTGGAAGAGTTTCAGCAGCAGAGTATATGGGGAGGATAAAATTTTGCACCAAGAAGTTCATCAGTGTTCAGCTTGTGTGTTATGTATGTGTGTCTGTCTATGCATCTTTCGCTTTAAAAGTGACCTCTACTCAAGAATAATTGTCCTTTATGATGAAAGAGCAAGCAGTTTTTGCTTAAAATTCAAGACTCTAGTTTCCAGTATCATTTTACATCAAACTTTTAGCAATGGATTTTGAAATAGCACTAAAGGAGAGGAGAGTGGTAAGGATTTAAATCTGTATGTCTTCTACAGTTAGTTCACGTGGGTCACTTGAACTTGGAGTAACTGTTTATTTTTTGTGCGTTCTCATTTCTGCTTCTTGGAGTACTCAATGGTTATGCTGCATGCAGCTTCCCTTTGGCATTGATTACAAGGATGGTGAACAGATTTTGTATTACATTTTTGTATGCCTTAATTATGTTGCATGTGCATTGCAATGCTTTATAGATCTCCTTAGGAAGAGGACGTTTTAACATGTCATTTTCATTGAAAATTTGAATTTTGGGTGTAGCTGAGCAGACAGTTTTTGAGCATGGCCTTTTTTTACCTTTTAAACTAACTGGGTTGCTAAGCCTGATTCACGACAGTATTAATCATACTTGATAATTTCAATAGTTGCAACTGCAGCTGTCAAAATACATTTGAGAATGTAAGGCATATTAAGTATAAGCTCATTTTTCTGTGTGTGGAAGCTTTTTTTATAAATTACTAGTCTGTGTTCTAAATGAGGTTATATTAGTGAAGATTTGAGCAATATTTAAAAAACAAGGTCTGGTGGGAATTCCTAGAAATAAATTATGAGCTTTTTTTTTTTTTTTTTTGCATTCTTCTTTAGTTCAGTCCTGATTAAAAGGCTCGTTTTAGTAGTTTCTTGTCTAAATGCAACATTTATGTTATGCTCACTCAAAAGCACACAGAGCAGCTTTGCATTGGATGAGTGCAGGGTGAGGCTTGTTTTGTGACTTTTCAATTCACAGGTTTTGCTGATTCATGTCAGGGGAACTGACAAACCCTCATGGTTTGATCTGGGAGGAGCCACTGGTCCTGCCTCAAGAGTAGTAGAAAAAACTGTATTTTTGAAGGTTTCCCACCTGTTTTTGTAGAAACACAGGTATTTCTGGACTGAGGCTTTAGTAGCCCCTAGCAGGAATTTTAAGCTCTTGTGGAAACTGTATGGGAATGCCTTCATTTTTCAGCATCCTAGCAAGAGAGAGTGGGAGAGCCTGAACCCTCAGCAGTTGCCAGTGGCACCCCATTCTCCCCCCCACCTGCAAAATCACATGCACATGTTATCACAGTTATCAGAGAAAGAGTTTTTCTTCATGGGATGTATTTTTCCATTGTTTAGTATTTTGTGGATCAAAGGATGCAGTGTTTTTGAAATTGAAGCCTGCATTTTGTTTTGAGTTTCAGGCTTTGAGTTGGTAAAACAGGGTTTGAGGAAAGTCCTTCTATTCTGAGGAAACTTAAATCAGTGGTACAGTTGGCCCAGGCAGGTGCCAGATCCAACGCAGTACATTTATGTGTACTGCCAAGATCTCTATTTCTTCAGTTTCCTTCTATGAAAGGAAGTTTGCAGTGTCCTATCAATCCCAGTAGGGAAAGCCTTGCTGAGGGTGCAGCAGAGAGCCAGCAGTGGGAGAATGGTGCCACCCTGGTAGCATTGGGTTCTGCACAGGGCATCAGCATCTCTCCGTGCACCTGCCAGGGTTCTGTCCTGGAACACATAATGGCTCTGTTAACTTTCCTTAGACACCTTCATTCTTCTGCTTTGGAGTCTCTTAGCAGAGGGAGGTTTCTCAGTGCCTCCTGCATTTACAAGCATTTTAGAGCTGCATGTTGAGAAGACCAGTGGCTTATACCCTCTGCACCCCCAGACTTAACTTTGTGCATGTATAAGCTGCTCTTTATGTCAGATGGTGGATGTTACACAGCTGATGAGGCTGTGTGGGATTTTTCTTCATGTTTTAAAGAATGTTGGGTCCTTCACTGAAAAAACTAACACTGTCAGCTGAGCTGCTTTCTTTTACGCCTGGTATGGTGTTGATGCTGTAAATATATTACCTCTGGATACAGAATCTTTTCCCACTGCAACAGAAATTGGTGAAAATCAACCATCGGACATTCCCATAAAGTGATAGAACAAATGGAGCCATCTTGTCAGGACAGTAGTGATTACCCAGGCATGATTTGTAATTGTAGCAGTGATACCTGCTGGCCTCTTCACTTTGCTTTAATGTGCACTTGCATCCTCCGAACTTGTCTGGTTAAAAAAAGAGAGAACTCTATATTTAGCTGTAATCTTTTCAGTGCGTGAGAGCCTATCTAGACCACCTTGCAGTTCATGCTGTTTTTGCAGCTCAGGTGAGAGTCTACGTCTGAGCTAGTTCTTCTGCAGCTTCTTCTGCTGATAGAGTAACCCTGTGCAGATTGTGAGAAACTTTAGAAAAATAAGTGTTTGTTACTGAGCTCTAAAGAAAAAGAGAAAAGAAAATTAATTACTAAGGCTCTGTAGTGTAGACTGCCCTTTCCTCTTGAAAGCAGCTGAATTGTGATTCTTTGCAAGTGGCTGTTGCAATCCATGGTGCTGCTCCCAGAATGATTTCAGGGGAAACAAAGAAGGGTAGATCTGTTCCTGCTGCCATGCTTGCATGCTATGAGTTTTCCATCTTTTCCTTTCCCCTGTCACAAAAGCAAACTTCTGACAGAAGAAAAGTAGCTTTCCTACAAACAGTGGGCAAAGCTGATTGAGGGTGTTGGACTGTTGTGTATAACTGCACAGGATAACAGGGAATTGTCATGTGGGAGCAGGACCAGACAGCCGATAATTAATTCTGCCTGTTTATAAATCTACATATTTATATTGTATGTGTAAATAATACTGATGTATGTTCCCTGCACTTGATGTACATAACCCTGCAGGGCAGGGTAGGGGACAGATACCAAGGCTACTTAACAGGCTTTCTTAATTTGGCAGCCATCAGTGTGCCTGTCTATCAGACATTTTTAATTCAATGATTCAGTGTAGCCAATGAGTTTTATTTCCAGTGCTCCTCACAGGCATAGCTCAGGCCAAGTACAAGTTGAATAACCTTCAGGAAAGCTGTGCTGTCCTTTTGTCGGCCGCTGTCTTTGAAAATTGCCTGCAGAGTTAGTGAGCAGGAACAGTTAAGATTTACAAACAATGATGAAGCTTGTCATGCATCTTTCACCATTCATCATCTGGGTGCCGTGGCTGGGCGGTGAAGTGTTCTTCATAAAAACCAGCTCAGTGTGAAATACACCTCGCAGCAATGTTTACTGCTCTGAAACTCGTCAGCAGCCCTTTATAGTAAATCCAGATTGCGATGTGACATTACAGTATATCATTGCAGAGCGCGCTGGGGTTTACACTAGGAATGAGTGCAGTTCACACCAGATGAGATGTCGAAATTGAGTTATGTAGGAATTTGGCTGTTATATGGGGATAGCTTTTGTTTTCTGAGGACTGAAAGTTAGCTTTATATATATAATATATATAATCTACACATACCTGCACTTGTGTGTGGGTGCCTATATCAATAGACACGGATATATAGATACACATACACTATGTGTACAAAGACTGCATACACTCACAGATTTCTCTGATGGGACCCTGTCTTACATTTATGCTATTTCTTAATACGTATTGCAGTATTTTGTTAAAGTGCTGCGTTTTAGCGTTAGCTCTTCGTGAAGTAGCCATTTATTTCCAAAAAATTCTTTTTTCAACAAGTTTTCTGTCTATGGTAGAGATGATGGATGCAGTTGGCTGGTAACTGCTGAAACAGAGCTAAACATGTTTGGAAGTTTTTATGTGTAAATATCTCCTAGAGCTTGGAAGATGAAGCATTGAGCCAGAAGATTTGGGGAAAACTTAGGCAGAAGCTTTAACATACAAAAAATACAGAAGTTACTTCACGCCTGAGATTACGTGCTGAGATTGGAAACCTTCTCCATGCTTGTGTTAGTCCTTTCAATTGCAGCATGGGCACAAGGTCGTTGAGAATAGGATAAAATAGTAGGTGCCTTTGTCTAATTACATAAGTGGGAAGTCAGTGCAAAACACAACCGAGACACTTTGTGTATCAGTAAGTCAAGACTGAGTCTTTGGAGATAAATGTGCTGTCTTGGGCATCTGATGGTCTGAGAAACACCTCTGAAGTTAAGCAGTAATAGCTGCATAAAGTGGAAGGCATCCCATGCTGGTTGGCCTACAGACAAGGACAATAACTTGCTTCAGTAAAAGTTAGGTGGTAGTTAACAGATAAGATAAAAAAGAAAAAAATATTTGAGACAGACCAGCAAAGTTTTTAAATACTTCCTGTGATTTTGTGTTTTTTTATTTCAGTGCTGTTCTGCAGAGCCTGTGAATTAAGTTACATTTCACTGCCTTGAGTACTGTGACTGCTTTATCTTCTGAGTTTCAAACAAAGCTGTCATTTTCTGGAATCTTCACTGAAGTCTTCTGGTTTTATTATTGCCTGACTTTTCAACCATCGGGGGAAATCTATTGGAAATACTGTTATATTTAATTTTAGATTTCTGAGACCTGTGCTCAAGTGTTAAATGTAGTTCAGAAGTGGAAAAAAAGGAGTGGGACTGCAGTTGTTACTAGTTACTGGGAGAGATAACTATACTTCATTTGTCCTCTTCACCTATTTTCAGTTCCTACACTTTTTTTTGCTTTAAGTGCTAATACTACAGTGAAATTGTACTTTTCTAGCTTAGAACACTTTCCACAAATATGTTTATTAATACTGATTTTATTTGGTTGATTTATTACATTTATCTGAAAAAGCCAACACTGTAAAGTTCATCTTTGTTCATCTTTGAGTCTGCTACAGCCAGTATGAAGGTAAAGCTTCAGATCCACTAATAATGTAAGTACAGAGGCTTCCAGGCTTACCAGTAGCATTCTGGTCTTATTTGTATTCATAATTAGCTCAATGATACGATATTAATCTCACCTACTTCTTTACCAGAGGCTTTAATGAATTTGATGAGGTTTCTGAGGGAGGAGAGAAGGTAGAGGATGGGCAGGAGATGACAGCAGTGGTGGTAAAAGTGTTAAGTATTATTTATGAAAATTTCTTCACTCCTTTTCTTCTGAGAAGGGAAAGTTTAGACACCACTACTTTTGTGGCTTGAATTAGTGGGGTAGATAGTAAAACTGTCACTTATAGCATAATGGTTTCAGGCAGAAGAATGTTGCATATAAAATCAAAGGGGTGTATTTCTTTACAACTTTTTGTGAAGAATGTATTTTTTGCTTTATGTATCTGCTCAATTTCTAGTAACTTGGCTAAGCTGCAGCCTTCAGATACTAGTAAGTGCTGCCCTGTCATAGGGATGCTGTAATGGCCTCAGAGCATGTAATTTAATTTCCTGTTCTGCCAGGTGATTCCTTGCTTTTGCAGTATCTGCTTTTCATACACTAGAGAGGTCAACATGACTTAGGGCAAGAATTAGGCAAAATACTCTAGATGCCACATTAACAGTATTTACTACAGTGTTAGCATCCAATTGTTGCTGTCCAGACATCTCCAAATTTGAGTTAAATGGGTAAGTGGGCCAGGACTAAGGAAAAAAAAAAAAAAAAAAAGATATTTTGTAGACCAGGTCAAGTCACTTAATTGTATATTGTTTTCTCACACAAAGGTCTCGTGGTGGTGGTGGTGACCTTTTCTTATGGTGACTCTGCAAAAAGCCAAAGCAGATGGTATCTATAGGGCACTGTAAAAATAGTCCAAGAGGAATAGCTCAGAATAGAGGAAAAAAAGCCTGCACCACGAATTAGCTAACAGTATATTGGCTGATTATAATGGCTGCCTTATAGCATCCAAGAATTGTCAATCATACCTTAATGTTTATAGAAGTGAAAAGTCAATGTGTAGTTGTTTAATTTGACATGACTCTCAGTCTGAGGAAGTGTAATCGCTAGAGGGGACAGTTAAGTAGCTGTGCTCCGTGTCAGCTTGTCTCGCTCCGCTCCGACTACTGCACTAAACGCTTTCCTGATGAGCGATAGATTTGTTTAAATACCAGGATAATTGCTAGCTACAGGATCCAACACTCTCTTAATGCCTTGTACTACATCTGTATTGGCTCTTGCCTGAGGCTCTTTGAGGTTTCTGCAGGGAAGAAGGCATGTATCTTCAATTACATTGTTCTCCTTCAGGTTTTGAAGGGTAATTGTTGCAGACATAAATGGGCTATAATAAATTACATTTCATTTCTTCCAAACTTGTTGAAGTAGATCAGACATGCCAGTGTTACAGCTGCTTTCTGCTTGTGACATCTGGGTAGTCTGCAGTACTGAGAAAACAAGAAGAACAGGACAAAATGTTCCCTCACTGGAAAAATGGAAAAATACCAGACTTGTAATGCTATACTGCTGCAAAGCCAGTGAACTTGTTTTGCATGCTATAAAAGTATTTGCTTCTCCTTGCTGCTTCAACACGTGCAAATTACGATCATATATATAAATGTTACTGCTGATTGTGAATAATCATAATAGGAGAGAGACTCATCTCTACTCTCTGTAGTTAGGACAGTGTCCACATTTTACTTTTTTAGTGCTGTTGGTGTCCTAAGAAGATTGAAGAGACCTGGCAGTTTCTGCCAGGGTGGATGCCTACTGATTTCCTTTTGCTGAGCACATTCCTGTTGTGTCACAGCACACTCACAGTGGTGCAGCTGCAAGGCAAATGCCAGCAGCTCCCTACCCTTCCCTACAGTGTGCCCCCACCTCTGCTACTAAAGGTCCTCCACTTGGTACCCACAGGCTGTTGCAAGAAAAGCTGGAAGCATCTGTGTGTGGATTACAGCTTCCTTGAAAAATGTTAGAAGGGATTGGAGGGAGCATTTATTTTTGAAATATCCTTTTCTTAGAAGTCTGACAAAATCTTAAGATTGGTTTTGAAGTATATTGAGAATTGAAGATTTAATTTTTAGAGATTCATTTTACTATGTGATGAGAGTGGGAGCCACGTTATACAGAATATTCCCTGGAATTCATTTTGAAATAAACCAATTATAATTTAGTTTCTTCTTTAACACTGGTGTTTATATATTTGCATTTATTCTCTCCTTTCTCATAATTTTACAATGCCAGTCTCGAAGCTGTATGCTTGATATTTATCTCACAGTGTCTGTTAAATCAGTTAAGTTTCTCAGGTTGAAGATTTTATTTATTCCAAGCATAGCATTAATCATGTATTAGACTGCTGAAGGTAAAATAATGTTCCTAGTCCAGTTGGCCAGTAGTTTGTTTCCTTTCTGAACATGGAAAAAAAAAATCAATGAGAGCTCTCTCCCATTTGTTTATAAATCATTTTGCCTTTCAAGTTTTCTGTCTCCGAGCAATTGCAGTCACTGCAAGGAGGGTTCTGTTTTCCCACCCTGGAACAACTGTTTACACTAGATGTTTTAGTGATTGTTTTTGATAAATTTGATAAATTTCAGTTTTGAGGCAGATTTAAGCTAGCTGTGTATCCCTAATTATAGTATAAATTTTCCTGATTACTCTAAATCAAGACTTCACTCTTGTTAGTTTTTGATTTTTCATCCCTTGGATAAATATGAACTTCTAGTTCATAAAGCCATCTCTACTAACACATCTTGCCCCAATGCTTCCCTGAATCACAGGTGCTTTCAGGATCTTTAATTGTGTGGATTGAGGTCATAGGTTTGTGGCAACAGAGTCTACACTGAAGTGAAATAACACTGGCTTGTTAAAAGGTGTCTGGTGTATTCCTGTTAGGTGGATACATTAGTCCCCTGGGACTACCAGAAATGAGTGTGCAACTGCCTAATTGTAGCTAAAAAGGCTCAGGAGAAGGTTGGCTCATAGTTTAGAAGTAATTGCCCCTTCTCAGCTGTGGAGCTGACCTCTGTAACAGTGACTCTTAACTTTCCAGCTTGGACCATTTCATCTGCTTTTCCTTCTGCATACGACTGCTATGTGTGTGTGGAGTAGGACTGCCTTCCCTGTCTTTCAAGAGAGGGAAAAAACCCTGCTGTGACCCTGAACAGCACCAACTACAGAGTTAGTGTGTAGTGCAATCTCCTTGCAGCCCATGCTCTTTGACTTCTTTCATCACCCTGTGTCCATGGTGAGTTGCAGCAGGGCTGTGTGATGCAGGAGAGGATGAGCTCTTTCCACGTACCTTCATCCTACCTTGCTCTTAGAGTGTCAAACCACCTTCTTTCTGACCAGAGTTGCACACAGCGCTGTTGAAATTAACTGAGATGGGGTGTTGGAGTGATTTTCTTGGGGGCAGGCAGTCTTTGATACAGTCACTAGGGTCTGGATGGCCCCAGAGACCTACCTATCTTAAAATTTTCCCTACAGCAGATGACAGTAGTAAAATTCTGATTTTCTGTTTATCTATTTAAGTGTTTTAGAACTTTCCTACCACTATCATTATCAGAGAGTGCTGGGAAAGGACAGGGAAGTGCATGTTGGAGCTTGTCAGCTACACTTTTTCCCATTCCAGTGTTAGCAAGGAAAGATGGCACAAGAGGACCTAGTACCCTTGAAGGAAACAAACACAACCAAGGTTGTTGGGCCCTACTGGAAGGCCCTAGAGCATGTAGACTGTAACCAGTGTGATCTCAGAGGAGGTTTGATCCTTCCTAGCAAGGCTGCTGCTGTCAGGATCCAGAAGAAAATGCTGGCTACTGGTGGGTTGACCTTCCCACCAGGTGGGCATCACCAGGTGGGGTGTAGGACGTTACTGGGCCCATGGAAATGCAGCTGGCAGTACCAGCAGCATCATTAGACACAGCCCATGCCCTCCAGCTGATGGCACACACTCAGCATTACTTGTATTATGTTCATGGGAATGAATATAAATACAACACAGCAGGTCTGTCTTAAGCCTAATGTTGTGTGAAACTTCATTTAACTTACTTGACTACCTCAAAAATGTTTTGTGTTCTGTTTTTGTCCCTATTTACTCAAGTATTGTGACTTACTGCAGCAAGGTTCCTAAACTTTGAGGGGAATAAATCTCACTTTAAAATAAGTAGCAACATTTTTACTCTGCATATACCCATCTTGTGCTGTGTATTTCATCAATGCTCATTGAACCATTTTACTGCAGCTCTGCTGAACTTGCATCCAGATTAAAGTTAATATTAAAAATGGTAATGCCATGGTAATAATAAGTCACTTTAAAAGCTTCTGGGCTTTTTAATTTGCAGATTCATTTAAATTGTAAGATGTAAATGATAAGGCTTTTTCTTTCTTTCCTCGTACTCAATTTTGGGCTCAGTCATTGGTGAGTGTAGTGTTGCTCATGCTGAAATCAGTGACAAACCTCCTATTCCTTTTGCAAGTATGGTACAAGTATGGTATGCAGATCCTTGTCTTCTTCCCAGCAGAGACAGTTGAATTGTGAGAGAATTTAAAAAGTAAATAAACCTATTTGCAAGTTGAAAATAATTGTATTTACTATAACCGATCACTTGTATTAGACCTAGTATTTTTGACTGATGGTTTAGTTACCTCTTGACTTCCAAAAGCTTGCAAGTTATGTCCAAAATTTTTTTAAGCTGTATAATATAGCACTGTTGCACTGAGACAGTGTTTTTTAAAATTAAATTGTTAAAGCCTGAAAGAGCTGAGTCCATCATTTTTAACTATTTGATTATGCTTTGAGCATTAGGATTGATAATCCCAGACACGGATTTCATCCTTGTTTTATAAATTGACATGGGCAACAATGAAATATGAAGAGAAGTGACCAGAATTAACATTTACATTTACATGGCTAGTCTTGGTGTTGTGCAAACTGGTTTTTTGTTCCTGATACACTAGTGAAGATTAACAGGCTTTCTGCCCCAGTAATGGAGAGACATTCAGCCAGAATAGTGTTGTGTTTGGATTTCTGTGCTGAATACTAAAAGGTTTTATGTGATTGTTAGAACTCTTGGAATCCTGTTTCTTTCCTTTAGCACAGCTACACAAAGGAGAAACTTTGTGCCTTTTGTTTTGTGTCTCCACATACTCTACTTGATAACTTATCCTGAGCCTTAAGTGCATTCTTCCCTTTAAAAATAAAGTTATTTCAAAAAACTTTTGTCACCTCAGCTGTTGCAAATGACAGTGCATTTTTTAGTAGGACAATTGATATTTCTAAGGTAATTATTCACAAGGAACTTCTTGTATAGACAGGTTTGAAGTACATGTATCTTAAAAAAAAAAAAAGGCAGTTATTTTGTAGTGATGCCCAAAAGCAGATGCCCCAGGAGTCAGGACTCCCTAGTTGTCTTCTGTGTTGCTCCAGGAGGCAGGTGTAGCCTGTGAGGTCTTCCCTTGAAACAGGAAGCAGTTCCCACCATCAGTGTCAGCAGTCATAGCACAGAAAAGCCTTTTGCCCATTCAGTCACCTCTGTGTGGCATTATCTGCTGGTTAGGTGGTGTTTGGGATGTATGGAAAAGCTGTGTCATCAATGTAGGAGAAGATGCAGACCCCAGAGGGAATGGGCAGTAATCAGTCTCCACAAAATTATCATGAAGTCACCTAACTGTGCCTGAAGGAACTTCTAGGGTGCCAAGAGACAATGTCATGCTCTCTTTTTTAGAGCTGGCTGGAAATCATTCTGACAGAAACTTTGGCTTTGGAAAAATCTAACCCACTGATGGTTTTTGCTGAAATTAAGTATTTCTGCAAACTTAGGACAAACAGGATTCAGCTGGCCTTCTTTCCTCAACAGTCTCACATGGATGATGAATCCATTACGAACCTGGAGAAGAGAGTACAGGGGGGTATTACTGGGGCCTTTCAATTAGAGAGGGCTGATAACGGCACGACTGGCTTTTTAAAAGGGCCTGTAGATAGGTCAGGGAATAATGATTTTAAACTAAAGGAGGTTAAATTCAGACTTGACACTGGGAGAATTTTTTTACAATGGTGGTGGTAAAATACTGGCACAGGTTGTCCAGAGAGGTCATGGGTGGAACATTCACAGAAGCATTCAAGGTCAGGTTGAATGGGACTCTGAGCTACCTGATCTAGTTTGAGATGTCTCTTGTCACTGCAAGGGAGTTGAACTAGATGTCCTAAAGATCCTTTCCAACGAAACCATTCTATCATTCCTGTCAAAGATTTGGAGTTGTAGGCAGTCCATTGCTGTTCTTGCCTTGCTGTGAGGAGTTGCTGCCTGTTCACGTGGTTGTGTGGCCTCTTGTGACTCCGATGTGTTCTCTTACCGTTCATGAATGGTTTGTTCTCTTTTCATAGGGGGAAAAAAATCCAAACCAAACCAGACAAACTTCTGTAAACAGTGTTCATTTCATGGATCTGGCTTCAAAAGGTGGCCACACAGGAGGGGCATGTGGGGTGCTAAGGCCTGCCTTGCTACTGTGCCCAGTGGTGGGACAGTCTAGGGAGTTTCAAGATTCTGGCCCCCATAGCACAGCAATTTTGTGCAAAACCAGTCCTGACAGGATAAAATACTCAAAATAGAAATTTCAGCCTGTGCACCAGCAGCTGCTAAGATAGTTATATATTTCTCATGAGAAATTATTGGTATGTTTCTACTTTAATCTTGTTGTTAGATTTTGAATAAGAAAAACAATCCAAAGAGTGGATTTTAAGTTCTTTTTTCTTCTCAGTGCTAGCTGTCTTCTGTCAGTCTTCTGAGTATAACACACCAGGGACATCTTTTTTTGATGGAGAATCAGTCTCCAGTGTTGTGTATGGAATAGAGAAGTAGTATCTTGACTTCCAGGAATAAAGAGATTTAAGGTCCTAGCTTTGTCACAGCCTTGTTACATGATGAAGCAAATTCCTCTGAGATACCTTGCTGCTCCTCAGTTAGTGACAGATGTCCAAATGCCCCCTATACATCATAGCTACTTTTTAAATCTTCCTTTGCTGAAAATCAGTGCCTTCTCCTATGTTTCTGTGTCTGTTCTCTAATCTTGAATCTTCAAGTGTTTTGTTGGTGGCCTGGTTTCTGTTTGTCAAAAATTCCTGTTAGACTCTGATGTGGAATACAGCTGTGTAAACATTGGGTCCTCTGGTGGACTGGAAATGTCTAAGGGAAGTAAGGCTCTCTCTCTCCAAAAGTAGTCTGCTGGTCAAGAGTCACAGCCTGAAGGAGAAGCACGTGGATCTCTACAGTACTGGCAATACAACGCCTCCATTCCCCATGTTGCTTTGCAGCTGTGTACCCAGGACAGCACAAGGCATTAAATAAAGGAGAGATTAAATAAAGAAGGCTAGGGAGGGAAAAGTGAGATACTTTTTGCATTTTAATCATGATGCCTTTCTTTGTAGTGTTACTACCAGGTTAAAAATAGGTCAAAACAGTGACTTCATCCCAGCTCTTTTGTGTCTGAGGTTGTCATGCTTTATGTGTAATTGTATGGAATGTTTTCACTTACAGATGACTCAAAAACAATCTACAGAAATGCCTGTTTTACCTTGCTACCCAGAAATGCCTGCTTTATGTTGAGATGCTAGAGAATGTTTTGCTTCATGTCTTCCAGTACAAAATCTTGATGAAATTATTAAAATAATGTTCTGTTTTTGCAAGAACTAGCCATTAGAGTTCCTGGCAGGGGAATATAAACTGGGGGGTTTCTGTGGAGGTGTACCTGGCTGGGACCTGACTTGGTAGAATGAGCACATAGGGTGAGTACATGCACAAGAGGCAAGTAACCATTCACTTCTGCCAGACAAAGAGAGCTTTTACCAGCTGAATGACGCATGTTGCCTTTCCGTCTTCCAAAGCAAGGGTACTCACCTCAGCACACCTGAAGTTTTTTGAGATTGTTCATCCTCTGCCTTTCCTAGCCTGCAGCAGTGGCTCAATGACATCAAGTTAGCCACATAATGTAAAGCTGGTGATAAGAGAGTTAGTCCATCAATACTGCTCTGCTCCAGTTCCTGCATGCAAGCATGAAGGGCAGTTGCTTTGTAGAAGATTGGTACAATTTCAAGGTATGTTTTGTAGTCTTGAGTAAAAAGCACAAGCTTCCAAAGTACCATTTTAGCATCTTGTCTGTCTAGGTGGTGGTGGATGAGAAGTGGAAAGCCTTATTTGATTGTTTCACATATTACTGTAAGAGAATTTAAAACCAGAGGTGAGGGAGTCAACAGGAGGATATTTTCTCCAGCCTCTGGTTTCTAATTACATCAGTTATAGCCCTACCTTCTTAGTTGCTAAAACCACAAGCACGAACTGGAAAAGAATTGAGATAATCCATGGTAAAGCATACTGAATAAAGATCTTTACCTTTTATCCTGAGTTCCTAATGCCAAAAATTAATGCTATTTGAAAATGCACAATAAATGTGCCCTACTGTGGGCATCCAAGATAATCCTAACTGCCTTAAATGTTAGTGACAAGGGTAGGTGTTAGAGAAGGAAAAAAGGGCTTTGCTGTGAAATAGTATACCTGTGTTAAGAGACACAGATGGAGTGTACATTTGTTTCAAGATCCTTAGGCTTGTTTTTATTTTTGCATCAAAAATCAACTCTGTTTTTGCTCTTATAACTTCTTGTCAACAGGAAAATATCCACAGACATATATTTCTAGCACTGGACAAGTTTCTGTGGTGTTAATAGATAGCAGAGCAGAAAAGGAGCATCACTCCCTCGTTCTTGCAAGTTAATCTACATCGTGGTCAGCACAGAAGAGTCCATAACACATTGATCACAGGAACATCGCAGAGACATTTCAGCTGGTCAAAGTAATGTGTGGAGTTCAGTTTTAAAGCACACCCATAGCTGAGTTTTCTTTTTCCCCTTGTAAAGTGCTTGGTATCAGCCTCGACGTCTCACACATTGGTGTGCGTCATACTGCTGCAAAGCAGTCTGCACACACACTATGTTGTGGTGACCAGCCTGCAGCACACAGAAACCCTTGGCTTCAGGTGGGCTTCCAGGATTTATCCCTGTGGAAGATACCCCCTTGTCCAGATCTGTGATGAGGCCTGAGGGATGGAGAAGAAGGATAGTCAGTACAGAAAACAGGCAGTGCATTTAAGCACTTATGGACATCAGCAGGAATTTTCATTAAGAACCATTTCATCCCAGCAGTTTTCTTGAGCAAGAGAGGTGTAATTAAGAAGATAGCATTTTGGAGGTTTTTTTTTTACTTTAGTTCATACAGAGTAGAAACAAAAGAAATAAAATACATTGGGGGTTCATCAAGTGCAAATGTCCTTCAGGAGCGTGCATTCACTGCAGGTTTACAAAATTGCAATCTTTGTGTTCAAAGAAAATTTTGAAAACACAGCTGATTCAAGTTTGTTCTTACTTTTATTGAAACTTCTCTGTGGCCTAGTAGGAACCAATGGACCCATAGGCTCTTGACTGCTGGATCTGCACAGGGCCAAATACCAGAGTATGAGGCTGGACCCATTGCGTGGCTGGTTTGTGAACAGTTTTTTCACCCTGGTGTAAGTCAGTAGTCTTTTTAAATAGAGCATTCACACAGGAAGGGATCATATGAGAGGTTTGCAGAGGTAGGTTTTCTTTTTGACCATTTGTTAGTTAACTCTCCTTAAGGAGTTGAACCCTTGTTCAGCATAGGGTTAAGTACTACCAAAGGTGAAAGACAGCTGAAAGGAGATTGCTTAGGAGAACTTAGTCAACTTCCTGCATGTGTTTACATGGAGGCTGCATCTTGCTCGTCTTACCATCTACAGTGAAATCAGGACAAACCTCCCATTCTCTTTTTTTTGTGTGTCTTCTCAGTTGCTGAGACAGCAGCTGAGGATTCCAATAGTTCTCTGATTCCTAGTGGCTGATTCAGGGGGTTTGTTTGGTTGATACGGGTTTCTGACCTAAAGCTTTTTCAGGCAGTTACCATACTGTTACCACAGTTGCTGTGGCCTGGCAAGGTTGTTCAGGCTGTTTGCTGATGCTGGGAGGTAGAGTCAGCCCTTTTGGCAACAGTCTGAGCACCAGAGTGATGAGGTACCCTTGACTTGAGTGGAAATGGAGACAATGTTTTCAAACTGGATTTGGCCTGTGGTTACTTGCAAGCCACCAAGTCAGCCAACGTGGCCAGCCACCCTTTATGTCTTCAAGTGGTTTGAACTGCTATCCTGAGGAGTCAGTGCCATTTTCTCTCATTCTGCCCTTTGTGCAGATATCACGTCTTGCTTCTTGGCTTGACTGCTTGTGTTTTCCCAGGCCAGTTTGGTTTTCAAGAGCCTTTATGTGGGATCTCTGTAGCCTGGAATGGAAGTTGCTGCTTGAAACGGGAGTGGTATTTGCAGAAGGAAAGTGCTTTGGAGAAGAAGGTACTATGAAGGGCAGTTCTTGTCCACCCTCATGCCAAAAACTTAGGCATGCTTTAGTGATGCTCCCATGTCATCAAACTGCCAACAGCTTCTAGTTCTTCCTCGTACATGTGTGGCTGTGCTGATGCACAAATGTGCACACCAAGAAGAAGTGAATGGCCCTTAGCAGTGTGTGGTACTGACATGCTTACTCACTTTTCGTTCCCTAAGAAAGGTGAAAAAAATTTAAAAAAATGAGTTGTATTTGTACTCAATTGTACTCATTTTTAAATCTTTATAAATTACTCCTTATTTAGGGCTTAATAGTTTTTTAAATGTAAACTCAGGAAAATATTTACTTTTCAAGCATGAATGTCCTTCTGAAGTCAGTGCAGTTACCAGTGTCAGAAGACATAAGGTTTTGTGTCTGTGGTTGGGATCCCTTTTCACTTCTTTTCCTGTGTGAAATTAGCTGAACGATTTTTCAGATTCATATGGCTCAAAAGTATTCAGGTGCTTTCACAAGGGTAAATTAGGTAAAGGTAAATTAGATAAGGAATAGTCTTTAAAAACTGTCACAGACCCAATTCTGGTACTGTTATTTATACAGATAAGGGCTGTGTAACAACTGTGGGAGGATCAGCCACAAGCCTCAAACAGATGAAACTCATATACTTAAGTCAAAAAGAACATGGGTTTTGTTTCTCTGAACTTGGAATTTCTACATTTTATTGCTGTATGATTAAAACACTGAAACAGAATTACTTATTTCCTTCTTGCTGCCTTTTTATAGCTACAAGTCCCAGTCTGAGTATCTCATACTTTTTATCAGCATTGCACCTACTCACTGCACCTTGCTTGACTTCAGTGACTGTTGACTGCAGTGGAGGTCTGTTCAATAAAGCAGTCCAGGTCTGGATACAGAAAGAACAGTCTTACCTGCTCCAGGTAAATCTTGGTAGTGTCAGATCATTTTTAAAAGCTTTGTGGCTCTCATTACAAAACATTATGCAAATTCAGAGAGCAGAGTATATAGCCCAAATTGCCTAATAAGAAAAACTAGGATTAGTTTGGAAGTCAGTGGAAAAACTGGTGGAATTTCACTCGTCCAGAAGACTTAGGAGGCACCACTTGAGATGCTAAGAAACAGATTTGATTATTTGTGTACCAAGAAAAGTTGCCCTGTGTATCATTCAGCAGGTTTATGCAAAACTAACACAGAGCTGCTAAAATAGTAGACCACAAAAACAAAGTGGCAGTTTTGCTGTGGTAGAGTTTTAACATCTGTACGGTAGTGTGTTGACTCTTTTGGATTCTTTGTGTTTGGAAAAAAAAAACAAAACCAAAAAACACTTTCTGAAACCTTGTCACAGAGGTTTATAGATCTAAAGATTTAAATATAGGTATATATAGATCTATATACATATCTATAGATCTATAGATTTAAATATATATAGATTTAAATATAGGTATTTAAAAGTGTGCCTTTACATCACTTTAGGCACATGCATGCTTAGAAATATTAACAAATCCTGTAAAATAAATAAACCTCTTCCCCATTGGCTACTTGGGAGTAAACAAAAAATTATCCCCTTTTAACCTAAATTGCTTCTCTCGTACTTTTGTCCTGGAGGCCAGGGACATTCAGAATCCTTAGAGCATGTTCCAATCCTTCACGCACCTGATTTGCTAAATCAGAGCAGAATGAGGCTCTGAGAGTTGGAGAGCTGAGCCCTTGAGCTAGCAAGCCCTGTTGAGGTGATGCCAGCTGCATTACTATATAATTAAAAGTTTAGATTTTTGCTTTTTTTATGGAGAAAAAGATGATTCCTGATGCTAGACCTGGCCAGATCCTACCAAAGCTGCAGTTAGGTCTTAGCAGGCACAATAGCCTAAAACGGTGAATTACCACTGGGGAGCTAGTCTGTAGGACACATCAGGTGAGGTGATAATTCCACATTTTCTGTAGGTGATTTCCCCTTAGACATTGGCATGTGGACCTACAGAGCATCTCTGCTCTGTCATTACATAATAGTCAAAGCATGAACCACCCCAACAAGATACTCCCCTGAAATAGTGCACAATGTGTGTTTCAGATTATGGGAGTGGGGTGCAGGCTTGGCCATACAGTGAGTATGTTTATGCTGCTTCCCTTGCAGAAGAGCAGAAATGTTCCTCTGCTGTTCTGCTTGATTCCTGTAATCTGCATGTTTACGCTTGGTTCAAGCCCTAGGAGCTCTTAGGTCATGATAAAATTATTTAATAGAGAAAGTGAAGTGGAAAGACAAGTGGTATCTTCATCCAGACACTGAGGAAATGTGATTTTTCCTCAGACTCCACCAAAACCCTTCTTAAACACTAAAAAGGAAAGGAAGGAAACACACCATTAGGAATTTCCTGGTATGTTCTCATGGCAGAAAAAAGTTTGGCTCTTGGAAACCACAAGGATCATTTCTGATTCTGCAGCGCTTCTTGGTTTCAGGGTTGGTGGGCTAGAAAAAGTAAAAATCTAAACAGTTGTTGCCAACTGCAGGTTATGTAAGTGCAGTTCCAACCTGTTCTAAGAGCAGATCGGTGCACTGGTTATTTCAGACATGGAGATGTTGAAGACCTGTTTGGCTGTTCTGTGCATTTGACCACACGGCAAAGGAATACATGATGCTGCAGACCAGATCGCTCTTTTTGTGTTGTTAAAACAATTAGCAGCAACTGCAGGATGTATAAAAACTGTTGGAAGATGCCTTGACTACCTTGTCTTGCCCTCATCTCTAAGCACTGTGTTCTTTTCTTTGTATTTTAGCTGGGAAAAAATGTAATATAGGGTTAATATCCCTGGAGTTAAAAAATTTATGTTAGATCTAAAAGACAATAATAGGGTCTGCTTTGGCAGAGTGGTGTTGGAGCCTTAGTCATCCCTTATATGCATCAAAGGAGACACTTGCATTAAATCAAGGAGTCGGGTTCTGTAATATCAAAACAGGTCAAAACTCCCTGAAAGGAATGGAAATTGCTATTTTGTCTGTGCATGGGTTAAGTGGGTGAAAATGGGGTGTGGGGGTGTGGGGGTGTGTGAGTGTGTGTGATGTCAACTTCAAAATGTCTTTTCCATCTCTTGGCAACCAGTGTTTGTTTGAAAACAGGACAAATTCAGAAGCTGAGCTGCAAACCGAAGTTACTGCAGAAACACAGGACACTACAGAAATTGAATGTTGGTGGTTTTTTAAGAGTGTATTTCTAATTGTCCCATAAGTAGTGGGCTAAACCCAGATGGTGCAGTTTACTTTCCTTGAATCCTGTTGGATTTGACTGGCTATCAAAGTCAAACCTGACCTCATCTTTTTCATTGAACTTCAGGACAAGTAGAAGTCCCCAGAGTCTGAAAGCACCCAGGGCTCAAGTGTAGAGGAGCAGCTCACTTAGGCACAGCAGTGTGATTTCAGGACAGAGTTTAAGCCTCCACTCCGTATTTCTTGGTTTTGTGCATTGTATTAGATTCATCTTGGCTTCTAAGAAACAATAAGTGGCCGTAAACAATATTCTCTTTTAAAAGACCACAGGCTGGTAATACTTTACACTGAACAGTAAAATCCAGAACATAGTATTGATGATAAAGGTGTCAGGGGCTCATGGAGCTCCTGCTGTGATTTAGTTTCCCTCCAACTGCCTCAACTACCGATGCATTTTGCTAATTACATCATAGATTTTCTTATTGATGAACAGAATCTGAATTAACACGGGAAGCACTAATGTTACCCTTTCACTATTATTGTTGTACAAGAAGCCGTGGCAGATGCTGGCAGTTAGCTACACAAACATTAGTATTAACGATTGGCCATTTGGAATTGGTGACAAACTGCCGGCTGCTGGAATCCTGAGCCTGAAACCAATCAGGAAGTTAATGAGGAGAGAAATTACCACTGCAGCTTCCCCTTAATTATATTCATGGTAGGCAGGAAGGGAGTGTTGGGGGTGGATCTCAACTCATCTAAGGTTAGGAAGGTCAGAGACCCTTTTACTTGGTTTTTGTATCTACTGCAAATTGCTATGTTGCAACCGTTCCTAGGACTGCATTAGTTTTAAATTCTGTAATATTTGCCCTCAGCCTCGGACTGCCCGAGGCAGGGCCTTAGGTCTGTAGGCAGGTAGCTTCCTTGTGGGTGGAGGGATACAGCCCCCAGACCTCGAGTTGTTTTCCTCCCGTCGTTACTCTCGCTGTTCGTATTGGCGGGAGGAGGGAGACCAGCACCTCAGCATGAACGAGGGAACAGCTAACTCCTAGCCCCTCTTCCCGGAGAGAGAAGATCTCTCTGTGTCTCCCCTAGTCAGAGCCAGGGGGTGTTTCAGGCACTGTTTTTTTTTCTCTCTCTTCCCCTCACTCGCAGTGTTTTCGCCGCCCAGCAGCCAGGACTCCGGCCTGGGGTGCCTGTCGAGCAGCAGCGAGAGCACCAAGGGGGACCTGGAGTGCGAGCCCCCCGCGCAGCCCGGTAACTTCGCCATGAGCCCCGTCCAGGAGGGCGGCGAGTAGCCGCGGCGTGGCGGCCCTCGCCCGGGGCAGGGCGGTACAGCAGCAGCGTTCTCGGTTTGCTTGTTCTGCTTGGGGGTTGCGGGGGACGGGCGGGGGGGGGGGGGGGGTGTTTGGTTTCTTCTTCCCAGGTGCGGGGCGGGACTCCAGCTTCCCCGGGGGCGGCCGTGGGGCCTCCCCGCGGCCGCCAGGGCCGGCTGACGCATCCTGCCGCCGAAAAGCCAGCGCGGTGCCTCCGCCGCCCGTCTGAGGGACGGGGGACCGCCGTCGGGGCACAGGCGGCCAGAGCGTCGCTGGAACGCGGGCAGCGCGCCGCTCGGGGTAGCGGGAGCCGAGATAACCGGGAGTCCTGTGCCGGGGCCGGTAACTCATCTCTGGGAAACATCGTCCCGTTATGTCTTCCTAACGGTTCCTTACAGGCTAACGCTGCTGCTTGGTCTGGGAGTTCTCGTGTCGCCAAATTAACATATTTTGCATATTACAGTTCAGTGCCTTGCCTTAGATTGCAGTCTAAACTGCAAGTAAGTAAGTCCCTTAAGAGTTGCCACGAATTTTGGCGTTTGTTATTTCGTTAAAAATGGGCTATGGTGTTCTTTCCTCGTGTTACCAAAGCCAATCCGAAATGAAACTAGTCTAGAAAAATTCATTGTTCTCTGTAGTTGCAGCTGTACCTGAAATAAAAATGTTATTGATGACTGAATTTTCTTGTGTGTATATTTGGTGAGCTGTATTAAAACAGAAAAAAAAAAAAAAGAAATTACTTGTATTTTCTTCGCTCTCTGCTTTGAAAACATCTATTTGATTTCACCCCCATCTGTTGTAATCAATAACCTGACCATCTTGTTTTTTATTAAATGCACTTACTCTTAATTTCATCCACCAGTGGTTTTAGAGAGAATAATGTGGAGTTACCTATATAGGTTTGACATTATAAATCACTTCTTGAGGCTGAATCGTATAGCGGTATCGATTGATCCTGATATATCACAGAAATTTACTGTCACTTCTGTTTTCAATTAAAGATACAATCAGTCAGATAATGACTTAATTGGATTTTACAGAAGATTGAGTTTTATTGCCCAGTGCTTTACGAGTTTAGTTAAGGAAGATCATTTTATCACAGTTGTCAGCCTGCTCCCGCGGCTCCGTGCCCTTCTGCCGCTGTCGCCACCGTGTCGGCGGCGCGGCTCCCCGGAGGGCACGGCAGACGGGACCGGGACGGAGGCGGGTGCTCGCTTCCACCTGTCAGTCCTCAGGCCTTGCTGAACCCCTCAGCTTCTTAATTTCTGGAAAACGTTTCACGGCTCCCTCCCCCTCTCGACCCTTCCCTTGTCCGGCACCCCGAGGGGTGCAGCGCCGCGGCGGGGACCTGCCTGTCCCGAGTGGTGCTCCCGGCCCGTG
Organism: Poecile atricapillus; assembly: GCF_030490865.1. NCBI lineage: Eukaryota > Metazoa > Chordata > Aves > Passeriformes > Paridae > Poecile > Poecile atricapillus. The sequence continues at coordinate 119,408,071 of NC_081289.1, read as the reverse complement.
TTGGTGCGGAGAGGGGCTGCTCCCCTGCTCGGGGCACGCTGCGGGAGCGAGGGGCCGCCTCGCTGCCCCGGGGGAGGCGGCCGTGCCAGTCAGGGTGGCCTGCCCCGGGCGGCGCCGGGCGCTGCATGCCCTGGGAGAAGCTTACGCTGCTGGTGGCTTGGGCCTGTTTCTGGTTGCCGAGCTGAGCGGGGAACAGCCCTGGGGACAAACGAAGCGGGATCTGCCCCGCTGTGGCGCACGGGGAGTGGGGGAAAAAAGCCATGCTCTTTAAACAGACCAGTGTGGGATCTGGTTGGTGACAAGGGCGTTGAGAGTAAGTTACGGGGAGAACAAACAGCGTCCCTCAGAAGACTAGGGCAATCCTGCCTGGAGCACCAAGTTTTGCAGAGTACGTCAAATTCAGCCATGAGGGAACTTCGGTGGAAAGGATCGCCGATGAAGGATGGCCGAGGAGTTCATGTCCCACCCCACCAAGAGTGGGGAGATGCGGGGCGATCTCCCGTGCCTCCTGTGGGAAGGCAGTGGCTGTAGCTGGGAGTGCTGGCCCTAGGTGGATGCGGGGCCGGCTCGGCTGCCCTGTGACAGGACGTGGCCCCGCGGGGAGAGGATGCGCGCCGCTGGCACTTTCCCCTGGCCTGTCCCTGGGTGCTGTCTATTTGCATGGTCCGGGACGTTCCGCGTTTTGATGTCTGGGACTCCTCCGAACAGAGCTGACGGGGTTGTGCACGGAGCACGGAGACTTTTCACGGAGGCTTCTTGGGGTTTGGGGCGGATTGGGATTTGGTGGGATTTTGTTTGGTTTGTCTGTGTTTGTGAGTGGTTTCTTCGTTGCTGCTGTTTTGTTTACGATCCCTTTTTTGCTCGGGGGTTTCGTGGTTGGGGGTGTGGTTTTGTTTTGTTCGTTTTTATTTTACTTTTTCAGAGCACTGCAAGTCGCCCTCTTCCCAAGTATCTCTAGCTGGTTGGTAAGCAGTGAGCTTTATTAACGCTTCTCCTCGTTCCGCGCCCTTCGCCAGGCCGATTTGACTGCTAGTTTGCATGACCCTGTGCGGAATTCATATTTTCCTCGAAGTCTTCCATGAAAGTTTTGCCTCGCTCTAGTGTGACCCACCACGAAGCCCAGCAGGGCTGGCATTTTCCTCCTCTTCTTCCTTACTGTGTGACAACGCAGACGGTCAGAGACTTCCAGAGTCACTCTCCGAGCTGGAAATCGTGCCTAATTTATTCCTGTCTTCTCCCTGTAACGCGGGTAAATGTCTTAAAGCAGTTCGGGCGAGGTGAACTAATCTTGCCGTTCGCACTCGCTCAACGGTGACCAGCATCCCGCGAATGCCCCCCCCCCCCCCCCAAAAAAAAAAAGCTTAGTTTAGAGCAGTGCAAGCACTAGCGAACACTCCCTCTGGCCCGACCCCCTCCCCGTCCCGCAGAACGTGGGGAACGGCGGGGCAGACCTGCGGCCGCCCGTCTGCCCGGCTGAGACGCGGCTCACGGCCGGTTACAGTAGCGCCGAGTCCGCCGGATGGCTCTATATCGAAAAGTCGCGAAACGCCAGCGGATTCGGGCCGGCTTCTAGCCCGTCCCCCGCCCTGCCCGGTCGGCAGGGTTTCTTTGGCCCTTTGGCTGAGCCGGTCCCTTTCCGCTAAACGTTATTTGCAGCATATGTTTCGCACATTCATTCTCTTTCGGTCTATTATTCTGGGCGCTAACTGCTAGCACCTCATTGTCACCTTGAAATTTCCTCTGCTATTTTGCAATTAAAAGCTTAATAGCCCTGGAAACGGAGTTCATGTGGCGCAGTTTACCATCGCCACTTCGTCTGAAAAGCTTTCTGCTGGGATCCCATTATGTGCTTGAATAAACCTTTTCGGCGAGCAGAAATGGGAACCGGGTTTGTCAGGTGTTGGGTTACAATGGACTTTCAGGCAGGGGACGTTTTGCTCACATAAATACGAATCTGGCCCTATGGATAGATGTTGTCAAATACTAGGACATGGAAACCGTTCCCATCAAATATGAGAAAAGGATTACAGCATTATATCAAACGGGTATTTCAACCTAAACTCCCGATGTGCAGCCAAGCGAGAGAGGGGCCCCCGGCCCTCAGCAGCCTACCGCCGTGCCGGGCACTTCGGCTCGGGATCTGACAGTCGCCCGGCCGGCTGCGGTGGCGGAGGCGCCCCGCAGGACCCTCTCCAGCAAGTGGGGAGGTATAGGATTTTCCACCACCATCATCACCCCCACAGACACTTGCGTCCCGTTTCTTCGTTTTGAGGAAACGGATTTCCAAGGGTTGGGTGCGCATCATCTTCTACGTAATTTTGTGATAGTTGAATGTTTCGTTCGCTTCTTTTTCTCCCCTCGATGGGGACTCCCGAGTGTGCAAGAGGCCCTGCGGGGGAGGCCAGCTGCGAGCTGTAGGGTTCAGTGCATGCACCCCGGCAGCAAAAAAAAAGATGTTCTACTAGCGCTGCGAGAAAATGCACTGTTCCCCATATCTGATCCGATTCACCTCCCTGGCTCGGTACGATTTACAGGCGGAGTGCTCAACCTGCTCACACCCCGCACACGGCCCGGGAGAGAAAGATCACTAGAAAAGTAATGAGAAAATAACCTAGTAATGAAATACCACGGAAATACCTTCGTAGCATACACTGTGCCTTTTATTCTCTGCGGCGAAATGCTTCTGAGTTTTAAATCTGATTTAGTTATTACGTAGCTTCGCTAAAACCTTTATTTCGTGTAGCGGTTTTGGTGGAGAGATGCCTGGGAAGAGGCAACGAAATGGGTTCGGGTCCAAGCAGCGGCCCCTGCCCGCCCGCGGACGGGCAGATGAACGCTTGCAGTAAATTTGTTTCCCCCCCAGCCAAAACGCCTATAACTTTCTTTTTGTTTGGTTGGTTTTTTCCCCACCAATATATTACATATGTATCAAACGTTCTCGCTGCCACGGGAAATACCCGTGTTTCAGCGAGAAACCCACTCCTGCGTACTACAAGCCCGCTGCATCAGACATTATCATTTCAGTTTCAAGCAACCTGAACTTTGCCGTGAATTTCACATTCCTTTCTATAGCCGTCGTTTGCGTTTAGGTAGCTGTCTTGCCGGGGGATGCAGGAGAGGCAGCGGACCCTACGGGGGCAGGTGCCTATCGCGGCTCTCCAGCTCTGCGGTGCGATCCGGCGGGGACGCGGCCGCAGCCCGATTCTCCGCAGTTGTGGGCAGCTCCTGGTCCCGGGCAGCCCCTGCTCAGAGCAGCTTTTTGCAGCTGCAAAACTTTGATCTCGGCCCCTTGCCACTACCTCGCGGCGCTGGGCCACAGGCGGTAGCAGCCACACCGAGCCGCCGGACCCAGTGTCCCGTGGGCTTTCCAGGCGGGGCCGCCGCAGAGAAACCTCCTGGACCCGCTCATCTCTCAGCCCCGAGTGCCTTCGGGGGGGCAAGGCGTGAAGGGCCGGGGCTAGGTGACAACAGCCGCGGTCCCTATCCGCTCGGGGACGATCCCCGTCGGCACGGCACGGGCATCGCCGGCGCCCCGACGGCGGGGCAGAGGCCCCCCCACCTCCCCCCGCTTCCCTCCCTCCCTCCCTCTATCTTTCTCTCCCTCCATTCCCCTGTCAGCGCCGGGAAAGGAGGGTGGCGGTGGGGGCGGGCGGGGGGCGGGGGCGGGCTGAGGGGCTCTGGGCTCAGCGGGGCGGCTCGGGCAGCGGCAGTGTCGCTCCGGCCGGCGGCAGCGCTCTGCCCGCCGGTGCTACCGCGGCGGGCGGTGCCTCTCCCCGCCGGCCTGGGGTCGGAGCCGCGCCCCCCGCAGAGCCCGCGGGCAGAGCCGCCCACCTCCTCTCCTCCATCGCCCCGGCCTCCGCCCGCCCTCGCTGAGGCCTTCTCCGCCCCGGAGCCGGCTGGGCTCCTCCCGCGGGCATGAACGGCTATGGCTCCCCGTACCTCTACATGGGCGGCCCGGTGTCGCAGCCACCGCGGGCTCCGCTGCAGCGGACTCCGAAGTGCGCCCGGTGCCGCAACCACGGCGTGCTGTCCTGGCTGAAGGGCCACAAGCGCTACTGCCGCTTCAAGGACTGCACCTGCGAGAAGTGCATCCTCATCATCGAGAGGCAGCGGGTGATGGCCGCGCAGGTGGCGCTCCGCCGGCAGCAGGCCAACGAAAGCCTGGAGAGCCTCCTCCCGGACTCCCTGCGCTCCCTCCCCGGGCCGCCGGGCAACACCGAGCCCCCCACGCCGCCGCCGGGGCCGTCGCCCTGCGCCGCGCCGCCGCGGACCCCCGCCGAGCTGGCCGCCGCCGCCGCCCTCCGCTGGGCCGCCGAGCCGCCGCCCGCGCTCCCGGGGCCGCTCCCAAAGGCAGGTGAGGCCGGGCCGGGCACCGCGCTACTGGGGCAGGAGGGAAAGGGAGGGCTGGGAATGGGCCCGGAACGAGTAAAGGCTTTCCCTTTCTCCCGACGGGCTCCGTGGGAAGGGACAGGAGTTCCGTCGGGTGCACTTTACCGCTCTTATAAAGCGTGGAGCCTCACAGTGACCGGCCCGTTCCCTAGCCAGAATGGCGTCCACCGACACTAGTGCAGGCGAGCGTCACCGCTGCCAACTGGCTCCCCGACATGCCGCTTCTGGGCCTGTTCCCCAGCTCGGCCGGGAACGGGCCGCATTCCGTGTGGATCACGGCAGCATGTCTTTCTGCTGCTCCCGGTCCCGTTCCCGGGCTGCAGTCGCTGTCCGGCTTTCCGCACCCCGGGCATCGGGCTGCGGGACCTCGTCCAGGACAAGACCTGCACACTCGGACCAAAAGCGGCGACAGGAGGCGGAAGAGCGGGATGGTGGCAGGGGATGAGCGGGGAAACCCAGTCCTCCTGCGCAGGCCTGTCCCTTTGGGTCGCGTCCGGCTTGCGACAGGTCGGGGGTGCTGAAACCACCGCCTGCAGTGGGCGCCTTATGAGTGTGACCTGTCGGTAATACACGTTTCTGGAGGCAAAACTAACGCTGTCGCGTTCCGTCCATTGTCTGAGCGGGAGCTGACAGTCGTTCGCGACAGGGACGTTCGGCAGGCAGGCCACTGCCAGCCCAGTGCGCTCCGCTGACAAGTTGTGACAAAATCTTACGCGGTTCCCCGGGACGGGAATGGCAAACCTTGGGCTCCCGCCCCCCGGGCCCGTGTGCACCATGGAGCCCGTCCGGCCACGGAGGCGTCCACCAGGGCCCCAGCATGCGGCTCTGCTCCTCCAGCACCGGAGCAGACACACCCCGGGCCCGAGGCGGCGGCAGGGCTGAGTCCGACACTGTGGCGGGCATGCCGGTGGTTTGCGACCCGCTTCCCATTTTCCGGCCCTTGGCACCACCTGCCTGCCCTCCGGCAGCCCCGTTCCCCGCATCTCGGCCCGGTTCCGCCGGCCGCTCCCCACGGCCGGGTATGGGAGTCTTTTCCCAAATTTCCCCCTGTCCGCAGCCTCCCGCCGGCGCGGATGCTCTCCACTCTGCACACACGGCTTGGCCGGGGCCTCCTCCCTGCGTGGAGGTGGCTGGGGGTAAGGCCGAGGAGGTGGGGAGAGAAGGGGAAAAACCCGTCTTGCTTCTTCGAGAAAATGAAAGTTCCCATCCGCCAGCACGATATAAATCTGTCGGATAGGAACGATATTAACTTGCACGCTCAACTTTCCTTCACCCTGATGTATGAACTTCCCGGTTTAAAAGATTACAGTAATCACGGGAGGAGAGTGTAAATCGAATCTGATAGCAATAACTTTTGGGGAAGGTCAGGCTCAAGTGAAATGTTACCCAGCAGCAGGCATTTTGTTTGCAAAATACAATCAAAGTGTATTGATGAGAAATTCTTCCTTGCCAGCCAGTCAGCACTTTCTGATAACAGCTTTACGGAGCGAAAAAACAAACAAACAAACAACATAATGGAGATCTTCGTAAATCAAGGCCGTCAGTGCTGCGCCTGCCCCCCTGCCCACCGTGCTGAGGCCGGGCCGTGGGGACCGGGGTTCCCCGGGACCACCAGGGAGTCTTTCTGGTTATGCATACCTCACCCGCGTGGTCCCCGGTCCCTGATTGTCACAGACGGGTTTTTTCTCCCCCACCTTTTATGAACACGAGTGTGGATGAGAGCAAAGAGGAAAACGGTCTCCTCAGAGGTTCCTCCTGTCACTTTCCATCAGACACTGTTTAACCGTACAACTTGCTTATTTCCAACTATATACTGCATGCTCTGAGCGGCAGGGTTTTCCTTTTCCTCTCCTTCCATTCACTGAATTAAAATTGCTGTAAAAACAGAGGATGAACCAACCTCCTGTCTACCCGGTTTCTAGAACACACACACAACCTCTTCCTCCCTGAGGGCGTTATTCTCGTGAAAAGTTTTTTCACTGCCAAAGGGATATTTCCCGATATATGGTAAAATCAGATCTGTTTGCTTTTATTCCTGCTGCAATTGGCCATTTCAGTGGGACAGTTACAAAGTTCTGAAACTACCTCTGCTGCATCTGCCTCTGCTAATTTGGAATGATTCCTGTTTCTGATACCATGCTCGTGAACTTTCCTTGTCCACATGAGTGTGTTTTACATTTCTCAGTAGTAGTTCTCAAAACTTGTAAACAATACAATGCTATATTCGTCATCTGATATTTTCAGAGCCAGGTTCTTAATGCAGCACAGCTGTTTCTGTGTTAATTTGAGAGCAGTGATTAGTCTCTTACAGAGTATTTAGATCATCGTATATAAGGAAGAAAGTCTGAAGTAATTAAAACCAAAACAAAACCCCAACAACCCAAATCAAGCTAACAAACACCCCACGCCTCCAAACAGACAGAAAAAGTAGAACAATCACCACCAACCAAAAAATTCACCCAAAGCAAACAAAAAAGCCCCCACCAAAAACATAACCTTAGCTTTTTGTGCAGTTATGCTAATTCTGGTATCAGTTTTTCCTAATAATACAACTAAGGAAAACAGCAGGTACTTTTGAGATACAAGAAAATCTGTGTTGCAAAAAAAGCTGTCCTAACAATCAAAGAACAAGCTTCTTTAACAGGGAGTCAGCAGTGGGTATACTGACAAAGCAAATTTGGTTCCAGAATATTAGACCAAGTTTTCCAGACAAGTTATTAACTTGAGAACAGCTTTTCCCTCTTATCTATTTTTCTTTTTTTTATTTATTTGGCCCCTTTACAACATCTGACTCATGATTATTAACGTATAGATAGTAAAGAAGAATTGGGGTAAATATTTTGCTAAATTCGTATCAGTTTTATTTATTAATTTGTGTTTTACTGTAAATGCATATACTGTACTCACACTGTCCTGTTTTATGTGTGTCTGTATTTTCACTGCTCTCTGATCTGGATTGGTATGTGTCTCTGCATGCGTATTAATTGATGAATACTCCCTGTCTTTTATATCAGTAGGAAAATAGTTTCCTTAATCTTCCCAGGAATCACAAACTGGACACTTAAATGCAGGCAATTTGAAATAGAAGGTGTTGGGGAAAAAAAAAAACAACGCACAAACACCCCCCCACCCACCCACACATACACCAAAATAACCTCCCTCCCCCCAAAAAAAGCCCAAACCAAGAAAACCCAACCCCAGAGCCAGACAAAGAAACAACCCTCCCAAAATCAAAACCAAAATCCCACAGGAAGACAAAACAAGCACACACCCCTCCTCACCAGAAACACACCACCACCAAAAATACAGGAAAAAACCTCAGCTCACACAGAGCAAAATATAACACCCAAACCCCCACAAACGTAAAAAATGTCTGATGACATTTCGTTCTTAAAGCCTAGAATATCCTCATGTGAAACTTACGAATTGTAAAAAGAGAAAAATCTTTGATGACGAACACTAGCTGGTACGTTCTAAATACAGAATTATTTTTGTACCTGAAAATACAAATATTTGCAATTAATACATGCATGCAATATTCCTACAATTCAGTGTGCACAAAGGGATATTTACAATGTATCTTCACAAATTTTTGTGTATTTGACGATGGCTATTTTATGCCAGTCTTAAACAGACGAAAATCCCGGTTGCGGCGGTTCCAACGAAGGGTTGGGGACAGTCCCCGGAGCACACCTGGTCCTCCCCGAGCCCTCAGCGTAGCGGGCAAAGGGATGTTTAAAGTAGTTAAAACACAGCTCAGCAGACGGAAGCCCCGAGGGTCGGCCAGGTGAGTGGCCAGCTGCCGTGCGACAGCGCCGGGCTGTGACACCGCGCACTGCCCCAGCTCGGGCGTGGAGCCGCCTGACACCGGCAGCAGAAATGCTCTCAAAAAGGCAGAGGGAAAAATACTGCAGCCTCCAC